>NC_133666.1:465824180-466453560 GCF_037893015.1 Macrotis lagotis
TTATAAAATTGCCTACCATATTAGGAAGAAGGGAGGAAAGAAAAGGAGAGATAAAAATCAGGAATGCAAAATCTTATAAAAATGAATGCTAAAATTGTATTGATATATCATTAGGAAACAAATAAAATATAATTTTTAAAAAAGGAGAGGAGATCTGTGAAGTTGAGAAGAAAATCGTCTATGGTGTTTTGTGTTTGGGTGTATGTTTTAATTCCTTCGCCCCTGCCCCCCAGACAAAACCTAATCTTTCTGGCAACAATTGCCTTTATTCTCTTCCTTTCTTTTTTTTCTCCCCCTTCCTTCCCACTTTTTAATTTTCCTTTCTTCTGCTATTTTTATAGTCCTTTCCTTCTTGTTTTTCCTTTTCTCTCTTCTCTATTTTATCCCTCCATTGTGTTCTAAAAAGGTCCTTAATTTCTAGTCCTTATGCATTTGTATTTGTCAACAGAAAAAAAACACTTACCAAAAGTTACTGTAATTTCATAAAGTATAATTGATGTGCTTGAGATTGAATGATTACTCTTGTAGGTATTTAGATACTGCTTTCCACCCTTAATATCCACTTTGTATTTTAGTAGAATTATAAAATTTGTTATTGTACATACTTAAACTAGTTTAATTAGATTTTATATTCAGCTATATGTATCAGTTTGACATGCCCATGGGGGGGGTCTTACAATATGTGTTTCATGTAATATGTATGTATACAACAACAAAAATATAGTTTCAATTTATATTATAGAGCATTATATATCATAATGCTAAGGAATTTATACATTTTGTAATTTACATTTTGTTGGAAAGAAAGAAAAATATGATTTTGTGAGAACAAAAATCATGTGGATAAATTTCAAAATACATTAATCTAACAGATACTAAAAACATATTTGAAATATCAGTAATAAAAGTTTAGACTTCTGAATATGTTTTTTCATATATTAAAAGAATAAATTGACATTTTTCCACTGTCCAAGAGTTTTCAGAATGAAATAAGTCTAGTTCTGCACACAAGACTTTCTTAAAATGTGATTATAAGTTATATAAATGTGGTTCATACTAATATTAATTCAAAGATATTAATAATGACTCATGTTTGACATTTGAGTTTCCATTAAAATACTAATTCTCATTTTTCTTTGCTTAGGAAATTAAAGGAGTGAATTTATCTAGAACTGGTCTGTCAAAATATATCTTGTTATATTTTTGCTTCCTTGCCCAAATTGGTCTCAAGGAGGGAAGGAAGAACTGGTTGGTTAGCTCAACTTTGCACCTTGCTCACATTATTGGTTGATCTTTGACTTTTTGCTTCTCCCTTATACCCATTGATCTTGTCTACTTCCTCATCCTTTTTGCCTTTTAATTATAGCTAATGGTGGATGCTTCATAGAGTATTGGTATGACTGGAAACTAGAGTCCCACAAAACAGGATACAGTATTATTCAAGACCTAATAGTGCTGTATCTTGTGCAGTATCAGGTCAGGGAGAATGGAGGCTGCTGCAGAGTAATATAAGGGAGGTTGGAAATGGGTCATCTGCTGGGGTGCTTGGTAGAAAAAGGCACCTAAACTGGCTAAATCTGGTAAACTTTTATAGGGTTCTTATATAGATCAAACATGAGCAGACATTGAGGGAAGAAGGCTACTGTTCTTGTTGTGCAAGTCATTGTTCAGGGATATGAGTTGACTCAGGGGGAATGCCTGGGTGATTGATAACTAGTTAATATTCAAATTCCCTTTTGGTAGAAAAGGGTGTTTTCAGCTGTTATTGAAGGTTTTATGTGACTGATAATTTAGGGGATTTGAATTTCAATGGGGCAGGGAGGGAAATGAAATTGTTACAACCCTGCTCTAAAATTTGCCATGATCTTCAGAAAAAGAAAGCCATAAAGCTCTTTGAGTACCCCCCCACACATCCACACATATTCACAAATAAAAATTTGCACGTGTATACATAGACATATACATACTCATTTATATATACAATTGTTATTGATATACTTTGTAATATATAACCTATTTTTCCCACTGTATCCCACCTATTCCCAAAGAATCATCCTTTGTTTACACAAAATTATCTGCTTTCCCCACTGATCAGAGAGTGGTAATAGATATTAAAGGGGGAAATTGTTTAACTCTCATTGAGAATTCTGGGATTTGGAGTTTTGTCTCCTTCCCCCTGTCCCTCCTTAGCCAAGGAACTCTCATATAATTTGAAACCCAAACTGTGGAAACAACTCAGCCCTGTGGATAGCTTGAATAAACCACCATGGAAGCCTTCATTTTAGTTCATCATATGTAATCAGATCTGCAGCAACACATTATTATTAAATTCTTTGTTAGTGGACTTTCTCCTTTCCTTGCATGAATCTTGTTGTCTGAGAAATTGCCTTCTTTCTCCTCCATTTGTTTTCTTATCCTTTGATTCTTTCTGAGATTTCAATTCAAAAGTTTCTTCTTCCTTTTGGGTTGTTCTTTACTATCTAATGTTATTTTTTATTGTATTGATTGTTCTACATAGAAGAGATTACATCTTCTTGTATGTCTTTAACTGCAAGCATTGTGTACAAAACTAAAGACTCTGGGAGTTTAGCTTCTCAAATATAAAGAGCTATAATTTGCTCTTGGGGCATTTGGTAGTATAGTAGATAATTGACTGCTGAGCCTGGAAGCATGTTGATTCATTTTCCTGATCTGAAATCTAGCCCCAAATACTTACTAGCTGAATGATTCTGGGCAAGTTATTTCCTCTATAGACGGAAATGGAAAACTACTACATGATCATTGTCAAGAAAATTTCAATAGGGTCATAAAGAGTTGGTCAAGACTGAAAAATGACTAAACAACAATCATTTCCCTTTCCATACTGGTGGCCAAATGTCACATGGGGCTTGATGATCTATGGTAGTCTAATGTGTACTTATTAATAACTTTTTTTTAAATTCTGAAAAGAAACAGAGAATTTCTAGTTAATCAGGGGCTACTGCTTATATTATTGACACTTGAAGAGTCTGTTGTGTGGGTCCCTATGGGTATGAAATTTCTCTTTCCTATCAGTCTTCAGAAAGAAAAACACACTTGGAGAACAGAGAAGATGGAAGTGACCAGAAAAGAAGGCTATATTCTAAGCCTTTCCTTGGGAACAGACCTAGAGAAACTGTGGGAGAATTCTGTTCCTGACCTTTTCATAGAGGAAAGAAGTTTGAGATAGTCAACTTTGCCTTTCACAGCAATACGTAGGAGTTATAAGAATTTATAAGGAAAAAAATTAATTTTTTTCATATTTTGGGTGAAGTTCATATGTAGCCATTTATTTGAATTAAACCAGGATAAATGATTTGTTTTGTAAATTTGTCTTCACTTTCATGTCATCTCCATTAAAGGTAACTAAGCTATTTCAGCAATAAGGCTATGAGATGTTTCTGATAATGCCTTGTTCACAGTAACTTTTAAAAACATGCTTTTTGACTGATGCTGGAGTGGGGTTGCTTGTTGTAACTACGGATTTTATCTTTTAGATTAAAAGTGCATCATAAAGCCATTTTAAAATTTAATACTTTTTTGTTTTACAGTAGATTGTTGGTTTTGTTTTTAAAATATGAAACAAGTAGAACTTTAAAGATAGCTTTCTCAAATAATTTCAAGTGCATACTTATTGACTCTTCAGGAAAGGCAATGAACTTTGAAAATAAATTGTTTTTCCTCTATGGAAAGAACCATATTTGTATCTGAACTTGACCAAGTCATTTCCCACAGAATTTCTAATTGTCCATAGTATGAGAATATCAAAGCAACCATCGGGAAGGCAAGTTTTTTGGGTTTTTTTCCTTTTTTTGCCAAGCTTTGGGTTCGATTATCATCTCTATGTTAAAGATTCTCAGATCTATTTTTCTAGGCTCAGTTTTTCTCCCTACCTCCAGGTTCACTCTCCAACTGCCTATTGACATCTCAAAGTGGATGTCCTATTGTCCTATAGACATTTTAAACTTTACCTGTCCAAAGCTGAATTAATTTTCCCTCCAAACCTTCCCCTTTACTGACTTCCTTATTATTCTTGAGACACAAGTCTCTCTCCATTCCTCTATTCCATCTATCTCCACATCTTTTCCATATACTCTTTGATCCAGTGATGCTGTCCTTGCTATTACTCACAAGGGACACTTCTGACTGAGCATTTTCTCACCCAGGATCCCATGACGGGGAATATTATTATTTTTCATCACCACATCCTAGATTTCCTGCTTCCTTCAGATTTTAGTTAAGTCTCACTTTCCACAAGAAACGTTTTATCAGTCCTTTTTAATTTGGGACTTTTCCCTGAGACTATCACCAGTTTAACATGTATAAATAGTGTTTGTTACTTAGTTATTTGCATGTGACTGTGAGATTTGGGTCTCTATTTCCTCACTACCATCTCTCTTTCTATCCCAAACACTTAACACGGTCTCTGGAATGTTTCAGTTGCTTAATCAATGCCAATTAATTGACTGGCTGATGAACTTCTATTTTCAGTGGCTATATTGAATAATATATTTGCCATATATAAAATCCTATTCTCTTGATTTTTACTTAAACTTGAAATTATTTTGGCACATATTACCTTTTAATGGAATAAAATGGAACCCAATTAGCAATTATTCAGAAATAAAACAAACCATTCACTAATATTTTATTAGCTTAGCATTTTGACATTAATGTCCAGATTAACATTGCCTTTGGCATCATGCATTATGCAGAAGATTCTGTTTTATGTGTCTATTATTTGCCTGTTTTAATGCTTACAAATAACGTTATAAAGTTTATTTCTTGTTAACAACCAAACATCCTAATTACAGACCTGAAATCTATTTTGTTAATAGACTTGATTTCGTAGTGAACAATACAGATTTCTAATATTGAAAAAAATACACGTAAAGATACAAGGCTTCCTGGGCACTAGGGAAGGAGTACAGCACTTAGTGTGTTGTATGTAGTTCTGTCTTATATTTCATCATTATCTCTTCTGTCACTTTCTTTGGTAGGAATGAAGGTAGTTCAGATGATAAATAAGGTGAAGATCTCACTGTTAGAGGAAAGGAAAGCTTAGTGATTGTGCCAAAGTGAAATCAATGTTTGAGAGCAAGGCAGAGGAAAGGATTAAATTATAATACCCAAGTTTTGAGTTCAGGTGCCAGGGAGAATTGTAATATCATCAATAAAATAAGGGAAGTTGGAAAGAAAGGCAGGCTTTGGACTTCATTTTGTCAATTGCTGTTGTTGTTTAGCTGTATTCAACTATTTGTGACCCCATTTGGGGTTTTCTTGGCAAAAATTCTAGAGTGGTTTGTTATTTCCTTTTCCAAATGATTTTACAGGTAAGGAAACTGAGGCAAACAGAGTCACCCAGGATCACACAGCTTGTAAATCTCTGAGGTTTATTTGAACTCATGTCTTCCTGATTCCAGGTCCAAAGCTCTATTCACTTCACAGCTTAGCTGCCCAATAATGGCCCTACCTGGAAAATTATTCAAAAACTGTTAGGTACCTATGCATGCAAGGTCATGTTATACTGCTTCTAAATCTTTACCATAGTTTCTCAGCAGAATCCCTTCCTTATATCTAAGAGAATATTATCAATCAACATTTGAAATATATTGAGTACTCTGTACAAAGCATAATTTTAAATGATTTTCTTATGAATATAATCATTAGCAAATGCAAATGTTTCAATGTATAATGATGATTGAGACTTGTATAGAAAGATATGAACTTCTTTTATGTACAGTGTGTTTTTAAAATAAGGAGAATGTATAATAAGTTTAACAAGGTACTAACAACAAAAAAATATTACTATATATACTTGGTACTATATGCTAAACTTGATCCTTCTCCCTCAACTTCAAACCTTCTCTTTCTGGATCCATGACATCTTACTTGGTGGCTCTTGGCCCAGCATTTGGACTCACCATGGTAGGTGGTCAGTAGTGGTAAATACTAAACCCTGTCATGATTCATTCTGTGATTTTAATCTTTGTGAGAATTTATGTGATTCTGTATTCATATGCAAAACAAGGGCAATAATAGGGTAGAATATTGCTTACTTGATTAACCAGGCAAACATTTAAAAAAGCCAAAGTGCATTGAAAAAGCTATTTGTTAGTTCATTAAGGAACTAAAAGAGATTTTGCAATTTAAGTTCTTTATGCAAAAGAAAGGCGGGGTGGGGGGGGAAGAAGGATCAAGGAGAGAAATGTGCCTAGTATCTTTTTTATTTTAAGTAGAAATAATTGAACAGAATTAATATTCTGGAGGAACAAAAAACAGCAGACAAATGTCCACACTCTTATATCAGTATCACTCAAGCTCTAAACTTAGTGTTTAGGAAGGCAGAATTTCAAAATCCTTGCCAGCTGTTCTAGCTAAACAGTTCTCTCTGGATAATGAATGCTTTAACTGAGGTCTGTATGGCAGTAACATCTGTATTATTCCATTGGGCATTTTTGAAGTTTGAATATGAGGGTTACTCTTAAATGCTCTGCATTTTTTCACCTTAAAATATAATTTTTCTCTCTCTTTGTCTCCTTGCCTTTCTCCCTCCCCACCAATTCACAGGGCATTGATGTAAGGGATGCACCTTTGAAGGAAATCAAAGTAACTAATACTCGTCGATTTACAGCCTCCTTTAATGTTGTGAATACAACCAAACAAGACGCTGGGAACTATCGTTGTATGATACGCACCGAAGGAGGTGTTGGAATATCAAACTATGCAGAATTGGTAGTTAAAGGTATTTTTTTTAATCCTCTAAGCTCCTCTACTGAAATAAGCACACATTGTTTACTTGTTAGGGCATTATATTTTTAAGGCTCAAACTTATCTACTTCTTCTGAAAAGCAAATCTAAAAAAGCCTGTGTGGACAAATTGCATTTTAAATACATATTTTGCACATGGGTTATATTTTTGAAAGCTATATTTTATTGATGTTTTCTTGCTTGTTTGTGATGGGAATAAATGTGCTCTTGGCAAACGCTTCTGCCAAGTCCATATGCAGTGATTACAACCTATAAATTTATTTAAGAAATGAACATTATTTACTGATAGAAAACCACTTAAAATGCAAATATTCACTAGACAGGAATGTTTATGACAGTAGGGTGGTTAATAAAGCCAAGAAGTGTTCATATAAAAATGCCCAGTCACATCACACAAACAATATTGATAAAACAGCGTTAAAATTCATTATGTTTCTGTAACCATCTATGGCTTTATTTTGCATGACAGGAAAGTTAAGTCATTATTGACCAAGTGGGCAAGGAAATGAAGGAGGAGAAGGATGATTTTTCTTGAGTTGGTTGAATTATTTTCTAAGACTTTGTTATCCTTCTACTATGGAATCTTTTTCTAGTCCATGAAGAACAATGTAAACTTTTGGTAGTTCCATCTCACTGTTTCATATGGCTTATGGGTAGCCATTTGTACTCCTTTCTAGGAAATCAGGATGGTAACTTGATTTTCTTTATTGTTTGTGTATTTAAGATAAACATATATACATTTCCATATATGACTTTACCTATTCCTAGACACACACACACACACACACACACACACACACACTCGTGCCTACCATGCACATTCCTTGATTACCTTGTCTTTATCTGATGTTTGCCCTTCATTTTCAAAGAAGGTCCTAGCATCATGGAGGTCATGCCAGGACTAGCTTATGACTTGGATTTGAGTGGAGGGGGCAAGGCTGTGCTAAGTCACCAGCCTCACTTTTTCCTCCAGACCCATCTGAGTCCAGTGACCAGATATGAATCAGGATGAGTGGAAATGACTCGACTCTGAATGCAAGGCATTTGCCCAAGGTCATTCAGTTAGTAAGTGTCTGAGGTAGGATTGGAACTCAGGTTCTCCTGATTTCAGGGTTAGTGCTCTACCCACTGTGTCTGTATCTATATTCCTATTGATGGCAAGTTGGCATTGGTGGGGGAGGGGGTGCTTTACTTCTACTGATAGGGAAGTTTTTCTTATCCCATATATTACATACTGTTCCATTAAATATTGTTTGCTCTAATATACCCTTTCATTGACTTGTAAAAGAAAGACATTGACAGTAACAAAAATCTATGTATGAATACATACACTTGTATATACTTTGATGTACATACATTTATATGACTATATGATATACATATTTGACTATATATATATATATATATACATATATATATATATATGTATATATATATATATACACACACACACATGTATCTGGATATATACTGTCTTAATGCTATCGCAGGTTTGATTGATACTTTAGGTCCAGGTTAGCATAGGCTCCAAAATATGGAACAAATTCCTGAACTTTCAGCTCCACTATCCTCACCATCAGTAGACTCACAGATACAGACAAAGATGCAGTCAGAAACTATGCATGATTGTGCCCACCCTTGTGGCAGGGCACCCACATTCATACTTTGACACTGGAATTGAATCAAGGGAATTGTAAGGAAAAGGGACAGGAAAAGGGTTTTTCAGCTCCTATGATGGCCTTCGTTACCATACAAATTAATTAACTATTTTGTCCAACATTCTTTTGTATGTTATGCATTCTTGGCATCAAGAAAATCTCTATAGGTCCCTAATTATATACTGATTTCTATGAAAAAGAATATAAAACTCAACCATTGTTTCATTTGTCCTCTACTCAAGTTGTATATTTTTGCTAACTCCTATTTCACTTTGCATGTATGCATTAATATTAAGTAGCTAAGGGACAGATAATAGTCAATGATATTCTTATATAATAAATGACCTCTCAACACTGTAAATATAAAGCCCTCAAATATTTACATGAAGTTTGGAATCTGAATTATAAATAGAACAACTGATGAAAATTGTAGCATTTCACTAGGCACTGAGGATTTTTCCTTTTTTTTGTTTTATAATCAATACTTGAAATTATTAAACTAATAGATTATAAGTTCCCTGATGGATTTATCATTATATGTCCTTCAGTGCTTCACATAATGCCTTATGGGCCGTGGCATAAATTATATTTGTTGAATATATTTATGCCCTCCTAATAATAGCATATAATAAGTATTAATACAATTTAAATTCATTAAATTATAATGTAATTTATCACTAATTGTGGTAAATTATCCTATTTGCTGAACTTTAGCTATAACTTATAAATATATTTTCTTAGAATGTACAAACATGTTTATATATGCTACATGCCTATGTATATACACACACACACACACACACACACACACACACACACACATATATATATATATATATATATATATATATATAATTTATTGACATACATAAATTATATATTTTTTTCTTACCCAAGTTCTTAGAGGAGAGCAAAAGGTGATGCAGAAGATAGATCTCAGGGCCTGGAGTAAAGAAAATATGAGTTCAAAGATGACCTCAGACACATTACTTTAGTGACCCTGGGCAAATCACTCAACTCTGTTTGTCCCTATTTCTTTATCTATAAAATGATTTAGAGAGCGACATCACAAACCACTCCATTATCTTTGCTGCAAAAACCCCAAATGGGGATGAAGAGTCAGATTTAAACAATTGAACAACAAAATGGTATTAGGCAATTTTAATAATGATAAATTGATCCTTTAATAAGTTTTAAGTGAGCCCTCAATAGCTTGCTCTCCTGAAATGGGAATTATAGGAAGTGGAAGGAAAAATAAATTTTATAATAATCTTTCATAATCTCTGTAGTATGGTAAGTCACTACTATAGGTAGTAGAGATCAAAGCTAAATTTCCATTCAAAGAGTTGACACTAAAATAGTAATAAGTTATTCTTTTTGAATGGGGACTTTTGAACAATCTCTTGTCTCTGTCTGTCTGTCTGTCTGTCTGTCTGTCTGTCTCTCTCTCTCTCTCTCTCTGTATATGTGTGTGTGTGTCTTTGAGTGTTCCCAATTAGGTTATACTAGTGAGAGAAGGAGAACCCAGGATAAGAAACAATAACTTAACTAATATATATATAAATATCTCTCCTTATTTTAGCTTATTTTCTTTTGAGCTATTTTGGGCTATTTTAAAATCAGCCAACTAGTGCTGATGGCTCCTGAGATTTGTAGTGATTGTCATTTCCCCTTCTTCACCTCAACATCTGCATCACTGATGCTTTACTCTCCTCACATATGAGCAATCATATTTAAATCCTAACCATTAGACCTGTCCAAAAGTGAAGTGAATAGTAGATTCCACCTTTTGGAGGTTTTCAAATAGATTCTACATGTCAGTTATGCTATAAATGGGTAAAGGATGGACTAGACGGTCACCAAGGGCCCTTCCAGATATAAAATTAGGTGATTTTCTGAAAGCAATAGACTCCTTGAAATTATCTCTGAAGAACCCAACTAATGCAACAAATTTAATTTTTTTCCCTTTTACACTTTCATTTCAAATGAGTTGCAATAAATGCGACGCCCTCATTCTGTCAACAACCATTTACTAATTAACCAACCTCTAGCCCTATACTTTAATGATAGTTGAAATTCACATAACAGGTACTTCTAAAATGATTGTTGAATTATAAAAGGTCTTATATGTGCAAAACTGAAGAAAATATATAGATAATTTTTAAAGTTCAACTTAATTTAATTTTCAGTTTTGAATTCTCTCCCTTTACCTTCCCCAGTATGTTGAGAGAACAAAACCATTGCAAATCTGTTTAGTCAAGCAAAAAACAATTATGCATTCTCCATTTAATACCTCCACCACCTTAATATACTTCAGTCTACATTGAGTTCATCAAGGTTCTATCTGGAAATGGATAGCATATTTCATCTTGAATTCTTTGGAATCATGGTTGGCCATTGAATTAGCAATAAACTTTCTGCAAGTGAGATATTTCAAACCTATTTTAATGTATAGAACCACCAGTATAGAATAAGCATTCACAGACTAGCAGTTAACACCAAAATACTGAGCTTTAATTTATATGTTTCATAATGTTCAAAAGAACACATTTAAATCTATAAGCACCTTTGGGAGCTATAGTTTTATTTAATAGATGAAAACTGAGACCCAGAGAGGTCAAAAGGGACTTGGCTACAAAGAAGCTTTTTTATTTGCTTTGTGTACGCCTTTAGATGTATATATAGCCTCCTCACTTGGATCATGCTTCCTAAAGGCAGAGACCAGTGTATAGAGCACCAGGTATTAGTCAAGAAGACCTGAATTCAAAATCTGTCCTCAGATGCTTATAAGTTGCAGGACCTTAGACAAGTCACTTAATCCTCTTTGTCTGAATTTCCTCATCTGTAAAATGAGCTGGAGAAGGAAATTGCAAACCACTCCACTATCTTTTCCAAGAAAACCCTAATTGGGTTCATGAAGGGTCAGCTAATATCTGAAATTAATAACATCACCAATTTTTATTGCTAAACATTTCAGGAAGAGATAATTACTTGTTTCAGTGCTTTCTTCTACCTTGAAACATTTTAATATTTAAAAATATTATTTAATATTTTAACATATTATGGAATTATTGTTTAGGGAGAAACTTACATATTATGAATTTTGCTTCCCCAAGGCAGAAACTTTCTACTATGAGAACATTGTTAAGAGTTATAAGGGCTCCCAACCATTGTGTGGTTGGGATAGAGACAGATTCTTAGTCTCCCAAATTTTTAGTCCGAAGTCTATTCCATTACAATGTACAACCTCTTGGTATCCTTATAATCAAATTTCTTATTTCAACTTTCATAATACCCCTATGGGAGAAAGAGTGGCAGAGAGGATATGGAACTGGTCTTGTTTGGGAGAACTTGAATTCAAGTTTCATTTCTGAAATATATTATTTATGTGTCACATAGTATCTGGGTAAGTCATTTAACATCTGAAAATTCCAAGTAACGCCCTAAGATTTTTAAAATTGCAGAAATGTACCAATCTGCATTGAATGCTATGTATTTGGATTAAATCAAGTCTGACAGGAAAAAATAGAAAAGCCCTATTAAGTGTATTCTCTTCATTAATATCACACTCTGCAGGAGAAAAATATCTTTTTATAGTTATATTCTACTATTTTTGAAGAAAGAATTTGATTTGTATTTGTATCTTCACTTTCATTTTGATTAATGAATTCTTCCTCTTAGTGTTTATTATTTTGTCTTAGAAATTTGATTATTGCATTTATTCAGAATTTTGGAAGAATTAACTCACAATGTAAAATATTGGCTTTATTTTAGTGCTTATTCTAACCTCTCAACTCATAGGTCCCTTTGAATACTCAGTTGTGATATACCCAGTCCTTATCCAGATCTGGTCTAACTTATTTGGACCTTACCTCAAGGGGAGATGAAAAGAGAATAGTCCTTTTGAGACAATGAAGTAATAAAGTCAAACCTATTTTAGATTACCTGTAAGGTATAAAGGGAATCAGTGTACTCACTAACCCTTATGACCTTTGCTAGAGTTGCATTTTGAATGGTATTTCAGCAGTCCTTGCTAGCCTTTGCAACTTGAAAGTAATTAACTGTTCTTTCAGCATGGCTACATAAATGCCTTAGGATGCTCTATAAAAGTTCCATTTCATGTCTTGGTTCAAGAAACAGTCTAATGATTTAAATTGATGCTAAATCATTTTTGAGTTAAATCAGATCTGTTTAAAGATATGGACAATTTCTGCACAAAGTTTTAGTTTATAAACTATGGAAGTTATAATTTTGACAATCTTAGAGTAAATTCCTAATCTTCAGAAGGTGAAACCTGTATTTATAGTGCCATATTTTGACTTTGTTGTCTAATGAGGTTTTTCCCTTGGCATTAAAAATGTCACTCTGATGTATTCCCTGCCTCCTTTTCCCCTATAAAACAAAACAATGGATGATGTTTTTGCTGTTTTCTGAATGTGCTGGAATATACAGTTCCTTACTCTTCAACTTGATCTCTGAGGATTTACAGTTGAATGTACTGTAAAGGAAGGAGGTGATGCAGCAAATGGAAATAGACCAAAAACTAAACTATTTAAGGGGATTCACTTGAATCATTACCTCAGTGTATTTTTTCTGATACTAAGAGCAATGATACATTATTAGTAGAAATATTTAATATGACTTCTCAAAGCTATTACCTACCCTGATTTATTTTGAGGATATCATTAGCTCCATAGGTTACAGTGAATGAGGAGGGTAGAAGCTGGCTGATGTACCAGGATGCTAACTTTCCCTTTCTAGATAATGATTTGGGATGGGGAAGGCTTTTGTACCCACACAGAAAAATTCATGTAATGGGAGCAAGGTTGTCATTAGTTTACTTAAATTTTAACCAGGAGACGATATAGGGTTGTGCCTATTTACCTAGTTGTCACATGATTTCTGCAAAAATGCTTTATAAGCAATAAGTTCTGTCAAAATATAAGGGGAAAGGCTTTATTGTTGTGTATCAATCTTATTACTATATCTTCTATTAACAAAAGCAAGTGAGATTTTTATATGCATATCCAGAATCTACAATCCTAAGCTTATAGCTGTTGTTTGTCCTTTGTTCTTGAAGAGGATCTTAACATCAAGGATATGATGCCATAGCATGCAAGTGAATTGGATCAAAGGAAGGACAGGTGGAGTATGCAAAGTTACCAGTTTCAATTTTTCCTTTAGAGCCATTTGGGCTCAATGGACATATATGGATCAGGATGACTAAAGATGGTCCTGTATGTAGTGGAAGCTCTTAGCTTTTTAACGTTAGAGTTTTTAAGAGCTCTCAGTTTGACTGAGGCAATGTACATTTAGTGATTAAGGCTAGTTAAGTAAGAAGACAGAGAGTAGCCTCTTTAACCTAGTCAAAAATAATCAGTCTGAGAGAAGACCCTCAGGGATTCTGACCAAAACAGAAACAATTGCTATTAATATTTATTCTTCACCTATTAGGACCCAAATAGTGATAATTGGGGCTTAAAGCAGAGGAATACTAAATGGTCAAAGGATTTGAACATGCAATTTTCAGACAAAGAAATCAAAGCAATCTTTAGTCATATAAAAATGCTCTAAATCACTATTGATTAAAGAAATACAAATTAAACAAAATCTGAGGTATCACCCTCACATCTATCAGATTGGCAAATGACAAAAAAAGAAAATGATGGATGTTGGAGGGAATGTGGGGAAAAATGGGACACTGGTGCATTGCTGGTGGAATTGTTAACTGATTCAACTAGGCTGGAAAGCAATTTGGAACTATGCCTGATGGACTATAAAACTGTGCCTACCCTTTGGTCCAGCAAAATAGCACTACTCTATCTAAATCCCAATGATGTAAAAAAAAAAAAAAAGGAAAGGACCTATTTCTACAAAAGTATTTATAGCAGTTCTTTTTTGTGGTGCCAAAGAATTAAAAATCAAAGAGATAGGGACTGACCATGCAAGTTGTGGTATATGATTCTGATGGAATATTATTGTCTTATAAGAAATGATAAGCTGGATAATTTCAGAAAAATTTGGACAAATGAATTGATGCAAAGTGAAATGAACAGCACTAAGAAAATATTGTGCACAGGAGCAGCATTATTATTTGATGAAAAATTGGGAATGATTTAGCTATTCTTAGCAAGGCAATGATTTAAATCAATCCCAAAGGACTTATGATGAAGCATAAAATCCACCTCCAGAGAAAGAACTGATATTATTTGAATACAGGCTGAAGCATGAAGTTTTTTACTTTCTTTTTTCATTCTTTTTTATTCATTTAGTCTTGTACATAATGTCTAATATGGAAAGATTTTACATGATTGCCCTATATGTGCATGTATAAACAACAGCTATAAATTGTAGGATTATAGAATC
The DNA here is from genome assembly GCF_037893015.1 of Macrotis lagotis. Lineage (NCBI taxonomy): Eukaryota > Metazoa > Chordata > Mammalia > Peramelemorphia > Peramelidae > Macrotis > Macrotis lagotis. Next base: position 465,838,994 of record NC_133666.1, read on the forward strand.
TGAATCTGCATAGAAAAATCTCACTGCTTTTGCTAATAGAAGATATAGTAATGAGATTCATTAACAACAGTTGTTTACTGTCTTGGGGAGAAGGAGAGGAGAGGAGGTGAATGATAGGGGAGGCAGAGAATTTGAAACTCAATACTTCAAAAAAATGGAATTGACAAAAAAGAAAATATATTTAAGAAAAAAGTAGAGGAATCATCATGGCAACCAGCTAGGAACAATATCTGCCACATGCTAAGGTAGTTTAATTGTGGCAATAGAAATATGAGGAAGCTCCACTTATCTAGGAAGAACCTGAGCATTTTCTTGTTGTCTTCAAAGGTGTTTTCAAATCATGATGATTTGATGGGAAGTAGACTTGGAAAAAAATAAAATATTATCTCTAATTGGGAGGATTTCTTTCAAACTGTATTTGTCACTTATCTAGAATTAGAAAGGCAGCCTGGGCAGAGGTCTTTTTCTGGACAGAGGTCTGTGTAGAATGGTTTAACTTTCTTAAATAGGCTGATAAGAACACTAGTTGGAAGGTTTTGTAAGAAAATGAAGGTCCCAAAATTTATAAATCTCCAGATTTCAGCAATTATTAAAAGCTGTTTATAAGCTAATGTGAGTAAAAGCCTTTATTTATAAGTTCATTTTGAAATTATGTTTTATTATATTTAAGAAAACATTTTTAAGTCTTATGCATATTTTTTGGAAAGTGAAGATTTCTTTTTGGTTGAAAAAAATGCCTTTTTTTTGGTTTGATGTTTCAGAACCACCTGTTCCCATTGCCCCACCTCAACTTGCATCTGTGGGAGCAACTTACTTGTGGATACAACTGAATGCCAACTCCATTAATGGGGATGGACCCATTATTGGAAGGGAGGTAGAGTACTGCACAGCAAGTGGAAGCTGGAATGACAGACAGCCAGTGGATTCACCAAGTTATAAAATTGGACACCTGGATCCTGATACTGAATATGAGATTAGTGTATTACTCACCAGACCAGGGGAAGGAGGAACTGGATCCCCTGGACCAGCACTAAGAACAAGGACCAAATGTGCTGGTGAGTTACCAAAATGACTGAAGCTTCCTTTAACTTCCTTCCCTTGTGTTTTGTAGTCTAGATATCTCTATATGATTTATTCTTCCCAGCACTGATTGCTACTGTGGCTTAAGTGTCAAGTTACCTTTTGAGGGCAGTGTCTATAAATCTTAGTGTCTCAATGTGCTGTATAAAGTAGTTATCATCTACCACAGGACAGGTTTCATAGAGCAGACAGACCCATTTCCTCAGGATTGTAGAAATAACTATCTATATTTTTAATCAAAATATCCTCAGTAAAAATAGGTCAGATTTATTATTTCATTGGTTTAACATTTATAGTTAAAGTTATTATTTGCTTCCCCTGCCTCAAAAGTCCCCATAGGACTATGAAGGAAGATGAGGATTTCATAGAGGAGACATTTACCATTTGGTATTAGACCTACAGAAAAAAGGTGATTTTGGACTATAGAAAGATCACATTTCTTCAACTTCAAAAGTATAGATGACTGTGCTTCTTTAGGTTTTAATCTCACAACTCAAAATAGCAGGGAAAAGATGGAAAAATGTACCCATGTGTATTAAAACAATACAACCAAACATCCACACACATACAAGGATGAATGGTAAGAACACTGTTATTAAGATAATACTTTGTTGTAGAAAGAAGAGGCATAATATAATATTAGGACATTGCAATGTCATTTTGACATTTTCATTAGAAATCTGTAGGGTTTACTTTGATAAAATAAATGTTTATTTTAAATGTCACTTAAATGTCATTCTTTGGGAGATACAACCTTTCAGAAACAAGAATAAGTTAGATGCTTTTAGATAGAAAAGATAGTCCCTTTTGACTACTTGAGTATTTTCAATTCACTCTTTTGTAAATAATTTTAAAGCATTAATTCTATTGTGTATCTTTATAGAAGACAGTTTTATCATTAGTGTAGTAAATGTGTAGTAAATTAGTGTGGTAAAATGTGCAGATTTTTTCCTTCTAGATTTGGAAAATAGATACTCTAAGAATTTATAAGGCATATTTCTTCCTTAGTAGATGGATATCAAGTTCTTTCACTAAACTGTTCTAGTAGTTAGCAGATGCATGATGGCCACTTTTTGTTAGCACTTACATAGGAATGGAATAAGGAATAAGGACTATTATTTAGCTATTTGTGGTTTGTTCACTTTTAAATGATCCTAAAAGAAACTTTTTCTCTCTCTCCTTATCTTACTCATGCATGGCCTTCCAGTATGAAGTACAACCATTCCTGAACTTTGGGAGGAAATAGTGGAAGCCCATCATTGATTTGATTTCATAATAACAAAGTTTACATCCTGAAAGTACTATAGGATTTGTGTTTTGGAAAAGTCCAAATTTATTCAATTCAAATTCAATTCAAATTCAAATTTATTCAATTAATCCAAATATATTTGTGATTTTTTTAGTTTTATTATATATTTTGAGATGTTTTGTTATATCCTATATCATCAAATTGTAGCTGACATTCAGAAGTTAAGTAAATGAAAGAGTTTGGGTCTGAATACAGAATAACCTGAGCAGGGACCAAAAGGGTCATTTGATTCCACCTTTATAAAAACCAGTATGCCATCTCTAGCATACCCAACAAGTAGTAATTCAGCCTTGTGTGAAGACCTTTAGTAAAGGGGACCATACTATCTCTTGAAACAATTAATTCTACTTTGGAATTATTCTAATCAAAAAGAAACTTTTTTTCCTTTAAACAATTCTTGTTATGACTTCTACCCATTACTTTTAAATCTGTTCTTTGTGACTAAGTAGAATGAAATAAATCTCATTCCCACAAGATATCCTTTAAAATATTTGAAGCAGTCATCATGGTTCACTGGTATCTTCTCTTTAGGCTAAATGTCCCTTGTTGCTTCAAATGATTTTCATGTGGCATGACAACTTTCATTATTCAGGTTGCTCTTCTCTACATGCTCTCCAACATGTTAATATCCTTGCAAGATGCAGCCCTTTTCAACTTCCAAGACATAGAAGCTATGACACTTTATGTAGTCTAGTACTGTGTTATATCTATTTTTTGGCTTTTTTGGTGATCATGGATAGTTCGATGGTTTTAAGTGCATTATCTTACTTTGATTTGTCTCCTCTCTGCTCCTGGTTTTGTATCTCTTAGCTCCTGAAGTAGCCATTATGTATATATATGTCTGATAAAACTTCATAAAGAATTTCATAGCATTTTTCCATATTGTAATATAGTTGATAAAAATGAAACCTTTAAAGAAAAAAAAAACAAACATTCTTTATAATGCTCAAATTCTGAGGGATTAACAAGGGGTGAAGACTTGATTTTGAAATGATCTTTCTTGTAGATACTGAGTATGTGTTAAGACAAGATATCTGCGGTCAATCAGTCCAGTGGTAGAAATAATAACATTTATAATTTTTTAAATGGTTGATAGCATTTATAGGAAAAAGTCTTTGTCTTCTAAGGCATTAACATTTTATCATTGTGATTCATGAAGCTATTGAGGATGAAAAATACAAGCATTGTCACTGGTGAATAAAGTGGTCAGGGAGAGATAGGGAAATGAAGCTAAATGACAATAATAATTAGGTTTCTTTAGAGAAAAAAACTAAAACAGGGCCGCTAGGTGGCGCAGTGGATAAAGCACTGGCCCTGGAGTCAGGAGTATCTGGGTTCAAATCCGATATCAGACACTTAATAATTACCTAGCTGTGTGGCCTTGGGCAAGCCACTTAACCCCATTTGCCTTGCAAAAACCTAAAAAAAAAAAACAAAACCCTAAAACCAACCCAGATTTTGGCAGTCCTGTCTCAACTAGATGTATCTCAAGGAGGTCAATATAGAAAAGAAGTTCTCATATGTGCCATAATATTACATTCTCATTTTTGGTAGTGTTAAAGTTCTAGAAAGTAGATTCCCATTAATTGGGGAGTAGCTAAACAAATTTTAGTCTAGGATTGTAATAGAGAATATTACTATTCTATAAGAAGCAATGAATATTAAAAATACAAAGTTAGGAAGACATAAGAACTGATGTAAACTTATCAGAAAAATAACATAGTGACTACAAAAAAAATTAACCAAAAAGAATAATAAAAACAAATGATTGAAACTATGTACCATGAAATTTTAATAACCAATCTTGATCCCAAAGAAAGAATAAAACAAAATTCTTCCCTCCCAACTCCTGGCTCCCTCAACCAGCTCTTATAAATGAGAAAAGGTGAGATCATCTATAGGAAACAATGCGTGCAATATTAAATTGGATTCATGTATTGATTAGTTTGATAATACTTGTTTTTTTTCTTATCATTTGTCAAAGGAGTTGATTCTCTGGAAAGGGAGAGGGGTATGTTGGATAAAAGATTACAAAATAAAAGGTATCCATCAAAACTGAAAAGAGAACAAATGGATATCACTTTATCAATATGTGGGAATCTCTATGCTTACTCCATGAGGTAACCACAGAAATATACTTTATCCATGAATATATACAGATTTGTCAAAGTATATGGCACATGTATGTATCTATGCTCTATATGGATTGCATAATTGATTGCATAGACTTCTAATCATTTATTAGACTACTTCTCAACAGCAAGACTTGGATAGCTGAGATAATGATGGATAAACTTTTTTTTATTGATACATGTCAAGATGAGTACTTTGAAATGTCTAAATTCTTTTTCTTTTTTTTAGAAAACAGAATTCATGGGATTTCACGAATTCTATTCACCATGAAAGGTTATAAACAATGCCTCTGGCATCACATCTTTAAGGGCTGTCAGTACTCTGGAATGAGATTGGTCAAAAAATTAATCTCTGGAAATTAAGAACTCTTATTTTTCCTACTTATATCATTGATTTCAGTTTTTTCTTTAACCGTTCTTTTGAATCTTTTCAGTTTGGAAATTATTCTCATTCCAATAGTATATCAATATACCCATTTTCCCACAGTCACTTCAATATTTGTCATTTTTCCTTTTTTTTTTTAAAAAATCAACTTCAGGGGTGGCTAGATGGCAAAGTGGATAGAGCACCAGCCCTGGAGTCAGGAGTACCTGAATTCAAATCTGGCCTCAGACACTTAATAATTACCTAGCTGTGTGGCCTTAGGCAAGCTACTTAACCCCATTGCCTTGCAAAAAAAAAAAAAACAACTAAAAAAAAATATCAACTTCAAAGACCAATGATGAAGCATACTATTCACTCTGTAGTCAGAGAGGGGATGAACTAAATATATAGAATCAAACACACATTTTGATATATGGCCAATATGAGAATTTATTTTGCTTGATTATGCATGCAAGGATGGAGGAGGAAAAATATTAATAAAAAAAAGTAATTTAAAAGTATTATCCCTGAAGAAAGATGATAAGAGGCAAGATAACAGTTGAGTTTTTGTTATTTTTGTGTAGCTTGTTAACATTTTACAATCTTATAAATTGGGCCTCTTTTATTATTCTTGCTCCAACAGCAGATTAAAAAAAAACTTTTTTGTTGCAGTTGACTTTTTTAAGAGCCTAATTCCTTAGGAGACAGCTTTCTTGTCTTTATCTTGTGGGCATGGGCTGTCTTTTTTCTCATATTTTTCTTTGCATATATTTTCCATTTTGTAATTTTGCATATCTCTTGAAAGGCTACTCATCAACAAGTTTCTTTTATTTGCCTGGATACATTATTTCTTTGCGCTGAAATAGTGATTATGTTGCTCAACTCTGATTTTACAATAGAATCTGTTATTTTTTGGTGAACTGTTGTTTTTTTAGTTGTGGAATGATACCTGTTTTTTTCCCCTAAAATTTTTAATATTAGGGTTCCTAAGGATAATGATCTTTAGGGACAGCTAGGTAGCACAGTGATTAGAGCAACAGTCCTGGAGTCAGGAGGACTTGAGTTCAAATTTAGCCTCAGACACTGCCTTGCAAAAACCTAAAAAAAAAAAAATGTTGCTCTTTAAATAACCAGAATTCCTTCATAAACAGTTATGAATTGTAAGAAGTGATGTTTACTTTCTTGCTAGGTTTACAAAAACTTACACACCAAAGTTCCATATCAATGAGGATTAATTTCAGTTTTGAAGATTTGCTCATTTATATTCTCAGGTTATATTATCTGTCAGTACACATGTATTAAGCACTTACTATGTGCCAGGAACTGTGCTAAGCACTGGGGTTACAAAAAGAGCCAAAAACTTTTGCAAGAAGCTCAAAAATCTAATAGGGAAGACTACAACAAATAAATATTTACAAACAAGCCATATGGAGGGATATTAGGAAATAATTAAGAGAGGGAAGGCACTAGAATTAAGAGGGTCTCGGATTTGCAGGAAGCCAGGAAAACTAGTAGGCAAAAATGGGGAGGAAAATGATTCAGGTATGGGGGACAGCAAGGCAAAAATTCATTTAATTAAGATTTATTTTATTTTTTGTCAATTTGTAGTTGTGAAAAGAAAAGGAAATTGTTCCATTATTCACTTAAAATTGTGACTTTTTTTAAAGCCTGTTTCTGGTTTTAGGGAATATGCCAAAATTTGTGTTTGAATAACATTAAAGATTGAATAATGTATTCCTATTATAGATATTACAATTTCTGTTAAATGTAAATTATTTCAATACTTAATGGATAATTTTCTGTTAGATTTTGAAGACTCTTAGAGGAAATATTATTAATCAAGAGAATGATTCAAAATTTTGTGAAGGGGAATCAAGAAAAATGAATACTAGTCAGGAGTGTGTTATAGTCAGCTCAAAACAGCTCAAAACAGAAATCAAAATTTCTATTCATTTCTAGTCCTTTTACCACATATTCTTGAAAGTCCTCTATTTCATTATCTTTTTTTAATCTTGAAGAATTATACTCATTTTTGCTGAATGTTATTTTTGCTTATTTTTCCAACTCCTTTGCCTACTAAGATGTCATATTCCAAGTCCTCCACTCTTTTAAAGTGTGAGGTGCTAAATCTTATATCCTGACTAAAACTGCACAGTTACTTTCAGGCAGCTTTCATCATTTTCTCTTTTATCAGGGAAGCTCTGAAATTTGGCTTAATATTCCTGGGAATTTTCATTTTGGAAACTCTTCAAGGAGTAATGGTTAGATTCTTTCAATTTCTATTTTACCCTTTGGTTCTAAGATATTGGAAGCAGCTTTCCTTTATAATTTCTTAAAATGGGATCCCTGAGATTAGGTAGCAATGGCTGGTCCTCTATCCAAGAGCGTTAAGTATTCTTGTAATATCTTTCTGGTCATTTGTTCAATCTCCTATCTCTTGACTGAGAATTCTCCTAGCTGCTGCTATTGTCATGGCAAGTTCCAAGGTCCACAGTTGGTGTTTTTCATATTTTAATGAGGGAGAAAACATGTAAACAACTATTATATGCAGAATCCCTAGGGTAAATGTGAAGTAATCTCAGAAGTAATTTAATCCTAGAAACATTTAATATCCATGGACTTCAATTTCTCAATAAAGGAACACAGTGTATAGAGCTCTGGGCCTAGAATCAGGAATATGCATTTTCCTGAATTCAATTGTGACCTCAGATACTTGCTAGTTGTATGATACTAGGCAAGTCACCAGTTATTATTTTCATTTATTTATTTTCAATCATTCATTCATTCATTTACTTATTTATCATTGTTATTTAAATAATTTCTCACATGCAAATCATTTATTACTGGCATTCTTTGCCAATATGTTGCAGGCTATTTATACTTACCATGAAACATTTCAATTTGTTTTACACATAATATTAATTTCACCTAGAATTTAGTGCACAAGATTTAAATTCATATAGCACACCAAGAAGGTGGAACTTATGTAATAGTGAAAAGTTTGGGATCCTTAAAGTATGTAATTTCTGAACCTTGATTCAAGCCAAACAACTATTTCTTGATTCTGGGCTCACTCATTAGTCTTATCATGCATAAATATTTGAATTTACACTCCTAAATTAGTTGAACAAATAAGCTGAACTGACTGTTCATGTACCTATCTGAGGAATATGCATTTTTCAACTTTTTTTCTTTTCATTGTGGATGTAACCATTGATCTTTTTCACATGGAAGCATATTTTAGTGAGATAGCTTCAAGTATTCTTGGGATTGATACAATTAGCACAATGTCATTTCTGCACAGAAGTATTTGATGAATCTTGCCATTGATAGGAAGTCCATAGAACATCTTTCCAACACTGGTAGATAAGTGAACACATATCCTTAATTTACTAATAATTTCCTATTGCCTTTATCTATAGTTGTTATAACTTAATAGTTTCTAAATTATTTTAATGTTGTTTAAAGAGAATACAGTTTATTTTGTTGTTTAGAAGCAGGCTGTCTAGTACAATGATTCCCAAACTTTTTTGATCATGTGCTCCATCAATAATAATTTTTTGGTCATGACCCTTCAATGTAGATTGAAGTATATAACTATTCATATATTTATATTAATAGTTTACTTATTTATAAATTCTACAAATGTATGGATATATGTATGTGTAAATATAATTAATACTTGCATTTATAAATATACAAATATATAAATGCATAAGTAAATATACACACATAGACAACTGAACTGATGATTATGTAACTTATAAAACTTAGACAAATTTCCCAGATTCATAAACTCAACATAATCCTTGACTTCTTATTCTCCATCATACCACAGATCCAATTCACTGTTAATTCTTGCTTTTTCTATCACTACAACATACCTTACTTTCTCTCTACCTATAAAACTACCAGTTTAGTTCTTCCAACCTTCTAAGATGGTATTCTCCCAATTGTAGGGAAGTAATCCTTTAAACTCAGCTACATTTAACATTTTGCCAGTCTGATTTGTTTCTTCCAGGGATCATTGCACACCCCCACCCCTCCTACTCTGAGATTGGGAAGGCATTTTAGTTCTTCCATAGCATAGTCCCAGATTCAAAGTCCATAGCCCTACCATTTGCTTGAATCCTAAGCACCCTCCTTTTTCCAGGGCTTCCTTATAAGTTTTGTCTGACTTTTTAGCATCTAGCCTAGAATTCTGGTCCCCAGACAAAGGAAACATACAAACCAAAATCCATCTCCAAGTCCCTTTCTTGGGGCCATTACGTAAAAGAGGAGAGCAAGGGAAGAAAGCCCTACCCCAATTTAGTTCATGGTGCCTACACTATGGTAAACTTGACCATGCAACAAGAGAGAGAGTGTCCTTGTTGTATCTACCCAGCCAATCATAAATGACTGCTATCATCTAAGGTGCTGGAGAATTCAAGCAGTCTTTTTCCAGAAACAGAATCCCTCTATAGTAGATTTTCTGGGCAGGTGCAGACAAAGCTCTCATGAGACTTGTATCCTCTCTTTGTAAACATAAATAAATAAATCAATGTCATCTAAGCCATTAAGTGATAGCTTGATGGAAAAAATGAGTTTTATGGGGTTGCACTGAATTTCACAGTATACTTCTGGCCTTAAGAGTTAAGGTAAAATGCCCACAAATTATGACAGCAATAATGATGGGGAAGGTGTGACATGATGTCCTGTTCTGTTTCTTAGAATTAACATAATTAGACTTTTAAGAGAAGAATCATTATAACTTTTTAATTACTGTGATAATTGTATTTGGTATAGTTGCTCCCTCAGGACCTGATGAAATCCTTGGGAGACTTAAAGCCAGATTTCAGTGAATTAATAGTTTTTTTAAAGTCTTAAAAATTCTTGTGACAATTTGAACTCTTTGGGATCTTTCCCTAGATAGGTATTCTTTAGGCAGGTGGGGTAGGGGGTAAAAGAAATAGGAAAGAAAATAAAGATATTGGTATGATGTCAAGAGGCATAGCAGTTTTGCAGATATTATACTTATTCCCTCATTTATCTGGAGCTAATAGTGACATATCAGAGATAAATTGGTTTAAAATATGTTATTAGTTTTTAAATTTTGTGTTTAGCATTTACTTATTAAGGGCAGCTAAGGTAGTAAGATGGCTAGAATTTGGACCTGGAGGCAGGAAGAAATCTAGTCTAAGAATTTCCTAGCCAAGTGATCCTAGCAAATCACTTAATCTCTTTTTGTCTCAGTTTCCTCACCTGTAAAATGAGTATAATAATACCTATTTCCCAAAATTATTGTGAGGATCATATGAGATAATATTTGTAATTTGTAAAGTAGTCAGCACAGTGCTTGGCCCAGAATAAGTACTATGTAAATGCTAACTATCATTATTGTTGTTGTTGTTAATGAGAAAATTTCAGATTACATATATATTTAAATCTGCATTTTTAAAAGCAAACATAGATATTTAAAGCTATAATTTCTAACAATTCCAGCAAAATGAGTTTTAGATATTTAGTATATTATAATTTCTCTAGCTCCTATACCCATCTATTTTCCTTAACACAAATTGACGTAGGCTGGAATAATAGTAATAACTTCTATACACTTGGATTTCTTGCATATAGACATATCCATTTGGGAACCTAAGTTGAAGCTTAAAGGACCACACTGTCCCAAGTAAAATAATGTCAGCAAACCCATTTTTTTTAAATCTATGAGCAAAGTTATTCAAATTTTCATCAACACAGGTTTTAAATTATTTTCAAATTAATTGAATGTATTTGAATTGATAATTCTTTCCAGTGAACCAAATGAGGTGATTCTCAGGGCAACCCATTTTAAAGCTCCCCTTAATATTCTGTGTACTTCAGGAAGGGAGATGAACTTCCAATGTTAAGACTCTGATTTTTAAAATACTAAATCACAGTAGATGGGTAGTGGTATGTATCTCTGTCCTGAGTTATACCATATAAAAAGTCACAGAGTAATTAATGATTTCTCTTTAAATATTCTGAGGGGGAAATTCAATGAATCTAAATACACACTTTTTTTTCCAGTGGAACTCTCAATATTTGTCATTTAAAAAGAATATCAGAATTTCTCCCCTTTTCATGAAAAAACAGTGGATAGTTATGTAACAAATAGTTGAAAGTCACAGTTTGTTAGCCTGTGTAATTGGACATACACTGTTGAACTAAAAGCACTCTGGGGAAGTGGGATCATAACTAAGTGTGCCTTATTCAGAGCTAATAAAGACAAAAGAGCTAATTGAATGGGGTATAATTTACTTTTAATTTAAGTTTATTTCCAAGAGAAAAAATTAACAGTTTCCTAATTCTCAAAAAAAAAAATCTGCCAAAGGGCAACATATTTTTAATGAATTTGGAAGATATCAAAATAATAAAATTCTTTTGAAAATGTAATTGTTTAAAGGGCATAAACTTTATTACTCCTATAAGACCTCAGATGTAAATACTGAGCATTACATTATGTATTGCCCCATTGTACATATGTCAGAAGTAACTTAGCATGATGAGCAGCCTTGGATCCAGAACCTCATTCAAACAACTAGTAACTGTGGGACCCTAGTCAAGTCACTTAAACTCTGAGTTCTCTAAGGAATTTTCTAAGAATTTTAAGAGGCAGGGAATGTGCTGTCTGTCCTTCAATTTGCAATTAAAATGTTCTTACCTGGGTGTTTCCTACATCACTGAAACTGAGGCCCCATTTCTATTCTTCACATACTTTTACTGGTCATCCTCACCTTTTGCTTCTTCCAAATTTACCTCTCCTTAAGTTCAAAGTAGTTATATTAACTCCCATGCCCCAGTTCATATTGGATTAAATCCAATGTATGTAATTTATACTTTCAGTGATCTTTCAGTGGTTTCCATCAGTATCTGATCCCAAAGGCAGAAGGCAAAAATAGTATGTGCTTTCTACTTCTTGCCTAATAATACTTGTCAATTCTATAAGAGAAATTTTTAAGGTTTTTTCCCCAGAAATATGCATCTTAATGACCTAATAATATTTTATGGTTTTTTAAAAATTAAAATATAATATTATGGGATAGCTGTCAATACAATAAGCCCTCTGGCAGTGAAGGGAAAATAATAATTTAATGGCATTTATTTTTTCCTGATGTGTTTTATTTGATGAGACATTTGCCCTAACATTGTAGCTTTGAATAAATAGTAGAGGTAAAGTCTTGGTTTCCAGTTAAACAAAAATTTCCTGGGTTACCTATATTTATAAAGTCACCATTCTTTGTCTGGACCTTAACACCTCTTTCCTATTGTATTAGTCTCCTGATCGGCCTCTCCTTAACTCATATCCACTTCTTCCAACTCACAGCCAATCTGATTGTCATTCCATGATTCAATAAGTATCACCCTGTTACCTAAAATAGGAGCAATGGATAGAGTGTAGGCCTTGGAATCAGAAAGATTCATCATCTTTAGTTCCAATCCAGTCTCTGATGCTTACTATCTGTGTGACCCTGGACAAATCCCTTAACTATGTTTACCTCAGCTCCAGATCTCTAAAATGAGCTGGAGAAGGAAATGACAAACCATTGTCTTACCTTTGTCAAGAAAACCCCAAATGGAGTCATGAAGAATTGGACATGACTGAAATAACTAACAACAATACCTAAAAGAAATAGTTCTCAATGTATAGTCTGCACATCTCAGAAGCCCTTTCAGGGGGTCTAAGAGGTCAAAATTGTTTTCATAATAACACCAAGTGATTTTCCTATTAAAGCACTTCTTCTTTTTCCAACTAATTATGTGTGAAGAGAGATTTTCTCTACATACTTCAACAAAAGGAACATATCACAGCAATGAAAATTTAGTTGTCTTCCATTAAGCAGACATTAAAGAGATGTGTAAAAATATATAAAATAGGCACACTTCTCATGATTTTTTTTGGAAAAGAGTTTTTTTTCATAAGCTGCCTTGTGTTAAATTGTAATAATGGATTTTTAAATGAGTTAATAAATATTTTAAATTTTATCCATTTTAATTTCTAATGAGCTAAATATTGATAAATATAAATCATGGAAACAAAAGTTCTTTGAGGTCCTCAAGAATTTTTAAATATAAAGGAGTTCTGTGATCGAAAAGTTTGAATCATTGACCTAAAGGATAAAATATAAACTCCTCTGTTTGGTTTTTAAAACACTTCACAACCTGACCCAAACCTGCTGTTTTCTTTTCTTTTTCTTTTCTTTTTTTTTGCAAAAGATCATTTATTTTAACATCTATCCATATGTACATGTACATTTTTAAGTTACAAATTCCCTCCTTCCCTCAGTGGTGAATAGTCAGGTTAACATTGTATATATGTTTACAGATTAGTCATTTTCAGTATGAGGAATTAGGATTAAGGGAAAGAGATATGTAAGAAATAATTTTTATAAAATGCTATCAGATTCTGAAGGGGTTTTTTTGTTTGTTTTTATTTTGTTTATTTTTTTTCTTCCTCTGAATGGAGGTAACATTGTCCATAGCTGGTCTAATATGGTTGTCCCAGTTCTCTGAACTGCTGAGAGGAGCTGCTTCCATCAAGGTTGATCATTTCACAATGTTGTTGTTGATGTGTACATTGTTCTTTTGATTCTGCTCCCTTCACTCAGCATCAGATCCTGTAACTCATTCCATGCTTCTCTAGAGTTTGACCATTTCTTATAGAACAATAATATAATATTCTACAGTATTCATGTACCATAACTTGTTCAGCCATTCCTCAATTGATGGCCATCCCCTCAGTTTTCCCATTATTTATGATTTCTTCAGGATATAGACCTAGAATTGGAATTGTTGCATCAAAAGGAATGGATATTTTTATTGCTCTTTGGTCATAGTTCCATATTGCTCTTCAGAATAGTTGGATTCATTCACAACTCCACCAGCAATGCATCAATGTTCCAATCCTCCCACAACCTCTCTAATATTGATCATTTCCACTTTTTTCTCATCTTAGCCACTCTGGTAGGTGTGAGGCATTTGGGGCATTTTTTCAGATGATTATATATAGCTTTAATTTCTTCATTTGAAAAGTGTCTATTCATATCCTTTGACCATTTGTCAATTAGGGAGTGGCTTGTCACCTTTTAAAGTTGATGTAATTCTCTATATATTTTAGAAATGAGACTTTTATTAGAACTCCTAGTTGTGAAAATTGTTCCCCAGCTTTATGATTTCCTTTTTAATTTTGGCAACATTGATTTTATTTGTGCAAAACCTTTTTAATTTAATATACTCAAAATCATTCATTTTGTAGTTTATAATGTATTTTAATACATATTTGGTCATAAATTTGTCCCCTTTCATAAATCTAATAGATAATTTCTTGCTCTATTAATTTTTCTATGGTGTCACCCTTTATGTATAAATCCTATACCTATTTTGAACTTATTTTGATATAAGCTGTGAGATGTGGTTCTATGCCTAGTTTTTGCCATACTATTTTCCAGGTTTCCCAACATTTTTTGTCAGTTAGTGAATTCTTATCCCAGAAGCTGATGTCTTTGGGTTTGTCAAACAGTAGATTTTGTAGTCATTTAGTGCGGTTTCTTTTGAACCTATCCTAATCCATTGATCAACTAATCTATTTCTTAACCAGTGCCAGGCAGTTTTGATATCTTCAGCTTTATAGCATAGTTTTAGATCTGGTAGAGCTAAGCCACTTTCCTTTACATTTTTTTTCATCAGTTCTCTTGTTCTTGACCTTTTGTTGCTTCAGATGAATTTCATTACCTTTTTTCCCTAACTTGGTAAAGTAGTTATTTGGTAGTTTGATTGATATGACATTGAATAAGTAATTTAATTTGGATAGAATTGTCATTTTTATTATATTAGCTCAACCTAACCATGAGAAATTGACATTTTTCTAATTATTATACAGTTTCTAGGTTCGTCTTGAGAGGTAAATTCCCAACTATTTAATATTGTCTATAATTAATTTAAATGGAATTTCTCTTTTGATCTCTTGCTTTGGACTTTGTTATTTATTATATAGAAATATTGATGATTTTATATTCTAGTAGTTTGCTGGATTTGTTTTTTCAAGGAGTTTTTTAGATAATTATCTGTTGCTCTAAGTATACCATCATACTGTCTGCAAAGATAGTAATAGTAATGCTGATAATGATCATCCTTGTTTCACCCTTAATTTTATTGGAAATGCTCTGAGTTTATCCCCATTACATATAATATTTGTTGATGGTTTTATTTATTTAAGGCAATGGGGTTAAGTGACATGCTTAAGACACAGCTAGACAATTATTAAGTGTCTGAGGTCAGGTTTGAATTCAGGTCTTCCTGACTCCAGAGCCTGTACTCTATCCACTATACCACCTAGACACCCCTGTTGATGATTTTAATATAGAAACTATTTATTATTTTAAGGACAATTCCATTTATTCCTAAACCTTCTAATGGTTTTTTAATAGAAATGAATGTTGTATTTTATCAAAGGTTTTTTTTTCAGCATCTATCGAGATAATCATACGGTTTCTGTTGGTTTCACTATTTATATGCTCAATTATGTTGAGTGTTTTCCTAATATTGAACCTGCCTACCTGGTATAAATCCTACCTGATCATGGTATATTATCCTAGTAATAACTTGCTATAATCTCATTGCTAAAATTTTATTTAAGACTTTTTTGCATCAATATTCACTAGAGAAATTGGTCTATAATTTTCTTTGTTTTGGTTCTTCATTGTTTAGGTATCAGTTCCATATTGGTGTCATAAAAGGAATTTGATAGAATTTCTTCAATTTTTTAAAATAGTTTATATAGAATAGAAATTAGTTGTTCTTTAAATGGTAAAATTCACTTGTAAATCCATCTGGACCCAGAGACTTTTTCTTAGGGAATTTATTCATGGTTTCTTCAATTTATTTCCCCTGAAATGGGGTTATTTTTGTATTTTATTTCCTCTTCTATTAATCTGGCCAATTTATATTTTTGTAAATATTCATCCATTTCACTCAAGTTATCAAATTCATTGGCAAACAGTTTGGCAAAGTAGCTCTGAATTATCTCTTTAATTTCCTCATTGGTGGTTAGTTCACCCTTTTTGTTTTTAATACTGGTAATTTGGTTATATTCTTTCTTTTTTTTTAAATCAGATTAACCAAAGATTTGTCTATTTTATTACCTTTTTTTCATAACATCAGCTTAGCATTACTTATGAGATCAATGGTTATTTTGCTTTCAATTTTATTAATCTCTGTCTTGATTTTCAGAAATTCTAATTTGGTATTTAAATGAGGATCTTTAATTTGTTCTTTTTCTTAGCATTTTTAGTTGCATGTCCAATTCATTGATCTACTCTTTCTCTATTATATTCATATAGACATATAATGTTTTCCCTCAAACTGCCTTGGTTGCATCCCATAAATTTTGGTGATACTAATTAATGTCATTTCTTGGATATAATTATTTATGATTTCTATTATTTGCTGTTTGATCCACCCATTATTTAAGATTAAATTATTTAATTGCCAATTGAGTTTTAGTTTATCTTTCCATAATCTTTTATTACATGTAATTTTTATTGCATCATGATCAGAGAAATATGTATTTATTATTTCAACCTATTTTTTTTAACTTCATTATATACATTTATTTGTCAAATTGACCTTCTTTCTTCTCCCTTAAGATTTTTTTCTCTTCTCTATATTCCTTCGTGGGATTTATGTTCCATATCTGGAATCTGCTTCATTCTTATGTTCATTTCTTAGTCTAAGGGTGAATGATTATCCATTGATTGCTGATTGCTCCCATCCCCATATGAAAGTAGGAATCCTTTTCAAGTGGGAATGCTTGATTAAATCCATGAATCAAAATTCATGCAATAAGAATTCTGCTTTGATTGGATGTATGACTTGGACATGTTCTGAAGAGTCTGTGTGCCACCAAGAATGAGTTAAGAATCAGGAAAATCTTTTGAAAGTCTGATAATGGAGAGGAAGGAGCTAGGTCATGCAAAACTGAACCAGGAAGGGGCAGCTAGGTGGCATAGTCGATAGAGCACCGGCCCTGGAGTCAGGAATTCAAATCCAGCCTCAGACACTTAATAATTACCTAGCTGTGTGGCCTTGGGCAAGCCACTTAACCCCATTTGCCTTGCAAAGAAAAAAAAAACAAACATAAGAAAAAAAGAACTGAACCAGGAAAGAACCAGAAGCCCAAGAGTAATCATTGGAAGGAAAAAGAGAAAGAAGGTCCATGGACCTTACAAGTATCTTGGAGCTGAAATTTGACTGACACTACCAGCTGCCTCTTTTCCTCAAGGACTGAGGGAAGTCCCAAGAAAAGATTTTCTGCTTCCCCATCATTCCCCCGGTGTCTGTCTGTCAATAATATTATAGCATATTTTGCTGCTGATTTACTCAAATGTTTTCAGTAATCTGAATTTTACCAATACCAAAAGATGCCAGGAGTTTAATAGAGATTGATTAAAAGATAAAAATAAAAGTCAGAATGAAACCTCTGTTCAAATGTTAGAAATTTTCATAACTAGTTCAAAGCAATTGTGATTTTGTTTAATATAAACTCTCTAGGAATCACATAAACCTGAGCTGTCATTATATTTCCCCAAACTTAAAATGTGCTAAAATTATCATAATTGTTTATTGGTTTTTCAAATGTGTCCAACTCTTTGTGACCATCACTTGGGGTTTTCTTGGCAAAGATACTAAAATTGTTTGCCATTTCCTTCTCTGACTTGTTTTACAAATGAGGAAACTGAGTCACACAAAGTTAAATGACTTGCCCAGAGTACAGTAGATGACCTCGGTGTCTTTGATGTTTTACCTAACTCTAACTCATCCACAGGTTTTGCTCATTTCCCAAGATCATTTTACTTGGGTCTGCTACAGCTTCTTACTGTCAAAGGTGAAAGTTAGGTGAAAGTGGATACCAAAGATAGAAAAGCAGCCCTACAAAGGACTCAGACAGTTCTCATACCCAAGGTGCTAGTACTTCCTAAACACTCCATATATCGAAGTTCCTTTGAAGAGATACTGATACAGTTTCTTAAACCTAATTGTAATATTAGAAACTACATTTAGGTCAATAGAACATGAGTGAAAGTTTTCCTTAGGTGCTCTCCTCTGAATGAGGAGTATACATATTAGTTCATCAACTTTGTAACATGTCTTTTAACTCCTTAAAAGGTTTGTAAGTTCTTTTCTTGGTTTTGGATATAACTCAATATAAATCAAGTGCTATATTTACTGCAAGGTATAGCTAGAAGAATGATCACATTTGCCACCCTAAGCCCAGATTAATATTTAATTATTATTAAGTTTCATAATATTATTTATTTCTAAGTATATAAATGTATATGTAAAAGTGTACCTATATACTTATAAAATCCTTTATCTATTTCTATGTATAAAACCTGATTCATGTAAGAACTGCTATCAAAATTAGTGATTATGGGGGCAACTAGGTGGCGCAGTGGATAGAGCACCAGCCCTGGAGTCAGAAGTACCTGAGTTCAAATCCAGCCTCAGAAACTTAATAATTACCTAGCTGTGTGGCCTTGGGCAAGTCATTTAACCCCATTGCCTTGCTAAAAACTCAAAAGCAATTAGTGATTATGGTCAAAAATTAACTTTAAATTTCTGTGCTGTTGCATCACAAAGTTCTAACTAAAAGAAAACCTAGATCTCATTCTGTTCTCTTCCCTTCATTTTACTGATGAGGAAACTAAGGGCTTTATGGATTTGTCCAGTGAAACATATGTGGAGTTACATCCTCTGACTCCAAAGAGAGTAGCTTTTCCACTGCACTGCACACTCTCTGTTTTGTGGATTATAGACCATCTAGAAAGTATGAATGATGACACAATGCCAAAACTAATCATTGTAGGCAAATTTTAAAAAGCACTAGAGGATATTTTTAGAAACAGTGGAAAGATGAGATCTACTTGAGAGTATGAAAATATCCTTCCATGTCTATGCTTACATTTTGCACAGATGAATTTTGAGATAGATAGATAGATAGATAGATAGATAGATAGATAGACAGACAGATAGATAGTTAAAGAGTTGGCTCTGAATTATTCAGGTGCTGATTTTCCATGTCCTTTGTATTTTTCCCTCTCTAGCTGCTTAAGTTGAGACCATTTCACACCTCATTAGCATCTGCACCAGAAGGACTAAATAGAAATGAAATTCAGACCAGTCAGTTCTACTTCTTGGCATGGAATTCTGAAAAAGAGTTTCTTCTAAGAGGATAAGTTTTTAAATCTTCCATTGAATTTCCTTGTGGTAATATAGGTCTAGAGAGGACATACTTATATTTCTATTTTATCTGTATAAAGGAAAATGAAAATAACTCAGTTGTAAGAACATGAATTGAGATAGAGGAAAGAAAGTCCTGACCTTGGATTCAGGTAAAATGATCCAGATTTTAATCTGTGAATTATATATAGCTGGAATTTTATAGGCAAGGCAGTTGAACCAATTCACAATTGCCTTAACAGTTTATTAATTTGCCTGACTTCTAACAGTTCCTCCCATGTTGATTATCTATGTGTTTGGTCATCTTTTCCAGTCAGTTGGGTGAGTTGCAATAACAATTTTCTCTGTAAAATAGGAATAATAATACCTGATGAATTTAACTCAGTTTTTTTTTTGCCAAATTCAAACAAGGCAGTGAATATACTACTATATCGTTATCAGTTAGTGCTATTAATAGAGAATTGATGTTCCCTCAATATCCTTATATTTTTTTAAATGACAGATATTTTTGGCTTGTGATATAAACTTTTAGCTGGTCACAGACAAAAGTGTGAATTCAGTGAATTATAGATTTTGTCAAGCTACATTATTTTTTTGTTCCCCATTAGGTTCTCTCCCATATCAACCCCAGAAATCTGGTATTTTTAATATTTTCTTAAGTTGCCCCTCCTCCCAAATCAAAATCTGTTATTTATCATAACGACTGCTAACAGCCTAAACTAGAATATACCTGCATTTCAGCAAATTTCAAAAACTGTTATCTGAAGAGATAAAGTTCTGAGACATAAATTTTTAAAAATGCCTTATTGGTTCTTTCTTTTTTTATTAATGCTTTTTTAATATCACTTATTCCCTATTAATCCCTCACTTTTATTGAACAATATCTTGTAATATAGGAAAAAAACAGCAGATAAAGAAAAACATAAAAAAGGTAATATGTTTCATATCTTCTCTTCAAGACCTAAGATTAATGATGACAATTAGAGTTTGGTTGTTTTCAGTGTTGTTTTTGTTTGCATTATTGAAGTCTCATGTCCCAGGGTTATGTTTCCTTTATCCTGTACCAGTATATATAATCTTCCCATTAATGAATGAATGACAGAAAGAATAAATATTTCCCAAACACTTAGTGTGTGCCAGATCCTATGTGAGGAATTAGAAATATAGTCAAAGAAGTGAGATAGCCCTTGTCCTCAAGGAAGTAAATTCTAACAGGGCAAAAAGCAACAATTAGAAAATAATCTGAGACTTGTTGGATGTACAGAGCAACAGAATAGATAACAAGATTACCAATGGGGTTCAATTTTCTGGTGACAAGCTGGATGACTTATAGAACTTGGTCTGGAGTCATTTAGTTATAATGGATTAGATGATTTCTTTTTTGTTGCTTTTGTTGTTGTTTACTTTAGTTATCTACCAATTATGATGGCTTAATAGAATAATTTTCCCAAAGAGAAATGGGTCGTGGTCTGTATAAACCTGATCAACAGGATTTCTGTTTGACAAGAAGAGAAAGAGTTTAAAGGTAAAGCAAATAGAAAGATATTTTGTGAGCCTCCCTGCCCCCCCCCCATTTCCAGGTTCTTTTAGGCATGGGAATTGGGTTTGTGATTGAATTGGTATCCCTTTTCCCAAGTAGATTGGCACTTCTGAAACTTATTTTCTTTTTCTTTTTTTGTTACTATCTTTTTAAATTTATTTTCATCCATATGCACATGCATATTTTTAAGTAAAAAATTTTCTTCCAACCTCTCTTCCTACCCCTCTTCCTTCAGCAGTGAACAATAGGTTAGCATCATACATACATATTTTGATAAACATGTTTACAGATTAGTATTGTTTATTTTCAGTTAGAGGAATTAGGATTAAGGAAAAGAAATGCATAAAAATAATTTTTATGAAGTGTTCATCAGATTCTGAAGGGTTGTTTTTGTGTTTGTGTGTATATGTGTGTGTTTTGTTTTGTTTTGTTTTTCTTCCTCTGGATGGGGCAACATAATCCATAGCCAGTCTGATACAATTGTCTTAGCTCTCTGAACTGCTGAGTTGTTTTCTTTTTTCAAAAATATTTTATTTATTTATTTTTCTACTTAAATACAAATATAGTTTTCAACGATCATTTGTTTTGCAAGGTTTTGAGTTTCACATTTTTCTCCCTCCTTCCCTTTCCCTCCCCCTTCTCCTGACAGAAAGCATTCTAATATAGGTTGTATGTGTATAACTATGTAAAACATAAATCCATTTTTAATCATGTTGTGAAAATATATGTATATAATGTGTATGACAACTTTTCAATTCGAAGGTGGTAAACTTTGGTCTGCACTTAAACTCCATAGTTCCTTCTTTAGATATAGACAGTATTTTCCATCAGAAGTCTTTTAGAATTGTATTTGATTATTGTACTGCTGAAATGAACAGGTCCTTCACCAAGTGTTTCTATTCTGGTTCTGCTCACTTCACTCAGCATCAGTTAAAACAAGTCTTTCCAGGCTATTCTGAAGTCCCATCCCACATGATTTCTGATATAACAATAGTGTTCCATCATATTCATATACCACAATTTGTTCAGCCTTTCCCCAATTTATGGGCATCCCCTCAATTTCCAATTCTTTACCACTACAAAAATAACTTATATTTTTGTATATGTGGACTTTTTACCCTTTTCTGTGATTTCTTTGGGATGCAGACATATTGCTGAATCAAAGGAGTGCAGTTTTATTGCCTTATAAGTATAATACCAAATTGCTTTCCAGAAAACCTGGATGAGTTCACAACTTCAACATTGCATTAGTTTTCCTACATTCCCTCCAACATTGATCATTTGCCTTTTTATGGATATTTTATTTTTACAAATACGTGTTATGAAAGTTTTTAAGCATTGATCCATATGCATATGTATGTTACAAAATTTTATTCCATCCTCCTTTCCCACTCCCTTCTTCTTAACAGCAAAGAGTCAGATTAAGGTTATATATACATATTTGTAGACAATCGTAACAGATTAGTTATTTTTAGTATGAGGAATAGAATTAAGGGAAAGATATACACAAGATAGTTTTTATAAGGTGTTCATCAGATTCTGAAGGGTTTTTATTTTTGTTTTGATTTGTTTTGTTTTTCTTCCTGTGGATGAGGATAGCATTGCCTATAATTGGTCTAATACAGTTATCCTAGCTTTCTGAACTGCTGAGAGATGCTTCCATCAAGGTTGATCATCTCACAATATTGTTGTTAATGTGTACATTTTTCTCTTGGTTGATTATTTCCCTTTTTTCACATTGATAGGTGTGAGTTGGTACCTCATAGTTGTTTTAATTTGCCTTTTTCTAAGCAATGATGATTTAGAGATTTTTTTATGACTATAAATAGCTTTAGTTTGTTCATCTGAGAATTGCCTTTTCTTGTACTTTGACCATTTATCAATTGGGGAATGACTTGTATTCTTAAAGACTCAGTTTTCAATGTATTTTAGAAATGAGTCCTTTGTCAGAAACACTAATTATAAAACTGTTCCCCAATTTACTGCCTTTCTTTTTTTGATCTCAGTTGCATTAGTTTTATTTGTGCAACTACTATTCAATTTAATGTATTCACAAATATTCATTTTGTATTTTATGATGTTCTCTATCTCTTGCTCCCCTTTCCATAGATCTGACAGGTAAACTATTCCTTGTCCTCCTAATTGACTTATGATATCACCTTTTATGTCTGAATCCTGTAACAATTTGACCTATCTCAGTATAGGGTGTGAGATGTCTGTCTCTGTCTAGTATCTGCCATACTGTCTTTTAGTTTTCCCAGAAGGTATTTTTTAAGGTTTTTTTTTTTTTTTGCTAGGCAATGGGGTTAAGTGGCTTGCCCAAGGCCACACAGCTAGGTAATTATTAAGTGTAGGAGGCCGAATTTGAACCCAGGTACTCCTGACTCCAGGGCCGGTGCTCTATCCACTGCGCCACCTAGCCACCCCTCCCAGAAGCTTTTAATCAAAGAGTGAGGCTTTATCCCAGAAGATGGAATCTTTAGGTTTATTAAAAAGCAGATTGCTAGGGATGGATGATTTCTTTCTAATGAAGTAAACCAGTTCACAGTTCTGTTAATATTTTATTAATTTGCCTATCTTTCTATAATTCCTTCCATATTGACAATATATTTGGTCATCTTTTACAAGTTTGATGGATCAGGTGTTTTAACTCAACTTTTTTTTTTACATGATCGTTGACACTGCAACTGTCAAATTGTTGGTATCTTTTGACTTTATGGATTATTTATCTTATATAGAGGATGTCTCTAAAGTCTTAGTATAGTTTTATACTTGTTAGGTTAACTAACATCTTTAGCACTAGGACCTTTTTGTCATCCGTGTCTATTGTACACATAGATACCTATATGTATATATGTAGACATATATACTTATATATACATGTATGTATATATACATATATATAACTTATTTATCAGTCTTTTATCAGACACATTTGTTATAATTTTTTTCCATTCAGTAGTTTCTCTTATTTTATTTCATTTTATTTTAAATTTTATTTATTTAAGGCAATGGGGTTAAAGTGCTTTGCCCAGGGTTACACAGCTAAGCAATTATTAAGTGTTTGAAGTCAAATTTGAACTCAGGTCCTCCTGACTCCAGGGTCAGCTATTATTTTAGTTGTTTTGATTTTGTTTAAGCAAAAACTTTCAAATTTCACATAATCAAAGTTGTATCTTTAATCTATGATTTTCTCTGTCTCTTATTTGGATAAATATATTGAGAAGAGCATTTCAGTTCTTATAAATTGTGGCCACTAGGTGACATTGTGGATGAATTGTGTTTCTTGGAGAAACATCAGATACACTTTCAGTTGGATGCTGGGCAGGTGACTTAACCTCTCTTTCCCTCAGCTTCATCTATGAAACAGAGCATATAATACTGCATTCCTCTCTACTTTAAAGTACCATAGAAGTACTAATTCACATCATCAGTATCATCACCATTATTATTATTATTGTCATTATTATTATTAGTACCATTTTTCACTCCACAAAGATAAATCTTATGATCTTGACCAACATAAAGTACAGAGAAAACAGGAAATATAAGAGAAAAAATGTGCGCATTTTTAATGACAGATGATAAAAATGCTGTTGTATTTCTAGCCTTAGAAAGTCAACCATATTTCTTTTATGTTAAAATTTTTTTGAAAATTAATTTTAATAATATAATGAACTGGTAATTACATAACCTATTAGAATAAATTGAAAACATTAAAAATGAATAATGCATGTAAATGAAATTAAAACTACAGATACAAGAAAATTTCATAACAAAATATGGTTACACCTAGAATTTAAACAAGAAAGATAATGGAACTCCTTGTTTTCAGAGCTGCTGATCTTCCATTCATGAGATTACCCAGGTAGAATGAGTAATATAATTATTCAAGCAAAATCATTCCTAATAGTCGAGTAGTAATATTTTCCTTTTATAAATAGGGCTGTAGCATCAGTCACATCTTTACAGTCAACTTTTATACCTTTGCAACATTCAGTATGAGTATAAAAGAAATAAATATTTGAATATGGTCTCTTTCCTTTTTCATATTATACATATTTACCTTGATAATTCTTTAGCTGGGTAAGTTCCTTTTTAATTTAGGCCATTACATATATATGTATATATATATATGTATAATTTTATTATTACAGTATAATTTCTGAAAAGTTTCTACTCATGATTAATAAATAATGATATTCTGTAAAATAAATTAAATGTTCTTTATACTACTTAAGATAGTTCTGTATGCTGTGCTATAAAAAGGCATTTAAGTGGTGGCTAGGTGGCACAGTGCATAAAGCACCAGCCCTGGAGTCAGGAGTACCTGGGTTCAAATCCAGTTTCAAACACTTAACAATTACCTAGCTGTGTGGCCTTGGGCAAGCCACTTAACCCCATTTTCCCTGCAAAAACCTAAAATAAAATAAAATAAAAATGCATTTAAAACAATTTCATTTCAATCGTATGCAACTAATTACTTTTGAGCTACTTCAAACAATTGCCTTACACACATACATATGTTATTGTATTTTGAAAACAATTGAATTGTTGGTCAGTGACCTGGGTCTTGGAAATTTGAGGGTGGATTTTTTTCCCCATGCTCAACCCAACATAATGTCTTTTCTGTATCTTTCATTATAGCCATGTAATGCTTAGACTAATAGAATGACCTGATGTACAAATAGGCCATTAAATGACAAAAGGTACCCTGCCTGACCTGGTTGTAATTATGACTGAACTGAGAAATGATAAATGGCAAAAGTTGTACTATAATTAAATTTCCATTATAAAAGTTTTATTTTTCTATCTGACAAATGTAAAGCTAGTTTTTGAAGAGCATTCTCCCTTAATGAGAGAGAATTTAAAGGACTATAATTTATAAATCAAGAGTCAGGAAAGCTTTACTTCTGTCAAATGAACTTTTATATCCTCAAAAGAGCATAGTATTGTTGCATTATTTATTTTAAATGGAGGTAACAATTTTGTTCTCAGATACCTTATCAAATGCCAGATCTCAAAAAGAAGAGTCTGGGAGTTGGGTGGTTTTAATAAAATTATTTTCCTCTCATCTTCCCCTTTAAGGTTTACCATCAAATATTAGAGATAAGTATTACATGACAAGGGTCTTATAACCTATGTCCTCCATTCTCAGCCTTTATGGATTCAGCTGAAGATTTAAGCTATAAGAAGTCCCTTTATTTCCCAGATCCTACAGTATTTGATAGCCCAAAGCTTATGAAATTGGCTCACATTATGTAATATTCAGGATATGAGTGTCCATAGTTACTTTCAGGAAATTATTGTTGGCATCAACCTCCAGTACCTCTTGTGATCTCTCATAGAAATCTATATTTTTTGTCCTAAGCATAAAATTCCTAATTTTTTTCTGTATGATGAACAATAGTTTCTGATTTAGAATTCTATTTTAACTTTTACTGAAGCTTTCAATTTGTTGCAAGACATAGTTTGCTGTTCCCAACTCATAAACCTTTTCTACTCTTAGCTTTCTTTTCTTTTTCCTATTCTTTTTATCATCTCTTCAATCTGAGGCATTTGGTCTTGAAAACTTGATGAAAATGCTCTCTATCACCAGTCTATATATGAAGACATGTTTGTTGAATTCAATTATTCTCTCCTGAAAATGACCTGTGACAACCTTGCTAACACTTGCTCTGTTTCCATGGTCCTCCCCAAGCATGGAGTAGGAAGTGTAGAGATAATCTAGAAGTAGAGGCAATTGCCCAAAGCATAGGACTTTTGCTGGTGAGTAGAAGTCATTCCCTGATTCTCATGTTCACTTTCCTCCATTCTTCAGCATCTCCTAAAGATGACTTCATTTACAATTTCAAAGGGACTTTTTAATTGATTTCTTTCTAATGAAGCTTTGCACTTGAGTGACCTTGCCCTACTCTACTCTACTCCAAATGGAGCAGCTTGGCATAGAGAACAGGATGCTGATCCCACTGGCTTCAGGAATTTTGTTATTGTTTAGTTGTTCAATTGTGTCCAATTCTTTGTGATCCCATTTGGGATTTTCTTGGCAAAGAGACAAGAGTGGTTTGCCATTTCCTCCTCCAACTTATTTTGTAGATGAGGAAACTGAGGCAAATAGAGTAACTGGCTTGCCCAGGGTCTCCCAACTTATAAGTGTCTGAGGTCAGATTTGAAAATACAAAGATGATTCTTCCTGACTCCAGGCTTTTAATTCTGTCCACTGTGCCATCTAGATGCCCCAACTTCATAAATACCTGGATTCAAATGCTGCCTCTAACATTTTCCAGCTATGTGATTCTGGGCAATTGACTTAAGATCACTGAAGTTCAGTTTCCTCATCAGTAAAATGGTAAGAGCAATCCTTGTCGCATTCATATCCTGCAATTGCTGTGAGGCTCAAAAGAGACAATGAATGTAAAGTGTTTTACAAGCTTTAAAATGTAGATTATTATTAAATGATCCCAGTAGTTTTTCCCCACCCCTGACAGTAGCAGTATCTGGTAACGCCAATAATAATAATAACATAATACAATATACATTGCTGGTCTTACATATAGGGATTCTTAGGTTGTCACAGACCATTTGTCTCAGTAGAGAATAATTGAATTCAACAAACATGTCTTCATATATAGACTGATGATAGGGAGCATTTTCATCAAGTTTATAATATTGAATGAAAAATAATGTCTGTCTGTCTGTCTCTCTCTCCTTATCTATATCACCTTATCTCTCTGTCTCTGTCTCTATATATATGTGTGTGTGAACATTTATATACATGTGCATATAGATATATTTATATATATATATATAAAACAAGAGAGATAATCACACACAAACATATATATACATATATGCATACATTTTTCTGGCTATAGCTGGTAACTCATGAAACTGTCAAAGCTTAGGGCTACAATTTACATTGTGATATTAGTCACCCTGATTGAAGCAAAGTTTTTATATAATAATTTACAGTTTGAAAATGATTTTTTTTAATTCATCAAAACTTTCATGTAGGGTAGAATCATTCCAATTTGACAGATAGGAAATTGAGGCACAGAACATTTAAAGTGACTTAATTGCCTCATATCAAAAAGTAATGGCATGGCCAATTTTAGAATCTAGATGGCCCAGGAAAAGTGTTAGTTTTTCCTTCACCTTACCCCTTGTTCTGCAGATGTTTACATTTTTATAAAGTAGATGGTAACCCCTGGTTATTCCAGCTCTGCTTTCCCAATAATGTCTTCTAGTTCAATAGCTCATCACATCAAATTAGACTGAGTCGGGCTCTTATGACTTTTGGAGTCTGGACCTGACTCTGTGGGGAATCACTTTTGTGCAGATTCAGAAGCTCCAGCAAAGCCAGTTTAACCTTGTGTATGGGTGACATATGGTGCTGTTTAACTTCATTAGGAGAGTTCTGGAAGCATATTGTGGTATGTTTGTGCAAACCCAGGGGAACACTTTAATGTCTTGAGAGAGAACTTTCAAGGGGAAATAGAGTGACTTGCAAACCCTAAGGGTGTTAATTTCCAAATTGATTGATTTTTTTTTCTCCCAACACTGAAGTGAACCAGAATTTTACTGTTTGGCAGGATATTCCATATTGAGAGGTACAGGTGATCTTTAAACAAATCTCTGCTCAGTTATCTGAAGGAATCACATTATATCTTTCAGTGTCTCTATTGTTATATTTTTCATTCAAGCCTGATTCTTCATGACCCCTTTTGGGGTTATCTTGGCAAAGAATCTTCAGAGTGGTTTGCTATTTTTTTCTTATTTTACAGATGAGGAAATTGAGGCAAACAGGGTAAAGTGATTTGCCCAAAGTCACCCAGCTAGTAAGATGATTTGAACTCACTGCAGGTCTGGTGTTATCCCCTAAACCAGTTAGCTGCCTCTGATTTAACATTTGCATCTTGTGCTTAAGTTTAATAATTTTGTCAGTGACCTTAAAAAGTAAATCTAACCTACTTTGCAAAGATTTCAGAGTAAGTTGAACAAGGTTAACTTTTATTTTTGTCCTGTATAGTAATTATAGACTTTTAATGTAAAATCCATGTTTTAACTGACTCAAAAGGTTATTTACTGAATAATACATTTTCAAAAATACTACTTGCACAATAGTCAGTACTAATGTATCTCTATGAAAATGGCACATTTCTTTATTCTTGTTCTACCTAGTTCAATACTGATTTGTGAGAAGATGGATCAGTTTATGTTCTACCCCTTTAAAAAGGCTCATAACCATTCCACTTATCACTTGAAAGCATCTTCTCCAACCTAACATAGCTGCTCTACTCTAGAAGTCCTTTTCCTTATGTTTACCATTCTGCCAGTTTTCAGGAGCAAGACTTTGATTGGCCCACACTTCTTTGCTACATTAAGAGATCAGTGATTTCCTTAGTGCAGATGCTGTCTCCTCCAAAACAGGACAGAACAATGACTTCTTTAGGCAGGATGATTCCTCACCAATCTTCTGGTAATCTTTTCAGATTTACAGTCCTTTGCCAGATTTTTTCAAAACCTCTCTGACTTGACCTTGTGTTCTTCTGGCATGATCTTCTAGAACCCAAGATCATCTTCATAGCATAAGAAGGAAGAATTTGAGATTATGCCCTTATAGACAATATAAGTAGCTACTTTTCTTTTGACTAAGAAGGAATTTGCATCTAGGCAGTCTAAATGAGTAGTTTTACTTTCTGAAACTTTTTTTGATTTTTTTTTTTATTAATCAATTTGAAAAGCAATTTTACATGCTATGTACTTTTATGCATATCCCTTAAATTCCTGTTTCCATGATGATGTTCAGACTGTCCTCTTAGAATCCATTCTCTGCCCTTTACATCTTTGCTCTTACAATTCTTGCTTATCCTCTGAGGTGCATATCAAAATGGATTTTTTTCTGTTATTCCTCTCTTCTGAAAGTCAGTAATCTCTCCTCTATTCTAAAATCTACCTTTAGCTGCCTCAGGAAATTCTCTAAGATTATTTCTCCAGAAAGTAGTTGGGATATGCATGTTGTTATAGGGTCGTTTTTAGTTGTGTCTGGCTCTTTGTGACCCCATTTGGGTTTTCTTGATAGAGATACAAGAGTTGTTTGCTATTTTCTTCTGCCAGTTCATTTTACATATGGGAAAACTGAGACAAACAGGCTTAAATGACTTGCCCAGAGTCATGCAGCTACTTAGTGGCAAAGACCTGAATTGAAATTAGATATCTTCCTGACTCCTGGTCTGTCACTCTAAGTATAGCACTACCTGCCCAGAGTCACAATCACTGAACTTTAAACTCCACAGGAGAGGCCACTCTGTTTCAGCCTTCTTTGTGCCCTTCACCATCATGCATAATAAAGGCAAATATATGGTAAACTAGAATTTAATTTTAATTATTTATTTTAATATTCATTGTTGTTATTTATTATTCATATGTAATAATAATATTAATATTTAATTCAATTAATAATGCTTATAAAGACATCCTTTACACTCATTCATAGTATAGGCAAATATATAGTAATCTGTAATTTAATTTTAATTATTTATTATAATATTTAATTCAATTGATAATTCTTTTCTTTTTTTTTTAGTTTTTTCAAGGCAATGGGGTTAAGTGGCTTGCCCAAGGCCACACAGCTAGGTAATTATTAAGTGTCTGAGGCCAAATTTGAACCCAGGTACTCCAGGGCTGGTGCTCTATCCACTGCGCCACCTAGCTGCCCCTCAATTGATAATTCTTATAAAGACATAAAAGTGTTACTTACCTTTGTACTGAGATGAGTTTAAAAAATGTTCAATCATTTATTGAGAAATAGCCCAGATTTTTTAAAACTGATTATCTCTTTTCTTAGTAGCATATGTGATACTTTATCTGTTGTGAAGATGATTCATAAATTTGAAGAAATGAAGTATTTCTATAAGGGGATATTAATTTGAAATTCCATGTAAAATCACAGTATTGAGTTTAATTATTTGGATGTATAGTTGGGGGTGATCTGAGCTTTGGTTTCATAGAAATTTGCATAGAAATTTACCAAAACATAACAAAGTTTACATTTTCCAATTTTTAAAAATATGATGGGTATGTGCACATCTGCTCTATGATATAATGTTTTACTTTAGCTTCATAAAGAGCTGTTGGAATGTATCAGATTTAATGAATTAATTAAAATTCACTCTTTTCATGTTCATATACCTTATTTGAATTTATAATTTAAATTGCAAGAGTTCTTATTGAGGGAAAAAGTCTTAAATGATTAGAAAATGAAACTATATCAATGGTTAAATTATGTAGCTAGCAAATGAGTGAATCAACATTAATGTTAATAAATTTGCTCAGCAACACATTTATTCTTTGCCTCTACTCTTTTTGTTTCCTATCAACCTGTGGGAAATTTTTTTGGTAAAGCAATATGCTTTAGGGTCTAAGACTGACCAATTCTATGTGAATCAACTTTCAGAGCAATAGAATGGTACATCTAAGCCATTACTTAACAAAACTGTGAGAATTAGCAAATTCATTAGTCTAAATGATCTAACATGTAATGTGTAACATGTAATATGTAATGATCTAACATGTAACCTGTAATATTTTTACTTCCTCCCTTTCCCTTTTTTGTACAGTCTGTTAGCCATTTCTGTAATATCTAGGCAGAAAGAGCCCTAAGTTCAGTCTTGAAGGCTTGTAAAGAATTATTGATATTTGTGGCTTATGTATTTTCTCAAGCTAAATCATTTAGAAATGTCAAAATTTAAGACATTTCTTATTCAATTAGCTCACTTCCTAACAATCAAAATTACCAATGGGTATTTTGAACCCCAAATGTATAAGCTACAAATAATGATATAAGTAAAACTTGACTCTGAGTCTAGTAGTAAGGATCAAAAATTATTACACCAACAAGGAAGGTACCTGTGGCAAGTGTGAAGTTGGGAAACAGAAGAAAATGGTGTCCATGTTGCATCTCAGTTTTAGTATTATTTTCCTAAGACATTTTTATGCCAACTTGACATCTGCTTCAGGAATCTTTCCCCTGCTTGCCTGTGGCAGTTTCTTTCTACCATTTACTGACAGTTCATAGTCTTCTTTCCATGACTTCCTTAAACACTGTTTCTATTCATAACATCTTTCTTCCCTTTAACATTCTTTAGTCTTCTCTAGTCAATGCCAGTGTCCGGCTTATAAGGCAAAGGGTGTCCTTTTACTCCTCTAATCTGCATAAAACACTGTAGAAGACTTGAGCAGGCCTGGCTCTGTATTTGTTTAGCTTCATGGGGTTCCATTCCATATTTATGGAAACTTCTGAACATATTTCTTGAAAATTGAAACTCAACAAGGATTTGGGGAATAATTAAATGAAGTGACAAGGTCAGATTTAAAGGGATTTGCAAATGCAGTGTGTAAAGTGAATGAGGGTTTTCTAATCTAATGAGTTTTTGAAAATCTGGTGAAAGTTAACTTATTTTTGAAATATGGTTGTTACAAAGTACTATTTTTGTTTTGCTGTGTCTCTGTCAATTGGGATTTGGAAATTTAAAAAGAACTTGTCTTTTATCAAACTATAATAATTATGACATGATGGGCACAAATGGGCACAAAGAAGAATGTCAGAATTGAAAAGAAATTCTTAATTTGTATCAGGAAAGTCTAGACTTTAAAACTGTTTCTAGAGCATGTTCTATAAATTTAGATAATTCAAAATTATGAAGAAATTTAAAGAAAAATCATGAAAATTGTTATAATTTAAATATATATTATGTAAATATGCACACATATATAACCCAGGAAGAAAACAACAGCAGAATTACATGGACTTGAAAAAGAAAGAAGATGGAGAAAATGGATTCATTTAAGTTTGAGTAATCAGTAACTGTTTTCCATCTCTTTTAAAAACAACACAAAAAAACTCATTCTAAAAAAGAGATTTGTTATGTACAATATACGTAACATGAATGTTTTGGCAATCTGGAGGAGTCTTGCTCTTCTTTTTCTACAAATGTTCCAAAAAGTAGAATTATAATGACTATAGGCTCTTCTCTCTAATCAAAGAATTTATAAGAAGCCAACTAAAAATCTTGAGTGATTCTGAGTGGATAAAAGCCAGGATAGGGAGAATACACAGCATACAGGCAGCCCAGAGGCAGAAAAGGAGATGAAAGATGCTTACTGATCACAGTGAAATTAAAATATATTCAACTAAAAATATTTTTTAAAAAAGGATTAAAATGAATGACTAAACAATTTCATCTTTTTCTTTTTAGAATTTTTACAAGGCAATGGAGTTACATGGCTTGCCCAAGGCCACACAGCTAAGTAATTATTAAATGTCTGAGGTCGAATTTGAACCCAGGGACTCCTGACTCCAAGGCCAATGCTCTATTCACTGCACCACCTACCGGCCCCTAAACAATTTTGTCTTAAATAACTGATGAATCAAGAACAAAATAGGGAAGCAAAAGGAAATTCATCTTGTCAAATGACAATATTAAAAAAAATATGGGGTAGCTAGGTGGCGTAGTGGATAGAGCACTGGCCCTGGAGTCAGGAAAACCTGAGTTCAAATACAACCTCAAACACTTAATTATTACCTAGCTGTGTGACCTTGGGCAAGCCATTTAACTCCATTGCCTTGCCAAAAAAGAAAAAGAAAAATTATCCAAAACTTTTAGAAAGCATGTCACGTACTTTTTTTCCTTCTTTTTTTTTTGGGGGGGGGGGGGGCACAGCTTTGTGAGGCAGTGGGGTTAAGTGACTTGCCTAGAGTCACACAACTAGTAAGTATCATGTGTCTGAGGCCACATATGAGCTTAGATCCTCCTGATTTCAGGGTCAGGACTCTATCTAGGTGCCACCTAACTGCCCCTAGATCAAGTAGTTCTTAAAGGAAAACTGATATTACAAAGCATTTTCATCAAGAGAACAGATTCATGAATTAGATATGGAAATATAAAAAAGAACTATAAGAGAAACAATTTGAGTACCAAATAAGAAAATCTGAAAAATCACAGATTAATACAATTTAAAATATCTGATTTAATAAATAAAACAGTTATATTTGGGGAAAAAAAGAATAAACTAATCTAATAATTCACTAGCTTACTTGATTTTAAAAGAGAGAAAGATGAAATTGACTACATCAAAAATGAAAATGAAAATTCACAATGATCAAGGATGGAAATAAAAGAAAGTACCAGAAACTTAGTTAAATTATATACCAACAAATCTGATAACCTAGATGAAATAGAACAATACTTACAAATACATCTTACTTAAATATCAAAATCAAAGACATAGATAAGTTACTTAATTTCAGGACAAGAAACTAAACAAATGAACCTATGAAGAATAAATAAGAGTCAAGATAAAGTCACAACTGAATTCTATCGAAAATTCAAAATTAATTCCATTATTACATTAAATGTTTGCAAAAAGAGGAAATCTCACTAAATTCTTTCTTTGATAGTTCTTGATCTCTAAATTAAGGAGAGTCAAAGTGAAGGCATAAAAATACCTAACAATGAGAAACCAAAACTACTACCATTAAAGAACAGCAACACAAAAATTTAAATGAAATGTTTAGCAAAGGGACTACAAGAACAAATTAAACTTATATTTAACTTAATTTTAAAATATTTATTAAGTACCTACTATGTCCTATGCATTGTGCTCAGAGACAGAAAAGAAGCAACAATAGTCTCTTCCCTCCAGGAGGGAAAAAACATGCAAATAAAAACATACAAAGCAAGCTATACACAGGCTAATTATGACTTAGTAGGGTTAGGAAAGGCTTCCTGAATAAGTTGGAATTTTCAGCGATACCACTACTAGATCTGTATCCCAAAGAGATCATAAAAAGAATTTTTAAAAAACCCTTATGTACAAAATTATTTATAGCAGCTGTTTTTGTAGTGGAAAGGAATTGGAAATTGAGGGATGCCCATCAATTGAGAAATGGCTGAACAAATTGTGGTGTGTAAATGTGATGAAACACTATTGTTCTATAATAAATCATAAGGGGACAGGACTTGAGAAAAGTCTGGAAAGACATGCATGAAATGATGCTGTATGAAGTGAGCGGAACCAGAAGAACATTGTACATACTAACAGCAGCATTGAATGATGATCAACTACAATGGACTTGTTCGTTTTAGTAGCACAATAATCAAATTCTAAAAGGCTTATGATGGAAAATAAGATCCATATCCAGAAAAGGAACTGTGGAGTTTAAATGCAGAACAAAGTTTATTAGCTTCAATTTTTAAAAGTTGTCTTATGTATTTTGATTTTTTTTCTCTCAAAAAAAGGTGGGGGGTTTTTGGGGGGTACTTAAAAAAAAAGCCAGCAAGATCAGTAATTGGAAGAGAGGAAGGAGAAATATTCCAGGTTAAAGGGATAGTCAGAGAAAATACCCAAAGCTAAGAGATAGTGCTTCATTCATAGAACAGTCAAGCAGCCAATATTACTGAATGGAAGAAGATTGGAAAGGTAGAAGGGAACTAGGCTATGAAGGACTTGGAATGCCAGAGTATTTTGCATTTGCTTCTAAAGACAATAGGAAACTACAGGTGTTTAAGTAGAATGAGGATAGGATTATACCTGTGTTTTAGGAAAAATCAGTTTAGAGGGCTTAATGGAGAATGGATTGAAGTGGAGAGAAACTTCAGCCAAGTTGACCCACCCACAGGCTATTGAAATAATCAAGATGTGAGGTGATAAGGGCCTGCACTAGAATAGTGACTGTGTCAAAGAAGAAAAAGGGTGTATTGGAAAGATATAAAGGTAAAATCATCAGGTATTGACAACCGGGGTGAGAGATTGTGAGGAATCTACAATGACACCTAGGTTGTGAGCCTGAGGTATTGGAAGGACTTTGTTGCCCTCTACCATGGTAGGATTAGGGAGGCCTTAAGGGGAAAGGTAATATATACAATTTTGGGCATATTGAGTTTAAGATGTGTACTGAATAGTCAATTCAAGATGTCTGAAAAGTAGTTGGTGATTCCAGATTGGAGGCCAGCAAAGAGATCGGGGTGGAAAAGGTTGAGTTGAGAATCATCAGTATAGCGATGGTAATGAAATCCATGGGAGCTATGATATATGAAATGAAGTATTATAAAGGAAGAGGAGAAAACCCAGAACAGAAACCTGAATGACACTAAGGATAAAGAAGAGGAGCCAGCAAAGGAGACAGAGGAGCAGAAGTCAGATAGATAGGAGAAAAGGAAAGAGCAGTGTCCTGAAAACCTAGAGTGAAGAAAGTATCGAGGAGAGAATGATCCATATTGTCTAAGACTGCAGAGAGGGCAAGGAGCATGAAGTCTGAGAAAATGCAATTGGATTTGACTACTAAAATAATTTTAGCTTTGGAGAGCACAGCTTTGGTAGAATGACAAGATAAGAAGTCAGATTGTAAGGGATTAAGAAGAGGAGAGGAGAGAAAGTGAAGGCACTTTTTTGTAGATGACATTTTTGTAGATTTTAACTACAAAGGACAGAAAAGAAGTAGAATGATCGTAGGGTTATACTTTATGTATTAGTAGGGATATACATTATGGCAAGATTTGATTAACCCAGGGGGCAGCTAGGTGGTGCAGTGGATAGAGCACCAGCCCCAGAGTCAGGAGTACCTGAGTTCAAATTCAGCCTCAGATCATTACCTAGCTGTGTGGCCTTGGGTAAGCCACTTAAACCTATTGCCTTGCAAAAAATAAAATGAAATAAATTATCAAAAAAAAGTTTTGATTAACCCATTAATGTGGGTTAAGTTCAGCAAAGGGAAAACTATGTGCATAAGAGACCATATCAATAGCAAAAATTATTTTTTAAATGGCAATTGTACCAAAGAATGCTGAAAAACCTTACTTAAAAGATCCCTTCCCTTCCTTGATATGTGGACTAGTTTTGGTTGTTCCTGTTTCAATTGTGATCAATTCTTTATGACTCCATATGGAGCTTTCTTAGAAAAGATACTGAAACAGTTTGCCATTTCCTTCTCCATCTTATTTTACAGATGAGGAATTGAGGCAAACAGGGTGAAATGACTTATCCAGGGTCACACAACTAGCAAATGTCTGAGACCAGACTTGAATTCAGGAAGAGTAATTGTTTCAATTCCAGTCCAGGTATTTTACAATCTGAGCCACCTAGCTGTCATGTCTATAACTCTATATAAAACAGAAAGGTTAGAGATCTTTCCACTAAGATCAGGGTAAAGCTAAGATGTTCATTGTCAGCACTAGTTTTTAATTTAGTGCTAGAAATCCTAACTAGAGTGAGAAAAAAGATTATTACATTGAGAAATCAAAGCAAAGTTATAAAAAATGTTTTCATTTTTTCCAATAAAATTGTTTTTTCAGAGAACCTTAAAGGATCAACTGAAAGTTAATTAAAATAGTAATTTTGATAAGTTTACAGAATAGAAAATAAATTCATATAAAGCTATCTCTACCTATGATTTCATGATGCTCACAAGTAAATTTGAGCTTATTTTATATGGACTGAATTTCTGTAATTCTCATATAAAGAACAGGTGGTTTCTCTAATAGAAGTGAGTCAGTCTCTGTTTTGATTACTTGAAGTATTCGTTCTCAGATAAGACATCTAGCTAAAAGGAAAATGCAGTATTATGAAGATAAATACTGTAACATTGGTGGCCTCCTTTCAATTCTCCTACATTTAACCATACTGTGGGGAGAAAATGTTTTTCTGAGTACTTTTTATTTGAACAATTAAGTCTACAATAGTAACCCCTGGTGCTTAATGAAGAACAGAAAGCATTACTGTAGTATTGAGTCTACCTTTCCCAATATGCAAACAAAAATTACTTTAAAAGAACTGATGCTGACTTGGAAGATGATAGAAGCCTGCTTTTTTTTTTTACTGTTCAGTATATCATCATCCTCCCTATTGTCTTTAGAATGCTGTGAAAATAGATACTTTTCATTCTTTAATGCAAAAATCAGCCCCAGCTTTCATCATTAATATTTTTTTAACTTGAAAAATATTGTAGTTTCATTTTAAGCTCACCAAAATGCTAATGAGTGGGCACATGGATTGCTTTCATTCCTCCAAATTCCAGACAATATTCAGTTGCATTTTTCCTTAAAATATAGCTGGGATGTTTTCCCTGAGTTACCATAATACCTTTTAAAAACTGCCTCACTTCTAAAACTGATGGAATATGATTGTAGGCTTTAAACTTCTGTTTTCACTGAGCTATTTAGGCCTTTGGCAAAGAAAATTGAATGTCAGCCAGGTGACCTTAAATGTAAGATAGGTCTTTAATTTTCATTACTAGCTACACTGAAGCTGTACTATAGTTGAAACTGAAATCCCTGAAAACACAAAGTGTGGGCAAGAGAATGATTATGGCAAATCATCCATAGCTAACCAACAGAATGTAATGCTTGGTACTAGATCACAACTTTTTTCTTTAGTCTTTTCCCTTTGTTGCATGGCAGGTTTCACCCACCCCTGCTGACTGTAAAGAACAATCTATACCTTCAACTTCTTGGCAGTTTGGTATAGTAAATAGAATGCTGCAGTTGAGTCAAAAAGACCAGCTGAATTCTACTGTTGATGTTATCTAGCAGTATAACAATACTGAGTGGCTCAGTCAATAGAGTAGGGGCCATAATTGAGTTCAAATCAGACCTCAGACTCTTCTTAGTGGTGCTATCTTGGACAAGTCACTCTGTGCCAGTTTTCTCATCTATAAAAATGAGCTTGAGAAGGAAATGACAAACCATCCAAGAAAGTCTCAAAAGGGGTCACAAAGCATCAGACATGACTCAGATCCTCTAAGCAACAACAAAATAATGGCCAAGGCTCTTATTCTCTCTAAGCCTGTTTTCTAATTAAATTATTAAATACTTAAAATATTTAACTCACTGGGTTTGGGTGAATTTTTAACAAAATAAACATATGAAACATGTTTACAAACTTTAAAACAACAATAAATTCTTTGTTTTTGTTGTATGCTTATTATCATCATCATTATTATATATGCATGATGGGATACCTCAATGCATATGCCATTTTCTTTCTGAGAACTGTTGAAGTAGTACATCAAAAAAAAAAACATTCATTGGCAATACAGAAATAAAATCAATAGATCATATTATAATTTAATAGTTGTTCTAGGGACAGCTAGGTGGCACAGGGGATAGAGCACAGGTCCCTGGAGTCAGGAGTATCTGAGTTCAAATCCAGTCTCAGACATTAATAATTGCCTAGCTATGTGACCTTTGGCAAGTCACTTAACCCCATTGCCTTAAATTAAAAAAAATAGTTATTCTAGCAAATTACTGCAATAGAGAATACTTTAGCTAGACAGATATGCCATTTTCCCATTTTACCAATTTTCATTTGAGCTGACTATAGTTTTTTAATTATTTTACTTGATTATTGATTAAAAATTAAATGCATTTAAAGATATTTCCCTAAAAAAAGTAGAACACATATTAATCAAACATTTGTTTTCAGATTGTTAAACATTTCTCTAAAGATATGTATGAAGATTTGCCAATATTTAACTATGTAAATACAGTTAATTTATTATGTTCTCTTTCCAATGTCTCCCTTATCATCTGTTGGGATGGAGTAGAAGAAGGATATTCTCAAAGAAGTCCATGTTTTTGGACAGGGAATAGGGTGGTGTTGATCAGATAGATGACCACTATGCCTATAATAAACATAGATTTATTCTGTATCTGCAAAAGGCTCTGTTTTCAGTTTTTAAGGTCACTCTTAGGTCCATCATTTATCCCTTTCCAGATATTCTTCTTGGAGCTTAGGATTTGGTTCTAGTTTCTTTCCTGCTGAGCAGTAAAACTGAGTTTACAACAAGGACAATATATAGATATACATACAATGCATATATTTAAATACATACAAATATGTGTGTATGCATACATACACAGTACAAGTTTGCAAACTTGTAAAGCAAACCAGGACAACTTTTACTTTGCCTACATATGTACATTCATTCATATGTGTATGTAAATAAATATACACATAGAAACTCCTATTATAATATACACATGTATGATGTTTGTGTCCAGGTTGCAAACTCAATTTTATTGCTCAGCAGTATGTGTATGTGTTTATACACACATCCATTATATATGACATGTATGTGTCCATTGAAATGCTACATTGCTTCTTCCTTTTCTAGTCTGGCTGACTCTTCCAATGCGCCCTCACTCTGGCTGCTTGGGGTTCCCAGAGGGTTGGTCTCAATACTATAACTCATTCTCCTGGTTTTAGGGGTTGTGTGGGAGCTTCACTTCCATTACAAAATCCCATACTCTTTGGGCCTCTAATTAGTTATTATCCAAAACAGTGCATTTTAAGCTCCTAGAAGAAAGGCAGGAGCTGTTGATTTTTATCTTTGTATGTATAGCATCTCCACTACAATGCTTGACTGCATTATATAAGTGCTTAAGAAAAAGGTTTTGAGTTGAGTTTTTAATGCAAAAACCAAGCCCTAGCCACACCTTTTTTGGAAAGTTATCTTAGTGAGTGAGCTCTATGGATGAATTTTCCTTTTTTGTAGCATTTTTGTTACTCATTTATTTCTGTTGTGTCTGACTCTTTGTGACCCATTTTGAGGTCTGGCAGAAGTTCTGTCATGATTTGCCATTTCCTACTATAGCTCATTTTACAGATGATTAAACTGAGACAAATAGGGTTCATTGACTTGCCCACCACCATCATATACCTAAATGTGCCAGGTTTGAACTTTCAAAAACGAGTCTTCCTGACTTTAGGTCAACACTTTATATGCCACCTAGCTATCCTTTTGAAGTATATTTGCCTATTTTCCTCTATAACTATTCTGTGGAAAAACAATCCTTAAGGTAGTTATTAAACTATCTTGGTTTCATCTTAAAATATGTTTAACTTCTTTATAGTCACATAAAATATGTGTGCTAGTAAAATAAAGTAATAAAACTGTTAATAAAAAGCAAACCTTTGATTCCATTTTTTAATGATAAAGTACAAGAGACATTCAAAATTTTCATCTCTTAGATAAATTGGCATTATCAAGGGTGGAAGGTGATAGATTTAGCATGAGGTTTTGTTAACTTCATGAATAAAATGTTAGTTGCTAGAGACTGCTATGGGTTCTGGAAGTCAAATACTTCCTAATCTTTTTTTTTTTTATAAAAATCTAAAAATAAAAACATTATGTGAATCTCTCAATACCAATCAACCATATGGTACTTTTATGTTCCCAAAGGGCAATGATGACCATTAATCAGTTACATTTTCTCTAAAGATTCAAATGAAGAAAAGTTAGACCTCTGTCAGATAACTATTAGTAAATTGAGGCAAATATGGAAAATAATGAAATACTATATCATCAATTAATTTCTTATCTGATATTTACAGCTCAAGATTTTACTAAGAAAATTTTACTAAGAAAAAATTAATTTTTAGGATTAGTATATTTTTAGGTGACTAAAACTAATTTCCAGATAGTTAAAAACCCAGTAGATACCTATCTTTAAATAAAACAATTGAACAAACAATGCCTGAATATGGTCCAATTTAAGCAGGAAATATTGGTAGGTGATATTGTAACTCAAGAAGGATTAGAGGATAAAGATAGTTCAGGAATCTCATATAACTCTGTGTGCTGTTGTCATATGTGGATAGTTGATTTAACAAATAATTTTAATGAAGATACTGCCAACAACTTGACTTGGTCCTTTGTCATATGTATGTCATATATATACGTAAAACCCCTTTTGTATTTCATATATATATATATATATATATGTATATATATATATATATAATGTGTGTGTGTGTGTGTGTGTGTGTGTGTGTGTGTGTGTGTATGTATGTATATAAACCTCAGACATATCATTTTGCTTTGCTAGGCTTCAATTTGCTTATCTGTATAGTATGGGGATTAGACTAGATAACTTATCCTTTCTATTTCTAAATCTATTATTTTATTAACAAATATCGAACACTCTGAAAGTACTAGCCTAGAAGCAGAACCTTATCTTGGACATGACTGCATCAATTCAATTTCATTTCAATTTAACAAACAAAACATTTCTTATGCCTTTTTTCTATGTGGGGATAATTACATTAGGTCAAGTATCTAAGGAGAATGTCACTTTAATCAGAACTAGACTTCAAATGTACCAGCTAGCAGTAAAAAAGGACCAGAGACTCAATTGTGTTTAATCAATCTATAATATTACCTCTTCTATAATTCCCATAAGCAACACAAGAGAAGAAATTTTTCCTTTCCCCAACCTAACTCTCCGCAAGCTTGCCTTTTTAATGATTTTGTAATGAAATATTATATAGATCTTCTAATTTTTATTCATACTTTAAAAGAAATCCAATAACTATGGACCTCAGTATTCAGCCTTGGAAATGGAAGTTGGAAGGAAGACAGGTAAACATGAGTGAATGACTCATCCTCCTAATGTGAGAAACAAGTTGGATCCCTAGCAAAGAAAAAGAAAATTTGTCCAACATTTTTGTGGTTCCAAGAATGTTATATCAGGTTATATTGACCATAGGTTTGTAGAATAGAAGTAGAGAAAAAGAAAGTAAGGAATATGAGGTCATGTAGATTGAATCTTGTAGAAGATGAATTTACATTCAAAGTCTGAGGCAGTAAAGGAGATACTATTAATACATCTCTATCAGGAAAACTATCCATAATGGAGGAATGTGTTGTGCGCACTTTCCAAAGACTAAAGCAGATATGATGTGATAGAAAACTGGACCCAAAAGAGCAGATAAGGAGATTAGAAGTGAAGACTGGAAAATATATCCCCCTCCCACTCCAACGTTCTCTGTTTCCCTTTCCATAATGGAAGAAACAACAATTTATAGGGAAGTGGTGGCCATAATTCAGTGTTTTAGTTTGGTAAGTCACAGAGAAGGTGAGTGGAACCACAAGAAAGTACGTTTTAAGTAGCAATATCAATATGAATTTTATTTCAATTCCCACAAGGGGAAAAAAGAGGAAGGATGAGTGTGAAGATACAACAAAGGAACAAATAAGCAGGAAGAAAATGGCCAGGGGATAGAATGTGAAGCATTGCTGATGCTACCTATATATACTGGCCCATCTAGCCATGTGCATTTGCCTCAATCACCATTTAGAAGAAATTGGATTATGAAGTTAATTGCACTCAAGACATTATCTATGGTGATATTCCTAAGGTGCAAAGGCAAAGTAGAGGGCTAAAAGGTGATTGATAGAATTTGAGCAGTCTAAAAATGAATTAATTATATTTTGAAACAAGTAAATTGTCTAAAATGGAGCATTTAAGCAGAACAATTTATTATTATGTAGCTATTGACTATGGTCTTATTTCATAGTTCCATAAACTCATATTTTTCAGAATCCTTATAGGCCATTTATCTAATCTATTCTTCTTTAGGTGCAAATATCTTTTCTGACATCCTTATAACCCTTCTGTTTAAATTCTTCCTATTTTGGGGAAATTACTAATTTACTTCAAAATATAGAGCTTTCATTTTTAAATTGCTATAATTGCATTCCTATCTTTTGTCCTCAATCTGGTTTCATCAGTATAAATTATATGGGAGGAAGAGGATGGTACTTTGTCCCCAGTCCTTGCTCTCCACATCCCAAGATGGCTCCTGAAATCTACTCCAAGTACTCTTTGGACTAACCTCTTTCTCCTTGGTCTACTTCATATTTTCTCTTATGAATGATGAGTGTAGTTAGTAGAGATCTTGTAGAAATAACTCATATCAGACTATGTTTTGCTTAAAAAACTCACTGACCCAGTGTAGTTAAATGTAATTTAGAGGAACCCAGTAAGTTTAGATTCTCAGAGTTAATATGAATGCATCTTTGGGAATGATTAATTGTTTTTTGCTTGCTTGTGACTTAGCCTCTGGGAAAATCTAATGAATTCATCCAATCAGATTTTTAAAAATGCTTTTTAAAGAATTCTCCTTCTACCCATCACTTCAATTACCTGCTCCATGGTTT
Source organism: Macrotis lagotis (assembly GCF_037893015.1). NCBI lineage: Eukaryota > Metazoa > Chordata > Mammalia > Peramelemorphia > Peramelidae > Macrotis > Macrotis lagotis. Next base: position 465,882,671 of record NC_133666.1, read on the forward strand.
GGTCCTCATTTCTTAAGTAAGTTATACTTATGAGCAGAGTGCAGATCACTTTATGTTCAGGGTTCAATTCTTTTACCCATTTGAGATTTGTGGTGATTTTTAGCAGTGATGTCACTTTTTGTGGTCAGGAAAACCGCCTGCCAGTACTTGGAAATGACTGAAGAGACAAACCTGAAACATTCTTCAGATACAACTATCAAATCAAAGCAGATGGATTTGTTTGCAAGGCAACACAGTATAATCATGTCCTAGGGTGTAATTGCATTAACACCATTGTTATTCCAAACAAGTTTCCTTCAAGAAAAAGAAAAGCTAGACCAAGCAGATTTGTATTTCACAGGGGCAACTCAATCTGGCAATTTTATGTGGAATAGTTTTTGTTTCATTTTTATTTTAATTAATAAGATGTTAGAAGCCTAGTTCAAGGACGATGCTATTTAGTGACCAGGGTTGTCATTTGCCACATTGAGTTTCCATCTGGAGAATCTTTTGAATGTTAGAAAGGCCTAATTTGGGTAAATTGGTATAGAGATTACTAATAAAGGGATCACTCTTCTGATACTAAGGAATCATCACAGCATAATATAAGTAAATGTATAGTATTATAGAATAGTATATGTATTATATTAATGTATGTTCTTGCAGTTCACTTGGGTCCAGCCCTTCTCATAACCTCATCTGAGATTTTCTTGGCAACAGTACTGGAGTGGTTTACCATTTCTTCACTTTTTAGATGAGGAAACTGATGCAGAGTAAGTGACTTGACCAGGGTAACACTGGTAAATGTCTGAAATCATATTTGAATTCAGCTCTTCCTACCTCCAGGCCCAGTGCTGTATTTACTGGGCTACCAAGTTACCCACAGTATTATCATATTAGTTTATAGTATTGTATAATATCACATTGTTTTATATAATATAACATTAGCACATTGTAGTACAATATAAAAACAATCCCAGATCACGCAGTCTGTATTGAAATTCTAGCTTGGTTATTTTTTTTCACTACCTATTAGACTTTTGTCTCATCATTTAACATTTTGTATTCTGTTCCTAATTCTACAACCTTGTGACTTTGAGGATTTTTTCCCCCTAGAATTATGTCTCCAATTTTGCCAGTGGCCAGTCACCAAATTAGCTATGCCATGAAGACATTTAGCTCTTCTGTTTTGAAGAGTTTTTCAATGATGGCAACAGGACTCTGGGTCTTTGGAGACAGTTGGAGATGGACTCTACCTATACCTTCATTTTTATATAAGTTATTTAAGACTCACAGAAATTGAGTAACTTAGCCAATGTCACAGAGGCCATAAGAAGTAAATTTGGGTTTGAGTATAAGGTCCCTGAGTCCCCAAATACCAATATGCTTTCCACAGTCCTATGCTGAAAACAATACCAATGATAAATACAGCTGATTAGGGATGGAGAGATATTTAGGGCTTTAAGCAAATAGAAATAACTTTTTTCCTTAATATTAATCCAACTTATTCCACTTTATTTGGGATAAGAAGACAAAGGCAAATATGCAAATAATTGCCTCATTTTTAGCAGAGTTAACAAAGAAGCAAAAAGGTAAGGAGATATGTAATAGCTGCTCTTATTGAATTACTTTTAGCCAACATGCCTCTGATAAAAACTGGGCTTGCAGAGACACCTGATTATATTACCATTGATTATGTATTATTTTTATAAAAATTTTCATTCTGTATTCTTCAATTGGAAAGTCAAATCAACAAGCATTCATTTAACATTTAACAGTTTCAGGTACTATGCTAAGTGCTAGGATTGCAAATCTAAGTAAAATAATAATTATAAAAACCTTCAATGCTCCTGACAAACCTACATTCAAATGGGAGAAGACAACTCAAAGGTACCTACATCTTTAGGTGTTGAATTGTTTTCAGTCATGTCTGACTTTTCATGACCACTTTTGAGGTTTTCTTGTCAAGGATACTAGAATGGATTGCTATTTACTTCTTCAGCTCATTTTTAAAATGAGGAAACTGAGGCAATCATACTTAAGCTTTATTTGGGGTCACACAGTTAGCAAGTATATAAAGGCAGATTATAAATAGTCTTCCAGTTGTCAGTCCCCAGTGCTCCAGATCCACTGTGAAACCTAAGTGCCCTACCATGGTGTCAAAGAGTGGAGAGTTAGAAGCAGAGATAAATCAGGAAGGAGGGATGACTTTCCCAGGTCCTTCCTCAAAACAGAGGTTTAGGAGGAACTCACTAATAAAAGAAGTGTGGTGGGGTGCTATAGAATTGAGTAATATTCTGGATCTAGGATAAAAAGGCTATAGATGATAAGTTAGGCATCTTTCATATTGAGAAGGGAGCAAGACATGGTAATCAAGTCCAGAGTCAGAAGCAATCTTCTTTTTCTGATGTGCATATTCAGTTATGTTTACATTTTATTTCCATGAAGAATTTGTTTCCTTTCTTTCCATTAGTACTAATAGTTATTAAATAGTGCAGTATCTTTTACTTAATGATTCCTTACAACAATCTTGGGGTTTGGGGGGAGGGTTTATTGATATATTATTTTTGGCAGGCCCTGAATAAGATATATAGCTTTAGTCAAAATAATAATTGCCAACATTTCAAGTCACTGAAATTTTGTTTTATCTAACTTATATAACTCCTATATCTATGCCTATACCTCAAAATTACCTTTAGAGACTAGTCTGGATCTTTATATTACAGTTTTCATAGTATGTAAAGAAAGTTCCATTTGATTAATCTAGTACAAGCTTCATTTTTCCCCCCCATTAAACAAGAAATTAGAAGTCAGTTCCTTCTCTTGTGGTTGACACAATATCTGACTTCTCCCAGCCCTGACCAGGATATACCATAGAAAGCATGGTCAGGTATGTTTTTATTGCAGGTCTGGTCTCTGAATTCTTATTTCTAACCCTAAGCTAGATATATATTATTTCTGAAGGTTAAATTTGTCTTTTACAAAATTTTGTGTGTCTAGTATTTCTAAAAGCATGTCTTCCACTATGTTCCGACCAGTATATTAGCAAATGACAAGTGGGTACTGGACACTAAATGGACAGGTGGTGTTTGAAAACCTTAGCAAATGGAAAAGTTATTGACGCAGTGTTCTCTTCTGTGTTTCTAGTTGTATTAAAATGAATTCTCTTACTCTGAGAGCCAGACAGGGCAGAGGGGGAAAAAAAACAGAAGAAAATGAATTATGTGAAGTTAGGACTAGGGAGAGGGCTACTGCAAGGGGAAGTTTTAAGCATAATTTAAAAATGTATTTCTATGGAAGTATATCTAACATTATTTAATAAAATGTGATCCAATTAAATTCAACACATATTCATTAAACTACTCATTTCAAAACTTCTCGTTAGATATACAAACTGAGGAGTAATAATATCTTTGATATCAAGGATGAATTGAAGTCAATGAGAAAACAGATAATGTGGAATCTTCATTTATGAAATCATTTATCTTAAGCAATTTGCCCTATGTAATATTACATATTCTCCTGCACATTAGTATTTGTATAAGTATTTATACCAAGTTTTAAGTCCTCTCTTGTACAGAGCAGTTTATAGATGACCAGAGATCATGCAATAGATATCTTCATCTCCCACTGGTGTAAGTAACATTTCTAAACACATGACTCCCAAATACTTATGTAAAGTTATTTTTTCTCCTCTGAAATCCTTTCAGACATTGTCTATTAAATGCCTTCTGGCAACTTTTCCTAAATATGCTATAACTGCCTTAACATGAAACAATCCAAAGCGGAAGCCATTGTTTTCCCCTTATCCAAAGATATCTGTTTGTGTCATTTACTCCATGAAATTTTCCCTAATGTACCAAAGTATTCATGTATTCATCTTCTCTCTCTCTCTCTCTCTCTCTCTCTCTCTCTCTCTCTCTCTCTCTCTCTCTCTCTCTTAATGTTTTCCCCTCTTTCTCTTCCTGCCCCCATACAAATTTCCTGGAGAGCAGAATTTGTTTCATTTTCGTCTCCATGGTGCCTTGAACATAGAAGGGACTGGATGGATATTTCTTAATTTGAATCGATATGTTGTCAGGATAATATCTGTGTGCACACCAATGATTCGTATTAGTTCACTGTCTGTTCCCAATAGTTAACAATCTGATTTCTTAGTACTTTCCCATAAGCTAAAGAAAACTAGTTCTTATTTCAGATGTCTTCCTTCTGCTTTTTTTATTTTGTTTTTTTTTAGATTTTTGCAAGGCAACTGTGTTAAGTGGCTTGCCCAAGGCCACACAGCTAAGTAATTATTACGTGTCTGAGGCCGGATTTGAACTCAGGTCCTGATTCCAGGGCCGGTGCTCTATCCACTGTGCCACCTAGCTGCCCCTTGCCTTCTGTTTTTGATACTGGATTATTTAAAATCATTCTGCATCTTTGTTCCATAAGCACTAGTGAGAATATTCTCTGGATAGACTTTAGGCACATAAGCCACTTCAGAAATGACATTGCCAAGTTCTTCCTTAACAAGATGCTATTGTTTTTCTCAAGGGTCTAATACAGTAGAGATAGAAACTCTAAACAAAATTGAGAATGGTCTTCAACTGATAATGCAGGTTTTGATGTTTTCAGAAACAATGTTATGCATTCCAGAATTTTTGAAAAATTCTGTACTTGTTAGAATAAAATTTTTAGTTAGATAAAATGGTTTCCTTCAATATTGATGAGTATTTTAGACTTTAGCAAGTTTAAAAAGAAAATAACATACCAGGACACAAAAAATTAATTTTTTTAATTTGTTTAAATTCTATTGAATTAATTTACCACTAGTGAATTATCAGATATAATACTTCATTTCATTTATTTATCTGATGAAAATAATTTAATATTTACTTTTGTAAGACCAAAAGTATACTCTAAATTGAGACCTATTTGGGTACATGTTTAAGTCATAATAGATACAATAAGCTATACATTATGTATATTTACTGAGATGCTTTTAGAAGGTGAGGGAAAATGGTATACAATGAATTTAGACTTAGAAGTTTGAGGTTCTAGTCCAGCCCTACTTTAGTGTAAGAGGTATCATTTATATGCCAACTACTATATTGGTTCAAAGACCAAAATCTAAATTGTTTTTTCCCTTGAAATGGATCTTTAATTCTACTGAATACTGGAGGGAAGGTTAACGCATATGTGGATAAATGAATATAAAATTTGCTAAAAGCCAATGCAAAGGATCAGGGAATATGAATGTAGAGGGATAACTAATGATTGAGGATTAGAAGGCAAGATCAAGAAAGGTTTTTATGAAGGATATGATACTTTTGAAGTGTACCTCAAAAGAAGGTAAGGTTTCCAAGAAGTAGAGAGAAGGGGAAAACATTCTAGGTTTGGGGTGATCAATATAAACTTTACATTCCTTCTGGATATGAAATTTCTTTGATTTTTATAACTCTGCGGAATTAGGCAACTAAAGTATTCCTTTGCCCCTAAATTTTGGTGGAAATGCTTTGCATGTGGCAAATAGAACCATATATGAAATGAATAGAAAAGGAAAAATCAACCTTGAAAATTTTAGTTTTTAGCCTCACTTGGGAGTGAAAATGATACTTGTATGATCCTTTCATGTTTGCTTATTAGATTTGTTTTTTAAAAAGATCTTATCCTTGTAAAGGTGCACTGAACCTTGTTCTATTGTTACAGTTTTTTGCAACCTCAGGCAAGTCTTTTGACATTGTTCCCAATTGGTTTCCTCATTTATATAAAATGAATAATGGTTTGCATTTAATGAACTCTTGAGTCATTTCCATCTCTAAAAGTCTTTCTTCTGAGTTCCAAGGAACTACATGTGCGAGTATATATACATACACACACACACACACACACACACACACACACACACACACACACACATATATTTTATTTAGCCTTTCCCTAAAGTTAAAACTCAGAGAGGAAAAACCACTCAAAGGGCACATTTCCAAATTCTAACACAAAATGGCATTATTCAAAGTATATTGGTCTAAAACTATATACATATATATATATATATATATATATATGTATCTGTGTATGTACACATATACAAATATATGTATATTGTATATGTCCATAAATTGTGTATGCATGCATGTGTCTCTCTCTCTCTATTTATATCTTTTTTGACAACTGTATCTCCATCTAGATTTCATAGGACCTTCAAAGCAAAGGTATGCACTATTTACTTTAATATACAAGATATTGAAAAAAATTGGAAATGAATCAAGCATGTCTAGTTTTAAATGATAATATCCCCTGAACAGCATTTTATTGACCACAGAAAATATTAATCAGTCCTTTTAATCTCTAGCAGTTTTTTTATTTGTTTTTATTTTATCCCTGAGGATTTATTTTTTGCAAAATAAATCTTTTTGAGGGAAAATACAATCATTGACAGTTGTCACTTAGTGGCAATAAACCCCAATAAACTATTCAGGATTGAGAATAGGTAGACAGCATTAAGATATATGAAAAATGGCTGGCATGAATTCATTGATAAAGCTTTGTGGGCATCTAGGGAAAAGAATACTGTTTCCAAAGAATTTAGTGGGAAATGTCCTTTTAGAGAAAATTGGAGAAAGTATCTAATCTTAGTGAGACATAAAAGAGCAACAGAAGCTTGGAAAAAGTGCAGGGTGATATACTTAATTCAGCATGTACCTAAAATAATCAGACTGGCAGCTTTAAATGTCACTTTGGCAAAAGTCTTTTTAAAGCATGATACGGGGCTTCTTTTTTACTAATGATAGCTCTTTACCAAGCAGTTCCATACTGGCCTTTGTTCCAGGTATCCTATTAGAAGTTAGCTTGTCAAATGAGGGGGCCCTCTTAGAACCTCCAAGATGAAACCAAGATATATCTCATTGTCTTTGACATCATGGAGCCCTAATAGCTAATATGAAAATTCTTATCACTCTTGAGTATCATCTTGTGGTGCAAATTATTGATTAGTGCTGAGCCAATATATTTTTGGCATATTGGGAATGAAAGAACTATCACAAGAAGTAATAACAAGTAAACCAGTCAGACTAGACTCATGCTCTCCTTCCCCCTTTAGGGTCTTAAGTTCCATATTCTATTGTAATATGTAGACCATTAACAGATAAGTAAAACAAAGTAATCTTGAGAAAGGAAAGAATGATGATGATCTATTTGGGAGGATGTTCAGGTTGGTCATCTCTCTATTAGTACCCAGCTTCATTCATCTAAACCATCATGTCTCTTTGCTGGGTCCTCCCCAGTCCTAACTCCCATTAGCTTCATTTTGTCGGTTATCTTTCCTCAGCAGATTCTTATCTTCTTGAAAGTAGGACTGTCTTCCTTTCTCTGTCCCTCCTTCCTTTCCTTTCTTACTTCATTCTCCCTTCCTTCCTTCATTCTTCCTCCCCCCCCAACCCTTCCTTCCTTCCTTCCTTCCTTCCTTCCTTCCTTCCTTCCTTCCTTCCTTCCTTCCTTCTTCCTTTCCTACCTTGCTTCCTTCCTCCCTCATTTCCTTTCTTTCTATCTTCCTATCTTCCTTCCATTCTTCCTTCCTTCCTTTTTTTTTCAATGAGATTGTATTGCTAATACATTATTAGAAACAGACAAGTTTCTGGATGCATGGGACAGAAGATTAGTAAATTGTGCTGAGAGGCAAGGAATGGGAAAGGGCTAAAGTAAAACTGAGAAGAAGCATAGTGACCTAGTAAAATAGGGGCTTTGTGAAGTGAGCAAGGGTTATGAAGATACTGGATCCCTGGGATATAGAAATAATGAAAAAGATCAAGTTACCTAGGGGTGGGAGACATTCTGAAGACAAACTTCCTAATTGCAGAATTTGTAACTGTATAATATTAATTCAATTAGATGAGAATAAGTCTGACACTGGAAAATCTGCTTATTTTAACTTCTTTGATGAATAAATATTTCCTGTGCCAAAGTCATATACCTCTGGAAAGAAAGGGAGAGTCTCTGCAGACTAATCTATCAACTTTTAAAAATCTATTGTGGGGGTAGCTAGGTGGGGCAGTGGATAGAACACAGGCCCTGGAGTCAGGAGTACCTGAGTTCAAATTTGTCCTCAGACATTTAATAATTACCTAGCTGTATGGCCTTGGGCAAACCATTTAACCCCATTGCCTTGGGAAAACTTTAAAAAAAGAAAAAAGAAAAGAAAATCCATTGTGACCAGTGAGAAAGTGATGAAATGAGTAATTTATTCATCTGGCACATTATTCTATTCCAAATAACCTTTCTGATTTGTGAGATGTAAAGAAAAACAGAGATAGAAAAATAGATACATTGAAGAAAGGATACGAAAGAGAGAGGAGAAAAGAGGTAAGAGAAGAATGAGAAAGACAGGGTAGGGGGAGGAAAGAGGAAGGGAAAGGGGAGAAACAGACAGAGAATGAAATGAGATTTGTGAGATTTTTTTTTTATAACCTCAACTTGAATTGATTTTAAATTTGGAGACCTTCTATTTGTCTGTAGTCTAGGTTAAGAAATTGCGTGTTAGATTAGTCCTTTCATTAGAAATAATGAATCATATTTGCAAGATCAAGATAATTTTTGAGCTCATGAATACACACACACACACACACACACACACACACACACACACACACACTTCTTTTTTATGTAAATTCTCCAAATGTGTGTGTACAGTGTGAGCCATGGTTACCTTTTAAAGAAGAGGAATTAGAAAAATTGCACAGGCAATTTGTCTTGTTAACTTTTGCCCTTAGCATATTTGTAATGCTTATTTGTGTAGCTGTCCATTGGATTTTCAAGAACATACTCTCAGTCTGGTTTAGAGATGAGTGACACAGAGAATGGAATGGCTTGAGTTAATATCACTTACAGTTTACACTACTCAGAGTAGGAAGATGTGCTGATGTCTAATGGAGAAGAGTGACATGAATGGGAAGACACAGCACCAGGAAAAGGACAGAACCATACAGCACTAATTGCCATCGATTTCACAAAGCTCAAACAAGACATGGGAAGAAGTGTCAGAGAGCCAAGTTGCCACTACACAGGAGTAAACTGACAGAATGAGATGACAGGAGTAGAATCACATAAAGAAAACTGAGGTGTGTTTCTTTCTTTTATGAGAAAGTAGAATGTTTTTGTTGATATAACAGAGTTGGTTATTTCTTCTTTCTGAAGGGTTTTTTTCTTTTCCTACAGTATCTTTATGAAGAAATTTTTTCTGTGACTGATAGCCAATGACAAAATTCTGACTGGTAGTTGATTTCTGATTTCCACATATGATTCTGTGAAGTAATTTTCAAATGCAGATTTGCTGCAAGCACATTGAAAGCATAGGACATTACCTTAGATACAAAGAACAAGATTCAAAGTGTTGTTTTATGAATTTAGAAGAAATTTAGTTATTTTACAAAGCAGATACAATGGTATTGTGATTAATAAATTTCCTGTAAATTAAATTTCTTTATTGAAAAGTTGGAATTTTTAAAAATCTTCATAATTTCTTTTTGTTTTAGTCCAGTTGAAAGTCAGTTCGACTCGGTTTTATGTTATCATTCCCTAATCATTCCTTTTGTCTTTAACCTCCCATTAAGTAGAACATGTATTAATGTTCATTTTGTATATGAAAGAAATCCTAATACAGAGGTTAATTAATTTGGCCACACAGCAAGTTTCTGGCAGAAATAACTAGTCACAGATTTCAAGGCTCTTTAGCCTAATGCTATTCTGTTTTATCATGATACAAAAGTTAAAACTAATTACATAAAGGCATTTGGCTACATAAATGTTTTTAGTTAACATATGAACATAGATAGTTATATATATGTGTGTGTGTATGTGTACATATGTGTATATCTCTATGTTTGCACTCATATGTGTGTTTAATTTTTATGATGTAAAATGTTCCCCAAAAAAGGAAGAGTTAGGCAAGTTGGATTGTTGCACAAAATATTTCATTTCTCTAGGACTCAATTTTTTCATAAGTAAAATGAAAGAGTTATATTACATAATTTCCAAGAACTTATTTCAGCTCTAACATTCTAATATTAGTTGACTCTAAGAGATCTTGGAGTATGAGACAAATATACTATAGAAAGGGGATACTATGTATCTTGTATTTGAGACTTTAAATATTATAACATTATATAAATTGATTATTTCAAATCTTAAATGTGCTTAGGGAGGCTAAATTTATAGGTTGTTTTCCTGAGTTTGACAAAATCTCAGTTCCCCTTTGGGCTTGAATAGAAAAATTCTAATATTTGAAATTTTAGAATTCAGTGCAAAAAGAGCAGTGCTCATGCATCCCACTTTATGAATTTTTTGGTTTATTTTGAATATATGAACATATACTTTAAAATTGAATTGTGGAAGGGATTTTATTCATTTGAATAACCATAGAAGGCAATTACTTTGTTTTATCAGAACCAGACAATGATTTTTTTGTTTATTTGGTTTTTTGGTTGAATGTATTGTTGAGAACTCATAGTCTACTTCAGTTTTTAAATGTTGGTCTAACTGGGAAAATCACTTCACCTTGATTGACCTCTTTCCTTGTCTGGAGAAGGAAATGGCAAAACATTCCAGTAACTACCAAGAAAACCTCAAATGGAGTCAGGAAGAATTGGATATGTCTGAAAAAGGCTAAACAACAATAAAAAGCTTAATCTTTAAGGATATGTTGAAGCAGAATGAATGTTTTTGTAGAAATCATCTATGAAATGTCAATCAATTATTTTCTTTTTGATTCTTCAAGAAGACGTTTTTGCGCACATTGTTGACATATTAAGGTTTCTACCCTGCTATTAACTAATAATTGCTCATTTTTCTATATACCTTCAAAATTGCATTATCATATGTGCATAGTAGGAACTTGGCAGTTCAGTCTAATACAATATGAAATAAATTTTGGAAAAAATCAATAAATAGTGTCTGATGATCAATTATAGAAAAATTAGGGGCTGGCTCAATAGGGTAGTGAAAGGTTTGAACTTGTAGTTTAAAATTTACAAGAAAAAGGCCTTTCATTAAAAAAAATCTTCATGTAGTGTTTTAAGAACAGATAATCAAAGAACAAAGAAATTATTACCCATCTTAGTTCTTGACTGTCTTGGATCAGAAATGTTAAATAAGTAACTATGTTATTTCTCTGTATTTTTAGGGATTTAGGATTTAATAATGTGTTTGGGTGACATACAGAAAAAATGAACTGTTCTCTCCTGTTTCATTTATCTTATCCTTTTTGCCTGTAATTTTTCTAAGATGCTAGGAAAGCATATAATCATTAGAGTCAAATTCTTCCCTGTGCCTGAATCTTCTTATAGGATAGGTAAATTATCTGTTCTATCATTATTACTTCATTATCATGTACATAGTTTTTTGGAGTGCCTATTCTTTCGTATGCTTCATAGATGCAAAATTCCTGTCTTCAAGGAGTTTATAATCTAATTATCAACTGGGGAAGTGAGATATACAATCCAAGTTATCATAAATTAATTGCCAAATGAATGGTTTAGATATTAAATACTATGGAAACTCAGGGGAGGAAGAGACTACTCTAGGTAGGAGAGGTCAAAGAAAACTTAATCGAAAATTTGCAACTACAATAAAAATTGTGTATTGGAGAGCAGCTATGTGTTGGGTAGTTAGGTGGTGCAGAGGATAGGACTCCCTCCCTGGAGTCAAGAAGATCTAAGTTTCAAACTGACTTTAGCTTTTTGACCCTGAACAACCCTCTTTGCCTCAGTTTCTTGTCCTGTAAAATGGGCTGGAAAGAAAATGGCAAACCATTCCACTATCTTTGCCAAGAAAACCTCAAAGAAGGTCTCAGAGGGTTGAAAACTACTGAAATACCTCTGTATCAAAAATGAAGAACAAGATGTCAAAGAAAAATATAATCTAGGTAAATCGAGAGAAGTAGAAGCAATATTTTATATAAGAGGACAACTTAATTGATGTGATAGTGTCATGGAGATAATTAACAGATCAATTTAACTAGAATAAGATTTTTTTTTACATTTTTGCAATTCCCAATGTTTAACCCAGTGCTATGAGCATAAGTGCTGAAAAATCATGTGTCAAATGGAAATTGAAAATAATATGAAATTCAAATTATTTTAATATACAATATTATTTCCCCCTAAAATAAAAAAAAACCTAGTTGAAGAAGTACAGTCAAAACTGGAGTCATAGTTAATATACATGGGAGTCAGAGTCTTTTTATTTTTTAATCTTGGACAAGTCACTTTCCTCTTGGTTGCAGTTTCCTCACAGAGGAGGGTTGTACATGATAATCTAAAATAGTCTTGCCAACACTAACATTATATGATTTTATGATTTATGAACATTAAATTTAGAGTATACTTCACTCCCCCCCCCTTTAAGAGATAAGAGTAAAGGCATTCTAGTATATGCCAGAGTTTTTTGGAATACAAATATACAAAACTAAAGTTAGCTGGTTAGTTAGACTAGATAATCAATGATTTTTGGTTTTTGTTTTGGTTTATTTTTATCCTGGGTGATAAAAGATTTTCCAGATATGTATTAAACCTCTTAGTTTTCTAAGTATCAGTAACAAGTCTGAATGGAATGTGAAAGATATAGCTGTCAAGGAACCAACTGATTATTAAATTACCATAACAGATCTTATACATCAGACTGAATCTCGCCTTCCTTCAAAGGAATCATATTGAGAGATAGTATATATATTTTTTTATGTGAATGATGCACATTTCAAAAATTTTTCTTTTGAAGTTGTCTGCTAGAGTCTATTCCACATTCTTCTGAATGTCATTCAGAGTAGGAAATCATTCTTTAATGGTGGATTTGTTAAATTCTTTTGAATGTTATGAACTATATATATGGGAATGTTGTGTCAGAGAAGTGTCAGGGATTGTATCTAGATGAGGTAATTAGCAAAATTTTATAGAAGAGCTAGCAATGAAGTATTGGGAGACTAAAGGTAGGCAGAAATGGGACATAAATCACTATCTTTAAGTCACAGGATAGTCATGAACAAAGTTCTGATTGGTAAAATTTAAAGCTCTTTTAATATAATATTAGTTGTCAAAAATTACTGGAGATTTCATGTTAGGGACTATTAGGGGCTAAAACTGGAAAGGTAAGTTGCTCTGAAAAAGGGATATATTTTTTTTTAATTTTTATTTTTGACACAAAATCTAGCTTGTTGTTGCTGAGTAATTTCAGTTGTATCTGACTTTGCTTGATGCCATTTGTTTTCTTTTGTTGTTTTTGTTTCGTTTTGATATTTCCTTCTTTAGTTTGTTTTAGAGGTGAGGAAACTGATGAAAATAGAGTTAAGTGACTTGTCCAGGGTCACATAACTAGTATGTGTCTGAGGCCAGATTTAAATACAGGAGGTTGAATCTTCTTGTGTCTCACAAAACCTACTAGTCAAGCCCAAATGACTGTTGTTGAAAAGTACTGTTCCTGGCTACCTGTGTTGGACCCAGACCTATGATCCTCTCCTTTGGCAGAGATTGGAGTACTTTTTGAACTAGGAAATTCTTTAGTACAGAGATGTCAAACTTATGGAGCCAAGAGCTGCTCCCCAGTGAAACAGATGTATACGTAACTTTAAAAAATGTACAATAAAAAAAATAAAAACACATTACAACCTAGATTATGTTAATTTATGGTTTTCTAACTCAATATGTAGGCTATATGTATCTGTTTCTATTTGGGTGTTACACTACCACTACTTTAGTAAACTAAACAGACTAAATTTATACCAATATATAGATGCACTAGGAGCATAAGGAGCAAAAAAAAAAATACAAAATAGAAACAGAAAAGGTTGAAGCCCCTCTACTAGTCAGTAATAGGACTGGGGTAGTGGATAGCCACTTCTTTACAACATGGGTGAGATGCTAAGGCTTTAAAAAATAAAAGCATTGTCATTGCAGATTGGAATGTGTTCTTATCTCTAATTTCTAATCCCTCCTTTTTCTGATTCTAGAAGTCATTCACTCCAAAATCCCACCTCCACAGCTATTTTTAATTACTAAGAAGAATGTGTGATTCATAGCTACTCCTTAGTTCACAGAGTATAAATATAGGGTATAGAATGTTATGTTTAGAGTTTTCTAACCAATTTGTTTTATAATAATTTTTTTGTGTCAAAAAAATGTTCATACAAAAAAATAAATGTGAACATTTTTCTGATAGCAAAAAATTAATGTGTATGCATATATATGCATGTTTATATATTTTATTATGATTATGTATATACATATATAAATAAATGTGTGAAATATCTATCCATCCTGATTCACATGTGGCCACTGGACTCAGACAGTGCTGGAAGAGAAAGTGAGGCTGGTGACTTAGCATAGTACCCTCCCCTCATTTAAATCCAATTCATGTGCACATTATGGCATCACCTCCCTGATGTCATGGTTTTCTTTGAAAATGAAGGACAAACATCATCTATCTGTCTATCTATCTATCTATCTATCTATCTATCTATCTACTCAAGAGGTCCTTGGATATCACTTAGTTTATCCCCATTGATAAGGAATACTGATATCAGAGAGAAGAAACTAAGTCCCCAGGTCCTCAACAAAACTTAGAATCTTCCATTAACTTTTGCATTCCATTATCTTCATCTTCCAATTTTTTGCCCTTTCAGCACTCTTTTCCCAGTAGATAGGAAATGTTAACATACATAATAGATTTGAATGACTTTTCTATGCTTCTCTAAGCTTGGGTACAATTTCATGATCCCAGGGGGGAAGATTTGAAAATAATCGTTTTTCAGTCATTTTCTACAACTGTAGGAAAAATGAATAATGCCCTCTCCAAAAAAAAAAAAGTTTTAGAATTCACACAGTTTCTAAACTCTCTAGAGATGTAGACTTATTTATTGATACCGTAAATGTAAATTCTCTGTCTAGCAACTAATGAATTGGTACAATGTGAGAAACTCAACCACAGTTATTTTGATATTATCATCATAAGTAGAGAGCTGTCATGGATTAACTGACAGAGAGCTAGCTTCAATGCCAAGAAGTCCTGGGTCAGTCCCTACTCTTCCATAATTGTTATCCTGGGCAAGTCACCTAAGTTCTCAGTTCTCTAAGATTAAATTTCATGAATGAGGATAGTGAATTGTTAATGGGAGGAATGGATAAATAAAAAAGCAGCAGCAACAAAAACAACAAAAGAAGGAGGAAAATGGTGGCAGAGTAAACAAGTTTGCAGAAAGCTTGAGGTTAGACTTAAGTCAATTCATCCTGAAAGCAAATTGGAAGAAGGACATTAAACAGATGTGAATTGGAGCACATTTGCCAGTATTTTCTGTAGCAATTAACTCTCATACAGATAATAGTGACTCTGTTACATTTGAATTCAACACCTCACTTTTCCCAGTATTGAAGAAAAAATTGATATGACTCTTAGGAAGAAGACAGGAAAAGAGCTGGCATACATAAAATACATACAGAAGAAATTTTTGTGAAAGCTAACAAGAGTTTAAGGCATTTGAGGATCTAATTTGAAGATCTTTCAGAGTGGAAAAATACCTTCAAAATGTAATAACTGGGGCGGCTAGGTGGCACAGTGGATAAAGCACCAGCCCTGAAGTCAAGAGGGACCTGAGTTCAAATGTGACTTCAGACAGTTAATAATTACCTAGCTGTGTGGCCTTGGGCAAGCCACTTAACCCCATTTGCCTTGCAAAAACCTAAAAAAATGTAATAATCTCAGAAAGTATAATTACCAAAAAAAGTAACTAAGATGATATTCATAACTACCTCTCCTTTTATCTACATTTCCATCCCAATGAAAATCATTGCTTGAGTGATCTGTGTACACATGACTTTTTAATGAAAATAGAAGGCAATAGATAGAATTTTGCAGATGATTTTCTACAATCTATTTTTAGTAGTCACACAATTAAATAAGAGATATAGAAAATAAAATAGTTTTCTCTTTTCTATTTTTTGTTTAATAATTCTAGTTGACCTGTGGAAGCAAAATTCATCCTGAAGTCTATCCTCCAAGATGTTTCCTATGCATATGTTAAAATGCATTCATGAATTAAAAAAAAGATTCATTCAGAATCTCTTATGTGCCAGGCACTGTATAAGGCACAATATAGATTCAGATGTATACACACACACATACACACACACACACACACACACACACACACACACACACACACACACACACAATTTTGTTCAAGGATCTTCTGATTATCCCTATCAAGAGAAACATAAAAAAGGGAGACATGTATTTACCAGAAATGATAATCACAAAAGTCAAGAGAGATAGCCAATATGGTTCTCTATATTCTCCCACTTTTGGATAATACTGCATTGATCCAATACAGTATTATTGTATTGATTGATCCACTCAAAAGAAATGAGTTGAGCAATTCACATAAGAAATGCTGAATGATTAAACTATGAATTACTGCCATGACTGTGGCATTCAAGTGGATAGGAAACTCATAGAATTAGTCAGTCTGTCTGTCAGTGATAAACATTTTCCATATAGAAATTGGAAAACTATGCAGTGCTTCCCATTATCTGAAACTGATACTTTTCAGAAGACTTTTTTTTTAACACCAAGATTCTCTAGATGTAATTCAATATAGCTATGGAACAAGGAATATATCAGAAGAATTAAAATTGCAAATGCTCCAAGCACTTAATATAAAGATATTATACTATCTCTTCAAGATTTCTAAAAGACATTAAAAATTAATATCTCTGTCTCCCTCTGTCTCTGTCTCTCTCTCTGTCTCTCTGTCTCTCAGTGTGTATATATTAGTTACATATAGAGAGAGATATAAGTATATATAAATATATCTATAATATACAAATATATAATTCTATATTTCATTATAAAGATATAACATTTCCAGGGATATGTCTATATCTGGAGAAGAAATCTAGTCATACATTAAGAAAAAGGAATTTCAAATGTATAGCCTAGATTTTTCATTCGGGTCAACCAAAATATTAAAGTTTGTAGAAGACAGTGTGTTTGTTTGATAATTTATGGTGACAATATAGGATATGAATTAGATGAGAATATATTGATAGGTGAAATAGGATCATGAATTTGGAACTGGAAGGAACCTTAGTGTTCCTTATATTCCAAATCCCTTCTTTGAAAATAGGTAAGAAAGCTGAAGCTACTCAGGTACTGAATTAGCATACCCAGGAAGAAAAAAAAGCTTTGTTCAGTTTCATAAGTTTTCAGTGGGATTCAAATGAAGAGCATTTATTAGCATTTTGGAAGGGTAAGTTCCACAGGAGACAGCAAGCTTCTTTGTGATCAATTTCTCTAAGACAGTGCTGTTTGTTCATGGAAATATGAAGGCTTGTTAAACTGGTCATATATTCTCTTTTAACAGAAGATTGATGAAACTCCTCAGATGTGAAAGTTTTGATGCAGTTTCAAATGAGCTTTGAAAAGATTTTACAGTAGGAATTGCATAAATAAATCCCCACTCATGAAGATTATCCCTCTTAACATTGAAATTCTAGGTATTTTAGAAGAAAAGTATTAACATTTTTAGAGCAGAGTTTTTAAATTCATTAATGAAAATTATACCTAAACACACTCACAAAAAATGTTTTAGGAGGAAAATATGTATGAAATGGCTATCGGAAAGATGAATTTTAAAGCTCAATATATTTTGAGTCACCAATATCCTCTACCTCTGGGTTGCCAGGCACATAAGAGATGCTGGATAGAATGATGAGCTACTCCCCAAACCTCTATTTAAGAAGGGAACCTGAGTGAATCACCTCTTCATTTTCTGCCTATCTGTAGTCCTTTGGTCTTCATCATGCCCTTACCCTAGACATGCTGTACCTCTACCCCCACCTTCCTTTTGTGTGCTGTCTTCTTCCCTATTAAATTATAATCCCCTCGAGGGTAGGGGCTGTCTTTCTTTTGCTTTATTTTATCATTAAAGCTTAGCCTGGTGCCTAGGAAAAAGGAAGTACTCAATCAATAAAGGTATATTGACTGACCCTTTGTTCTTCCCATTTTCAACAAAGATAAGAAAAAAAATCAAACAAAAAATACTTAAAATTTAACATTTAAATTTATCTTTGATTTTATTTAGAAAGAAATCTACTTTAAATGACTGCTAAAAACCTATGATTTAGTTATTTGTGATAGTTAAAAGATGTCTTTAGACAAAAATTGTATTATTCATATTTTGACATTTGAAATGTTGCTTTTTCTGATTTTCAGAATGCTGACATTCTGATGGATTAGTGGACTATCTCTAGTTGAACATTCTTTTAAAAAAATTTAAAGAAAGTAAACATTTATGTACCAATATACTTAAGTTAAAAAGTACAACTCCTACAAGATAATTAGAACTGTTAGGATAATTGTCTCTTATAGATACATTGTGCTTCAATTGTTTAGTGCTAAGTGAAATGTAGAAGCTTGTATCAGAGTGAGAAAATATGTACGAGCTAGATCTCAGTATAAGAGAAATTGTTTTCTGTTTGAAATATTTAGAATGTGTAGAAAGCAAACTATGGACTCTTAGCATATTTGCATAGTCAAGTCTGATGTTTTGTGTAGAAAAGAGTATCAGAAACAGATCTTACTTGAATGTCAGAAATCTTTGAAGAAAAAAAACTGGTAGTCTATCCTTGTGCTAATGTGCCCTTTAGGTTGCTTGTATCCCAGCAATACATTGCTACAAATTCAGAAAATTTGTCAATTATGGATATTTCCTCTCAGGCTGTGATAGCCAACCGGTGCCTCTGAGAAAAGGGCTTTGCTCATCTCTGTCCTTCACTTTTCATCTCTAAGAACATTGTGTAAAGTCCATCTGCAGAACTCATTCTGATAAACTCACTGAACTGCAGAAATTGTCTTCTTTCAATAAATCCACACTTGTACATATTGTTTAGACTCTCCACTAATGACTAACTAAATCATAGTATGATAGGGCATAAAATTTGTACATGACGAGAAGAGCATTGGAACATAGCTCTTTCAGGACTGACCCCAATCACTGCCTTAACAAAATGGTCCCTCCCAAACAGATAGCACATTCAAAACAAAAATGAAAAATTGCTTTACGAAGACTCTATAGCTATGTTTGCTTTCTATTTCATTTTATTTTTAAGAGAAAATTATGCTTCTCACACCTATACTATATATCAAAAGCAATTTACTTCCCTTTATTATTGCAGTTTTAACTTTGAACCATCATTCTAGTTTCAAACCAAACTTCAAATATAACCAAGAGTAAAACTTCTTTATAACATTTTAAATAGCATTCTTGGACTTTAATCTTAGGCAAGTTCCATGTCAGCTTGACCAACTAACTATCTTTTTGGTAGTGTTTGCTTTATTTATTATAATGGTCTTATAGTTAATTTAGAATAAAAATCTTCTCAGGAAATCAGAAGTAGTAATAGCAGCCTACCTCAGTTTCAGGAAATAACCCTTATTCATGTGAGTCCAAGTTCTGAAAAGGAATTTTAACTGACTATTCTCAAGATTCATGTGGAGCTCAGAGGTCATCTTTAAAAAATAATTAACATTTTGAAAAGACTAGCTCAAAATTGGGAATTCATCTGAAACAGAATGTTTTAACCTACTGTGGATGTGCCATCTGGTCCCTAGAAATGTAATATTCATTTATAAAAACATATTTATGTATATAGACATCATTCCAGCTGCTCACTGTTAAAGGAGAAAGAATGCATGGACAGTTTTAGGAAATAAACTCCATCTACTCTCACACTTATTAAGTTGGCTAGAGCTTCACAGTGCAGGATTGGGAACTAATACATACTTTTCTCATACCATTGCCCTTACATTATGAAGTGGAGTCACCAGTAACATTAAGTTTGTGGGTTAGTGTTAATCTTTCCCTCTTTCCCAAAGTATATTCCCTGTATCCCCCCCCCACACACACACACACACCTTTTGGTATTTATTTTAATCAGTTTTATAGAATTGCACAGATATGCACAAAACACCCCATCAAAAGACAAGGATAGTTTATTAGTAACAAGTAGATGGACTTTCAGTAAAACTTCTAGCTCAATACACACTCATATAGTTAGAAGAAAATAATTTATGTAAATAGTTTTTTATTCTACTCCATAAAATACATCCCTGTTTATGGAAGTACTATGGAAAGTAGACTGGATTTAGGATCATAAAATTTTAATTTAGTTACTGGATCTGTCATTTACTACTAATATGACCTTAAGCAAATCATTTCACCTCACTTCCATTTGATGCTGACAACAACCATATCTGCATTACAGATAAATAAAATTTGACTGAGGGAGGTTAAGTGACTTGCCCAGAACCATATAGCATGCAAATATCTGAAACAGGGTTTGAACTCAGACCTTTCTGATTCCAAGTCCATCTCTCTATCCACTGCAACCAGTAGGAGGGAGATATTTTAATACCAAGTCACAAAATATGGTATCTCCATGAGTGTATCTATTATTTTCTTATCTAAAACTTAAATTGTTGTATATTTAATAACAATTGGTAAAAGCAATTGTGATCTTCAAAGGCAAGTATTAGTCAGATTGACTACCTACAAATTTCATTATGAATTCTTCTGATGATTCTCAAATCTGCGTGAATTTTCCCTTAAATATAGCAAAGATTTCACTGTCACTGTTTAAGTCTATGCTTAGATATTTCTCCCTGCCCCAAACTCTGCCCAGGAGATAGCTACCATTAGTGTAGCTACCAAATAAGTGTGTATCTATCTATCTACATATATACACACATACATATGCCCACACACCCACTCCCATTTTATATATATATATATATATATATATATATATATATATATATGTATATACATATATACATATATATATATATATGGGTATACATGCATGCACGTGCATATGTATGTGTTTATGCATGCTTGTATATATAAAATATGGTATGTATAAAATTATATTTATGTATATGTACACATACTTCTTTTTATCTTTCTCTGGATACAGATAGCATGTTCCTTTATAGGCCCTTTGTAGTTAATTTGTGTAGTTATAAGAGTCAAAATGACTTATTTCCTCATTTTGTTCTATTCTTTTCATGTCTTTTTAAGATCATTGAGCTCATCATTTCTTATAGCACAGTAGTAATCCATCACAAGAATATAGTACAGTTTCTTCAGCCATTTCCCAATTGATGGGTAAGATTTTTTTTAAAGTTTTCTCCTCTATTAAATGGGGAATTTCTTGAGAGCAGAGACTGTTTTGTCTTTCTTTCTACTAGTGACCTAGTGTCTGACACAGGGTAGAAGTTTAATAAATGCTTGCTGCCTTTCTGACTGATAGCCAATACATATATACATACATACATAAAATACTCTTACTAAATCTCCAGTGAGGCAGCAACAATGAGGACCAATTATTTTCCACTTGAGCACATCTATCTCTGATTATCTGGGTGGAGTGTCACAAATTTTCCTTGCTTCCAAGTAATTCTAGATCAGTAAGTGGAGGAGAAGCAAGGAATTAGTTTTTAGCTTCTTTCCAAGATCTGTGCTTTGGAGACTTTTGAGATGGAATAGGAGACTTTCCAGAGAATTGAAATGTTCATTTCCCCTGTATCTACTCAAGTTACTTCATTAATAAGAAGATGTGAAAAAGCTAGTTGTGATCCCAAATGGAGTCCTAAAATCTAGGTCCAGTTATATACTTATTTATGAAGTTATTTTTTTGAAACAGAAGAAAATATTCATTTTTTTGAGATATAGGGCAAAATTCACAAAGAAGCCCACAAGATTTTATAGGTCATTATATTATAGGATTATAGATTTTGATAAAGAAGGGACAGTTGGAGGTCTTTGAGTACAAAGAATAATTTTTAAAATGATCCTAGGACCAGGGTGTCAGAAGAGTTCTCTCTCTCTCTTCTTTAAGTTGGTTGACCATTGCCAATAGAAAGACCCATAGGTGTCTTTCCTACAGAAACAACAAAGGCCCTTGAAATTCAACATATAAATGTTAGCTTAGGTGGGTATGTTTAATCTATAAAGAGGGGAAAAAACTCTTAATATACAAATATAAGAAAAGAATTACACACAAATAAAGAGGAAAAAGATTTATTTTATTTGAGTGTGTATATGTCTGTGGGTGTGTATATGGGTAACTTTTTTCTTCTTGAGCATTTAATAAAATTATTTTCTCTTAAAGAATTTCTTATTGTTTTTGGTTTTATTTGTTTTCTAGACCTTTATCCTAAAACAATAATAGCAACAATTATGTCTCATAAATCATTCAGATGAATTAGTTAGATGTGATAGATTTGTGTTGCATCATGTTTTATAGAGTGACTTGAATGATTTTTTAATTTCTTTTTCCTTTTATACTCCATTTATTTTTCTGAAGACCAGAAACTGAGTGTTGACTCTGGCACTATATTTATAACTTTAAACAAATCTCTTAGCCATACTAGGCCTCAGTTTCCTCATCTATAAAATGAAGGAGTTAGATTAGATGACCTTTGTTTTCCCTTCTGTCTCTAGATCTCAAGTTTTTGAATTAATGACTATAGGAAATATAACAACATGGTTAAAGTATAAATGAAATTGTGATTAATGTAATCACATTAAAGATTTCAGTGATAATTTATTGTCTCCTTTTATAAGACACCCTTGTTGTTCTAGTTGAGTAGTATTTTGCACTTGAAGGAAGCACCATTTAAAAAAATGGGTAACTGACAATTTTAGCAAAGACAAGTTGCTCTACTATTGTTTATCCCTTCCCCCTCCATTGTCACAGAACATTAAGCTTTTCCTCTAGGCAAAAATAGACATCTGCTACTTATGAAGAAGAAATGAACAAAAAAATTTTATCATCAAAATGACATCATTATTTTTAAGGATTCTTCCAAATGGCAAAAAAATTCACACAAAAGTGGTTTGTCTCTTTGCTTCTTAACCACATTAAAATATTCTTTGGGTAATTTCATGGGCAAATCTATTTCACTTTATCACCTAATGTTTCCCTTTATCCTACCCAACAATTCATAAGAATTTTTATAATTGGCAAAGGGAACTTATGTGCTATAGAATATAATATATTATTGTTTGCACACATCCATATATTTATTTAGATTATTATACTGAAAGTGAATGAGAATTCAGAATAGTAAAGCCAGTAGCTTATTTTGTCAAAGATTAAGTATTCTCCTTTCCCTCATAAATTTTATGGGCCGGGGCATTCAATTACACAGTGGTAGCCATGATGTCCCATTTTGTTTTCTTCAGTTTCCCCATGTGCAGTACTAGGAAATGGAAATATTTGTAGTCCCATAAGATATGACAGCATAGTACATTGAAAAATACATTGGATTTTGAATCAGAAGAATTGAGTTCAAATCTCAATGATTTTAATCACTGTCCTTGTGATCTTCGGTTAACATTTCTTGCCCTAGTTTCTAATTTAATTGAGGAAATTGGGATAAGTGGTCTCTAAATTCTGTTCACCCTCTACAGCTATGATTCTGTAAGTGATGGCTCATGGCTTGTGTTTCTTCATAGAAAGGTATCATATCAAAACAACCTTAAGAGTGACTAGGAAAGAGATTTATTTGGGTTCATCTAAAACTTGTGTGAACTTTGATTTTAAAGCCTTCTAGAAAAGCATTTCCCATAAACTCACTGTCCTCCCCCCCCATAATAATGAATTCGAATGTTTGATACTTCCTGTTGGAAGAGTTTGACTCAATTTCTCATGTTGTAATAATAGCTCATTTTTGTTTTCAAGTTCCCTAGTCTACTATCTGTGCAGGCAAACTATACACGGGGAAATAACATGGTTAAATATTCTTATCTTTCTCTAAATTCTTTTTGGTTTATCCTTATCAATTGTGGTCAATTCTACAAGCATTTATTTAGTGTCATTTGTGTATGGAATACTACGTTTAGGGATCTAAAGAAACTGAGAGAGAGAGAGAGAGAGAGAGAGAGAGAGAGATTGAGAATTAATCATCTTTCTCCCATAGATTTAATATTGGCCTAATTCTTGACAGCTCATACTGGAATCATCCTGTGGAAATGCTTGACTTCATACTTACCCATGTATATGTGTAGTTTATATATATAAATACATAGTTATATAATACACACACACACACACACACACACAGATGTATGTTCAACCTTTGTCTCATGAAATCTCAGTGATGTTATTCAGTCATATTCAATTCTTCATGAGATCCATGGAGTTTTACTGGCAAAGATACTGGAGTGATTTATCATTTCCTTTTGCAGTAAATTAAGACAAATGGACATTAAATGACCAGCCCAGTTACTTAGTGCCTGAGGTGAGAATTGAACTCAGGTCTTCCTGTCTCAGAGCTCTATTCTCTGAGCCATTTAGCTGCCCCTTCCAAACAGTACACTTCATATATGAACCAGATTAAAATGTAATTGGAAAACACTTAGCAGAAATGAAATAAAATACAGTAGAATGTGAATAATATTAATATGTGATTTTCTAAGTCAACAGATAGCCTACAGGGGTCCTTCAGAATCATTTAATGACCCCTATTTCTGTTTGAGCTTGACACCACTGCTCTATAGGAAGTTCTTTCACTTATAAAGTAGAAGGCCATCTATTTTTTCATTGTTGTCAATTGTTAGAACTTTATGCTAATCATCCTGCTCCTTTGTCAGATGTACTGGGAAGTAAGAGCCCTGTGCTTTGTAAGGCTTGAATGGATAAATGATGAGCTCTGAAGATGACGCAAGCATGCACATAATAGTACAATCTCCCCAATTTGGAGTAATTAAGGAGAAGGTCATAGTGAGAAGTCTAAATTACAGATTTTGTTTTGAGATTATATTATGATCTTGAATTAGTGACCAAAAAAAATTTCTTGCTATGGACCTACTTTAATGAATATGTACACTTGAAGGAATCATTAGGAATTTCAGCATTATTTGTTTAAGTGGCTGCTGCTATTGAAATTACTTTAAAATAAACCACCTTCCTAGAAGGTTAGAAATAATTATTTGCTTAATAAGTCCTTTTATCTAGATAAACTTCATCAAACTTGAACCTCATCTATGCTCCTAGTGAAATTTTCATGAACTCACAGTTTTGATCAAATTAAGAGTTATGAGTTTCTCTGTATGTATTTTATAGGTAAGAGGAAAGGAAGAAAGCTTAATTTCCTCCTCCTCATCATGGTCAGGTATATGTTTTTAACTTATAGTCCATTGAATCAAGAATTATTATGTCCATCTCATGAAGGCTCAGATTTACTGTAAGGGAAATCTGTGATTCAGGAAGGAAACTAGATTACTTCTTATTTGTCATGAACAGTTAGGAAGGTGAAAACTATTTTTAAAAAGATTTATATACTCTGGAAATGTTTTAAAGGATATTATTAAAAATGGAATGTTCTCTGTTAAGGAGAAACTTTTTTTAACTCTATTTATGTGTCATGGTTTAATCAACTGACTTATTTCTTAGCTTCTTAGTACTTGCTCCATGTCCATAACCCCACTTTAGGATGTTTTTATTGTATGACATGTCATCTCTACAGTTCTTTCCACTGTCACTGGATCAAAGTTTGACTCTTAAGTGGTAGTCAAAAGAGAAATGCCAGTTGTTTTGCAAAATAAGCATTCATTTTATATATATATAAATATACACACACAAATATATATATATATATATATATGGAGAGAGAGAGAGAGAGAGAGAGAGAGAGAGATTTGTATGGCTGTGACACATTCATCAAATCCTTCTGGCTTTATTAAGTTTATTTTCTCTTTGGGGATGGAGCAAAGTTAAAGAACTTTTTTTTTCTTTAATTAGAAAACCAAAAGTCACTCCAGGGATTTCCCTTCCATCAAGTCAAAGATTTTAGGGAAGAATATGTATTTATCTGTTTATGTGAATTATTGTGCATGCATGTGCATGTGCATGTGTGTGTGCGTGTGTGTGTGTGTGATAAGACCTTTTATGGTCAGTCATTAAGTGAACCAGCACTTTCCAAATGCCTATCATGATCCAGGTACTACACAATTGGAATATAGAGAAGCAAAAGACATTTCCTGTCCTCAAGAACTTTTAAATCTAATCAAAAGAAAGTTATTGGGGGCGGCTAGGTGGCATAGTAGATAAAGCACCGGCCCTGGAGTCAGAAGTACCTGGGTTCAAATCCGATCTCTGAGACTTAATAGTTACCTAGCTGTGCGGCCTTAGGCAAGCCACTTAATTCCATTTGCCTTACCAAAAAAGCTAAAAAAAAGAAAGTTATTGCTTATTTACTATATTACAAGAACTTTTTAAACATTGCATTCCTTTATCTTAATCAGTTTAAGAAAATTTCCTCAGATGCTTTTCCATCCTCAGATTGACTATACACTTTGTTACTTTATGAATAACTCCAAAAAAGAGACAACATATTGTCATGGATTAGGAGTCAACAAACCTTGGATCACAAAGACCTAGCTTTAGGTTTTGGGTTTAATTCCTAACAATTACTACCTCTGAGACTTGGGAAAAGTCGTTAAATCACTCTCTGCCTCAATTTCTTCATTTAGAAAAGGTTTGGATTAATCTACTGGATGACTTCTAAATTCCATAAAAATTCCAGATTATTTATCTTGTTATGATTTGACCTTTTGGCAATGCATGGATTTTTAGTGTAACTACTATATTTGTATCTATTTTTCCTTTAAAGAAAATTATTTGCACAAATGGAAATAACTTTACCTTTTTCATAATTTTGCCTACTAAGATAACATATTCTTAACTAACAGCATTTCATGAGTCATGATGCTAGTTTCATCTTTTATTTCTAGCTTCTCAATTTAAGTATATGTTCCCTATTACTGTGAACTCTGGCTCCAAGATTTTGTGTTTCAAGAAGTGGCAAAGAGCCAAGAATTTTTAGCTCTGTGGGAGTTCTATTATTCCTCAGTACTATTGTTGGGATCTGGGATTTTATATATGTGGTTATTCCATCTTTCCATGGCTAAGTATATAGTTTTATGAACTGCCCTCAAAAGAATAAAATAATCATCACCTAATAGCCAATTTAAATTGGTAGTTCTATTAACTATTGATAGAATAATTTTGATTTTTAGCATTGAGTTAATGCTTGAAATAAGTAAATTTCATACAACCATTTACCAAAGAAATTATTTTAATAAAAATACCTTAAATTTGCTAATATTAATTGAGGATTTCTTAAGTATCCATCAATATATTTACATATTTAAAAAATAAAGCACATGACAATAGAAATACCTAATTCTTAATTAACAAAATTGAATAGGATTGCCATTTCTTTATTAGAAAAAGAAAGCTTACTTATTTCACCAAACACTAGGTAGAAAACCCTGTCAAAATTAAGTCTGTATCAGAATTTCAGATCTTGAATGACAGAAAACAGCCTAATGTTTTTGTTATCAAAATGTAAATAGGTTAGATGACAAAAAATGTTTTTTGTGTTCTATTTGTTGTCCAATTTTTATATACATAGATGAAGCAATAATGAACTCTCTTATATTCTAGAATAAGAACTTTATCCTTTAAGTAAATGGAAGTCCTTGCAATTTTGGCATATGTGAGTTATTAGATTTTTACATTCTTCTGGGATATATTTTATATGGAAATATGCACACTTGTGAGATAATAACCTTCATAAGTCATCTGAAACTCCCATTTATACAGATTGTACACATTTGTTGCTAACACATTTCACAGGCAAATATATGTGTGCTTGTGTGCACATGCATAAAATACCTGTTTATTTCTTAGGTGCAAAAAAAAAAAATACTCTCCCTTAGCACAGAAGCAATAAGAAATTTCCCCATTTAGAGAGAGACTTTTTTAATTTCTAAGAAGGAACATAACCCCAAATTAGAGCAAAATTCTTAAAAGACCTTAAAAATTTATACCATTTTCAAGTAATGTGAATACCTAGGCCGACTTTAGCCAAAAAATGTGCAGTACAATCTTCAAGACTTTCTCCCAGTCCCCATCTTTCCTCTGATTATCAGCAAGACCATAAACTTCTATTAAACACCTGCTATGTGATTATTAGCAAGACAAGAAACTTCTATTAAATACCTGCTATGTGCAATTCAATAAACATTTATTAAGTGCCTACTGTCAGACTCCTCACTAAGAGCTAGGACTTATATACATACATATATACATATATATATATATATATATATATATATATATATATATATATGTAAAAGACAAACAGTTCCTGCCCCCCCCCCAAGAGTGTATAATCTAATGGGGGGAAGGCAATTCAAAAAGCTGGAAAAGGTAGGGGTTTCCAGGAATATCCAACAGGGGCATCATATTCTCGGGTGTTCAAACCAAGCAGAACTGTTGATGAAAAGGGGAGTTAGAAGTTGAACTCTTTGAAGGCAGTCTTTTGTCTCTTTTGTACCTCCAGCAAATGGTGCAAGAGCCTAGATTCCAGCTCTCTATATTCAAGGGAACTTTTGTGAAGAGCCTAATACTCCACCCTACTCCCTCCATAGCCAGACCAACTCCAATAGTCCTATCAGTCCAATAGTTTCTTAGCAATCAAGTCATGGAGTGAAATGATTCTGGAAAAGGCAAATTAGAAGCACTGACTTAAATAGCATACCACTCGCTATAATAAACATGATCGTGCAACTCATGCCTTCAAACACTTAGTTTGTTGATGTGGTCCTCTTTCATATTTAAGGACTTAATAGGAGGAGGAGGAGGAGGAGGCTGAAGGAGTCGGGACAGTGTTGATTATCCAAACATGAGGAGATCAACTTATCCTGGGTGGGGCATCCGGTTCCACAGAGTTCAAACCAAAAAGACCTGCAGATGGAAGGTGGAGAGTAAATTGTGTGCCAGCTTTGGGGATACAAAGAAAGGCAAAAGATAGTCCCTGCTCACTAAGGTTCATTATTAAATAGGTGTGATAGCATGCAAATTACTAAGTACAAATAAGCTTTATGCAAAATAAATAGGAAATGGAAGGCAGCTAGGTGGTAGTGAATAGAGCACCAACCCTGGAGTCAGGATGACCTGAGTTCAAATCCAGCCTCAGACACTAATTGTCTAGCTGTGTGACCTTGGGCAAGTCACTTGACCCCATGGACTTGCCAAAAAAAAACTTAAAATAAATAGGAAATGTGATTTATCCCTTTCATTCTGCTTGTTACTGATTTGCATTTTTATAATCTCTATCTAATCTCCTGTACATCTTGAAAAAGATTTTTAATTCTGATCTTTTAAAGATAAATTATAGAGAGGTTGATTTATTGACACTTGTCAATAAAGAGAGGAGGAAAGGGGAAAAACAGAAAACTTTATATTCTCATTAGAAAAATGGTGACTATAGAAGAAAGTAGGGAGAAAACTTTTTAGGAGAAGGAATGTTTGGAGTTCATCGAAGCTATTTATACTCTCAAGAGAGAAAGGGATGCAATGGGAGGGGCTGAACCCCAAAGAGTTCAGTCTTGTTCCCATCTTTGTTCCCTTTATTCCTGGTACCCCACATCCAGATAGTATTCTATTCCCCCATATCAGCTAGCTAAACTGCACTCATGGTGGGTATTCTAACTTTAATGTAATTTACTCACTCACTCCATCTATTCCTATCTGTGATGGCAATATTAATCTTCTAGAAAACTATATTAGGAACCCTACAGTGATCTTCTCCAAAAATAAGATAAAATCCAAATTTCTTAACCTTCTTTCTTTTCAAGTCCCCTTATCTTCCACTTACTTCCATAACACATCCATAATAGGTACCTCAAATATATTCATATATATATTTTATATATATAATGTATAGATATGCATATAAATTATATTTGCACATTTACACATTTAATTTTTTTCCCCCTACATATCAAGATTCCAAATCCTACTGATTATTCAAGGTCTGACATGGATCAAGGTTTCCTATGAAGTCTTAGCTAATGATTCTAACCCCTACAGAGCTCCTTCTTCTTTTAAATAAGTAATTTTTAATTATTTAATTTAAAAAATTGTATGTAAAGATGATTTTCAACATTTATTTTTTAATGATTTATTTTTACATTACTATAAGAAACCTCAAGAGAAATCAAGTGAGAAAAACAAATTTTCAGTCTATACTCAGATACATCAGCTCTGTCTCTGGGATGGATAGCATTCTTTACCATAAGTCCATCAGAGAAGTTGCTTGAATATTTTTCCCATTGTTGTTATTAACTACTTTTCCTCCTTTCTATTCCTTCCCACTCCCATTTATTCTATTCTCTCTCTCTCTCTCTCTCTCTCTCTCTCTCTCTCTCTCTCTCTCACACACACACACACACACACCTTTGACCTTGTCCCTCCTCAGAAATGTGTTGTATCTGACTACCCTCTCCACAATCTTCCCTCTCTTCCACACTGACGACCCCTTCCCCACCCCCTATCCCCCCCTTTTCCATTCCTTTCCTCTCCTTTTTCCTCGAGGGTAAGATAGATTTCTAAACCCTATTGAGTCTGTATGGTATTTCCTCGGAGTCATTTCTGATGAGAATGAAGGCTCACTAATTCCCCCTAGCCTTCCCCCCATCATTCCATTCTTTGCAAAAGCTTTTTCTTGACATTTTTATGTAAATATCTTAGCCTATTCTACCTCTCCTTTCCCTTTCTCCCAATACTTTATCAGCATCGACTCTATCTTTATACTATATTATACCATTATATTCAGCTCCCTCCTGTGCCTTGTCTATATATATGCTCCTTTTAACTGCTCTTAAAATTGAGAAGGTTCATATGATTCAGCAGTGTCTTCTTCCCAGGTAGTTCAACATCATTAAATCCCTCATAATTAGCGTTTCCCATCCACCCTCTCTATCCACCTTCTTCACCTGAGTGAAGTACTTGGAGATCAAATTTTCTGTTCAACTCTGGTTGTTACATCAGGGAAGTCTTAAATTCCCCTATTTCTTTGAAAGACCATTTTTCCTCCTGAAAGAGGATGTTGAATTTTGTTGGGTAGTTGATTCTCCATTGTAATCCAAGCTCTTTTGCTTTCCAGAATATCATATTCCAATACATATGAGCCCTTAATGTAGATGCTGCCAAATCCTGTGTAATCTTGAGTGTAGCTTCATAATATTTGAATTTCTGGCTGCTTGTATTATTTTCTATTTGACTTGGGAGTTCTGGAATTTGGCTATTAATATTCCTGGGAGGTTTTTTTTGGGGGAGGGGGCTCTCTATCAGGAGGTTATCAGTGGATTCCCTCAATTTCTATTTTATCCTTTTCATAGCCTGAGACCAATTCCTATTTTTCTTGACAACTTTGGATACAGAAGCTTTGGCTTTGTCATCTTCTGAGTGTATATTTTGATCCTACTTGAGATGAAAGTACTTTTCTCTGGTGAGATTCTTTTTTTTTCTGTTGTTTACTCATTTCTGCAGCCTGTGATCTGATTTACTGTACTTCCAAGCTTTGGGGTTTTTTTGGGTACAACCTCCCCCTCCCCACCAGGGTCCTGTGTGCTGGTCTATGAATGACCACAGTCACTCCACTCTGATCTGGAGTTGTGAGGAGGATCCCTGTTCCTGTATGATAGGATGGGGTCCCAGACTGGTTCCTGGATCTGAGTTTGGGCAAAACAGTAATCTTCCCCCAGGGAGAGCAGAGAGATCTCTGCAGTCTCTCCTTACCCCCTTATCATCTGTTGACTGAGCACTCTGGAAGCAGCTGCTGAGTAGCTCCCTAGATTCTCATGGCCTGAGCTGACTTGGACTCTACACTCATTCTGGTGTGGTGGAGTTCTCCTGTTGACCCTCTAAGCTGTACCTGGATCTCTGGGCCAGGAGGTCTGGAAACTTCTGCTGCCACAGACCCAGGCACCCCCAGGGACCTAGGTGCTCCATGAGCTGCTCCTGGAAGGCTGTACCAGGTTTGCTCATGTGTGTGCTACATGACTGTAACCTGGGCTGCACTGTGGCTCTTTCCAACCCTAGTACCAGTGGAATAGACCTTTCTCTCAGATCTCTCAAGTTATCTTGGGCAGGAAAATTGTTCTACTCAGTCTTTCTGTAGGTTCTGCCCCTCTAAATTTTGGTAAGAGTCGTAATTTTACAGCATTTGGAGTTTTGGGATGAAGAGCTTCTGGGAATTCCTGCCTCCATGCCACCATCTTGGCTTGTCCCATCTCAACATTCACTTTTGTTCAATTTTCTCCCTTCCATTCTTCCCTTTTTTTACTCTGGGATAGCAAGTAATCTAATATATGTTACATAGGTACAATCCTGTTATACATAGTTCTATATTAGTCACTCTGTGAAAGTGGAAAGGGAAAAACCATGAGAAGGAAAAACAAAAACTAAATTTAAAGTGAAAATTGTATGATTTGATCTACATACAGATTCCATAGTTCTTTCTCTAGATGGGAATGGCATTTTCCATTGTAGATCTTTTAGAATTATCTTTACTCTCTGTATTGCTAACGAGCTAAATCTGTTCATAGTTGATCATCACATAATGTTAGTTGCTGTTAAAGTATGCAATGTTTTCTAGTTCTGCTCACTTCACTCAGCATCAGCTCATGTTATTCCCTGTTTTTCTGAAGTCTGCCTGCTCAATATTTCTTATAGAGCAATAGTACTCAGTTGCACTCACATACCACAACTTGTTCAGCCATTCCCCATTTGATAGGCATCCCCTCAATTTCTGATAATTTCCCCCCACAAAAAGAGCCCCATGAATATTCTTGTACAAGAATATGTGGGTCTTTTCACCTTTTTTTGTGATCTCTTTGGAATATAAATCTAGTAGTGGTCTTGCTGCATCAAAGGGTATCCACACTATTATTGTCCTTTGAGCATAGTTACAAATTGTTTTCTAGAAGTGTTGGACTGGTTCACAATTCCACCAACAGTGTATTATTATTCCAATTTTCCTATTTTCCCTCCAAAATTTTTCATTTTGCTTTTCTGTCATATTAGCCAATCTTATAGGTGTGAGGTAGTACCTCACAGTTGTTTTAATGTACATTTCTCTAATT
Organism: Macrotis lagotis; assembly: GCF_037893015.1. Taxonomy (NCBI): domain Eukaryota; kingdom Metazoa; phylum Chordata; class Mammalia; order Peramelemorphia; family Peramelidae; genus Macrotis; species Macrotis lagotis. Next base: position 465,915,675 of record NC_133666.1, read on the forward strand.
AAGAGTGGCTTAGTGCTGTCTTTTTTTTTTAGGTTTTTTTTTTTGCAAGGCAAATGGGGTTAAGTGGCTTGCCCAAGGCCACACAGCTAGGTAATTATTAAGTGTCTGAGACTGGATTTCAACCCAGGTACTCCTGACTCCAAGGCGGGTGCTTTATCCACTACACCACCTAGCCGTCCCTGCTTAGCTCTTTCTTAATCAGAAGAAAATAGGAATGAACTTGTGATTGGGGTACAGAAGGGGACAACAAAACATAAAACTCTATGGCATTAACAAGTATCTGTCAGTCTCATTCACTGAATTAGCTACTGGAGTGGCAGTTTTTAAAAACTATTGACTTAAACATGTATTCAGTCCTAGGCTTACCTTAAAGCATATTTGAGCCATTTCAAAGAATAACACATGGGTACACTGAAAATTGAAGCTGTAGGTAACTTTATTAGGTTACTAATCCCTCATTTCAGAGATGAAGTAACTGAGACCAAAGGATAAAGTGACTTGACTCAGGACCCACAGACAGTTAAGTGGTAAGGCCAAGAGACTAACCAATATCTTTGGGTTCTGCTTTCTGGTGGGTCAATCCATTATGTTTTCTGAATGTGGATACTTGGAAGTACTCTAGTCACTCAGAAGCCAAAATTTTTAAAGTTCTATGAAAATAACTAAATAACAAGAAAAACCTTCCCCCCCTTCTTTAAAAAAATTATGTTAAAAAATAACTTTCTGAAAAGGATGGGGGGGGGAGAATGTAGTAGAAAATATGTGACTTAAGAACAATATATACCAATGGAATAATTTTAAAATATAATTATCATCTCTTCTGTGCTGATAACTTATCACTGAGATGATCCTCTAAAAAATAAACCAAACATGAAAACATATATTCATAAATTTGGAGCTGGAAGAGAATATTGAGGCATCATAGTTCAGCCTTACCATTTTAAAGTAGAGATGTGATCCAAAGAAGTTATGTAATCTACCTAAAGTAACTTACATAAGTATTAAGGATGGGACTTAAATCAAGACCAGCCGTTCTCCAGTTCAAATAGAAATGGGACCACTAAGAGGCACATACGGATCCCCACTATAATGCTATCTTTGTTTTTATTGCATTTGTATTTGTTTTGTTAAACATTTCTCAATTCCTTTTTAATCTGTTTCTGGCCACATTGGGGTGTGTTATGGACCACATATGGTGAGCTGTGCATTCGATACCTCTGTTTTAGAGGTAGAATATCAAATGACAGAGAATGGAATGAGAAGGGAAGTTGTCTAATTAGGGTAATGAATCATGGTAAATCAGATGTAATATATCATGTACTACATGACCCAACAAATAACAAAGAAACTGGGCAACATATTCTTTCCTTTGTATTAAAGTATCTAGAGCCTACTTAATTTCATCAATCACAATTTTTGAATGCTTGCATTTTCATTTTTCTTTCTCTGGAATCTCTTTTATACACATTGTGTTAATGATTACCCACATTGTCTCTGTGTTAATTTGTACTTGAGGAAACAATCAATGCATAACTTGCCCATTTCAGTTTATCTTTAAAACCCTTATTAAAGCAATTACTTAATGTTTAATTTTATTTGAATCTTTTGGTGTGGGCTGTGGAGGCTGCTTAGCAGTGAGCATTTAGTCAACACATGCTAATCACTCTTTTATATCTCCATCCACTTGAAGATAACTGATGTAACCTCCTGGAAATTAAGGCTGTAAATTTCCAGGTAGAGATTTCAGTGCTGCTGCAATCAATACTTTGCTGATGGTGCTAACAGTTTATTTCTATAAAATATGTTGGCTGGTAGGTAGAAAATCAATGTCTGGAAATGAAAAACAGGTGTCAGGTTTGATAGGGACATCATGTGTTTGATGTTTGGAGGCCAGAGGGCCCTGTCAACAAACACAGCAGTAATTCTGTCAAATACAATATGCGTGGAATTAATGGAAATGCCAGAAACAAAGCAGTCTGGACAGCGGGCCAGCTCTGCAAAAAAGTCTGGGGAAGCGGATGCTGTTTCATCTTCTATCCTAAAAACAGTTAGCTCCTTTCAGAACAGCACCTTGTTTTGTATCATGCTGTTGTCTCTAGCCCTGGCTCCTGCCCTGCTTAGAGGACTCTTTTTAACTTTTGATAAGAATAAAACATATGGTATAGATGACTTTGACTCTGTTGCAAGGGAATCAGTGTTTTAGTGCCATAGTGAGCATGTGAATAGTGGTTTCCTTTGATCGGGACAAAGTGCCCTACTCACAAGATAGAAGCTTCAGAACAGGACAATGATAAGCTGGAAGGGGATAGAGAAGTGAAAGAGTCTCCTGAGGAGAACACTGAGCTTGGTGAAGGATCATGAGACCACTTGGATGAACTAGGGATATTCATCCCAAAGAAGAGAAGCCTAGTTGACAGGCTATTAATGAAAGAAGGAGTAGCCTTGTTCTGGTTAAACTCAGTGGGGCTAGAACTAAGTTAAGAGTGTTGGAAAACCTTCCTGTCAATCAGATATCCAAAAAATGAGTCATCATGATTCAGAGAAAAGACTGCTGCTCTTAGTGTTCCAAGACTTGAATTTGGATGCACCAATAAATCATGGGAGGGGGGGACTGTGTATACAAAAGCAGAACAGGTTGCTTGGGGATCCTAGAATAGAAAATTGCTGAGTGAGTCTCAGGAGAAGGGTGAATTCTTGTTCAACTTCTTTGCTAATTCTCTTGTTCTAGAATTTTGGGGGAGGTTTTGAGGGGTGGCAAGGTAATGAACCTAATTTTAACCAAAGAAGAATTGAAGTAAAAGATATCTGAGAAAATGGTGCTCATATTATCTTAGAGTTTTATGACTATCTAGTAAGGGAATTTGGAGGATAATCATGCAGGTAACCTAGATGTTAAGAAACTAGAATTCAAAGAAGTTTAGGGAAAACGAGGCTAGGTAGAATCCAATGATCAGAGGTTCTCGGGAAGAAAAGACAGAATAATTATTAATGAAGGATGATAAATTTTTACTCTATAATAACAAACATTTACAATGAGGCCAATATAGCAAGGTGACCTTAGATATAAGATCATCCTGAAACCTGGTGGGAGTCTCTTCCTACAAGGGATTACTGGATTCATACAAACAAGTTTCCTCCTTGGAGAACTGATTCTAAGAGTGAGATAGGGGTTGGGCTTTTCGGGGTTTTCTCTGACTTGCCCCTACCTAGAGTTAATTCAGAGAGCTATCTCAATATGGTTTCTTCTAAAAAGCATGTAAAGTGTCCCTTTTAGAAAAGGGTATTCAAATGTGCAAAATAAGTATTGTGTTTAAGATAGCTCTTTTTTCTCTGACTCAAGAGCAAGGATTAAAATCATAGTGATATATATGCATGCATTGATAAAGATTTAAAACTTACTACACTGACTCTTATTGTACTCTTCAGGAAAATAAACTTTTCCAAGACACTGGAGCTAAACATCAGCTATCCCCACCTCATTCCTTCATTTTATATTCATAACTCCTTAATCTGTGTAGGCTACAGGACTGTTTAATCCTTTCAACTGCAAAATCTTCATGGTAGTAGTTCCCTTTTCTTCTGAGTTGTTGTAGAAATCCTGGGGTTAGGGTGGGGAAGCTCCTGAACTAGTGGTCTACAAATATCCATGTCTTAATTTCTTTTTTTTTCTAATTGAACTTAGTCAAATCAAGAAGCACTGATTATCTATATTGTGCTAAGAACTCAAGATTCAAAGAATAGTAAAAGATATTCCATTATCTCAAGAAGATCATGTTCCAGGAGAAGACAATAGGCAAAGAACTACTTCTGGAGAAGATCTATTCAGGGTAAATTGTTTGGGGGATGGGTGGAAGGTAATTTCAGTAGGAAGGGTTGGACTAAGATTTAGGGAAAGACTTATGGAAAGAAAAACAAAGCAGAAGCAGCAACCCCTCCCTTACTCCAAGGTGAAAATCAAAGTCAGAAGTGGTGTTGTCTAAGCCTTAACAACAAAGAGGGTGCCTTGAAAGAAGAATTCCCCTCCTCCCTTCCTTTTATAGCCTAAAGAAAGTAATTTTTCTTGTTTCATTTCTCAATTAACTTCTTCAGATCCAGGGAGACTAGGTTACCCAGTCGATAGAGCACTGGCCCTGGAGTCAGGAGTACCTGACTTCAAATCCAGCCTCAGACACTTAATAATTACCTAGCTGTGTGGTCTTGGGCAAACCACTTAACCCCATTGCCTTGCAAAAGCCTAAAAAAACTAAAAAAAACCCCCAAAACTTCAGATCTCCACATTGCAGAGACACACAACTGACTAAGTAGGATTCAAAGCATGTTCTCTAGCAAGTGGTCAAAGCATGTGACATCTTCCCTCCCTTCTTCAGTGGAACCAATTCCCCTGCCTGTCCAGCTCCAACAGGGATGTCTGAGTAACATAGATCACAGGGTTCCTTGACCATCTAGGTTATACAAGTAAACTGCTTTGATAAGATTTTGAGTGAAAAAGTTCCAGGAATTTTTGGTGACTGTCAACTATTCATGAGTCCATCAGTAGTGTAATATAATCTATTCAAAAGCCTAATCTGAGATCCTAGTATTAGACTGATAGTAATTAGAGTGTTCAAAGCAGATCCAAATTGACTGGCTACTCCAGCTAGGAATAATGAAATAGGACCCCAATTCTATTATTCTGAGTTTTGGATCGGGGTCCATGATTTAGAGAGAAGGCCAAGACCATTCCTACTGAGCTGCTAGAGGTGAAATTCTTGGACTGTGACAAGATGTGAGAAAAGAGTGAAAGTTTTGCCAAGAATGTTTTCATTAATCAAGAATAAAGGTCAGAGGTTCAAAGATGATCAGATACTATGTGTAGTTCAGAACATAAGTGACACCAATTAGTGATTCAATAGTTATTCCCATGATCCACCAAACAACTTCCAGGAAACTAAAATCTTTGGAATCTGGGATACTGGTTAGGATAGGTTTAATTTATTGATGAAGATTAGTTACCCTTGTTCTGATGCAGGGGAAAGATGAAGAGAATTGTGAATATAACAAAGAGATGGAAATTGACTACCACCTACTCTTGAGATGTACCATGGAAAAGATATAGAGAACTATGAATGTAGCAGAAACTAAATCGGTAATCAAATTGGGTGGAGATCCCCATTCTTGATGTACCATTGATTCATTTTTTAATGTAAAATTTGTATCCTGATCTCCTTAGAAGGTTTCACCTTCTACCTAATTCCAGGTCCAGTAGAGAAAGAGAATTCACCTTTTGTCCTTTGGATGAGAGGCAAGACATAAAATCCTGGGTTGGACTCTGGCTCAGGGCTGCTGTCTTCTCTCATCTGTTGGCCCAGCTAATGCTGCTTGGCTAATCTTTTCTCTCTCTCTCTCTCTCTCTCTCTCTCTCTCTCTCTCTCTCTCTCTCTCTCTCTCTGTCTCTCTCTCTCTCTCTCTCTCTCTCTCTCTCTCTCTCTGTCTCTTTCTCTCTCTCTGTCTCTCTGTCTCTGTCTCTTTGTCTCTGTCTCTGTCTCTGTCTCTCTCTCTCCCTATATGTTGTAGCATCTTTTTCATAATTTTTTTGTTTTATTTCCACCCTTGCTTTCCCGAGTCTGAATAATAATTCCTCATAGGCAGAACCGAACTCAAGTAGCCAGCAGCTACAGTTTCATACTTTAGGTGTACCTACTGATAAAGATTTGCCACCTAACTTGAGGAATATATCGACTTAGTGGAGTAATCCAAAGGAGTATAGCTACCCATTGTGGAACTTTGATTGAATATCACTAAGTCAAAACCCCAAAGACTGATGAAGCTGCTGTACTGAATTGTCTCAGGGATGTGGGTAAGACCTACATCTAAAAGGTCAAGGTCTCCTATTGTATCCAGGCAGTTGTCTTGTTTCTACTTTATCAGGCCACTGAGTTCATATGGTTCTGAAAAGTGAGAATGATATCCTTGCACAACATCCCCTCAATTAAACCCAAATTATGTAGATGTCTTGACATCATTTCCTTAATGTCATGGTCTTCAAGAATGAAGGACGACAACAACAACAGTAAGAAATAGACTACAGTATATAGATTAAGGAAGATGTCAGTATTAATGTGTGGAGTACAGAAAACATTTGGAGTACTTTCTTTAGTGAAAGTATTTTTTTATTATATGACTGTTTTCTTTGTTTTCCAATTACATACAATTCTACTAATCAATTTTTGCAAGATTTTGAATTTTAATTTTTTTTAAGTTTTTGCAAGGCAATGGGGTTAAGTGTCTTGCCCAAGGCCACACAGCTAGGTAATTATTAAGTGTCTGAGGCCAGATTTGAACTCAGGTACTCCTGACTCCAGGGCCGGTGCTCAATTCACTGCGCCACCTAGCTGCCCCTAAGATTTTGAATTTTACAAAATATTTCTCCCTCTCTCCCTTCCCTCCCGGGTCCCCCCAACAGAAGGCACTCTGATGATCTTTAAACTTGCTTCCATGATACGCATAGATCCAAACTGAATGTATTGAGAGAAAGGAAGAAAGAAAATATTAGAGATATCAAAATTATATCATGCACACAACAACTTTTAAAAATTGAAGATAATTATCTTTGATTTGTTTAAACTTTACCATTCCTTCTCAGGATACAGATGGTATTCTCCATCACAGATCCCCTAAAATTGTCCCTGATTATTGCACTGATGGAGTGAGAAAGTCCATCAGGGCTGATCATCACCCCATCCTGTTGCTAAGGTGCATAATATAATGTTCTTCTGGTTCTGTTCATCTCATTGAGCAACAATTCATCCAAATCTTTCCAGACTTTTCTGAAATCCCATCTCTCATGATTTCTTATAGAAAAATAGTGTTCTATCACATTTATATATACCACAATTTGATCAATCATTCCCCAATTGATGGGCATCCCTTTAATTTCCAGTTCTTTGCCACTACAAATAGAGCTGCTATGAATATTTTTGTACCTGTGGGATTTTTACCTCTTTTCATGATCTCTTCAGGATACAGACCAAGTAATGGTATTATTGGATCAAGGAATATGCTCATTTTTATTGCCCTTTGGCATAATTTCAAATTGCTCTCCAGAAAAGTTGGATCAGTTCACAGTTCCACCAACAATACATTAGTGTCCCAGAATTTCCACATCCCCTCCAACATTGATAATTATTTTCTCTGGTCATACTGGCCAGTCTGAGAGATGTAAGGTGATACCTTAGAGATGTTTTAATTTACAATTCTCTAATCAATAATTATTTAGAGCAATTTTTCATATTACTATAGATAGTTGTGATTTCCTCATTTGAGAATTGTCTTTGCATATCCTTTGACCACTTATCAATTGGGGAATAATTTGGTTTTTTTTTATAAATTTGACTAAGTTTTCTATACATATATTTTAGAAATAAGTCCTTTGTTAGAAATGCTGGTTGTGAAAACTCCCAATTCCTGACTCAGGACTGATGTTCTATTCAATGCACATATTTATGACTACAGTATAACCCATACTACCATTAAGTATAATAATTTCTTTTGTTCTTGGTTATAATGGGTTTTGTTTGTGCAAAAGCTTTTTAATTCAGTGTAATCAAATGTAAATCAATGTAATCAAAACTATCCAGTTTGTTTTTCATAATGTTCTCTATCTCTGATCATAAACTGCTTCCCTTTCCATAGATCTGTGAGGTAAACTATTTCTTGTTCTCCTAATTTGCTTATATGCCTAAATCCTATACTCATTTTGACCTTATTTTGGTATAGGTGTGAGATGCTGGTCTAATCCTAGTTTCTGCCATACTATCTTCCAGCAGCTTTTATCAAAGAGTGAGTTTTTATCCCAGAAGCTGGACTCTGGATTTATCAAAAAGAAGATTACTATAATCATTTTCTGCTGTCTCTTTTGCACTTACTCTATTCTACTACTTATCCACCACTCTATTTCTTAGCCAGTACCAGTTTTGATAACTGATGCTCTATAATATAATTTTAGATCTGCTATGGTTAAGCCATTTTCTTTTGCATTTTTTCTTTAAATCCCTTGTATTCTTGATATTTTGTTCTTCCATATGAATTTAGTTACTATTTTTTCTAGTTCACTTAATTAATTTTTGGAAGTTTGATTAGTAATTCAATTTAGGCAGAATTATAATTTTTATTATATTAGCTTTGTCTATTCACAAGGAGTTGATGTTTTCCCAGCTGTTTAGATTTTATTTATGTTTTAGAATTGTTTTATAAGTGTTTTATAATTGTTTTCATAGAGTTTTTGAGTCTGCCTTGGCAGGCAGACTCCCAAGTATTTTATGTTGTCTGAAGTTATTTTAAATTGGATTTCTCTTTTTATCTCTTACTGTTGTATCCTGTTAGTGACACATATAAATGCTGAAGATTTATGTGCATTTATTTTATATTCTGTGGCTTTGCTAAAGTTGCTATTTGTTTCCAGTATTCCAGTATTTGTTTCCACTATTTGTTTCTTCATTCCCAATTCTAATTCCTTCATTTTCTTTTTCTTCTCTTATTGATAAAGGTAACATTTCTAATACAATATTGAATAATAGTGGTGATAATAGCCAACCTGATTTTACCCCTGATCTTATTGGGAATGCTTCTAACTTTTCCCTATTCCATAAAATGCTTGTTGATGGTTTCACATAGATACTACTTATCATTTTAAGGAACAATCCATTTATTCCTAGACTCTCTAGTGCTTGTAGTAGGAATGGGTGCTATATTTTGTCAAAGACTTCTTCAGCATTTATTGAGATAATCATATGATTTTTGTTAGGTTTGTTATTTATACAGTCAATTATCTTGATGATTTTCCTATTTTTGAACTAACCCTGCAATCTTGGAATAAATCCTACTTGGTCATAGTATATTATTCTAGGGCTAGCTTGCTATAATCACTTTGCTAACATTTTATTTAAAATTTTTGCATCCATATTCCTTTTGGAAATGGGTCTATAATTTTCTTTCTCTGTTTTGACTCTTACTGGTTTAGGTATCAGCACCATATTGGTGTGATAGAAAGAATAAGGCAAAGTTCTGTCTTCACCTATTTTTTTCAAATAATTTATATAGAATTGGAGCCAATTGTTCCTTAAATGTTTGCTAGAATTCACTAGTAAATCCATTTGGCTCTGGAGATTTTTTTCTTAAGGAGTTCATTGATGACTTGTTGAATTTTGTTTTCCTGGGTAGGATTATTTAGGTATTTACTTTCCTCTTTTTATTGCACATAATTTTTGTTGCATCATGGTCATTAAAGGATGCATTCAATAATTCTGCCTTTCTGCATTTGATTATGAGTGTTTAATGCTTTAATGTATGATTAATATTTGTTGTAAGTGCCATGTACTGCAGAGAAAAAGGTATATTCCATTCTATCCCTATTCAGTTTTCTTTAGAGGTCTATCATGCCTAGGTTTTTTTTTTTAGTTTTTTACAAGGCAAATGGGGTTAAGTGGCTTGCCCAAGGTCACACAGCTAGGTAATTATTAAGTGTCTGAGGCCAGATTTGAACTCAGGTACTTCTGAATCCAGGGCCAGTCCTCTATCCACTGTACCACCTAGCTGCCCCCAACTTCCTTCTTGTTTATTTTATGGTAAGATTTATCCCATTCTGAGAGAGGGAGATTGAGGTCTCCCATCAGTAGAGTTTTGCTGTCTTTGTCTTCCTGTAACTCATTCAGCTTCTCCTCTAAGAATGTGGATGCAATACCATTTGGTGCATACATATTTGTATAGAAATTACTTCATTATCTATAGTACCTTTTAGTTTCCTTCTTTATCACTTTATTGCTTTTCCGTCTTTATCGCTTTTGATGAAATCTATTTTTATAGCTGCTTTGTCTAAGATAAGGCTTACTTACTACCCATGTCCTTTTCACTTCAGTTGAAGCATAATATATTCTGCTCCAAATGTTTCAAATGCATTTCTTATAAGCAGTATATTGTAGTATTCTGGTTTTTAATCCACTTTGCTATCTGCTTCTGTTTTAGGGAGAGTTCATCCCATTGAAAGTACTTTTTTAATGAAAAAACTTAGGTCCACAAAAATTTAGAGAGCTTTTTGGGAAGCATAATCCATTTGACTGGATTCTGCTTAGCCCCAGAAAACAGGTGAAAGTTAGAAGAGGGAAATTTTAGTTCAGTTGAAGGACTATTTCGTGGGGTTAGGAATTCTTGTCTTGTGAAGTTGGGAACTTCTGCTACTAGAAAAATCCATAAGAAGTCAGATGTGCAACCTGTAGAGACTAATGGAGAATGGATTCCAACATTCAGAGTAGGTGGTAGGATTAAAATATCCTCTAATCTCTTCCAAATATCTCTTCAAAATTTTATATCTCTCTTAGAAATGATTGTTATGTACTTAATTATTTTATACATATAATTGATTCTAAAATCTATACTAGACCTTTAGTAAAATGCTATCCTTATTGATTTTTCTTTGCTGATATTTCCTTTGACTGTGGTCATGTTTTATGACTTAATTCATAAGAGAAGGGAAATGAACCTCAAGAAAGAAAATATTAAGTGAAAAGTAAGAAATCACATTTAAAAACTAACTTCATGACTTTGCTATTGAATCAAATTTATTATTTTAGCTGAAGAATGCAAAATTGCTGCCCCTGGAAATTCAGAGTAATATCCATAGATCATTAGCTGTATACTCTTTAATAGTTATGCTTTCTTAGATAATACTAACTCTGGTTAATTTTAGGACAAGTTTTCACTGAAGGAATAGATATATTTTCTGTGTAGTATCAGTTTTTTTTCTCTAGTTCATTTTTATCACCCAATTGAACCACTCCAATTCATTTTAAAGAACTTAAGCTTCTGGTCATTTACCTTAAGTGTATGTTTGGCTTAGGCATCTCTAGATAATTCTTTTGCTGTCATCAACTCATGTTTCAAATCAGAGATGATGTAAATTTAGTACCCCTTGTAATAACATTTTCAAAGCAGAATGCAGGTGTCTATTTGCAGTAAGGATCAATCATAAGTTATGAGATTCATTACCTGATGAACTTTATTTCTCCAGGTATGAAAACATGGCTTAAACTGTTGAACCTGCAAGATAGATAATCTGAAATCCTGTCTTTATGAGAATAATTCCTCTTTAAAGAGAATCTTTCAGGGTTAGAAACAAGTAATAAGCAGAAAATATGGGCAGACAGTATTCTAGTAACTGAAGGAAGTGGATTGAATCTTTTCTACAGACTAATATCTCTCCTATCACAGATTAGTTGTCTGCATATGGAGATTTACTCAATACACTTTTAGAAAATCTAATTGAATACAACTATTTGAATATAACAACTCATTTAGACTGTTTTTTTTTTAACAAAAAGAGATGGGGATAAATTTACCAGAATTCTTCTGCTTGTTCTTGTATATAGGGAATTTATAAGTGAAGGCAATTGTCTCCTATTAGCTATATACCTCATCTCTATTTAATATAATTCTTAATTGAAGTTATTAGACCCCTAATAAGAAGCCAAAGCATTTTTCACTGTCCACTTAATAGGAAAATTAATTTCCTACATCACTGCTAATTTTTCAAATTCTCAAAAATGTACTTATCAAGTAAATTTTTTTTCTACCTCAGATAATAGGTTTTTTAGATGTTTGAAGAAGTTTTCTCTTCTCAGTTTTAGATATTTTATTATTTAATTGGCGGTTGCATATTGTCCCTGCTGATTCATTCTCTTAAATAAGAGGGACTTCTATTTAGTTAAGGGCAATTAATTTAAAAATGCATATTTAACCTGAATTACTGAATTTCTAAATCTTTAAAAAAGGACCATTTAGCTGTTTTTAGGAATTAGAAAATCTAATTTATTCAACTCTACAAATATAAATTTAAGGTAATAGTGTTATAATTTTTGAGATTATAAATTATCAGACTACAAATATGAAGAACTATTAATGAACATTTCAAAAGGCCACTCTTTCCAAAGTTCCTGTTTTTTTTCCCCTCACCTTGAACTTTATTGTGCCATGTTTGACCTCTGGAATTCTGGACATTTATAGTTTGAGGTCAAATGTTGGGCCTAAAGGGGGTGGGGGATGCTAAATCACTTAGCAAGCTATCTCAAAACATGTGTTCACTCTTGTGGCTGTGGGCATTATGAGGTAGACTTTGCATTGCTGTACTTTAGGATACTCAGGAATATGACTTATTTAGGAAAGGAGTAAACAGATATCTCCAATTTCTAGCCAATTCCATCATTATTGTCTTATCTGTTACCCTCTCCCAAGTAATATTTTGCCAGTCATATTGTTAGTTTCTTTTAATTTCATCTTTTGTTTAAAACATACATCTGCTGTCATTTTGAAAATAAAATTCAAAGAAAGAAGTTTTCTCTATTATGACAATTGGTTTTATTAGATGCCTGTAATTTCTGGTTAAATGTGCAAGCATAGTATTTAGAAAATTACTAGTAGATATTAAGAGCTAACTTGGTTTAGGGCACTAGGTGGCACAGTGGAAGAGTACTGTCCTTGGAGTCAAGAGGATGAAAGTTTGAATCCAGTCTCAGACACTTGACTGTCACTAGCTGTGTGACCATCCTAATTCATATCTGACTCTGGAGGAGAAAGTGAGGTTGGTGACATAGCCCAACACCCCCTCACTAAAATCCAGTTCATATGCTTGTCATGTTATCACCTCCCCAGATATCAAGGTCTTTTTTGGGAATGAAGGACAAATATAATCATTTTACACTGGTCTGGGAATCAGGAAGACTCAACTTGAGTTCAAATCCATTCTCAGACACTAGCTATGTGACCCTGGGCAAGTCACATAACCTTGCTTGCCTCAGTTCCTCATCTGCAAAATGAGTTGGAGAAGGAAATGTCAAACCACTCCTGTATCTTTTCTAAGAAAACCCTAATGGAGTCCTGAAGAGTCAGACGTGAGTGAACTCTGTTTAACTTTTCCATTACCATATATATCAAGGAACAATAACTTCAAAGATGTGGGAACTCCTCCTATTGAAGCCTATCTACAAACAACACTCTTGGAGAGTTTTTTTAAAGATAATTTTATTGTGTATAGGTTCATGATTTTGATGCTTTATTTAGTAACATTCAGAATTAATTAGTGTAACCATTTTTCCTGCAAAGGACAGTTTTAAGAACTTGCATTGTTATAAAGCACTGAAATCATTATTCAGAAACAAGCCTCAGGAGCTAATAAAATTCAACTGCTAGTGTTGCGAATGTCTGCTAAATGTTTTGTAGATATATAAATTGTGCAAAAGAAAATTAAGCCTCATTCATGGTTCTGGGAACTTTTGTAGGTCAACCATATTTCTTTTGTACTACATTTCTTTACTTTTCTATTCAACTTCTTTGAAACTGTTGACATTTTGAGCATCCATCTAAAAGATATGAATTCATCTTCATTATCTCCAATTTATCCTATCTCTAGCTTGTTTGAACATAGTTGTTTGCATCTTCCTCATTAGATTGAAAGCTTCTTGAAAGCAGGAACAATTTTTTTTTTGTCTTTCTTTGAATTCTGAGCTTATTATAGTGGCTGGTACATATTTTGTTGCGTTAATAAATGCTGGTTAATTTGATTTAATTTCCCAATTCTTTATTCCATCTTTGACTACTAGAACAGTCATTACTATAGCATAATGATATTTGTCTGAATATTCATTATTTCCCTAAAATAAATTACTTAAGCTTAATTTTGAAAATAGAGATTTTCCCAATTAATCACTTTGTCTTTTAAAAACATCTTGTTTAACATTTTGAGCTCCAAATTCTAACTTTCCCTCCTTTACTCTACCATCTCCCCCTACATTGTCTTAGATTATATTGCAGAGAATAACTCATTCAGTAAGTCTTTCACAATTCTTCCTCAAACAATATTGCTATTACTATGTACAACATTATCCTGGTTCTTTTCACTTCACTATATAGCAGTTTAATCTTTCCAAGTTTTTCTGAAATCATCCTTCTTGGTATTTCTCATAGCACAACAATATTCCATTATAATCATAAACAACAGCTTGTTTAATCATTATATTTGTGCTACAGCTTCACTCAAATTATTAATAATTGCAAGTACTTTTTTTAATTGATTCATTAGAATTTTCTAAATATACCATTATATCATTTCCAAAGAATGACAGTTTTGTCTCCTCATTGCCTATTCTAATTCCTTCAGTTTCTTTTTCTCTTCTTAGTGCTAAGACATTTCTAGTACAATATTAAATAATAGTAATAATACTGGGCATTCTTGATTCACCCCTGATTGTATTGAGAAGACTTCTACTTTATCCATATTACAAGTAATGCTTACTAATGATTTTAGATAAACAGTAGTAATATGATTCCTGTTGGTTTTATTATTGATAGTATCAATTATGCTTATAGTTTTCCTAATAATGAACAAGCCCTACATTCCTGGTGTAAATCCCACCTGGTCTGATTTATCATTCTTGTGCTCTATTCCTATTATCTTTTAGCTAGTATTTTATTTAAAATTTTTGCATCAATGATCATTAGGGAACTTGATCTATAGTTTCTTTCTATATTTTGACTCTTCCTGATTTGGTGTGTCATAAAAGGAATTTGGTAGGACTCCACTTATATTTCCAAATAGTTTATACATTATGGATATTAATTTTTCTTTAAATGCCTGGTTGAATTTGATTGTGAATTCATGTGGTCATGTGATCTTTTTGGGAAACTCTGATAGCTTTTTCAACTTTTTTTAAGATTGAGTCATTTAAGTATTTTATCTCTTCTGTTGATCTAGATAATTTATATTTTTGTGGATATTCATCCATTTCATTTATATGGTCAAATTTAGTGGGATAAATGGATCCTAACAATTGCCTTAATTGGGTTTTCTTCTATAATTTTTTCATAAAATCAGCTTCTAGTTTTATTCTTTTTTTTAGGTGTTTTTTTTTTGCAAGGCAATGGGGTTAAGTGGCTTGCCCAAGGCCACACAGCTAGGTAATTATTAAGTGTTTGAGATCAGATTTGGACCCAGGTACTCCTGACTCCAGGGCTGGTGCTTTATCCACTGTGCCACCTAGCCGTCCTGTTTTATTCATTTTTTAAAACTTTCAATTTTAGTAATACTTCTTCTGAATTTTTTTAGGATTAATTTAGTGTTTAGTTGGGAATTTTTAATTTGTTATTTGGTTATTTTAGTTGCATGTCCAATTTATTAATCTGTTTTTTCTCTATTTTATGGATGTAAGAATTTAGAGATACAACTTTCCCCTTGTGTACCACTTTGACTGTATCCTATAAATTTTGTTATGTTTTCTCATTTTTTCCTATTCTATTTTTTTTACTCACTTATTTTGGGGGGATTAGCTTATTTAACTAATTATATCTCTCTTTTCATTGTCATTATTGACTATAATTTTTATACATCATGATCTAAAAAGGATGCATTTACAATTTCTGCTTTTCTGCAATTATTGTGAGATTTTTATGTCCTAATACATAGTCAGTTTTTGTGCCAGTGCCATATATTGCTGAGAAAAAAAAATATTCCTTGCTATTTTCCTTCAGTTTTCTTCAGAGATCTACTCTACAACTTCTTTCCTGTTTATTTTTTGGTTATATTAGTCTATTTCAGATAGGGGAAAGTTTAGCTCTCCCAATAGTATAGCTTTATTATCTATTTTCTACTGTAACTCATTCAAATTTTCCCTCAAAAATTTAGATACTATACCATTTTGTTGCATACATGGGTAATATTGATGTGACTTCATTATGGTAACTTTCAGGAAGATATAATCTCCTTTCTTTTCTTTTAATTAGATGTTTTTGCTTTCCTTTTTAATTAGATATATTTTTGCTTTTGCTTTCCTAAAATCATGATTGCTATTCCTGCTTTCTTTGCTTCAGTTGAAGCATAATAAATTCTGCCCAAGCCCTTACCTTTATTCTACTTCAAATATGTTTCTTGTAAACAACATATTGAAGGATTCTGATTTTTTTATCTACTCTGCTATCCACTTCTGTTTAATGGGTGAGTTCATCCCATTCTCATTTATAGTTTTGATTTCTGCATTTTCCCTGACTCTCTCTTATTCCCCAACTTTTTCCTCCCCACAAGTATTTTACTTTCCCTTGTCTTTTATCAGTTCCCACTTACCCCTTCTATTATCCCCATTCCTAAGGTTAAGATAGGTTTCCATACTTACCTGAATGTGTGTTATTCCCTTTTTGAGTTAATTGAGAGCGAGGTTTACGTTTTGCCTGCCACCGCTTTTTCCACATCTTCCTCTCCATTGCAATAGTTGTTTCTTGTCATTTTCATGTGGGATAATTTATCTCATTTAATCTTTCCCCTCCTTCTTCTTCTGGTGCAATTTTATTTCTCAACCCCCCCTTTTTTTTGTTGTTTTGGGTGTTTTTAATATCATTTCATCAGAGTCAACTTATATTCACACTTTATAGCTATCAAAACTTTCTAATTGCTTTATAAAATTCTTAAGAATTACAAGTATTATTTTTCCTTATGGAAATATAAACAGTTTAACCTTATTGTTTTCTCTTTATTTTTAACTTTTTCATGTTTCCTTTGAATCTTTATCTAGTGGTCAGATTTTTCTTTTTATGCAGCTCTGGTTCTTTAATTAAGAATGCTTGAAAGTTCTCTCATTAGGGATCTATTTATTCTTTCCTGTGAAAGATTATATTAAATTTTTCTGAGTCTTCCTGTAGATAATATTCTAAGTTCTCCTGTTCTTTAAAATAGTATCTGCCAAATTCTATGAAATCTTGACTGTAGCACCAAGATGTTTGAATTGTTTCTTTTTGACTGCTTGTAGTACTTTCTCCTTGATCTGTGAATTCTGGAATTTGGCTATGATAATCTTGGGAGCTTTCATTTCAAGTTCTCTCTTTCAGTTGATGATGATGGATTCTTTCATTTTCTATTTTGCAGGTTAAGTTTCTTTGTTAATTTCTTGAAAGATGTTATCCAGGCTTTTTTTTTTTATCATGCTTTTCATATCATCCAATAATTCTTATGTTAACTCCCCTAGATCTATTTTCTAGATCAGTAATTTTTCTTTGGAATATTTCACATTTTCTTCTTTTTTACAGTTTTGACTTTTTTTAATAGTACCTTGATATCTCATAGTCATTAGTTTCTACTTAGTTTAATTGTGACTTTTTTTTTTTACATTTCCTTTTCTATTTGGCCAATTCTATATTTTAGGGAGTTAATTTTTCTTAGAACATTTTTTAATATCTTTTCCCATGCTATTGAATCTTTTTCCATTATTCTCTTGCATTACTCTCTTATCTTTTTCCCAGTTTTTCCTCCTATATCTCTAATTTGCTTTTTAAAAAAATTTTTTTTAATCTTTTTAAAGCTCTTACAGAAATTCATTTTTGGACCTAATACCAAATTACATTTTTCTTTGACACTTCACATGGAGCCATTTTAGCAATACTGTACTCTTTTACATTTTTGCCTTAGGTCCTCCCTTTTAGGTCAGTTTTTCTGCCTTTTTCATGTCTTAGTGTTTTTATGTAACTCTTTCTCAAATATTTTTTGTGCCAGAGTTCTGGTTCTTACTGCTGGAGAGCAGGTTCCCCTGCTGGCTTGTACTGGGGGTTAGTGCTTCCCTGTTGACCTTTTCTGCTTGTATCTTTTAGCTGTTGGTCTGATCCAGGGATGAGGTCTTGCTCCTAGATTGCTATGGTAACAGTCTTTCAAATGGCTGGCCCTAGAGAAGGGATCTTGAGGCTGATCTGCCCCAAGAGTGGGGCCTTACTGCTAGGTTGCTTTGGAAACAGGGTCTGATGGCAGGCCCCAGCGAGCTAGGTCTGACCGTTGGCCAGTCTGTGGCCAATGATGGCCAATAAGATAAAGGCCTGCCTGTTCTTCGGGTAGGATAGTCGCAGGCTTGAAGTCTTGCTGCAGGCCCCCGGCTGTGAAAGTAGCTGTTCCTGCAGTGCTTGAATCTCAGACCCTTCCCACCCCAGTGAGACTGACCTTTTTTGTCCTGCTGGTATGTTGCTTCCCTGCTCCTTCACTAATTCTGAAGCTTTTTTCTATTTGTTTGGACGGGAATCTGGGAGAACTTCAGAGGATTCTTTTCCCCATTCTGCCATCTCGGCACCAGAAGTTTACATTGTCTTTTTTAACATTGGAATCATTTTCAATATATGATGCTTTTAATTTCCCTTTTACAAAAAAAATTTAAACAAAGCTCATAACAGCATTTGACAATAGGTTCAGTGCTATACTCTACCACATCTTTCTTGAGAGCAGAGTTTATTTCCTTCTGTTTTCACTGTAACCATTGATCATTGCATATTTAAGTTTTTGCTTTTGTAGACTATTATAGTCAGCATATTTTTTTTCTCGTTTCAAGACAGTAAGACATGACCTACATAGAGATAGATAAAACAAGGGGTGTCTGTGTATGTGTATGTGTGTTTCTGTATATTTAGTGGGCAAAGAAATAAACTTTTTCTCACTGTTTTTCATCCCTCAAACCACCTTCATTTGGAAGTACCTTTGTGCTTTCAGGATAATATTAATATTATTAATAATAATAATAATAGCAATAGGTAGTATAATATTTATATAGATATGGAAGACTATATAATATATTTATTTGCATATGCTAACTTGGTTGGTTCTTGTCCTTCATTATCAAAGAAGACCAAAATGACATCACTATATTTGAGACAAATTACAGTGTATCCAACTGTGACTGATCAGCCCAATACCACAGGTTGGGCTCAAATAGTTCATGTGAACACCTGGGTGGGTACTCTAAACTTACAGATAAAACATTTCCTTTGAGCCGCTTCATTTCTGTCTTCCTTATAGAGTGTGGCACCTCACTGATGAGGGCACGCCATGCTGGGTGGGCCTGTGCTAGTGTTACCCATGTTGTACAATCAGTTCTAAAGTTCTTCACTGAGACTAGGATTATCTCATCTGTTTTTCTTATGCTAACAACCCATAGCCAAGAGTTGGTGACCCTTACTACCAGTATGGAAAAGGAATGGAATAGGTGAAATAGAAGGATTGTGAAAAGGGATCACCTTCTAAAATTTTAAATATTCAGCAATTTCTCTGACCTCTGACTGGGAAGTAAGAAATTATGTACAATAAAAAGGTTATTGTTACAGGAAGAATTTAAAATGAAGAAATCAAAGGGATCCTGAAAAGAGTAGAGAATCTTCATCTCCCCCTGTCCCCCAGGGAAACTTAAAACAAAACAAAACAAAACACAGCAGCTATTTCAGACAATAAAAAGGAAGGTTTTTCATTTGTAAATTTTTTCCACAGAATCTCAAGTTTTTAAGTTTTTCTAATATTCTTTTATCTTGTCTTGTAGCCAGATGCTTAAAATAGTTAAAACAAAATTGCTTAGTGGGGAAAATCAAAGCATTTCCATTCATTTGGGACTCAATGCATTGGAACAATTCCGTTTCTTTCAACAGTTGATCTGAAGAGTATTGTTCATTTATCAGTTCTACATGTTTGAGGCTTAATTTGTCTAAAGCTGAATTCCTGTTCCATCCCTTGACTCAAGGTTTTTATCCATATCAGGATAAATCTCTTTAAGGGGGACAGTGCTGTTTAGCTGATAGCATTAATTGATAGTCTTTCTTCTTTGGAATAAATTTATATGACCATGAAGTCTTGTCACTAAGATTCATGAAATTCCTACCTTAGTTTCCCAATTTACTAAGTTTGTGTATAATAAGTTTGAATTAATGCAGTTTGTCAGTAGCAATAGATTGCAACAGTAGCAAGAAGATCCTACCACATCTTCTTTAAACTAATCTAAGAAATAATATCTTCTATTCATTTTTTTGCATACATTATAAACAACATCTGTGCCTCTCCTTTCTGTATCTAAAGGCCAAGCTGATTTATATCATGGTTTGTCTTTTTTTTTTAACCAGGTGATTTTCATGGCAATCTTAAATGTGCCATAAATAATTTTTTTTAAAAATGTATTTCCTATACAAGGAAAATGAATTAGAATAAATAATATCTTGGAAACTGGTCTCAATAATGTTTAATTCTCCCATTTCAACCATTTAACTGTGGGTTTACAGACTGTAAGGTCACTCAATGTGTCTGGACACTTAACTAGAAGTATCTTTACAAATTGTGCCCTTGAGCAAAAGCATAAGGAAATAAATGTGGCTTACGTGGCAGTGTCAAAATAAGAATATTCTTTCTCTCGTTTGCACTAAGATGTGAAATGTAATTTTTTGGTCTCATACCTCTGATTGAGTTTAATGCCTTCCTCTTCCCTCCCTTCCCCAAAATCCACAGTAATATTTCTAACTCACCCAGGAAACAGAAGTTCTACATTTAGTAGAATTTTAATCCACAAAGTGTTGTGAAACCCTGACTGTCATACCACTAACATTTCAAGAATTTTGTCAGTGTCCCCCATGACTCGGGCTGAGGCTTGATCATCAGGGTTTCTTAGTTCCTCTTGATTTAAATATTCACCATGGCATCAGGGGTGCATACAGGGCCAATTGTCACCGACATGAACATGAAGTGAAAAATATATGTCTGTACTCCTTTATTTTTCATTTATCCCTAAGATGCATGTTTCTCTCATGCAAAGGAAAGAAAATCACAAGAACACATGCTTGTCTGTCTTTAGAACTCTCTAGAATTAGCTTGTCATGAAATGTAAAACTAATGTGCAGTTGTAAAAACCACTGCCAACGTTTTCCTTGCCGTTGCCTGATGGCTAAGTAGATTTGGAAATGAAAGGGGTTATTATAAAGTGATTACTGAATAGCTAGGTATGTCATTTTAAACAAGCAGCTAAAATCCCTCTGTTACGAATTCAGGCAGTAGCCTTGTTTTGTATCATTCATATTTAAGATGTGATTTTGATTGTGGAGGAGTAATCAAGCTCCAGGGATAATTTAAGGGAAAAATATACGGGATGATATTTTCTTTCATTCTTTATAAAGTACATTGGAATATAAATGAAGCATTCTCTACAATGTGTAACTATTAAATTTGGACTAAATATAAGAATATGAATGCAAGTTGGCTTTGGTTCATGATGAAAATCTCTCCAATTGCTTAAAAAACTTTTTGTTGTTGTTTTATTTCTAAATCAAGTCAGACTCATAATAGAATAAAAAGTCAGTATCCTAAATATTTCACAGAAGCCTATTATAACCAAGAGGAAAAAAATGCAAGAAAAAAGAAGGAAGGAAGGAAGGAAGGAAGGAAGGAAGGAAGGAAGGAAGGAAGGAAGGAAGGAAGGAAGGAAGGAAGGAAGGAAGGAAAGCAGGGAAGGAAGGAAGACTGGCAAATAGAATTATCAAAGGTAACAGTGATTTAGACATGGAAAAAGAAACTATGACCTAGTTCTATTTTCTATGACAGCAGGTTTAAACAGATTAAAAATATTCTCACTCATCTCAAAACCACTATGAAAATAATACCTCTCCCTTTATATGTTGAGTTTCTTCCATCCTGGTCTGTGTCAGACAGAAGTATTTTAAGTTAACCTGAGCATCAAACACTCAGTCCTTGACCTAGCCTTTAAAGTAACTCAAGAACTTCCAAAATTTATAGTTCTCTTCTCATTAATACACATGGGAATCTTCTTTTCAAAGATCAAAAGCTAACTTATTAAGTCAGAGAAGAAAGACAATCAGGAAACATGTCCATCTGCTGAGATTCATGATTCAAAATCCCAGTGAATAAGGAGTGAGTTGTCATGAGAATCTCAATTTTGAACTCATGTGTTTTAAGAAATAAGTGTATGAAAAGAGACAAATTGTCAAAAACAAAAAAGGGAAAGAGCAGCAGCATCTATATTTATGTCTGGAGCACATATAACTTTTCTCATTTATTACATGTTTTAATAGTTAATATTTTATTTTATTAAGATTTATATTTATGAAGAAAGCAAAATAACTAGAGAAGCAAAAGTAGGGAGGGTTGACATGGAATGATGCTGGTCAAAAGTCTAGTATGTTATATCATCCATGATATTTAATATTCAGTCAATATAATAGGGAAAAACACAAGGGAAGGAATAAAACCTCACATTCCACATTCATATTCCATGCTAATCTTTAGCTATCAAAAGGAGCAGGTGACAAATAACTTGATTTGTGTGGTCTGAAAAATGGGAAAAGAATGTTTATCCCACACAAAATTGCTTCCATGATAATAATGGCATTTTTTAATGGAGCTGAGTTAGTAGGAAATGCTCAGATGATAGAAATTCAGGTTTTTACCAGGTGGAAAGAGGAAAACTGCTTCTGCAAAAAGAGCAAGTTTTGGTCTTAGTCCTTGGGTCTTAGATACTAGTTGGAATCTCATTTTTTCAAGATTTTTAAAATCAAAGATATTAATAAACTCTTTCAAATAAACATTTCCTCCTTCCATCCTATTAATATGCTTTTGGAGGTTCCTAACATCAAGCAGGCTTGCTGGGAAGTACATTTTCTACTCCTTAATTCACCAGGCTTCCCTAGAAAAAGATTAGAAGGATGGAAAATCTGGGTTTTTAAATAAGTGCTTATCAATCATATGCTATTTTAAATTGAAGAAAGCTCTTTTTTAAACGAGTTGTTGATGAAAACATACTAGAATAATTATAGTATAGCAATCAATCTAGCACAGGGAAGTGTGGTCTTTTGTACAACCATTTGCCCAGACTCATAAACAATTTCAAACAGAAACCTCTGTAATAATGAAAAAATTACAAATACTAAAGGAAGAGAATCTGAACACATTTTAAAAAAAGATTTTGAAATAATATTCATGTCCTTATTATATTAGATGGAACTCTTTTTTAAAAGTTAATTTGCTTCCCCTTGCCCTTCCCACACCCATCACTAATACAATGATATTTTAGCTGCAGGGCAGAGAATAATTAGAGAGCTTCTCACTTTGAGTAATGTATTGGTTCCAAGCCTCCATAGCTTTATGAGGGTGAAAAAGGTCAAAACCTATTGCAAACCAATTTTTGACTGTCTTGAAAATCTCTCTGAAAATTACTTTACATCCTTCTGGTTTATATTTTCTGATATAAATACCAAGCTACCCAAATGACTACCAAGTCATTTTCCTCACCAGACAGCAGTTTTTCTGTAAAGTTCACCTAGAGGATAAACTGTAGTTTGCTCATTCCAGTGCATTGAAACAATTCAGGGTTCTAATTGTGCTTCAGCAAAAATGGACTTCCTTCTGCTGTGATGAACTTTACACTTTGAAAATGTCACCGAAGGAACTCAGAAAAAAAGGTAAAATGTGCTGGTGTTTAGAACGAACTGAAATACCATTTTCCCCTCCCTATTATTTTTTCTGAGGCTATATAAAATTAAAAAAAATAAGTCTTCTAGCTCCCCCCCCCAAAAAAAAATCTCAGAAAAGGCCACAGCATCACTGAAATTCAGATGGCTACTTAAGTAATCCTTGCCTAAGAATAGATCACTACTTGTATCGGTGAGGAAGGCACATGGATAGAACAACAGTTTATTTCCTTTTTATTGTCCTATCATTGACAGGTATGTGACTTCATAAGATGGAAGTGATGTAAACTGAGATCTATAGAATTTCTAAATGATGTTCTTTTTTGTCTACAAGAATTTTTGTAGTCTTAATGACATCATTTTCTCATAATGGAATATCTTGTTCACTTGGCAGGAGCTAAACTATTGTGAATCTTAATGTGATTGTTATTTGAATGATCTCTTACACCATCATAGATTTAAAATTGGAAGGAGCCCTGATGATTGCTTTGCCAAACCTCCTCATTTTAGAGATTAGAAGACTGCTTTTCCAGTCACTTTGTTTTCTTCATAAATATATTTATATCCAATTATTATTAATAAAATAAAATATTAACTATTAAAACATGTTGCAGATTTAATAAATGAGAAAAGTTATACGTGCTCCAGACATAAATACAGATGCTGCTGCTGTCCTTTTCCTTTTTTTGTTTTTGATGATTTGCCTCTTTTCATACACTTTTTTCTTAGAGATTAGAAAACCCAAGGCTCTTTACCATAGCTGGGTAGTGAATGACAGCTGAGAATGGAATTCAAATTCTCTCAATCCAAATTCACCACTCTTCATAACATGCATCCTCTCTAGAGAACCAGATTTTTCATTGTTCTGAACAATATAAAGGAAAAGCACAATTCTTGCTTTTATGGGTCATTATTCTACCTTGTACAAAACATTGTACTAGTATATTCCATGTACTTCTCTGAAATAAATTTTAAAACCCATTGAGAATGTGTGTCTGTTTTTATGTGTTTAAGAAAGAGGGATATATTAATTAGAAAGCTATTTTGGAATATTAGTGCCATTAGAATGGTACAAATAAGGTGATCTGGAAATTTGTAAGAGAGACAACATATCTACAACTGGAAGAATCAATTAAGGTTTTATGAAGGAGTTAGCAGTACAACCGATCGTTTAATGGCAGGTTAAGATTTAAAAGGTGGAGACAAGAAAATATGAAATTACTGGCGGAAGGAAGAGCATGAACAAAGGAGTCAAGTTGGGAAAGCATGGGGAACATTCAGGAGTCAAGGAATAACCCAATTTGAGTAAAATGGAGGAATCTGTTAGGGAGATAATGAGATTTTGGTACAGAAAGACCTGGAACATCAAGCTAAAGAATTTGGATTTTATGTAGAAGGGCGTGGAGAATCATGGAAGATTAATGAATAAAAAAATAGCATAAGTATAACTGTATTGGAGGAATATTAATTGGAAACTGTAATATTTGGAATGGTTTGAAGATATGGAGGCTAATAAGTGCACTATTGCAAAAGAGACTAGATGGTAATAAATGAAATCTTAGAGTACTGACAGTAGTTGAAGCCACAGTCACAGTTTTTGCAGCAGCTAATATTTTTTTATAGTTCTTACAACATGCTAATCATTTTAAAATTATTTTCTCATTTGACCCTCACTACAACCCTTGAAAGTATTGTGGTATTCTTCTTATTTGCATTTTGCAGATTGAGAAAATGGAACAAATAGAGAGGTAAAGTGATTTGTCTAAGTTCACATAGCTGCTAGTAAATGTCAGAGACTAGAGTTGAACCTAGATCTAACTCCCAATCTGACTCTGTCTATTGTGCCACCTAGCTTCAGAGTATTACAGAGGTAGAATTTGACAGGACTTAGTGACTGAATAGATATGAGGGACTAGGTAGGGAAAGAGAAAAACAATGATTCAGAAGTTTTGAACTTATATTTTTAAAAAAACAGATACAATGCATACATTGAAATGAAGCTTTCATGCTTTGTTTTTTTTTTATAAATCTCTCTTCCACAAACAGGGACATCTGGTAACTTTTTTTTTTACACACTCATTGCCAAAGGCTTTTTTTTTCCCTTGCTGATGTGTCAGAGTTAAATGAATGGTGAATGTTAGAACCCTTCCTGGGATATGACTGTAAGACTCCAAGGGATAGAAGGCCAACAGGAGGGAGAACTGCCCCAAGAGTCAGAACAAATGAATAAGACTAGTTAGGGAACCTAGCCTGAGATCTTTGGAGCGTCCCAGAATTTCCAAGTTGAAAGGTTATAATATCCATGGCCTGTACCCTCTTACTGAGTCTCAGAGGGAGAAGTATTTCCAAGGCAGACTGAACAGCCCCACAACTGTGTATTTAAAATGTTCAGTCTTTGGAGAGAAAAGAAGAAACCAAAATAAACACCATTTTACTTTTGTGAAACAAATTTGAGGTTATAAATGCACTTAGTGCATTACTGACTTCTCCCTAATAATCCCAATATGGATTTATTTTTGGTCTATGGATTTATCTAAGTCCTTCTTGCACTTAATGACCTAATTATATTTTCAGTACTTGAAGCTTGATTTTGTGTATCTATACACAGATAATACTGTACTGTAAAGTTAAATTAATTTACAAGTTTAATATAATTTCTTGTGTTTTCCAATCCTTAACCTCTTATTCTTTTCTTCCTGTGTCATACTAGGAATCTTTGTTTGACTGATGTTTAATATGGACCTTTAAGCTGAGGCAAAAGTTCTTTCATATTTCTGTTTTTGCTACTTTTTATTTATAGGTGCAAATATGTGTTTATAGAATATTCCAAAAGTCCTAGTGAAGTCTTAAGCATTTATGTGTGTGTCTATAGATAGAAATGTACATAGGTATATATGTACATATATGTATGTCTGTAACTGCATATCTATGTGTCTGTGTATTATGTTCTCCTTTAGAATTTTTATTTTATATCTCCATTTCCTATCATAGAGCCTGGCACCTAATATATGTATATATATATATATATATATATATATATATATATATATATATATATATACTTTATAATTATTTGTTGATTGATAGATTGGCCATACACTCTCACCCTTAGTGAAGTCATCCATATTCACCAATCTAATTACCCTTTTAAACTAATGACTCCTAAATCTATTGAGAATATGAGTCTATGAGCCACAAAAGAAAATTAGTCTGATTATTTCATAGACAAATCTTGTTTTGTTTTCACTCTATACTGAATCATCAAGGTTAATCATCTACTTTGTTCCCCAGGTCTGACTTTAAATTACTTTTGGTAGTTTCCAGAAAATGGAATTTATTTTTGAAGGATAAAGAACTCTTCTCCAGGAGAAAGAGAGAAAGAGAGAGAGAGAGAGAGAGAGAGAGAGAGAGAGAGAGAGAGAGAGAGAGAAACACATACACACATACACACACACAGATACAAAAAGAGAGAGGTGGATAAATAATAGATATATGTGAGATTTTGAGAGCAACACCAGGCGAATGATAGTACCAATAATAAAAATGAGGAGCTCAAGTGAAGAATAAGTTTTAGAGTGATGATGATGATGATGATGATGATGATAATGATGATGATGAGAAAGACAATGTTGAGCTCTTACTATTTGCCAGATCCTATGCTAAACACTGGAATAATGAAACAAAAGATTAAAAATAGATTAGTATCTTGAGAAACATTCAGTTAGAGATTCTTAATAGACTCCTCTTCATGAGAAGTCTCTTGAACAAATTAAAACAAGTAAAACCAAAAAGACATTGATCTCACTGAAAAGTGCATGTAACATTTCACATCTATATGGTCCTCCTCTATATTTATAGAAAATTAATAGAAATTTGTCTCCTCTCCCTCTAGATTTATATCTGTCATCTATCTAACAATATCAGCGGCATATGGGGTATATACTAAGAGAACTAGTATACATGGTGCAAGGACTTACTGAGTCCTTTCCAAGGACACCTTTAGGGTCCATCTGTCACCCAACTTTTACTTCTTGCTCCAATAAACTGTAGCATGAACAGTAGCCACACCCAGTAAACCTGTCTCATGGGCTAAACCAGATTGAGTATAACCAACAAGCCTCAAACCCCTCAGTAAGTTAGAGGGATGTCTACCTCAAGGCTTCCTCTAGTGGAAAGGGCAGATGAGAAAAATTTGTGGAGCATTTAAAGCTTGGTCAAACATCAGAGATACTAAGATCATCCTTTGCATTCTGGACTTGTTAACAGTCATCCTGACCTTTGTCTTGCCCTTGGACTATGATAGCTGGAAAAGAGTGAGGCTGGACACTCACTATATACAACTCTGCCTCCCTTAAATCTATTTCATGACCAAGTCAAGATATCATTTTGTGATATCATGGGTTCTCTTTGAAAATGAAGGACAAACAACAATATCAATATTATCTTTATCTATCTAAATGTATCTATTTCAATTATTAGACTTGAATATTTCCCATGACATTCTGTCTTCTCTGTTCCTACTGCTACCTGGCTATTTTAGGATTTCTTTATAATATCTAGACTAACTTGCATATTTTTCTTTATCTTTTCTCTTTTTTTATCAGTAACTCAATCATCAACTGACAAGCAAAAAAAACTGATATGCAAAAAAAAAATTGGGAAAAAATTTAGGTTGTCTATTCTGTTATCCCCTGGAAATTTTCAGGTACCTTTTAAATGACAGAAGAATTGTTCTTTTCATGGCCATGCCTACTAGTCATTGCCAAATTATTTTTCCTGATGCATTGCTTTGATCACATTTTATTTACATATACTCTTTAAATAGGTAACATCACCATGTGGCCCAGTCACATGTGTGGCTTCAGTGCATTAGTACTGAGCTTATCCAATAAGATAAGCACATCCCTGTTCTAATAACTTGTCTTCCCCCACATATTTTCCTAGATGTCTGTTATTCTCTACCCTATGTTTTTGTTTATTGAAATTCTAAAGATAAATTCACTTCAAGATAAATTTTCACTACTACCTCCATGAAGCCTTCCCTGATTTCTTCTGAATTCACTTAGCTTTTTATAGGTTTTTTTCCCCTTCTCTGTCTCTATATGCATGCTTATGTGTCTGTATGTAGCATCACTTATTTTTGTTTATATCCCTAAAGCAGAGAATGTTGGATTTGGAAAGTACCTCAGATTTTCTAGTTGCCCTTTTTGGGTTATTAAACTTTTCAGTTCCTCATAGGATGCCATACCTTCAATAGTAGTTAATAAATATTTAATGATTTTTCTGATTTAAAAGGCAGTAAGTTTTCCTAGAATTTACTCACCTCAGATTGTAGCTTAAGTTCTGAGCTGGAATTCCAGCCTTTAATGATAAGCAAGTTCAAGACCATTTCAAAGTAGCAGCAATTCAATCATAGGATGTAGTGAGTTACCTATAAAAGTCTTGACCAACTTTGAACAAGAATTTCAGTATATGATAAATGTTGACTCTCTCTCAATCCTCAGAGAAATTATTCTTCCTATCCTATTTCAGCCTTGTAATTTTTGCTTTCTACTAGTAATAGTCATCGTGACAAATATTCAATGCATCACACATTCCCTTGCACATAGTTGGTGATTGATATATATGATGATGATGATGAACGTGATAATGACCTCTAGTCATTATGTATTAGATTGAAGCATCATGCTAGTCTTGTGGAGCATGGTCACATCATAAATCATGAAAAGCAGTAAGCAGTGGGTTTTATTTAAACATAGGAAACCACAATGTTTGGTGAAATAGTTTTCACACTGCTTCCCTAGTTATCATATCACTTGGTTGTTTTTGGTTTTTTAAGACTATCTAAAAATTGATAAAACAAAAGATAAAAATATATTGTATCTCATCTTGCAAATTATTTGTTTTATAGGAAAAAGAAATGAATTACTTAAAACCAGTATGTATACTGGTTTCATGAAAATCAATTACTTTCTATTTTTTTTTTTAGTTTCCCTTAAAATTCATAGAGAGTTATTTCATTGAGGGAATTGTTTTTAGGATAGGTTATTCTCAGAATGTAGTAGTTCTTCAACACAGACTTCTACATTGTGTTCAATGAGTTTGCAAATGAATAAATGCCTGTAGGACATTTTTATTTAAAGGCTAAGCATTCCCAAATTTAATTAGAACTCAAAAGAGGAGAATGTATCAGCATTTAAAAATATTTTATGGGTCAAAAGTGAGGAGGAAAGATGGTTCCATATTAGAAGGTTACTTAGACTCCTGGATTTTTCATCAACTACAGCTGTTTGAGTGATAGGCTAACTCACTGATAAAAAACTAATGATCAGTAATAGACATTGTATTTATTTCCCCCACATGTAAGAAGTTTCTGATGCTCTCATAAATAAATGATTTATGTAGCAATGTTTAAATAACCACTAAAAAAACTCATTTATTGATATAACACATTCAAAAATTTCCCCACAATAGCCTTTCAGATATATTTTATAGATGGGAAAACTAAAACTTAAAGACATCAAGTAACTTGCCCACAATCATACAAGTAACTTTTTGTTGTTCACTCATTTCAGTAGTGTTCAATTCTTCCTGACCCCATTTGGTGTTTTCTTGGCAAAGATATTGGAGATAGTCTCCAATTGGTTTTATAGATAAGGAAACAGAGGTAAACAGAGTTAAGTATCTTATCTAGGGTCACATAGTTGTGAAGGTCTGAGACCTAAAGTCTTCCAGACCTAGTACTCTATCCACTATACCACCTAGCTGCTCCGCATCTAAGTAATTTATGTGTATGTTTGTATGTGTGGGTAAAGTATATTCATGTATAAATATATGTGTCATATGATATTTATATTTTGATATATATCATATATCTTAATATATGATATGTATATTTTAATATATAGTTAATAATAATAGCTACCATTCATATAACACTTTAAGGCTTGTAGAACACTGTGCAAAAAAGTATCTTATTTGACCCTCACAACAATATTGGAGGTAGGTATTATTTTTCCTTTTTTATAAAAGAGGAAACTGATGAAGGCAGAGGTTAAGTAATTTTACAGGATCACACAGCTATCAAGTGCCTGAGGCTGAATTTGAACCCATGCTTTCCAGATGACAGATCCAGTGCTATATTCATTATGGCACCCTGCATAAATGTCTGAATTTTTACTGAAATCTCTTGACTCTTAAGATCAACGTGCTTCCCACCAGCTTTGGCTGATGGTAACAAAGGATGTAGTTCCAACTATTTCTAGCTTTTGCTTCATTTATTTTAATAGACCTTTCTAGTCCATGAAGAGGAAGAAAAGAGAAACCTGATCTCAGGAACCTTAGTTGTAATCTATGTTTTTTGATTATCAATGACAGAATCCAAAAATTACAAGCAAATGTCTCTCACAGGTTTTGAAATTGAGTTTCTGAAAAAGCACTGTGGTTGTAATAGGAGGTAAAGTGTGAAGTTTCAGAGAAATGAGCTGTGAATTGAACCTGCAATGGAAATTGATCCTATCAGTCAGTTTCTGCCCTTATTCATGGAAAAAACAGAACTGAATGTAGAAGAAACCAGGATCGCTGATTAAATGGGATGCTAAAGTGCCAGAGGCTAGAAACAGGGCTTGCTGGTCCCTTGGGTCAGAGCTGCAACTGTCAACCTTCACTGTTTGATACCCGGCTCAACCTGGCAGAAAGAGAGCAGAATGAAAGATGCTCCAGGCACCAGCGGGGGATTGGTAAGAACTACCCGACTAAGCTTCAGGCATGACAGACACGGCGCTCCTTCGGGAGGCCATTCCACTTTCTTATCGTGAGTCAGTGGGCCTGGATTTTCCCAGCTGGTCTCATGATTCATGCCAATGGGGCTTATCATAATAGCCACAATAAGGAAGGGAGAAAATGTCAGAGTATCCCAAGGGTGTGAGAATGGTGAATCCTGTCTTATCAGTCAACCCCTAACTCTCATTCCCATCTTAACAAATATCAGAAAAGGGAGATTTGGAGTAGGGGGATAGAAGGAGGATTACAGAGGAAAAATAAGCAAAAAAGGAAAGGGAAGGGAGCAAATAGTATAAAATTAGTCACAGTTTGTTAGTCATAGGAATATAATTTATTACCCTATTATCTAAACCCAAGAGATTTACATGTTGTATATAGAATGGTAGTAATGGTACATCGAGCCTGTTTTGATGCCATCTGAAAAGCAATTAGCATACTGAAATCACCCATATTTGAATATGAAATTGTCAGTTAGATCATACAATGTGATCTATTCTCACACCAATGCTTTTCAGGGTCTATGGAGATCATCAATAACAATTTCAAGAGGAAATGTCTCTGTGGAATGCCGATTCACATTTAAGAAAGAGATAGAAATAGGGCCATTAGAAACAATAAAGAAAAAGGTACTATAAAATACTAATGTAAATTGTAATTGTCATAAATTCCTTGCTAGCCCAGAACTCAATTTTATGGAATGGCTGGGGGAAAACTCTCTAAACTTTTAGGTACTTTGTTTTAGGAGGCTCTCAAAGGGATGTCAGAATTTCACTGAGTTATTGGGCTTAAAATATAAATGCCATGTACTGATGAGTGGTATTCATCTCTCTGTGGAAAAAGAATCCAGGCTTTCAGTTTATTTCTGAGGCACTGTTCTGTGGCTTATTAGCTGTCTTCCTTT
This sequence comes from Macrotis lagotis, assembly GCF_037893015.1. Classification (NCBI taxonomy): domain Eukaryota; kingdom Metazoa; phylum Chordata; class Mammalia; order Peramelemorphia; family Peramelidae; genus Macrotis; species Macrotis lagotis. The sequence goes on from NC_133666.1 coordinate 465,947,632, forward strand.
CTTAATTTTTTTCTCCTATGGTCATAGGGGAGATATAAATGGTAGAATTGTAGAGGGCAATTTCCAGCTGAGGAAGATAGAATCACCTTTTCCCATCATCCTCTTTAAGCAGGTTAGAATTAGGTGGTGATAGCTAATGAAAGAAAGTTTACAAATCTGAAAGCCAAAGTGGCTTCCATCCCTCTTGGTTAATAACAACTTAGAGGCCTAAAGGCTGATGACCACAAAACATGGCTTCATTTTGACCTTAATAAAAAAATGTATCTTCTCTATTTACAAAAAAAAAAAAATTGTGAGTTTTTTGTTTTACTTTAGCTTTTTTTTTTCTCTTAGATTTAAAAATTTAATCTATTAAGAATAAAAGCTAGCTTGGTTCTCAGACCAGAGGAAAAATGTTATCCTGTTTAGATTTAGCAAAGCCTATACATTTTTTTCTAATTTCTGTTTTTCAATATCAAATTCCTAAAATATCCACTAGGAGGAATTTCTACATTAAAAAGTCCTATTATAGTAACCAGAATTGGGGAACAGTGGAGTGAAGAAGAGGTGGGAAGACTGGTAGGGTGGGAAATTCAGCAAAGATTACCAGAGGGATATAGATTGTTTTGTTTTTACTGAAATAGAGTTTTTGTTTACACAGCAAATAAATATCAAAGAGTCTGAGGCCAACTTTGAACTCAAGTCCTCCTAACCATTGGCTCACCTTACTGCCCCCCCAAAGGACTTATTTTTTAATTTAATTTTTCTGTTTTCTATTTTATTTTAATTTCTTTATTTTTTATTCCTGGAACAACTTTGAAATTTATATTTGTGTTTTTCAAACTTTTTACCCAAACAAAAGGATAATATAGGTTTGTTTATGAAAGTTATTTTCTGTTGAATCTTAAGGATTTTTTAAAAAATCCAGGCTTTAATAAAAGATATGTTTATACTACATGATTTATATAAACCAATATCCAAAGCATTTAGTCAGCTTATTGAAAAACAGAAATGATGGAAACTTCTGGAGAATGTTTAGAACAGTCTTGTTGTAGATAGATTGATTAATAAACAAAAGGGAGGGGGGGATGCATATTAATTTGTTTATGAGGGATCTCTAGCTCATTGGAACTTTTCTAAATAGTCAGCCAGTGAAGCAGTAGATAAAATTAGACATTCCCTTTAATCTTATAAAAGTTTCTAATCAAGAAAAAAGCCCCAATATTATTTCTAAATATTTTCTAATAGTAGTAATTTAGATAAATAAAGTAATTCAGTAATTTTGAAGATTCTTTGGAGATTATTATAGTCTATTTTGGAGAAGTTACTTATTCATTTTTGAATTTCTTGCACCTTTTCTTTTTTTTTTTTAGATTGAAGGGGTTTTTTAATAGATTTTTTAAAAAATATTTTTGCAAATGGGATTTAGGACTTGCCCAAGGCCACACAGCTAGGTAATTATTAAGTGTCTGAGGCTGGATTTGAACTCAGGTACTCCTGACTCCAGGGCTGGTGCTCTATCCACTATGCCACCTAGCTGCCCCTTTCTTGCACCTTTTATTTTTCTAGATCCCAAACTAAACACATGGCCTTCCAAAATTTTCTCCTTTTTAAGGCCTCTTTAAAAGTGCATTTTCTTTTACTGAAATATGGAACATTGTGGAAAATCTGGGTTATATAGTAATTAAGTAGGCATTGCTTTTTTTTTTACATCTACTATATACTTATATATATCAATTTATATTATTATTATTATTATTTGTATATTTTGTCTTCAAATTATGTTTTTCCTTGCGAGGACTATTTCATTTACTTCATCTTTTTATATTCGGTGTATATCACAATGCCTTTCACAAAGTACCTTTCCCTTAATGAATAATTGTTGAATAAATATAGTCAATCCTCAGCTAATATAGAATTATTTTCACTGTATTGCGATTATATTCTCTGGTGAAAAGTAAGTGGATAACAAGAAACAAAATAATTCAAACTCCTCTGATGTGGTTTTCTACAATTCTTTTTTGTACAGATCCAATGCGTGGACCTAGAAAACTTGAAGTAGTTGAGATCAAATCCCGGCAAATTACCATCCGTTGGGAGCCATTTGGCTACAATGTCACTCGCTGTCATAGTTATAACCTCACTGTCCATTACTGTTACCAAGTGGGAGGACAAGAACAAGTCCGAGAAGAAGTAAGCTGGGACACAGATAATTCACACCCGCAACACACAATCACTAACCTGTCACCCTACACCAATGTCAGTGTGAAACTCATCCTCATGAATCCGGAGGGACGAAAAGAAAGTCAAGAACTTATCGTACAGACAGATGAAGACCGTGAGTATTTTAAAATTAAATTTTTCAGTAAAGCTTTTTAAAAAACCATATATCGCTTTAAAAAGAAAGCTGAAATGGGATTAAAAAAATCCAGGCTTTAATAAAAGATATGCTTATACTGCATGTATGCTTGTGCTTCAGTATATTTAAGAACTAAGAAAGATCTGTATTGGGAAATGGGATAGATCTGTAATTTCATTGTCTAGGGCAATTGTGTGAAACTCATATAAATGAGCACCACTTAATTGTATGAAAAGACCTCCCAGGGCCACAAATTGACTTGAAAACTATATATTAACATTATCTAGTTTATATTATATATTTTTTGTTAAATATTTCAAACCTACATTTTTATCTGATTCAACTTTGGTGGAGAGTGTTTCTGTCCTTGTGTTTGAGATCTCTGGTTTAGGCAATTGCTAGGTAAGGAAACTGCCTTTACCAAAGCAGGCTTCTCTCTTTTGCAGTTTGAAAGGGCATGATTGCCTAGAATCACATGAGCAGATCAATTATATCAATTATATCATATTGCCTTTCTGTATATATAGTCATGGATGGCCTTTTAAGGTCTGGCATTATTGTTCTCAATTTCAGTCATTTAGAATTTATTAATCATCTATCATGAGCTATCAAGACAATATGCTAAGTATGTTTAATATTATTCTCCTCTCTAGGATGTGTTAAAATTGTGCTAAAATGGCAAAGTCGATAGAATGTTGGGCCTAGAATCAGGAAGACCTGAGTTCAAGTCTGAACTCAGACAATTTCTAGTAGTGTGACCCTGGGTGCATCAATTATCCCTGTTTGTCTCAATTTCCTCATCTATAAAAGGAACTGGAGAAGGAAATGACAAACTGCCTCAGTATCTTTACCAACAGAACCCCAAATTGGGTCATGGAGAATCCGAAAGAACTGAAATGACTGAATGACAATCAAAAAATTATATTTACAAAGCATTTTCTTCTTGAGAGGTATCATGATATAATGGTCAGAGCATCAGCCATAAAGCTGATATTCAAACCTTGAGTTTGAATCCCTTCTGTGAAACTAAGCCTTTGGGTAAGTGATATAGATTAATCTTTTAGCAAAGCCTTCTATTCTATCTATCTCATCTTATCAGTAAGGACCTAAGACCTGGGTTAGTTGTGACAAATCATGAATGAGAGAGCTGTGATCTGAACCTCAGTCCTTTTGTTCCAAATTCAGTGCACTGTTTTATACAAGCTTTTAAAGGAACCAGAATAGTGGAATGGGTACTGTTTGGGGTCAGAAGATAAGAATTGAAATCCCATTTCTGAATAGCAACAAATGTGACCTTGGCCAAATTACTTAACTTTCCTGAGCCTCAGATTCCTTATCCTTAGAATGAAGACATTTGACTAGCTGGGCTGTAAAGTCCCATACAGCTATAAATCTATTATCTTCTTATACTGTGAATTATGAAGAATAAAGCAAAACAAACTCAATCAATTCTTTTGGTGGATGTTGCTATTTAATCATTTTGAATTGTGTCTACTCTTTGTGACCCACTTTGATGTTTTCTTATCAAAGATATTTTAATCAGCCTGTCTGAACATCAGTTTCCTCATTTCTAAATTGGGGGATACATGATAAAATTGCCCTCAGAGCTGTTGTGAAGATTGAATGGGAAAAAAATATGTGGTTACATCATAGACTTAAAGCCACTGTATGTGCCAGTTTTATGTTTTAGTTTCAACAAATGAGACAGAACTTGGAGGTTGTTGAATTCAACCAAATACTACTCAGTTATATGATCTTCATGTAGACAATTGTACAGATCTTTCAGACTTCCCCATATTTCTTCCTGAAAGAAAAGCGCATCTTATTAATGTACCAGAATTCTTCCTGTGATGTTACATGACTGTGAATAGTGCCATGCTGCAATCTTAAAATTGTGAGACAATCAACAGACAATGGAGAGACCTTATAGTGATATAAATAAACTTACCGCATGTATAACAGGAACAAATTGTGGGTAAAAAGTGACCTAAAACAGATTCAATAAGATATATCACTGGAAAAGGAGGCAAACTGAGTTTGTAACAACAGTAAGAAAAAAATTACATGGCTTATGTATTATACTTTTAAGAACCCTAGAGAAAGATCTATTTGAAGAAAGATTTATGGAAGGTTTTGGTAAGTGTTCTATAGGGCAAAAATGATTGATTACATTGTACATTGTATTGGAAGAAGATCTCACTACATCAGTGAGATCACCTATTTATTGAAATAATCTGAAGATACAAGCACATATATTCACATATTTAATATAGATATGCCTATATATGTAAAACATGTATATAAGCATACAGAAATACATTTATATTCATATCTACATATATATATATATATACAAAGTATACAAACCATTATTCCATGTTTATACTGGAGTTACTAATATTAATATCACTCATTAATAATAAAATGTTAATGTTTTAAAATATTAATACCTTCTTTTCCTTTACTAAACTAGCAAGTCTTTATTAGAAACATATTATGTGCTCAACATGTTACAGATTCTGATATGATGATTTACTTAAAATATTCTATGGAATCAGCAAATATTTTTTCATTAATAATAGTTTCAGTAGAATTGGAGGCTACAAATAAATCCAAAATAAACTGAATTCCTTGTTTCCCTGTCTGTGCAATAAAATTCTAAAATTATTTATTTAAGTAATTCTAAATATGTAGGAAATGAATTAACACTGCAATAAAATTACTCATTCTAGAAGGTTTCAAATTTTCTGTTATATTTTCTGCCTTCACAGGTCGAGCTAGAATTGAAATTAATTGTGCTTACTTTCCTATACTTCTTTGGGCCAAAGATAGATCTGGCATCCAATGAAATTTTTCAGTAATTATTGTTTGTCACTGGTAAAATTTAATAATATAGCTAGGAAATTAAATTTCACCATTTGAAAAGGAAAACTAGTAGTTCTTGGTGGAAAAAAATATTTTTCACTATGGTTCTGAAACCAATGACCTTTCCTAATGTACCCTCCAAAATTCTCTTAGATTTTTTTTTTTGGTCTGAAGCACAAACTCTGACACTTTTCCCAATTGATATTTTATTTTTCCAATTAAAGTTATGAAAGTTTTTCAACATTCATCCATATACAAATGCATACTTATAAGTTACATAATTTCCTTTCACCCTTCCTTTCCATTTCCCTCCGCTTGGCAGTGAACAGTCTGGTGAACATTGTACATATACATATGTGTTTTACATATTTACAGATTAGTAATTTTCTGTATGATGAATTAGGACGAAGGGAAAAGAAAGAAAATCACGAAATAGGGAAGAAAAACAAGAGAAATTTTTTTTAAAAGGCGAACATAGTGTTCATTCATCTTCTGTAGGTTTTTTGTTTTGCTTTGCTTTTCTTCCTCTGGTTTTGGATAGCATTGTTCATAGTAGGTCACACAGGACTTTCCTAGTTCTCTGAGGAGCTGCATCCATCAAGGTTAATCAACTCAAAATATTGTTGTTAATACATACAATATTCTCTTGTTTCTGATCCCTTCATTCTATATCAGTTCCTGTAATTTGTTCCTTATTTCTTTAGAATCTGATCATTCATGGTTTCTAATAGAACATTAGAACTCCATTACATTCATGTACCTTTTGACTTTGATGGAATCTTAATATCTTATAGATTCATTGGTTTCTATTTGTCTAATTCTGATTTTTAAGCTTTTATTTTCTTCAGTTAACTTTTGTGCTGCTTTTTCTAATTGGTTAATTTTTGCTAAGTTGCATTCCATTTCCAGTTGTTCAATTTTTGTTTTTTGAAAACTGACATTTTTTCCAGTTGATTATTTTTACTTTTATTTTTTAAAAGTTAATTAATTAATCCAGATGCACACATATATTTTTTAAGTTACAAAATTTACTTCCACCCTCCCTTCCCACCACCCTCCCCTCAGCAGAGAACACTCAGATTAGCATTGTACATACATATTTTGGATAAGCATGTTTACATATTAATCACTTATGCAATGAGGAATTAGGATTAAGGGAAAGAGATACATAAGATTATTTTTATAAAGTGTTCATCAGATTCTGAAGGGTTGAGTTTTGTTTTGTTTTGTTTTTCTTCCTCTGGATGGGATAGCATTATCCATAGCCTGTCTAATACAGTTTTTCTGGCTCTCTGGATGGCTGAGAGTAGCTGCTTCCATTAAGGTTGATCATCTCACAGTCTTGTTGTTAATATGTACATTGTTGTCTTGGTTTGTCTCCCTTTGCCCAACATCAGATCCTGTAAGTCTTCCATACTTCTTTAGAGTTTGACCATTTATGGTTTCTTATAGAACAAAAATATTCCATAGTATTCATGTACCATAACTTGCTTAGCAATTGCCCAGTTGATGGGCATCTCCTCAATTTCCAGTTCTTTGCCACTACAAAAAGAGCTGGTATGAATATTTTGGAACATGTAGGACTTTTCCCATTTTTATAATTTCTTTTGAATATAGACCTAGAAATGGAATTGCTGGGTCAAAGGGTATGAACAGTTTTATTGCTTTTGGGGCATAGGTCCATATTGCTCTCCAGAAAGGTTGGATCCATTCACAACTCCACCATCAATGCATTAATGTCCCATTCCTCCCACAATCTCTCCAGTATTGATCATTTTTCCCTTTTTTCTCGTCTTGGTCAATCTGATAAGTGTGAGGTGACACCTCATTTTAATTTGCATTTCTTTGATCAATAATGATCTGGAACATTTTTTTCATATGATTATATATAGCTTTAATTTCTTCATTTGAAAACTGTCTATTCATACCTTTGACCTATTTTTATTTTAACAGGTGTTAATTTCTTTGGTCAGTTTTTCATAATTTTCCTGCATGACTTTCATTTACTCTTTCCATTTTCTTCTTCCTCTCTTCTTTAGTCTTTCAATTCCATTTTAATCAATTCTATGAGGTTTTGGATTCAAGTCCAATTTGTAGACTCCTTTGAGACTCCACATGTAGGTTTCCTTCTGAGATGGCATTTTTATCATCTCTATCTGCATAGTAGCTTTCTATGGTTAGTGCTATTTAGCTTTTTTTGCTCATTTTGATTGTTTAAGCTTTCTTCCTGGGGTATAGGGAGTATAGCTCCCAAGCTTTTTGTACTGCAGCTGAGATCTGATCCATCGTTTATCGCTTGCCAAGATGTTGCCTATGCAGCCCAGGTGTTGCCTTTGCAGAGATTTATTTCCTCCTTTATGTTCAAGGTCTGCCTATGCCATGGTTTATTCCCAACCCAATCCTATCTTTTGCCCCAATTTTCCCAAGGTTCAGACTTTGTCTGATTTGGGACCTTCCCTGCTGGTTTGCTATCTGGCTACCAGGGCCTGTGCTGTTGTCTAGTTGCTGGGACCTGGACTTCACTGTGGCTAAAAGACTCCCAGTGTTTTTCTCATTCCCTGCCTAGCTTGGCTTTTCTTCTTTTCCCCTGAAGAGACAGACCTTCACCGAAGATCCTCCACGATGTCTATGGTTGAAAACTTGTTTCAATCTTTTCCTTTTTTGGGGGGGTGGGATCTGTAGTTTTAATGTCTGTGCAGAGGTTCCATTTAGCATTGCACAGGGAAAAGATCTGGGAGCATGCTAGCATCATGCTGCCATCTTGACTCCACGCTGGAAGTTCAAAGTCTGACATTTTAATATGACATGAAACCATGACTTCTTATCTGTCCCAAGAGAGCTAATAATTATAGGGGGAAGAGAGCATATCTAAGAATAATTTTTTTAAAAAAAATTTTTTTTAAATGCAACTTTGATTTAATTTTTGCAAATATCTCCTAGTGAGGGACTGTCCTTACATTGCAATGTGTACTGGTAACCTCTCAAGCTTATCATTTTAGAGTTGCATAAGACTCTGAGAATCTATATGACTTACCTAGGGTTGTATTCCTCATATGAGATTCTGAATCCATTCTCTCTTCACTATGTTATGCTGATTCTTATGTGAAATCATTACTGAATTAAAAAAATGTGTAAGACTATTTTGTATAGCCTTTAAATGTAATGTGTTCCTTGTGGGCTAGAGTAGTTAAGAAAGGCTTTATAAAAGAGAGGGAGCTTGACTTGAGCACTGAAACATTGTTAGAATTTAGACAAAGGAGGAGGACATTTCTGTGTGGGGAAAATGGATAAGATATGGAAGAGAAATAGACATAAAGGTCTAGGTATAGAGAGCAGATCTAGTCATCTTCAGTGGGGATACAACTTGGGAAGAATAGAAAAATAATGTTGGAAAATTGGGATGGAGCTACACTATGGAATGCCTTGAAATTTAGAATTTGGGATTTTATGAAATACTTGGTAGACAGTCATGGTAGGTTATTAAGCTTTTACTGGCTTGATAAAAACATGGTCTATAAAAGTTCCTTCTGACTACTAGATGTAAACTATGTTTGAGAGGGAAATGATTAATCATGAACAAAAGTTTTAGAGACTTTCCAAGAGGCATTTTATTTTTTTCTAGTATTTTTAGTTGCTTGCTCAAATCTTTGAGCTCTTCTTTTTCTCTTTAGTGATTTAAACATTTAGAGATATAAATTTCCCCCAGAATTGCTTTGTTTGCATCCCATAAATTTTATTGTCATTATCTTAAATGAAATTATTGTTTCTATGATTTGTTTTTTTAAGTCACTCATTCTAAAGGATTATTATTTACTTTCCAATTAATTTTAATTTATGATTCAAAAATCTTTTGTTCAATGTAATTGTCAAAAAGATTCATTTGATAGTTATATTTTTTTGCATTTGTTTGTGAGGTTTTAATGCCTTACTACATGGTCAATTTTTGTGAAGGTACCATTCACAACTAAGAAACATACACCTTTCTATATCTATTTAATATTCTACAGAATTTTTATCATATCTAACTCTTCTAATATTTATTCATAATTTCTTTCCTTTTCATCCAAGAATCATTTTGGAGAAAAACACAATTTGAATATAGAAGAGAAAAGAGGATAGAAAATCCAAAAGTTTCTAGCCTAAGAGATTAAGGAACATTAACAACATTATTTGATTAGGTATAAGAATTGTTTTATGCACACACACATATATATGTGAAAACTGAACTCAAATTTTCATCTTTTTGGGGTCTAATTCTGTTCATAATGTGATGTACATCCTCTTATATTCTCTTACAAAAGCCTTTGTGCTTAAGCAATTGAAACTTGAAACTGGGACTTGACAAAAGCCAAGAAATCAAGGGAAAACTAATGAAGCACCTCTATATTTCTGTACTACAATAATATATTTATAGAGTACATTAAAATGTATGAAGAATCTTATAATATGTCATTTTATTGGATCACAGAACAACTGTAATGAGGAAAGCAAGGCCCAGTTAGCTTTAAATGATTTGCCAAAAGGGCCTATTTAAAGTATTATAGTTATGACTTGAATCCTGAATTCAGGTCCAGAATTATATCCTCTACTCCCTGTTACCTTTCCATATATATATATATATATATATATATATATATATATATATATATATATATATATATACCCATCCCTTATCTGATCATTGATTTTTATAGCATTTTCATGTTAAGAAATTTATTTCAAGGGTTAGCTTTTCATTGTCATCATTTCCTGTTTCTGGAATGCAGTATGTCCTGGCTACTAATTAGTGGCCACCAAATCTATAGGTCATAGTTATACTATTTTCTATTATGAATAAAGACATTTTTTTTAAAAAAATTGCTTGGATTAATGAGAAATTTTGTGTAAAGAATTAAGTTTTTTTTTTCCCTAGTCATGATCATTTTCCTGAAGAATTGCCTTCTATCATTTAATGACATATAAGTTAAATTTGGTAGTGTTTCAAACTTACCTGGGGCTGGGGCCAAGATAATAAAGTCAGAGATACCTTGTTCAAATCTCAGATGGCGTCAACACTATTCATCTGGTTCACATTGGTCAACTTTCTGGGCCTTAGTTTCTGTAAAAAGAAGGGTGTTAGAGATGATGAAAATTTAAGATACCTTGTAGCTTTAAATTTGATTATTTTTCAATATTTTATTTTCCTTTAAAGAAGAAATAACACAATGTGAAAATTTATTGAATGATATTTTCTCTTATTTTAAGAAAGACATGACTAGATATTGTTTTCATTATTTCTCACTAAAGAAAATCCTAGTGAAGGGGAAATGGTAGGGAGGAGAGAAGGAAAGAATTTGGGGAAATGCTATTTGAAAGTCGTTATAGGAAAATGATCATATCCTCAGAATATCAAATACTATGCCTCTTTGAAAAATTAAAACATAATATTCATCTGACCAAAAACTATATTTTGTTGTTGTTGTTAGTTCCAAGTTCTGTTCCCATTGAATCTATCCAAGGAAATACTTTCGAGGAGAAGATATTTCTTCAGTGGAGAGAACCAGCTCAGACATATGGTGTGATCACCTTTTATGAGGTAGAGAACATATAAATTTTATTATAATTTCAGTTCATTTCAACTAGTATTTAGCATGTGCCTACTAATTGTGATTTAAAGAACCTCATGGAATGCCAATAAATTTGCATTGTTGAATATGGAACTGTTTTGATAAAGAAGTAGTCATTTAAAGCAGCCTTTAAAAAATATTTAAACACAGAGATCCAATAAATGTAAGTTATCAATGTAGGATATATACTATTTGAATGAGTATTTGTAATGAATTGGCTATTTCCAAGTCAGTAATTGCATGTTAAATATATAAATTTTGAAAATTACCTTTCTTAACAAATTGAATTATTTTCTTTCTTTTAGGTGTGAAATATTTAAAAAGTTTAGATTTTAATATTTCTTAACCATAAAATATTGTTTTGTTGAATTGTAGAGAATACAATTATGCAATTTAAAAGTTAATAAATTCACCTGGGGAGTGACAATAGGATAATGACTCTTGGTTTTCAGAAATTAGCAACTCTTTTTAGACTTCGATGACACTGTTATATCTAGTGATGTTTGTCAGACGTTTGAATGATAGTGAAGAAGATTTTGATGAATTGTTCAAAAAAATAGAAATAGCAATGGTGACACTCATCACCACATTTGTATGAGAATCATTTCACTAAGCCTATTGTAATAGAAGTAAGCAGGTAGAATTTTTTTAAAGCTAGCATTTATTTGAATGCAAATTCAACAAAATTATATGTTGTTAGGTTTCTGGGAATTGCTGCTGCTCCTCATCTGGAACCTCTGCTTGAATACCTTTCAGAAAAACTGACAAAAGACTGAACAGATTAAGCTGTCAGACAGTAATCACTGTTCACCCTCATATCTGACCCAACTAGCCTTATATTTATGTTTCCATAAATCTTCTGAAACATGGTATTGAAATGCAAAAAAAAAGAAAAGAAAAAAGGAAGGAAAAATTAATTTCAAGCTAAAAGAATTTCAATAAAGGAAAAAAGCTGATTTCAATGCTAGGCTATTGATGTTGTTCAATGACTATCTTATTATAAAATGGAAGAAATATTAAGAAAATGTATGACTTCTCCCTTGATTCATAATTACTTCTGACAACTATTTGATTGCATTTTTTTTTAGATTTTTTTTTAAAGGCAATGGGGTTAAGTGGCTTGCCCGAGGCCACACAGCTAGGTAATTATTAAGTGTCTGAGGCCAGATTTGAACTCAGGTACTCCTGATTCCAAGGCCAGTGCTCTATCCACTGCGCCACCTAGCCACCCCCTCATAATTTTTTAGAGTATGTCACTTTAATTGCTCTGAAGTTTTTAGGTTTCAACTTGCATGAAAATTAATGTATTTTTAATAGAAAATGTATACGATGTATCAGGGCAGCTAGATGATAAGTTGTAATGGGCCTAGATTTTGCAAGTCCTGAGTTCAAATCTAACTTCAGATATTTATTAGTTCTGTGACCATGAACAAGTCACTTAATCTCTGTTTGCTTTTATCATCTGGGAAAAGAAATAGCAAACTACTCCAGTATCCTTGCCAAGAAAACCCATGGAAAGTAGGGTCCGTGGGATCCCAAAGAGACATATGTACCTGAAGGACTATTCAGCAACAATATGTCAGCCTTGGAAGCAAAATTTCAAGGATGATAGGAGGGTTCAATTACCCCAAAAGATGCATATGCTCATCTGAAGCTATTGAGGTGAAAGCCAAATTTCCCCCATCTCTTGCCAGAAGACCATATTTCTGTGTTAAAAAATGAAGTACTTAAACAATAAGAATAGAAATCCCAAAGGAAGAAGCCATTAATCTCTGGAATTTAGCAGTCAGGATTTCCCAGGTGAACACTAATCTAAAATGCTAGTACAATGGGGATGAATGAATGTATCATAAATCAGACTTTTTGAAAACTAAAACTATATGCATAAGCACAGAAGATCAATTTACAAAGTACCAGAGGGGAAAACTTAGAACTTTTCTGAGTTGAGTTTAATGACTAAACATAAAATCTTTCTGAATGCAAAGTTCTTTTCTCTGTCCTCTCTCTCTCATATACACCTTTTTATGTTCATTGTTCTCTTATTCATGATCATAATAATATCTTACATTTATATATTATAATAACATCATGCTTCAACTATTTACAAAGTATCTTTTATATTATTTTCTTATTTAAGCTTCTTAATAACCCTTAGATATCCTTAGAGCTGTCATAATTAACTGTTTTACAAAGAATGAAAAGGACACTAAGCTGTTACAACTTGTCAATGATAACTCAATGGAAATGCCACTGAAAATTGGGTCTTCTGACTTTAAGATTGTGAGGTTTCCCCCTCCACCTCTGGTAGAAAATAATTGATTTCTCAAAGTATAGTATTATGCATCTCAAGATTAGACCTGGTTAATGAAGAATAAAGGAAATGTTTGAGTGGAAAAAGTAGGGACATCAAAAAAAAAAGATAAGTACTGGAGTATGAATTAGAAAAGAAAAAGTTAAAGATTAAAGGAAACCAAACATCTCTTCTTGAAGAAAGTGGAATTTGACAATTCTGTGTACATGAAGATGAAAATAAAGATGTATTAGAATAAGAGAAAGATTAAGTCCAAATATAAATGAATACATGTACACACACACACACACACACACACACACACACACACACACACACACGAATGGAACCAAAGAACAAATTAGGAAATATTTGCAAATTAATTCTTTGCACAAACTTTTCAGACTTCCTTGGTTCTTGCTCAATGAGGTAATGACAGTGGTAAAAATAGATCCAAATATCTGCTGTCCTAAGAACTTCAAGTTAAGTCAACAAGTATTTATTAAGTGCTTCCTAGGTAACTGGCACCATGCTAAGTTCCCTATTGCTCACTATTCATCTGCTGTCAAGAACTGGCTTTGACTAAATTGATTTGAATATGGGCATTTATTTGGTCTCCAAGAGGGACAGTTTCACTTTAACTATTTCACAACTACCTTCCCTTAGGGTAAATTTACCTCCCCACTTTTGAACAGAGTTCACAATATATGTTTCCCTTGTGGGTAAATAGTGTTATCTCTGTTTTCTATTAATCTCTTCTCTCTCTTTGATACCACAAGAAGTGATCAGTCAATAGTTCATTCATTTTATATTCTCTTCCTCTCTTTCTAGCCACCTTTGAACAAACTCAAATTCATGAGTCAACCCTAAGATACTAATCTCAACAAATTTCTTTAAAAAATTCATTAAGTATATATTATATGCATTCTGGGTTACCATGGTTGATACAGTGAAAGAAAAGCTATAACCCCAATTTCAAGACACTTTCATGTAATTAAAGAAAAGAATAGAAAAATGTGAAAAATGTGAAATAGGAGGATGCCATGGAAAGAGTTCCAGACAAAATCAGAGGACCTAGGTTCAAATCTAAGTCCTTTAATTTACCACTTTTGTAACTTTAGTCAAAGCACATTAACTTTTCTGAACTTATTTAAATAACAGTTAATACCATAACAGAGAGCTCACATATCAAATGATTACCACATAGATAATAATTGCAATATTATTTCAAATGAGAATCCCCTTATTTCAGGATAGGATAATCAGTAACAGAAATATTAATCTATGAGCTGGTTATTGTAAGATAGAAAGGTAAAGAGGGAGTGAAAAGAATTCTAAGGAAGTGGATATGATACTTGCTATAGAATATAAACAAAGCAGTTTGATTCTAATGGAATTCTTATAGGGTAGTAATGAAACAAGGCTAGAGCAGATACTGTTATACCTAATTAATTTATACTCATATAACAGAATGTGAAATTTAAAGATTATGTTAATGAGATGGAGAAGACTTTTGTATTAGGGAGTACAGGATTGAGTGGGAATATGAGAAGCTGAAAGTAAGGATTCAAGAATGAATGAGTAAAAGCCTGAACAAAATTAAAGGTGAGAACTGTGAGGAAGAAATGCATATGAAAGAAATTAGGAAGGAAGAGTCAATAAGACTTGGTACCTGAATATGGGATCAGACAGTGAGAGGGAATATGATTCAAGTTTTAGGCCTACAAAATTAAGAAAATGAAAAGAGGCAAATCAAGAAAAGAAACTATTTTTGTTTTGGCAATGGGGTTAAGTGATTTACCCAAGGTCACACAACTAGGCAATTATTATGTGTCTGAGGCTTGATTTGAACTCAAGTCCTCCTGACTTCAGGGCCAGTGCTCTAGCCACTGAGCTACCTAGCTGCCCCCAGAAAAGAAACTATTTTATTTGGTTTTTTTGGGGGGGGGGTTGCAAGGCAAATGAGGTTAAGGGACTTGCCCAAGGTCACACAACTAGGTAATTATTAAGTCTCTGAGATTGGATTTGAACTTAGATCCTCCCAAATCAAGGGCCAGTGCTCTATCCCTTCACCACTTAGGCATTCCATGAAAAGAAACTATTTAAAACAGAAACTTAAGTTCAGTTTCAGACAAATTGATTTTGAAATATAGCCAGGACATAAGGTCAAGTTGTAAATGGAACAGAGCAGAGAGAAAGTCAATTCAGCTATATCATAGTAAGGGAAGGCGAACAAGGTAAAATGAGGCTGAAAAGATAGGTAAGTTATAAAAGCTGAGTAGAGGAGTTTCTACTTTATCCTAAAGGCAATAGAGAGCTATTGAAATTATTGAATAGAGAAGTGACAGCAAAAATTTTGACAGATTTGTGGTAGATATATTGGAATAGGAAGAGACTTGAGTCAGGAAGACCAATGAAAAACTCTCTGCAAAGTCCAAATGAGAGGTGATGTAGGTTGAAACTAAGGTGGTAGCTATGTGAGTAGAGAAAAGGCCTGGGTACAAGAGATATTATAGATGATTAAAATGAAAAGATTTATAAACTGATTGTGAGAAATCTCGAAAATGAGAATGCCATCGAGTTTGCAAACCTGAGTAACTTGGTTTCAGAAAATGATAATGACCTCAATATAGGTAAATCCACAATCATAGAGGAAACTGGAAATAGGGAAAGGGCTGGGGAAGAAGTTAATACATTCAAAGAGCCTAGGAGAAATGTGGTCCCCTCTATGAAATAAGTTGAGTGGAAAGGAGTAGAATCTGTAGTCAATGAGACCAAAGAAATGAATGAGATTAAAAAGTGCAAAGGTTCAAGTATTAAACCTTAGTCAATGACTTTATTCAAAGGGCAGACAAAAGATAAAAGAACTAACAATGAAGATAGAGGTGAAATTGTTATAAAAATAGGAGGAAAAATAGGATTTGGTGACATTATGGAAACAAAAGAAAAGAAAGTTTATAGAAAGAAAGGTGATCCAACCTTCTCTTGAATATTGCATATGTCAAATAGATCAGAGGAAAGGAAACTAGATTTAGCTACTAGAAAATCATGTTTCACTTTCAGAAATATGGTTTGAGTAGAGTAGAAACCAGTGAAAACCAGATTAGGAAGAGTTAAAATGAGTTAATGGAATCAGTTCTTAAAGATTGCTAGTTCAAAAGTGAAAAAGTAAGGGGAAAATATTAGCTGGTTGGTGGCAATATAGTCAAAAGTCTTAAAAGACTGACTATAGTCTAGAGCTAGGCTAAACATACTAGAACCAGAGGTGTCTGATATCTAAGAATATCTAGCTGATATCCTGATATCTAAGAATAGAGATCTAGGCAATACATGTTTTATCTTTTTTTTTCCAGCTTAAGCATATGAGAGAGAATACTTAGTGAATAAAATTCATTAAAGGGTTAATATCCTGATTATTCTACCAGTCTTATCATGTCAAACATGGTTGTGATTAAAGTACAGAGCAAACATTTTCTTGCTAAAGCTTAGTTGATTCGCTCTAAATATTCTTTCAGAGGTCTTCTTAATTATAATGATATGGTATAAACATAAGAAAAAAAAGAATGTCAATTATCACTTTGTATAATAACAGTGTTAGTGTTCATATACATAAATTACAAGTGAGTCTACCAATTTAAGAGCAAAAAAAGGTGCTTGGTTTTGCAATTTAAAACTTTTGAATCAGTTCCTAATTTAGAAATTAAATCATTAAAGCCAATGGAATTAGTAATCACCACTGAAAACTCCTGCTTTGGAACATACGATGAACTCATTTTGGAGGTTTAAGTGGGGAAAAAAATCAGTAACATTTGACAGGACAAGATTTAAAGACTCATCTTTTCTCCATACATCAATTTTTGAAAGATTTGTTATTTCAACTCTATGGATATTCCCTCCACTCACATCTATTAAATGTCTAAGGAGAGATTTGAACCTACATCTTCCTGACTCTAATCCCAATGTCTTACACCTTACAGCCTCTCAATTCAAATTCAGATCACATCACCTTAATGATATGAATTTTCAAGGCAAAAAAGAAGTCAACATCTGGTCACCAATCTTTCAGTGATGAACCCTTGGACAGCAGAATAAAACCTCATGCTAAAACCTCATACTTATCTCTATCTCATCAGATTTGTCAAATGGCATTCCACTAAGGGTCAAATCCACACACATCAATAAAGTATCAGAGTAGAACTTTAATAGAGGACTTTATTCCTATGTCTATACTTTTGGCTGAGTTCCCTTTTCAGTCAGAATCAAAAACTACATTCTTGTTTGATACCCAGAATTATTGAAGAAAACCAGAGATTGAATTTCAAGTACAAATACTCTACCTTACTTTATGTCAGAGCAGCTAAAACTACTCACGATCAAGAGGACCATCTCTTGCTTCATCTCAGCCACATTGATTAGAAATGAAACTACAACCATATTAGATCCTTGTCTTGTGTTGTTAATTGTATTTTTTTGTTCAAACAGTAGCATGGTTTAGATATTTTTAAGACAAAACAAATTTAAGGTATTAACTTAAGCCTGAACCTATTCTTTAACACCATAATCTATCTGGCCTCAAGTTCCTCTGTCTATAAAAGTAATAACTCATGGCTGTCTTGGCTGAATTCCTGTGTCCCTTCATTGAATTCAGGATTTGAAGCATCTAAGGGAGCAGGATAGCTTATCATAAAAAGTCTGACAGTGCATGCATCAGAAGGGTTTATTGGATAAAGATAGAATCTTGTCCATCTGTTCAAGATATTTTATCACATTCTTATTCTTTTGCAGATTACCTACAAGGCAGTCAGTTCCTTTGACCCAGAAATAGATTTATCCAATCAAAGTGGAAGAGTTTCAAAGCTGGGAAATGAAACTCATTTCCTTTTTTTTGGATTGTATCCGGGAACCACATACTCTTTTACTATCCGAGCAAGCACAGCCAAAGGTTTTGGACCTCCAGCAACAAATCAATTTACCACAAAAATATCAGGTATTGTTGAAAGTGAATGACTGTGTCCTTCATCAAAAGCTGTATCATCTTTCAGATGCTAAGTAAACAGTCCTCTTTCAGAGTGCTGCTCAGGCAAAGATATTTTGAAATGTTTGAAATTTTTTGGAAGTCCAATAGTCAGATTTGTAGAGCTCTTGGGATTACCTTTTCAAAATTGTGTAACTCATATTTTATGGAAGCACAGGAATGAAGAGGGTACAACAATGCCTCCTGCTGTTTCAGCATTTAGTCTTGGGGTTTTGGAAGTGAGACAGAGGGTTCTGTTCAGTGTTCACTCATCCTTTACACAATTCTGAATTAACACAGAGACAGTGCAGGAAAATTGTGGTAATGAGCCATGGACAATTGAGAACTCAGCAGAAATGCCTCTTTGTTATGTGGATGGAGTTTGCTATAGAGGTTTGCAGCCTCCCAGGGTAATTCCTTCTCTAACAGATACACAGGATGAAGGATGAAGACTGACAGCCCAAGACATAGTTCCCTCTAATCAGTAGTGAGATTCAAATAAATTAACCACTGGTTCGGCAAACTCAACATAAAATTGGGTATGGGTTCTACCAAACCAGTCTGAACTGGCTGATTCTCACTACTGCCTTTAACTTTTTAGCTTTGGAAATTCAACTGTGCCTCCCTTCAATGGTCAGACCTTTTAAATGTTTTTTACAGAGTTGTATAACTGTGCAGAATGTATTTGGGGGCTGATTTTTTTTTCTTTACCATTTGGGAAATTAAGTTGGGCATCTGCTGTGAAATTAATAGCAATTTCTCCAAAGAGCTCTTGAAATTTTTCAAAACTTCTAGGCAGTTGGGTACCTCTTTCTCATTTTGAAGGGAAACCACAATGAGATGATGGCATGTTTTTAACTAGCATAGTGTTTTTAGTTTTATTCCTACTCATCATTATTGATTTTATTCAGCTTTTTAGTGGATTATTGATAATTGAGGAACACTACCAATTTTCTGCTGCAGATTTTTGGAGGGGGTTAAGTTGAAGGTTTCTTTTTGATCACTTGTCATTCAAAAGATAAATTTGTGGTATGTAGGCCAATGAAAATGATTTTGAACCTGAATTCAAATGATTCCCAACTTAATATAAAATGATCAGGTCAGAGCTCACGGGAAAGCATAAACAGTGAATTAACTGAATAGGACTTTTGAAATGTGGGCTTTACCATAAAACTTCCCACAATTCAATAGGACTAAGAAATAGTCCATGACTTTTCTGGACAAGACACCAGATTTTCGTTAACCATTTTAAAGTAGAGGTAACAAAATTTATTACTTCAGTTCAGAAAGCATTGATTAATATTTACTGTGTGCCAAACACTGTCCGATGTACAAAGCAATGCTTACTCCTTTGGTTATATCTTCCCTCCATTCCTCTTTAATCATCCCTTCACAGAAAAAAAGCTCACATGAAACTAACTAATTTGTAAACAGTACAAAAACCACCACCAAAAAAAAGATTTCAAACACCTTTAGTATTCTTCCATGGGCTCAAAATTGGACCAAAAGTCATCTCAAAAGATCCAGGGCAAGAGTAACTTGGGAAGAGAAAACATTGTCTTATTATCTCAAACTTTGCAACACTTTCCAAACTCCTTGAGAACTCTTTGGGCATTTGAAACCATAGTCAGAAAAATATTTATAGCAAAAGTATGCTGAT
The DNA here is from genome assembly GCF_037893015.1 of Macrotis lagotis. Lineage (NCBI taxonomy): Eukaryota > Metazoa > Chordata > Mammalia > Peramelemorphia > Peramelidae > Macrotis > Macrotis lagotis. The sequence goes on from NC_133666.1 coordinate 465,967,405, forward strand.
ATTTAATTTTGATCTCACTTTTTAAAAAGTTGTATTTGGAATATACATAATTTCAGTTTGAAAAAAATGCAAAATAAAAGAGCTTTACCTTTTGGGCCTTGTGCCTGGCTTTCTTTCATATATCTCTATCTCTCTATCTCTATCTCTATCTCTATCTCTATCTCTATCTCTATCTCTATCTCTATCTCTATCTCTATCTATTTCTATCTACATCTATATCTATATCTGCATCTGTATCTTTATCTCTCTCTCTCTATATATATAATATACATATATATATCCATATGAGGAAAATGTAAATTAAACTCTTTGCATAGTGATGACCATCACTTCACTACAAACCTCATCATTTTTCATATGTTCTTTGCCATGTTAAGAAGACTTAAAAAAATAAAATTTTCAGGAAAACCCAAGTCTATAACTAAGTAAATGAAAATAATAACCCCCCCCCCCATTTCCTTTTGCAGCCCCTTCAATGCCAGCATATGAACTGGAGACACCTCTGAATCAAACTGATAATACTGTGACAGTTTTACTGAAGCCTGCCCAGAGTCGAGGCGCTCCAGTCAGGTATGGGCCAGGGGGTCTGGGTGCAGGAGCAAGGACTCTTCTGGATATTAACAAACACTTTGTTAATTTATTGACTGTTTCTCAGGAATTTTTTTTCTACCCAGCAGCCAGCTTGTAAACCCATATCTTTATTAGTTCTAATTAAATTAAATAGCTAAGGAAAATGAAAGTGCTTTGATGTTGGCTGCTCAATTATTGTTTAAAGGATTTGATCCAGATGCAAGTGACTTGTTCTTTGAAGATAAGGAACAAAGCCCCAGCCCTTGTTGGGTGGGTGGTTTCTTTACTTCTGAAGGTAATTGCTTGACTACAGTGTTTAGAGTTCAAGGGCAAATTTCTGTCCTGAGCCATCTTTTTATAATATTTCATTTTGTTTATATCAGAGGTTTGAATAAATCCAATTTTAGTGAGGTAATTAATTTCTTAAAAATGGATTGTGAAATGCAGGCCTTAAATATATATATATATATATAAATATATATTTATATTTATATATAGCACACATACACACAAATATATATACAAATAGGAAAGAAAATAATTGTAGAATTCATATCTGACCAGATTTGATTGTTTTTTTTTCTTTTTTACTACCAGAATTAATGGTTATAAATCCTCATTCCATGATGGTGTGTATTTTATATCCTGGTTTAAAATTATGCATAAATCTTACAGTGAGTAGAATTAGAGAATCATTTTTTCATAGGAAAGAACTGAAGAATGCCAAATTGCTCTAAATATGAACTTGACATATCTCATTAATCTGTATAAATGAAATTTGTGCTTGTTCTGTAGGGAATTTAGACTCTTTACCTTTGAATTACAAGGAAAAATTTTCTTGATAATTAATATGTCATTACTTCAAGAAAAAAAACTACATTTAGAATTAAAAGCTATAAAAATTTCTTATGCCCGTATTGCTGCTGAAGATTTTGATAATTTCAATTCATTTTTGATACATGGTTCTATCCTATCACAAAGGAGTGGAAATATCACACTGCTTTTCTCAAATTGTATCAAAAGCATTCTAAGACAAATTAGATTACTTTCTGTTTTACGTAAAATACCTGTCATTCAAATCAAGCATTTGTGATAGAGTAATTTTCTCTCAAAAACAGTTTGCCATAAAGAAAAGGTGAGACAGTAAAACCAGAGAGAAAATCTATACTAATCCAAGGCTTCAGAATTATAGAGGAATTGCTAGAGACTTTTATATGAAACCTTTGAAGATGATAGGAAAACATTTTTGTTTCATCTTATCATTCAATGTGCCCAATGTGAAAGCACTTTGAAAACAGTAAATATGGCTTATTGTTGTAAGACAAATTTTTATCATCATTATCGGCATCATACTCACTGTAAACATGAGACTTTTTGGATTACCTGTCCAGTAGATAAGGGTACTATAATGAGTATTAAGCCTACAGTTGTAAGAGAGGGGGTTTAAATTCCAAATCTTACATTTACTAGCTATGTGACAATGGCCATGTCATTTAACCTCTTAGAGTCTCACATTTTTAAAATGAAAAATAGGGGTTATGATAATACTTCTCCCACTGGGTAGTTGTGAAGAGCAAATGTTTTAATTTATGCACATTTATGCATAATTGCAAATCTTTGCAATTTTTGTAAAATGTTACATAAATGTCTCATTTTTACTCTCATTTTTAATAGTTATGAATTGAAACTACTCATTGTCTTTGACAGAGGATTGGATGCAATATGGATTTTATTGGTTTTCTAGGACTTGGAGTTACAGTCTATGAGTGCGTAGGGGGAATAATACAATCATAAGGTTTAGAACTAGAAAGAAAGGATTTTTTAATTAATGCACATAATTAATTTATGTTTAATGCACATAAAGCCCGCATAGACTAACTTCTCTAAACTAAGCTAATACCTTCAGACTTCCTGGGAAATTAAAAGAATTTTCAAGAGATCACTCATTCTCACTGCTTCCAAATTGTGCTACACTTAAGTATCCAAGAACATAGGGTTTCTAACCTGTTGATCTCATCTTCTCCTTCCTCCTTCTGGATCTTGTTCCATCTAGTATCTCTTCCTGTTAGCATTTTCCTGAATGTGTAACTCCTATAGAAAATTCAGTAAATATTTATTAGTAACTGCTGTGAAGGGTATTAGGAAGATATAAAATTTAGAAAAGACATGACCTCTGCCTCCAAGGAGCATCACACACTGGGGAAATATTTAGCCTTTTCTCTTAAAAAAGGTAGTAATATGATTATTTCATCATAATAGCTTTTCAGCAACTATATTTCTTCAAGTAATATAATAAAATGGTACTAGAACATATTAATTTCAAGTAAATTGGCATTGTTTGTGCTCATTTTAAAAGATATATTTTTAAGGATATGCATAAATATGTAAAATATATATATATATATATACAATATGTATATACATATATAAGCTGTGTAAATAGATGGATGGATAGGGAAGCTTACGAATAGTGGGTCAAGTAAGGGGATAGAGAAGGTAGAACAAGTAGAACCTGAGAATTCCTTATACCAAAGAAATCACAGATCCATTCTCAATTTCTATTAAAATTATAGGAACATACAGAAATGAATATACTATAAAATGTAAACCATTTCATGATAAGAAAATCACATAGGATCAAACTATATGCTGTCTCTAAGTCTAAGAAAGAAGCAATTCTGTGAGAGAAATGATTATTAGTAACCAATGATTAGGGAAGATACAGAGTTTTCCCCTTTTCTAAAGTTCTGATTTCAAAAATTCAGTCTCTCTTGAAGAACAATACTGACAATGAAATTGAAGTAACTTCTTAATAATCTTGTTCAGACTCCACCCAGGTAGGGAAATCATTATGTGCTACTCAGGTTTGAGTGGGGATAAATTCTCTGAATAGATTGTCCAAGCCTGAGGGTAACTTAGAAGTAAATGACATATTAAAAATTCATTTGAATAGGATTAGTCCCTCATTGTAATACTCATTCTCTCATTAATTGTTAACCAATCAGACTTGATTGCCACACTTGGGAACACCCCTCTTCCAAAAGGACATAAGCTCCTTGAGCCTGCTGCTAAGATTGTATTTGGTCTAAGAGAGATTACCAAATGGTCATCCTTTTATTAATAAACATGCTGGCATTATTAATAAAATGATTAAATTATCCAGAAATTATGTCTTTTGAACTCTAAACATCACACATGACTGCCTATAGAGAATTCTTTAGAGGTCTCCTGGAGTAGGTGGAATGTCCTTGATTTATCTAAAATATTGTTTTGGATTATTAACATGTAGAAGAGAAATGTCTTTAGGAAAGCTAAATTTTCTTAATAGACATTCAAGATTAAGTAACAATAAATATGTCCTTTTCACCTTATACCTTTTGTTGTTAAAAAGTAGAAGTTCGCTTTAAGAGGGTTAGTTGTTAGACCATAATGAGAGGGATTATCTCTTGAATAGAAAGAAGATCTAGTTGAAGTAGTTAGTTTGGAAATTGTAGCCATAATACCCTAAAGCTAAATGGAGTATTTTAAAATCCCAAGAATTCATTTTCTCTTTGGGGATATAAGAACACTGATTAGGGTGGTAAAAGGGATTTTAAACACAAAGCTACAGAGTAGACAAAAACAGATGAACACATCTGGAGATTTATAAAACACTCATGTAATCAAACACAAGAAAGTGCTCCCCAAGCGGATATGATAAATAGAAGAAAGAATAGAAATGAAAGTGAGCATCTGTTTACTTGCCCAGATTGTGCTTAGTATTATGTTTTCAAAGATACTTTAGTTGTACAGTTTCCAAAACCCATGCTTTCATTGATTTTATTTTTTCTTTAATCTATATTCATTGATGTTGAAAATTTGACCATATCTCATTTATGCTCTTCTCTAAGTAAGGTGGTTGTGGATCAATCGATTCTCCTCTAGTCACCCCAGTTTAGTTAATGCAGATTCTTGAAATTGCTCTGAACTCACGGTTTAAATGATGTTGTCTTTTTATTGATCAACACATCAGTTCTATCACCTAAAAGTATTTAATTCCTGAGATAGATGAGCAGAACATAAATTCCAACAGTCAGGTCATTAACTCAAAGACTTAGGGGAGTCAGAATTTTTTATTTTTCTGTTAGGGTTCAACTTTAATCCTTCTGTATGACAAAGAAACATTGTATTTCTTTCCCTCATTTAGAATCATCTTACTATGCTTTCTCCTCATCACTGTTCAACAAATATATGTATATGTATACACACACACACACACACACACACACACACACATACACATATAATTTTTGGAAAGATTTTTGGCAGGAAGTTAAGTTGCTTGAAATAAAGGGTAGATTTTACAAAAGTTGTGCTTTTGTTATATTAACAGCAATAACATCTTTCTCTTGGTTTTTCTACCTGCAATGCTTATCTCACCTACTGTGTATATAGTTCAATCTCCCTAATTAGTAATGCAGTTGCTATTTACTCTACCAATAGTTAGAGACAATATATAGGTATGATTTGTCATTTTACTTCCTCAAGTGGTTGTATCTTTATTTCACCATTGCTTTGAAACAAACTGCATTTCTTCAGAGTAATAGTATTATATGAGAACACATCTTTATTGTTCTTTTAGTTGTTTCAGTTGGGTCCAATTCTTTATGATCTCATTTGGGGTTTTCTTGGCAAAGATATTGGTATGGTTTGTCATTTCCTTCACCTCATTTTACAAATGAGGAAATTGAAACAGATAGGATTAAGTGACTTGTCCAGGTCACATAGCTAGTAAGTGTCTAACCTTAGATTTGTACTTAGACCTTCCTGACTTCAGGCCTAAAGATTTATATATTATGCCACCTAGCTAGAGCATGTTAGAATTTAATTTTCACAGTTTTTTTCCCAGTCGCTTTCTTTTTATACATGCATTAGAAGTCACTAAGTTGAAAACATCTTTTAGAGTTGGTTTTCCTAAAAAAAAATCCACTGTATATCTATATCTATCAAGACATTTTCTTTCTTTCTCTCTCATATATATATATATATATATATATATATATTATATGTATATTATATATATATATATTTTATATTTTTTTATTTGACTTTTTGTAAGACAATGAGGTTAAGTAACTGGCCCAAGGTCACACAGCTAGCTAAGTCTAGATTTGAACTTGGGTCCTCCTGACTCCAGGGCTATCTATCTATCTAGCTAGCTATCTATCTATCTATCTAGATCTCTCGGGTTTGAGCACCAAAAATTCCTAAAATGTTGGATGGTTCAAATACTGTTGATTTTTCTAAAATCTATAACTAAATTTATTTTAGTATTTTATTTTCAGTGATGTATTTACACTTACCATGTAACACCTTAGTCTACCTACATAAGCACTGGGTGTCTCTGGTTAACTATCAGTATGTTTCAATGGATCTTTAATTTTATCTATGGATGTATACTTTTCTAGTCAGGTTACAACATATCCATGCCTGTCTGTGCTTTGAAAGTTTTGTTCATCTCTTCATATAGGTGCATGTTGGTTTTTCTGAATTCACATATATATATATCAATAAAGTTAAAATAACCTGTGAAATAAAGAAAATGATGGATAGATAGATGTATGGGTGATACATCATTGATGTTGAAAATTTGACCCTCCAACCCCCCCCCCAGCAGCAAACTGTCAGGTTAGCATTGTATATACATATTTTTGATAAACATGTTTACAGATTAGTCATTTTCAGTTGATGAATTAGGATTAAGGGTAGAGATAATTTTTATAAAGTATTCATCAGACTTTGAAGGGTTTTTTTTTTTGTTTTTCTTCCTCTGGATGGAGATAACATTGTACATAGCCAGTCTAATATGGTCGTCCAATACAAGAACTTATTTTTATATAGTAACATATAGAATATTTTTATATATACATATTTATTGTATGCCCTCTATATAGGATATATTCTGTAGATAGAATTAGAGTGCAGTTTCTATTTGACTATTCTATACATTCTAAATTCTATTCATAACTTATATTAAGAATGTATATATATATATGTATATATATATATATATATATGTATGTATATATGGGGAGCAATATGGAACTATGCCCAAAGAACAATAAAAATGTTCACTCCCCTTGAACAGCAATTCCAATTTTAGGCCTATATCCAGAAGAAATCATAAAAAATGAGAAAAGTCCCACATGTTCCAAAATATTCATAGCAACTCTTTTTGTAGTGACAAAGAATTGGAAATTGAGTAGATGCCCATCAATTGGGGACTGGCTAAACAAGTTATGGTACATAAATACTATGGAACATTATTCTGTAAGAAACCAAAATTTATTGGACTCTAGAGAAGCATGAAATGAGTTATGGGATTTCATGCTGAGCAAAGGGAGCAGAACCAAGAAAACAATATACAATCAATAACAATATTGTGAGATGAACAACCTTGATGGAAGCAGCTCCTCTCAGCAGTCCAGAGAGCTAGAACAACCATATTAGAACAACTATGGACAATGCAATCCCTATTCAGAGGAAGAAAAACAAAACAAAACAGAAACAAAAAATAAAACAACCCTTCAGGATCTGATAAACACTTTATGAAAGTTATTTATGTTTCTCTTTCCTTTAATCCTAATTCCTCATACCAAAAATGTCTAATCGTAAACATGTTTATCAAAAATATGTATGTACAGTGCTAACCTGACTGTTCATTGTTGAAGGGAGAGGGGTGGGAAGGGAGAGTAGAAGGAAATTTTGCAATTTAAAAATATGCATGTGAAAAAATAATAATGAAAAAGAAAAAATATAAATGTAACTTTTTATTTTATAACAGAGGAATTTTTAAATCTACTGAAGGTAAATCATTTATTAATATACACCGTGGTCATACATTTGTTATGTATATCATACTGTGCTCAAATTCCTAGGTAAAGGATTAGTTTTTGCTTCACTGAGGAAAGGTAATTTATTCATATTTTCTTTATGCAATTTCTAATGGCATTGCTAGTAACTTTGTGGTTTCAATCCCCACATAAACTAGTTAGACTTACTGTAAAATCACTGTCTGACACAAACTCTACTTTTATCCTTAGCCAGCAATTGACACATTATGGGCTGAACTCAGGGGATCGGACAGAAGAGCAGACATAAATCAGAGGACACTATAATGCCACTATAAGAAAAACAATTTAATGATCTTGGTAATAGGACATTCTCCTTCCCTTCCACTCCTCCTCCCCATCTCCCCTCCTCCTCCTCTCCCTCTTCTCCTCACCCCTCCACCCCTCCACCCTCCTACTTCTCTTTCCCCCTTTCTCTAATTTTCTCCTATCTCCTCCTCCTCAGCCTTTTGCTTTTCTGTTACTAGAGTTCCATTTTGGGGGAATATAGGAAATTTGGTTTGGAAAATGATCATTTTGAAAACACAAAGTAATTATAAATGCAAATAATTCAGGACCATAATCAATCTGTATTCCTATTCACCCATGTTTGTGCCATGTCAAGAGAAAAAAATGATATTTTTATGTACTTTTCCCTCCTGGATTTTAAATTGCCCTTATACGTCAAATTATTATTCAACAATGGTTACAACCTCATAGTTATTTAAATGATAAAAATGTAATATTAGAGAAAACATTGAGAAAATGATTTATAAATAGGGATATTTGAATCTCATCAACATCTTTGTTTATGTGTATATATTTGCATATACATGCATATGCTAAGGTGTGTAAGTATACATATATTTACATATATATGATATACACACACATACAGAGAGAAAGAGAGAGAGAGAATGAAAAAATGAGCTTGCTTTGAATTTGTGCAAAGTTTCTCTTGGAATTTTATTTTGAAATTTTTTTGGTACCTGAGAATTAGTCTTTTAAATATCCTGATGGAAACTATAATGCATTATCAATTTTAAAAGTTTTTCCTCAAGCTTTGCATGAAACATTATTAGAGTGGCATTTCCCATTAAAAGTTATATAGGGAAATGTTCCATGTCTTAGATATTAAAAAGCCTATTTAAATGTTTCTATACATTTTATCTATTTTTTAAGGCCAGAATGAAACATTATGAAGTAATATGTGTTTTCAACACCTTCTTCCTCTTGCCATCTAGTCTTTCAGATTTTTCCATGTCCCTTAAAAGTGCCTTGACATCTATAATTGCTTCATTCAGATTCCCACACTAGTATTCTATCCCTCTTTTCCTTTTTTGAAATTTTTTAATATTTTTTCAAATTACGAAAACAATTTTTAACTTTTTTAGATTTTTTTCAAATCCTCACCCTCTTTCCACACCCCACTCCCACACCCGAGATGGCAAGCAATTACATATAGATTATCCATGTACAGTCATTTGAAACTATTCTATATTAGTTATGTTGCAAAAGAAAACACAGAACAAAAAAGAAAAAGAAAGTGAAAAGATATCCTTCAATCTGCATTCAGGTTTTCATTTCTTTCTTTGGAGGTAGATAATGTTTTTATCATAAGTCCTTCAGAATTATCTTGAATCATTGAATTCCTGAGAATAGTTCACAGTTGATCACGGTATTGCTGTTACTTTGAACAATGATCTGGTTCTGTTCACTTCACTTTGCATCAGGTCAAGTAATTGTTTTAGGTTTTTCTGAAAGCATCCTTCTCATACTTTGTTATAGTATTAACCAATACAGTATATACCACAGCTTTCTTGTCACTCTCCAATTGGCAGGTTTATCCCATTCACATGCTACTTCCTTACCCACATCCTGACCACCCAGGGTCTTGCATAATTTCAATGTTATCTGTTTCTCCCTCACCCCTACCCCCACTAGTCAAACTTCTCTAACCTATATTTTTTCATTTCAAGACCCAGGACTCCATATCGTCCAAGAAGTCAATTCATTAGTGTGATTCACCAATTCATTCTAATGTGCTTGTAACTGAAGACTAGGAACAGTCTCCTGATTTCCAGTAATAATGATTTTCTGGAGATGGCTGCCTTGCCTTTGTTTCCTAAACTAAAGAAGTCCTGATCTACAGAATAAAGGGATTGGACTAAAAGCTTTCTAAGGTCCCTTTAAACTTGAGCTAATGCTAATACCTTCCCTCTGATAATACATTCTATTTACACATAATGTACACAATTATTTTCAAATTCTCTCCTCTCTAAGACTGTGAGTTCTTTGAGGGTAGGAAACTTATTTTTGCTTTTCTTTAAATCTCCAGCACTTATCCTAATGAATGGCAGATTGTTAACATTAATTGAATGAAAAAACAGAAATAAACAGTACAATGGAATCTTTTATGCTTCATAATTTTTTTTATCAAATTTGTGAATATAAAACTTTGATCCAATATTGTTTATGGAAAAATTCCTGTTCCCTTATCATATTTTCATCAGGAATTTCCTCTGCATGTGCAGATTAAACTCATTAAGATTTTGTAGAGCTAAGGAAACAGACATATGGCTCACTAGTTATTTGTCTTCTCAATCCCCTAAAATTTTCAGTAGTAATAGTACTTTTTATTTTGTTCCTATTTTGAAGTACCAGTCCCTTTTTCAATTATTGTAATAACTATTCTTTTGACACCTTCAGAATTATTTCACCTTTTACTTTGCATTCTTCTCTGTATGTTTGGTCTAATTCAACTATTTTTCTCTTCTTTATTTTCTTTTGTTCATTTTTTTCCCCTCATGTAGCACATTGGGAACTATAATGTTCAAAGCCACTCTCACTGAGGGAGAAAATAGTTTGCTATGAAAATGTCCCAGGTCACTTACTATTATTGCCTGCACAAGTATACTTCACTTTAATCAGGTCTAATAGTATAAAAGAAAAAAAATCCACTTTAATCATAAAATTAATTAAAGGATTTCCTTAATTGCAGATTTCCTTTAAATTACATGTTTCCTCATGTTTCCTTAATATTTCAAAATATGATTCGTTAATCAAAAATATCATTTTTACGGTTTTTGAGAAACCTTTTTTTACTATACTACTGACAGCTGCCTGCTCTATATCCTTCACCTTTTCACCTCTGGAAAATCACTGCCTTGGTAAACCCTGAGGGAAGTTCAGTTCTTTTTTCCTGTGGACTCTCAGTCTTGAGTAGGTTATAGGTTAATCATTCTAAACATGTGCCATGCATAAAATAGAGGAAACTGTTACTGCTTCATATCAAGAACGTAATTATTATCATAACAATGCAATAGGATTATTAGGAATATGAAGTTCTAATTCAGGGTAAAAATATTGATAGTTTCAGCATCTGATGTAAATTACTTTCTTTTAGGAAACTTTTAGAAAGACTTTACTCAAGGAATCAAAATGTAACAAATTTATTTATCTTAAACCTTTTCCTTATTTCTACAAGCACTTCCTGATGGACATTATTAGTTACTTCTTAATGTTGATTGTCCTTTCATATATTACCCCCAATAAAGTGGTTATGGTCAAAGAAGCTTACAATCTCGGGGGGGGGAGATACCAATTTATAAATTTGATTTATATAGGATATATTAGAGGTAATCTGAGAGGGAGAAAATTAAAGGAGACTTACCTCAAAGTGTTTTTTTACCTCATTCTGGAGGACTTTATTATGGTGATGTTTCTTTAAGTACCCAAACTTCCCAATTCCTCAATCTTCTACATTTCCTTGACCTACTCCTTTACTCCATCTTGGCTACACACTGAGAAATTTGATTTTGCCATCACTCACAAGTGTTCCAAGTCTGTATTCATAATCTTCAAAATTTCTTTATCTGATGAATACTTTTTATTTCTCTATCTTCCCTTTGCTTTGCAATCTCCATTTCTATTCTTCTCACTCACACTCACCCTCATGTGGTCAAAGTACTGTCAAATATTATTGATGCCTTCACAGTCCTCATATACATTTTTTTCTCTTCCCTGAAATAGCTATCACCCTGGCAATAATTCCCTCTTATATATTGGCTAGTCTATTGTCATAGTCTGCTAATTGAGCTCCTTGACTCAAGTCTTTATCCACTCTCATTTATTTTCCATTCAACTGACAAAGTTATTTTCCTTAAAGTGAATATTTGACCATTTTACTGTGTCCCATCACCCACCCCCAAAATGATCCAGTGGTTTTCAGTTTCATCCAGGATCAATTTAAAGCCCTTTAAAACCTGGACACTTTCTGTATTTCAAGTATTTAATAATAATGATGATGATGATAATTAACATTATTTTTTTTTGTTTTTTGCAAAGCAATAGGGTTTGGTGACTTGCTCAAGATCACACAGCTAGGTAGATCAGAATAAGATGGTCAGAGGTTGTGGTGAGGCCACCTAGCTGCCCCAATTGGTCTATTTTTTAATCAATTCAGAACCTGAAAAGATTCAAGCTTTGAGTTGGTGTTGAATTTTGCCCAAGATTTTATCAGCAAAATTTTGCACTGTTGAGTTTCTATAAAATGATCTGTTTAATTTTTTAAAAATAGAATCTTAAAAACAAAAACCTCCCAAAGCATTAAGATTCTAAATATTTGTGGGGATGAATAAACAATATTTTGGTACATAGATTAGATATTTCCTTATGTTCCTCTGATGAAAATGCATCTCTCTTTTACATATTTTTATATTGCCAGTTTCCCATGATTAGACTCCTCTTTCCTCTTCCACTTCTGCCTCTTGGAATCCTTGATTTCTTTGAAAATTCAGCACAAGAACCACATTTAAATGAAATCTTTGCTCAACTCTCAAGTTGCTAGTACCCGTGCCAACAAACTACTTTTTATTCATTTGGTGTAGATTCTGCAATGACCTATATATGTATATGTTTTCTCCTCCAAAGGAATGTAAGGTCCTTGAGGACAGATGTTTGTTTGTGTGTGTGTGTGTGTGTGTGTGTGTGTGTGTGTGTGTGTATACATTATATATGTCTATATGTATACATCATATATATATATAATATATATAATCTATTTGGTTTTAATACCTGTCACTTTACTAAAAAGTGTCTTGAATTTAAAATGAAGAGAAATCGAGGATAGATAATATTTCACCATCATTGTTGCATATCTTATACTGCTGCTAGGTGGTTCAGTGAATAGTGCTGTTCCTGAAAATGAGGAAGACCTGAATTCAATTCTAGCTTCAGTCACTTTCTAGCTTTATAACCCTTGGAAAGTTGCTTAACTTCTGTCTCAGTTTCCTCATCCATAAAATGGGTAGAATAATTATGCCACCCTCTAAGATTTGCTGTGGAAAATAAAATGACATAATATTTGCAAAGTGCTTTGTAACTATTAATGCCTTATAAAATATGAATTGTTATTAAGTTTGTAACATTAGTTATCTTTAATTAGAGTTCAAATCTGATCTCAGACATTAACTAGTTGTGTGACCCCGGGTCAAACTTTTAAAATCTGTTTGCCTCTATTTCCTCATATGTAAAATGAGCTGGAGAGGGAAATGGAAAACCATTACAATATCTCTGCCAAGAAAACTGCACATGAAGTCATGAAGAGTTAAACACAAATGAAAAATGACTGAAAAACAACAAATGCATTTATTGATTGAGCTGAAAGTTCAGAATTAAAATAGAAGAGGCAGCCTGATTGATGGAGAGAATATTAGATTTCTAGTCAGATATACTAGCTTTTCACCTTTATAAACTTGAATAAGTAATTTAACCTCATTAGACCTCAGTTTTCTTAGTTAATTCAATGATATCAAAGATCTCTTTTATCTTTCTTAGTTTTTGTTTTCTAAATCCCTTTCTATCTCTAAAAATTCTAAGATTCTGTGTTAAAAGGGAAATATTTCATTGTATTCAAGCAGTATATCCTAGTAAAAATCCTTTAGTAGATAAATTGCCATCCTAATTGTTAAAATGAAATTGCCTGCGTTACATTTTAGATGACTGCAAATTATATCTTCAATATATAAAATTCTGTCTATGAGATAGATAATGGACCTGACACTATCAAGGAGAAAAGAATAAATTGTTTTTGGAAGGACATTAATGCTAATTTCCCATTTAGCTGCTCTAGGAAAAGTGGACAAAATGAGTTTGCAACTCCAAAAATTGAGCAGTTTATTCCTATGTCTTCAGCAAGATTAGACAAAATGCATCTAGTTATCTGAGGCACTTTTGAGTAAAGAGTGCCAAATATAAGATATCAGTTTTTATTATTAAACATGATTTTAAAAATAATAAAAGCAGAAACATTTTAGGGTATTAAGAGAAAATAAATAGGTTGTCTATTGAAGTAATTATTGTTGATATCTGGAGTGTTAATAAATCATTCAAAACTGCCCAACTAATTTTCTAACAAGTCTCTGAAATTAGACAAAAATTCTAATGTACAATGGTTTTTAAATGCTTGATTTAAAGTAAACATTTAATGCCTATTTATTAGAGATCTCCTAAAAGTCTCTGCCCACTACACATATACTTGTTCATCCATGACACATATATATACATACAACACACACAAACACACCCCATATACACAGTGTAAGTAATCTTTTGCCTGAGATTGTTATTCCTTGTCTATATTGTTAGCACTACTTTTTTAATTCTCTCAACCTGATTATGCTAATAGTTAGCTTTGTGAAAATAAATATCATTTTTAATGATATTTCAATAATGGGAGGAATAATAGGTTTGTTTCAGAGTTACTTGATTACTACTTGTATAAACTTGAACAAGTAATTTAACCTCGTTAGGCTTCAGTTTTCTTAGCTATAAAATTTGGCTGGATAGATTAGATTATTTCAAAGATCCTTTCATCCTTGAATTCTGATGGTTTTTGTTTTCTAAGGTCCTTTTTATCCTATTTAGTAAATCATGTGTGAAAACACCTACAGAAGTCAAGAAGAGAGAATTCTTGGCCAAAATTATAAGAAAAAAGCAAAAAACACAACCCCCCCACAAAAAACAGTGATACTTTTGAGTAGTCAGACTCTCCTTACTTTCATTTACTTCTATCCCCAAAGGAATAATAGTTTTCTTTGAAAGGACAAGGGTCTGAAATAGGAAATGCAGATTATATGAAAAACCTTGAACATCATTACCACTAGATGCTATAAATTATAAAGAATGATCTCCTTAGCTGAAAATGTGGAGTGGTATCCTTCATGTTTTATTGACACCCAAATGCCATTTCCAGAAAAAAGTAAGAGCTGAGCATAGAGACACAGACATGAGTAACTATGGATATTTAGTTTTCTCAATATAAATAATAATAATAATAATAATAATAAATATATATAAATAAATAATAATGATAATAATGATAATTGTTTCCTAATGCTTTTCCACAGCTCAGTTTAGGCATTGTACAATAGGGGTAGTATAGTGGATAGAGCACTGAACTTGGAATCAGGAAGTCATCTTCATAAGTTCAAGACTGGCTTCAGGTACTGAGTTTTCCCCAGTGTCCTTCTCTGTAAAATGAGTTAGACAATGAAAAGGACAAAACGTTCCAGTATCTTTGCCAAGAAAATCCTAAATGAGGTCAGGAAGAGATGGACATCACTGAATTGACCCAACAACAACAAAAAACATTCAAAGAATCTTTTTTTTTGAATTTTTATTTATTTATTCTTATTTTTTGTACAAATGATTTTTTATACATTACTAAAATATTCTTGTTTAAGAGTAAACAAATATCCCCTCCCAAAAAAATATAGACCCTCATGAGCAATAAAGAGAAAATAATTGAAATAATAATAACAACAACAACAACAATAATA
Source organism: Macrotis lagotis (assembly GCF_037893015.1). Lineage (NCBI taxonomy): Eukaryota > Metazoa > Chordata > Mammalia > Peramelemorphia > Peramelidae > Macrotis > Macrotis lagotis. The sequence goes on from NC_133666.1 coordinate 465,982,685, forward strand.
ATAATAGGGGCAGCCAGGTAGTGCAGCAGATAGAACACCAGCCCTGGAGCCAGGAGCACCCAAGGTCAAATCTGGCCCCAGACACCCAACAATTACCTGGCTGTGTGACCCCAGGCAAGCCACCCCAACCCCATTGCCCTGCAAAAACAAAATAAAATAAAATAAAAAAATAATAATGATGATGATGATGATGATGATGATGATGATGATGATGATGATAGTAGGGGTGGCCAGGTTGCACAGTGGACAGAGCACCAGCCCTAGAGCCCAGAGAACCCGAGTCAAGGAATCTTTTGAGAATGGGTCAACAAAGGTATATAATGCTTACTCTTGTGCCAGACACCGTACAAAATTGCTAGAACTACAAAAATAAAATGAAAGCATCATTGCCATAAAAGAAGTTATATTCTCTTGAGGAAACAATATGTGAATGTGTGTATACATATAGTCATATACTGATATATTTATATTTACACACATATTAAAAATGCAAGAACTTGGAAAAGGGAAGTATCAGAAGTTGAGGGAATCAAGAAATACTTCAAATGAATATTTCAGGGAGAAAAATGTTCAAAGAGGTAAAGGAAAGGAAGGTGTATTTTAGGTAGGAGAAACAATTTGACAAAGACATGGATATGGGAGATATTGTTTTTGAATTGCAATGTTAGTTTGACTGGTCTTTAATATTGAGGTAGATTGAAGACAAGATTGGAAATGACTTTAAATTCCAAGCAAAAGAGTTTATGTTTGATCCTTGAGGAGTTTATCAGCTCTTCGTGTTTTTTTTAATTTACTTATGTGATCAGATCAATAGTTTAGTAAAATCACATTTGGAAAATGGATTGTAGTAACAAGAGATGAGCCTAGGAGACTGTTGCCAGGTAATAGTGTAGGCCTGGTGACTGATTGATAGGACCTGAACTAAGAGCATTACCATTTGATCAGGGAAAAGAAGTTAAAGGTGAAAATATTGTAGAGGTAAAGCATGGCAAGATTTGGCAACCAATGTATTTGTGGAGAGGGAAAGTCAAAGATAATACTTAGGATGTAAACCTATGAGACTAAAAGAGTGATAGTACTTTTGATAGGAAAAAGGAAAGTTCATAAGAAAAGTGAATTGGGAGTTAAAGTAATTGTAATAAATTCTGCTTTATGCATATTGACTTCTCAATTTGGATCAATGCACAACATGGAAACAATATAAAGACTGACAAATTGCTTTCCAGGGGTGGGGGGGGAGGGAAGTAAGATGGAGAAAATTGTAAAACTCAAAATAAATAAAATCTATACATATTGACTTTAAAATATCTAATAAGAAGACAGTAGTGTAGAAATGGAATTCAAATGAGGCTAAGATTGAATATATATATATATAGATCTGGAAATAATTTATATGATGATGATGAATGTCCTTCATTCTTGAAGAAGCTCATGACATCAGGGAGGTGATGTCATGATGTGAACATGAATTGAATTTTTTTTGAGTAAGGTAGGGTGCTGTGCTAAGCAACCAGCTTCAATTTGTCCTCCAGTGCCCTCTAGGTATGAATTAGGATGACTGGAAATAACATTGTATGAGAGGAAATTCCAAGGTCACACAGCTAGTAAGTGTCTGAGGTGGGATTTGAATTCAAGTCCTACTGTCTATACTGTCAGTCCTCTACCAATTGTGTCATCTTGCTACCCTAATTTATATAGAGATGATAATTAAACACATGTTGATATAGAAATTGAGAGAAAGAATTTCAGTGGAGGAAAAAAAAAGAGGATCCAAGACAGATCCTTAAAGTACAACTATAGTTAGGGGAAGTGATCTGAATAATGAGCTGATAAAAATGATTGAGTGGTCAGAGAGGTAGGAGGAAAACTAAAGAAGGAAACAGATGTAATGCCAAACAGGATGGTTGGGTGACTTGCTGGAGATCATCCTACTAGTTAATAGAAGGACAAATACAGGTCTTATGATTCTCAGTTTGGGATTTCTTCTGCTATATCATAAATTCAACCAGATTTAAATCTTATAGATATGTTTTTATTTTTCAAAACTATGTAAAGTACATGATTTTAAATGAGAACTTCCATGCTACAATATTCCTGAAGCAATGTCATTTGCAGTTGTGGTTTCTGCTATTTTGAAAGAATTATTTATTTTTTAAAAAGTCTTGTAGTCACCACAGAGCTATGTGTGTTGTCTATGGAGAACAGTGCATCTCAAGCTTTCTATCATAATATATGTTTTTTTAAAAAAGTAGACCATAGTCTGGGTCTTCTACAATGAATAATCACATAAATATCTTATTAAGAATGAATGTGGTATTTTGGTTGAGCAAAGTTATTGCTAACTAAAAAAAAGTATCAAATGTAATAACCTTAACTGATTAAATTGATGGACATTTATAAAAGTATTTCTGCCTAATTTTCTTGAACAGTAAATATTCTTATTCATTCTGAAAATTACACAACAGTGGGGAAGTACTCTTGTGAGAATAAATAACTCTTTTTTTCAATCATTTCTCTTGAAAATGAGGAAACAGAACCTAATATTACATAGGTAAGACAGTAAAGAGTTAGTATAGCTAGATAAGATGCTAGAAAGCATAATCAGTAAGAAAAACAGGAAGCTACTACTAAGTTTTTAAAACATCTCATATTACTTCATCTATAATTATATTTAAAATGTTATGACTTAAAGTACAGTTGAAAAATATTTTGGTATAACTCTAAGATACAATCTTATAAAAAGAGACTCAATGAAATTTTGACATACTGTTTGCATTAAGGCAGCTATGTGACAAAGTGGATAGAGTACTGGCCCTAGAGGCAGGAGGACCAAGTTCAAATCTGACTTCAGACACTTATTAGCAGTGTGACCCTGGGCAAAACATTTAACCTCTATTTGCCTCAGTTTCTTCATCTGTAAAATGAACTGGAGAAGGAATGGCAAACCACTCTGGTGTCTTTGCCAAGAAACCTCAAATGGGTTCATGAAGAGATAGGCATGACTAATCGATTAAACAACAGTTTACATTTAAGAAGTGAAACTAATTTTGTATAAATTTTTGGCAGCTAGGTGATGCAATGGAAAGAGCATCTACCCTGGAATCAGGAGGACCTGAGTTCAAATCTGACCTAAGACTATTGACATTTATTATCTGTGTGACTTTGGACAAGTCATTTAACCCTGATTGTCTCACATCTAGTCCTGATTCCTATCTGGCCTCTGGACTCAGATGACTCTAGGGGAGAAAGTGAGACTGGTGATTTAAATGCAATACTTGTCATATAATCATCTCCCGGATAGAATGGATTTCTTTAAGAATGAAGGATCAACATCATCATCATGTTTCAATTTGCCTAATAACAATCCAGATACTCCACAAAAATGATGCTCAAATAACTTATAGTTCAGTAGGTTATCATGCCAACAGAAAGTAAAAGGAACTTGACATAGAAGCACCTGATTTTTGAGTGGCTAATATTTCCTAATACCATTTCCAGTGTGATAGCCATCCATCTATTGGTAAAACTGCAGAAACTTTTCCCTTCTTTCTGTACCATATAAATTTTGTAATTATCTTTTTTCTAATTATAAAAGCAATCCTTTGGAAGTTTGGTTCATTTGGGTTGTGAATACAATTCAACAGCCAAAGCCTTAGTTCTGGTTTGATTTTGGGATGAAAGTGTGCACTCATGAGTCACTGAACAATTAACAAGGGAGGAAGTATAAATTACCCTACAGTGAGGATATGTAACAAGGATTCAGTGGCACTTCAGGGCTCTCTGGACACTTCCACTCTATGGCATGGGGATTATATGTGGAGAGAGTTCAGCTACAATAAGGGAATTTGCATTAGGAAATTAGTGTTCTACAACAGTATGATACTGAATAAATTATTTTTGTAGATAAATTTAGGAAAAATTATCAATTTTATTACACTGCTCCATCCCACTGATGAATAATTAATATTTTCCAATTGCATAGCTCTATATTTATTTTTGTATTATTATTATTGCAGTAATTTATTATGTAAATATTATACTATTTTGTAAACAGATTTTCATAGTTCTTGAATGTAACCTGAAAGATAGTTTCCCAGATATTCTCAATAATCTATAATTTTAAATAGAAATTCACTTCTTTGTGAAGTTGTATTAGTATTTTATAGAAATGTTAATATTTTGAATTTATTTTCTCTTCTACAATTTTGCTGAAGTTGTAAATTGTTTCAATTAACATTAATTGATTCTCTAGGGTACTTTAAGTATATTATTATATTATAAGCAAAGTTTTCTTTGCTTATGATTATTTTTTCCCCAAATGCCCTCCCTCTTATATTTTCTTTTCCCCCTTTTCTGTTCCTATTGTTGAATGCATTTCTACAACAATTTGTGTGTGTGTGTGTATTCAGCCTTCTTTTGACTAGTTTAGATAAATGGAGCTTGCCTAATGGGTGTTTTCTTTACTTGTTCCATATTTGATTATATTTCTATGTGTCTTCACAATTTCTATGTGTCTGTCTTTTCTTCCATTGCCTTTAGTGAATCCTCTCTGTCTTTCCCCTTGATTCTTATATTAAAAATATAACAGAACTATTTATAGGCATTCTATCTCAATTTTCTACCTCTATTATCCTTTAGACTTTTTTAGTACCTACTCTGTTAGAATTTAAACAAATTATCTTTATAAAGTCACTTCTGATTTTTCACTCTTTATCATTTTATTTCCCTTTTAACTTTCATATTCATATTTCACATATTTTTTCTAGATTCATTTTCTATAAAAATATTTGAAAATAATTTCTTTTAAAATTCATTTCTTTTCCCTGTAGGACTATATGTAATTTTCTGAAAAAAATTCTTTTTGGTTGGAGACTTTTAAAATATCTCATTCTGTATTTTCTATAGCTGGTAAATTTTGTATGCTCTTGATTTGGTTCTTTTTTATTTAGATTCTTTTTTTTGGCTACTTTTTGGGATGTCTGGAAGTTTGAGATTCTGACAATGACATTTCTGAGAATATTCATTTGGAATTTTTTTTTAATTGATGATTGGTGGATTCTATTTTTACATTGCTATCTTCTAATATGCTTGTGAATTTAAAATATGTCTTGAAATATAATATTAAGGTTCTTTTTTGTTGATGAATTAATGTGATTATATTATTTTAATGTCTTAAGATTTTCCTGGTCACAGTTTTTTAAGAAAAATAAATTATCTTACATTTTTCCTTTTTTTCTTTTGTTTTTATTTTAATAATTCTTTTTGACTCATAGAATTATTAATTTATAATTGAACTACTATTACATTCTGGTGTTTAGAGAATATTTCTAAAATTTTGTATATCTTCTGTTAACAGTGTTGATCCTTTTCTCTCATTGTTTAATTTCTCCTTTAATTTCTTTTTATAACATCTTTAAAAAATTCTTACATCATTTCTTCAAAGTTTTTGTTTTCTTTTGGGCAAGATTTTTTTAAATTTTTCTTTGAGAGGAGTTTGTGCCTGTCATTCCTTCAGTATAAAGGCCCTTTTATTTGTTTATTTATCTTTTTTGTTGCAGAGGTCTTAGGTATTGAGCTTTAGATCTCTCCTTCTCTGCAAGTCTCAATTCAGAAAGCTTTTCTTTACACTGATCATCTTTCTTTGGGCCTTTTCCTTTCACCTTGAACACCAAAGTTATCCACTCTTGTTATCAACTTAATCTCTCTTATGATTTAGTTGAAGTGCTTCCCTTTGAATGGGAGAGAGAACCAGGAAGCAGTGATAATTTTGCACTGGTTAAAAAAAAAAAAAAGAGATTGATCAGTAGAGCAGATATAGAGAAATAAATCATCTAGTATCATTGTATTTGATAAACAAAAGGATCCCAAATATTGGGATAAGGTTTCATTATTTGACAAAACCTACTGGAAAAATTAAGGATGGTTGGTGATCCTGATATTACTGTGTCAAGTCACTGAGCTTATGTGGAATAGTGAGAGTGGCATATTTGCCCAATGCCCCTTCACTGTAATCAATATTATATGCAAGTCATAACATCACTTTTATTATGTCATGGTCTTCTTATTAGCCAAAGGACAACTAACTACTAACTGGGAAAATTGGACACTAGTATGGAAGAAATTAGATTATACCAACATCTTATCTTCTATAAAGAAAAACTCCAAATACATATATATGACCTAGATACAAAAGATCATATCACAAGTAAATGAAGGAAATATGTATATGTATACACAAATACATATGAGCTATGGAATAGGAGGAAAACTTGTAAACAAACAAGGAATAGAGATCACAAACATGACAAATAATTTTCATTTATATAAGAATTTTTAAAAGTGTACAAACAAATCTAATAAACCAAGATCAAAAGGAAACAATTGCCTGAGAAAAATCTTTGCAGCAAGATTTTCTGGTAAATATCCCATTTCCAAAATATGAAAAGAATTTATTCAGATTAGTAAGAAAAAGAGCCATTATCTAATTGATAGATGACTAAGGCTATAAACAGATAGTTTTTCAAGGGCAGAAATTCAGGGTCTATTCAAGCTCTCTCTCTCTCTTTCTCTCTCTCTCTCTCTCTCTCTCTCTCTCTCTCTCTCTCTCTCTCCCTCTCCCTCTGTGTGTGTGTGTGTGTGTGTATTCAAATAACTATTAATTAGAGAAATTCTAATTAAAACAATTCTGAAATTCCATGGAATTCTTCTCAGATTAGCAAAGATAACAAAAAAAGGAAAATTATAAATATTTAAGGGGTTATAGAAAGAAGTATCAAGATGATATACTGATGATAGATTGGGAAATAGAACCACTCTGGAAAGCAATTTGGAATTGTACACAAAGTTACTAAACAGGACAATCACTTTCACTCAGTCATACTATTGCTAGGTCTATATATACAAAAGGAAAAAAAGGAAGAAGAAAAGGTCTTTTATATACATGATATTCATAGCAACTCCTTTTTTGTAGTATCAAAAAACTGGAAATGAAAATGTTCAGCAATTGAGGAATGTTTGAATAAGTTGCAATATATAGAAGTGATGAAACATTATTTTGTTTTAAGGAATAAGGAAATAGGGGTAGCTAGGTGGCATGGGGCAGCTAGGGGCATAGTGGTTAGAGCGCTGGCCCTGGAGTCAGGAGGACCTGAGTTCAAATGTGGCCTCAGACACTTAATAATTACCTAGCTGTGTGATATCAGGCAAGTCACTTAACCCCACTGGCTAGAAAATTTTTTTAATTAAAAAAAATAAGGAAATAGATGATTTCTAAAAAAAGACCTGGAAAGACTTTTGTGTATTATTGAGGTAAGTAGAAATAGAACAAGTATATTTTATAACATTAATATTATAAAGATGAATAATTTTGAAACCTTTTTATAAACTGATAAATAATGAAATGAGCCAAGCAAGAGAACAATTTATATAATAAACAAAAACACCAAATATAAAAACTACTTTGAAATCTGTAAGAACTGTTATTAATACAATGACCATGATTCTGGAAGAACAATGATGAAATATACTGTATATGACAGAGATCTAAGATGAAAAATGTTACATGTGTTTATATGTATCTATATCTAATTAATTAAATAATACTTTTTCTAATTATAAACAACCAAAGAGGGAAATAGTTTTCCTTGTCTTTGCAAAGAATGTATATTTGGTTTTTTCCCCAATTGAATGAGGAAACAAGGGAGAAAAAATACATTTCTGTAAACTTTCTTTTAAAATAGACAGGTTAGGGGATACAGCAGATGTGAAATAGTGCATTTATATTCAGATGAGATCACTGTATTATTATTGAAATTTTAATGTTTCACTTTGTTATGAGAGACTTCTTGTGAAGGATTATTCTGAAAATATTTTTTTTTGTAAGGCAAATGGGGTTAAGTGGCTTGCCCAGGGCCACACAGCTAGGTAATTATTAAGTGTCTGAGACCGGATTTGAACCCAGGTACTCCTGACTCCAGGGCCAGTGCTTTATCCACTACGCCACCTAGCCGCCCCTTGAAAATATTTTAACTAGAAAACAAACTATATAAACGGAACAACATGGAAGGCTCATACTCTCAGTATAATCACAAATATGTTCTTCTTAACTGAATAGTTAGAAGGTACCAAAAAATGCTAGTCACCAAATGGGCAGTTACATGGTACAGTGATTAGAGCACTGGCCTTGGATTCAGGCGGACAGAAGTTTGAATATGGCCTCAGACACTTGATACTTAATAGCTATGTGAACTTGGGCAAGTCACTTAAACCTGATTGTTTTCCATCCAGGTCCATTTCCAGTCTTCCTGATTCATATATGGCCACTGAACCCAAGGGGTTCTGAAGGAGAAAGTGGGGCTGGTGACAGCACAGCACCCTCTCACAAATCCAGTAAATGTTCTTGTCATGGTGTCACCTCTCCTAATGTCATAGTCTTCTTTGAGAACAAAGGACAAACATTAGTCATCAAATAGCAACACCCAACTTAAAACTGACTTTTTTTTTTAGATTTTTCAAGGCAATGGGGTTAAGTGGCTTGCCCAAGGCCTCACAGCTAGGTAATTATTAAGTGTCTGAGGCTGGATTTGAACCCAGGTACGCCTGACTCCAAGGCTGATACTCTATCCACTGCACCACCTAGCAGCCCCTATTAAACTGACTTTTAATGGAAAACAATAATGAATATAGGAGCCATTTCAGTGCTATTTATGTATGCTTTTTGATTTCTTGAAGCAAAGAATAAACATTAAATTAGAAAAAAGGATCAAGATGAGAAAATATAGCTTTCAAGTTTTAAAAACTCTTGTTCAGTCATATCCAGTTCTATTTAAGGTTTTCTTGACAAAGATTTTGGAATGGTTTGCCATTTACTTCTTCAGCTCATTTTATAGAAAAGGAACTGAGACAAACTGTAAACTTGCCTAAAGTCATGTAGCTAGTAGTGTCTGAGGTTGGATTTGAACTCATGAAGAATCTCCCTAATTCCAAGCTCAGTGCTCTTATATACTGAACCATCCAGCTGCTAGCCTCTTTAAAAGCACTAGCCTTATCTATTCATACTATCAAATAATGCTAGCAATGTGAAGTGGATAATGAATGATTTCCTACTGAATTCTAACCAATATAAAACAGTCATCATAATGAGGCTAAAAGAATTGAGAAACTTCATTAGTCAAGTAGAAAGACATATCACTATCTCTTAAAACTACAAGAAACTGTGGAGGGGAAAAAATGAGTAGATACAAGATCCTGCTGTGTTTATTATAGCTTGTTGACAATATTTATAAAATATATTTAATTCAAGGGAAGAAAGCAAAATGTTGAAACTTCTCAAACATACATGGGAAAGACATACAGGAGTCCTTGATTGAAAAGAGAATAGAAAGAAATTTGATTCTTTCAACAAGGATCCAACAAGCCATTAAGAAGGAGATGTATACTTCTAAAGGTATTGCCATTGTTATTAAGAATGCCCCAGGACAGAGGGGAATTAAAAGATGATTCATCTTCTACATTTTCCTGTTTATGACACTGGTTATGACATTGAGTTCTTTTTGTCAAGCCTTAGAGTACCATACACTTTTTTTTGACAGTATATTTATTATTTTTTCACATTACTACAATAGTTTTGTAAAAGTAAACATAATCCCCCTTCCCCTCCACAAAGATAAAACTCAAGAAAAATAAAGTGAGAGGGGGAAAGTGTGCTTCATCAACTCTGATGCCATCAGCTCTGACTTTGGGATGGATCTAATTCTCTATCATAAGGCCATCAAAGAAATTGCTTCAATATTTTTCCCCACAGTTGCTATTGCTAGTTGTATTTCCCTCCATCCTATCCCTCCTCACCCCATTTATTCTATTCTTTTTCTCCTTTCACCTTGTCCCTCCTCAAAAGTGTGTTGCATCTGACTACCCTCTCCCATGATCTTCCCTCTTTTGTATCACCTACATCCCCCTTCCCCTCCCCTGTCCCCTTTCTTTCTCTTATCCTTTCATTTCCTTTATTCCTCTAGGATAAGATAGATTTCTATACCTTATTGAGTATGTATGCTATTTCCTCTCTGAGCCACCTCTTATGAGAATGAAGGCTCACTCATTCCTCCTCACCTTCCCTCCATTGCAAAACTTTTTCTTGCCTCTTTTACATGAAATAACTTAGCTCATTCCACCTCTCATTTCCCTTTCTTCCAGTACATTCCTTTCTCCCCCATAACTCTTTCTTTATAATGTTATTCCATCATTTTCAACTCCCTCCTGTGCTTTGTCCATCCATCCATCCACATATATATATATATATATATATATATATATATATATATATTACTTCTCACTGCCTTAATAAATAAGAAGGTTCATATGAGTTATCATTATCTTCTGCCCATGCACTCCCTCTATGCTTCACCTGAGTCCTGTACTTGAAGATAAAACTTTCTGTTCAGGTCTGGTCATTTCACAGTAAAGTTTGAAAATTCCCTATTTCATTGAATGTCCATCTTTTGCCCTGAAAGAAGATGTTCAGTTTTGCTGAGTATTTGATTCTAGGTTGTAATTCAAGCTCTTTTGCCTTCCAGAATATCATATTCCAAGCCCTACGAATCCTTAATGTAGACACTGCCAAATCCTGTGTAATCCTGATTAATATTTGAATTGCTTCTTTCTGACTGCTTGTAATATTTTCTTCTTGACTTGAGATTTATAGAATTTGACTATAATTGGGAGTTTTTATTTTGGGATGTCTTATTTTTCTGTATTATTTCATGGAAAATGAAGTCTAGGCTCTTTTCCTGGCCATGACTTTCAGGTGACCGAATAATAATATCCTGGATCTGTTTACTAGGTTAGTTGTTTTTCCATTGAGATATTTCACAGTTTCTCCTAGGTATTTATTCTTTCGGTTTTGTTTCATTGTTTTCTGATTTCTCACAAAGTCATCAGCTTCCCTTAGCTCCATTCTACATTTTAGGAATTATTTTCTTCAGAGAACTCTTTTATCTCCTTTTCCCATCTGAACAATTCTGCTTTTTAAGGCATTCTTCTCATAATTGATCCTTTGGACTACTATTACCATTTGACCTAAGGTTTTTAAGATGTAATTTTTTCAGTATTTTTTTTTGTATCTCCTTCACCAAGTTTATGACTTGGTTTTCATGATTTTCCAGCAATGCTCTCATTTCTCTTCCCAATTTTTCCTCTACCTCCCTTACTTGATTTTTGTTGAGCTCTTCCATAGCCTGAGACCAGTCCATATTGTTCTTGGAGACTTTGGATATAGAAGTTTTAACTTTATCATCTTCCAAGTGTGTATTTTGATTCTCCATGGAATCAAAGTAATTGTCTTTGGTCAGATTTTTTTTTTCTTCTAATGTTTGCTCCTTTCCCTGGTCCATGGCTTGATTTTAACTCTATTAAGGTGGGCTCTGCTTCCAGGGTGGAGGATACACTCTCCTAAGCTTTTGAGGGCTTTTGCAGCTATTTTCAGAGAACCCTCCCAGAACTTTTTGAGAGACTCTACTCTGACTTCTCTCCTGGGTTGTTGGTCTGTGGATGACACAGCCACTCCCTTCTGCTCTGAAGCTATGAGGAGCATCTCTGTTCCTTTATGACACATTCCCTTTCTGACACTGAGATCTGAGTATAGTCAATGCAACAGAGATAGCAGAGAGACCTCTTCAATCTCCACTGATCCCCTTACCCACCGTGGGCTGAGCTCTCTGGAAGCAGCTTGCTGGGAAGTTCTGCAGGCCTGCTTTCTGATTCCTGGGGTGGGAGCTGTACCAAGGCCTGCACTGAAGTGGGCTCCAGACTGAACTCTGTGCTCACCCTGATACAGCAAAGTTTTTCCACTGACCTTACAAGTTATCCATGGCAATCCCTGGACTGAGAGGTCTGGAAACCACCCCTGCTGCCATTGCCACAAGTGTCCACAGGGACCCAGGCATTGGGCAGGCTATTTCTGTATGGCTGGAGCCGGTTGCTCCTGCTCCACTGTGGCCCTTTCTCATCCCAGTGTTACTGATCTTTCCTGTGGATCTTACAAGTTGTCTTTAGAATTCCATTAGAATGATTGTTTAAAAGCATTTGAAGGCATTTGGAGTGGTCTGGGGAGAGCTTCTGGGATCTCCTGCCTTCAATTCACCATCTTGACTCTGCCCCTCCACCATATACTTCTTAAATGAGATCTATAATCACTCCTACCAACTTAAACCTCATCCTACCAAATTAAACTAATCTTACCAACTTAAACCTCATCATTTACATAACATACATAAAAACATACTGAGTAAGGAATACTATTGTTGCAACTATGGTATGCATTCAGAAGGATAACTTGTTGAACTTGATCTATCTATAAATGTAGCAGATTTGTGACTGCTAAACTGTATTTTCCCCCAGGAACTATATACTATATTTCAGCAGAATTTGAAACAAAGAAAATGTAATATCTAAAATTCTAAGCAGAAATGGTCACATTTGAGCAACTCAGCTTTATGTAGTTAAGCCAATGAGCAAAGAGCCTTGAGACCATTCCAGTCAGAGAAAGACGTTTAGCTGCCTGGTAGTGTAGTCTAAAGTGACTTGCATCACCTCTCTCTATGCCTTTCAATAATTTGTATATTTGCATTAAATACAATAAAATTATATTTCTTTTTTTGTACATTACAGTCAGGAGAGAGGTTCCACTTTAGGGATAAGATTAAATGAAGTGCTTCTAGTTTCTGAAATACTTGAATACATTTTATATATATATATATATGTATATACATATATATATATAATGTATATGCCTACAGAAATGTATATCTATATTGATATCAATATCTAAGATATAGATAAGATATGTGTATACATGTCGGTTTAACAAAATGTTATAGGAAACACAAATATATGTACATTCTCTGACTATATGACCTTGGGTAAGTCACTCAAATCCAATTCATGTGCACCTCCCTCCTTGATGTTTGGTGTGTGTGTGTGTGTGTGTGTGTGTGTGTGTGTGTGTGTGTGTGTGTGTGTGTGTGTGTGTGTGTGAGAGAGAGAGAGAGAGAGAGAGAGAGAGAGAAATTCATATATACCTCAGCTGGATGATGAGCTGGGCTGAATTGGAATTAGGAAATTTCATAGATGGTCTGATAATGTCAGTTTTCTCCTTTATACAAACCTCCCTTTTAAAAAATATCATTGATGATTCAGTACTACAATAAAACTATAAATCATAGAAGGGGAAAGGAAGGAAATAAACTTTTATTAAGCAGGTGCTAAAGGTTTTGTGAATATCATCTCATTTCATCCTCTCAACAGCCCTTTGATGATAATATGATCATCCCCAGTTTTTAGTTAAAGGAAGTGAGGAAGACATGTTACATAACTTTCCCAGAGTCATCCAGCTGCTAAGTGACTGAGGCATGATGTCAGCTCAGATCTTCCTTTCTCTAGGTCCAGTACTCTATCCACTACATCTAGCTGCCTCCCCTCTGAAAATTCAAAGTTATGAGCCTCCTAAAGAACAACTGAAAGACTACTGGTGCTTGTAAATAGAATGCAACAGGTTATTGTCAAAGATGTGGCTTATATATTAGAGGTAGGGACACTATGACCACAAGTCATGAAACACTGCAATCTCTGAAGAATCAAATGCATATGCTATCTAAAGGGTGAAAGAAAAGATAGAAGTATGGAGTGAAAGGAAAGGGTAGCTACCCACTCGTGCTAGTCTTCCTGAGTTCAAATATGGCTGTGAGATCTGGGCAGGTCACTTAACCCTGTTTGCCTCAGTTTCCTCATCTGTAAAGTGAGTTGGAAAAAATATGGCAAACCACTCCTGGTTCCCTGCCAAGAATACCCCAAATTGGCACAAGAAGAATTGGACACAACTGAAATGACTAAACAACAAAAGAGAAAGGATATAAGATGATAAATTCAGTTTACTAAAATGGGAGCCCACATAACATCCAAAGACTTTGAAGAAGCCCCCAAGCATATTCAGGTGTTCTGTGTCTCCTTCCCCTCCACCCCTCCAGCTCATAGAGGACTTGTAGGAGGACATAGATTAAAGTTGCATGACATGAGAAAATATGGATTCATTGTAATCATCACTGTTGGAGGAAGTTTACCCACATTGAGCTGAAAGCAGATCTATTAGCACGATGAAGGCTTAATAGATATCTTTCCTCATAAAGTAGCTTACTGTTCTGGATGAAGATAAAAGGAAATTAAGAGTTTCATTGACTAACTTTTAAATATCTTACAATGAACCCTTTTCAGAGATTAACTTTAAAAGAGACAGAAACAAATAGCAGTCTCATCAGTATTGAAAAACAATTCTGAGGCGAAATTGAATATTCTCTTACCTTTGCTCAGATTTTCCAGAAATTAAGGGATTAGTTAAAAATGATTGGTTACATATAGACACTCAGTGTTTTGAATTTCAATAGAATGTATAAAGAGCCCTAAGATAGTAGCATCTTTCAGAGTATATGGCTTCTATCTGTCCTTTTATTCATCTCTTTTCACAGCCAGGTTAAAAAACTTTAATTGATAGAATCATAGATTTAGAAGAGGGAGCAAAAAGTGATCTTAACCTCTGTCTTCAAGTAGATAAATAATTCAGTGTCTAGGATATTGTTAAAGGCTTGTGCTATTATTAGTGACCTCCAGGGATGAAATTTTGTGACCTTTCTTGGTAGCTTGCCCTAGGGTATCAACAACTTTTCATCAAAGTTCCAGTGTCAAACTAACATTGTTTTAGTTTCCAGTTGGAAACTTGTCACAGAAATATTACTTTTAAATGGAGAATTTTATTGGAATGGGAGGTTGGAGATTCAAGGAAGTGGCATACAGAGTGCTATATAGGAACACTTTCAGGACTATTTCTTTTGAAGATTGCTGCTAAAATATTGTTTTTAATTAGTAAATGTTCCTTTTTTAATTTACAGAATTCTTTTCAAGGCTTTTTTTTAATACTTCAGATCCATTTAGAAGAACCATTGTGCTCTGAAGATGGTCTTGATTGAAGGTTGTTATAATTGACAGTGGAGAAAAAACAGACAGGGACATAGAAAGATACATTTTCTACTCTTTTTATCTTTTCCTTCCTTTTTTTCCCCCAAATGAGCCAAGCTAGATAATCTTCTTTACTTACACACACACACACACACACACACACACACACACACACACACATGCATACACACATGCATGCACACACACATTTTAGTGTGGGTGATAGTAATTATATAACATAACTAATTTGCATTCATATATAGAATTTTTAATTATTAAGCACTACAATTTCATCACCATCAAGCTTGAGCTCTGTACCCTCTGTTTGCTTTTTTTGGTCAAGTATTTTATTTGAAACCTTAGTTTCCTTTGCAAAAAATAAATAATAAAACACTTGCCAGTATGGTTTTGAGGAAAGTATTCCATTAAGTAAAAAGCACCATAGGAAAGCAAACAGTATGATGTAGACAGAGAGCTGCCCTTAGCATTCAGGAGGAATCCAGTCCAGTCTCTGATAACTAGCCATATCCTGGGACAAAACATTTAATCTTTTGAGTGATGTAAGCAAGTGACTCACACATTGAGTATATGGCTAATTTATTTGCCAGATTGTGCCTCATGGCAGCCTGCAATAAGAAAAATGGTAATAATAGCAGTAAACATGATGATTATAATAATAACAGCTAACATTTATATGGCACTTGGTATGTATGAAGCACTCTGCTAATAACTTTACATATATTGTCTCATTTAATCCTCAAAACAATTCTGGAAGAAAGTGCTATTATTATTATCTCTATTTCATAGCTGAGGAAATTGAGGCAAATAGAGATTAAGTGACTTCTCCAGGATAATACAACCAGTCAATCCTTGAAACTAGATTTGAACTCAGGTTTGGTTTTTTTTTTAGGTTTTTGCAAGGCAAACGGGGTTGAGTGACTTGCCCAAGGCCACACAGCTAAGTAATTATTAAGTGTCTGAGGCTGGATTTGAACCCAGGTACTCCTGCTTTATCCACTACGCCACCTAGCTGCCCCTTGGTTTGGGTTTGTTTTTTGACACCAGATTCACTATTATCATTATATTCTACTTAACTGCCCTAAACTCACATTCCAGGGAAACACAGTGATACCTGATGTCTATCAGATACTGTGATAAATTCTACCCCAGAGTAGTTCACAGTGTTAACTTGAACTTGAGGTTGCATTCTTTTCAAAGACTTTAATTATTTTAAAAAATTATTTTTGCAAGGCAATGGGGTTAAGTGGCTTGCCCAAGGCCACACAGTTAGGAAATTGTTAAGTGTCTGAGTCCGGATTTGAGCTCAGTTACTCCTGACTCCAAGGCCAGTGCTCTATCCACTGTACCACCTAGCTGCCCCAAAGACTTTAATTTTTAAGATAAGTTTTTGATTACTTGTGCTTTGGAATATTACTATAACTCCATAAACTTTATGCTTATAATGACATCTCTTTCCAAACCTGGATTTCCAGTTATTTCTCTGATTAAAATAATTAATTAATTAAAGAATACATACACATACATATATTTAAAAACAAGTACTGCTTGAATAGAAGAGAAAAATGGGGGTGATGGGATCCAATCAAATTCCAAGGTTTGAGAAGCTGTGCAGTACTCAATAGGCATACACATCCTATTAGCAATTAATTGTTATTTAAGAATGAAACAGGGTTAGCTAGTTGGTGCAGTAGACAGAGCACTGGCCTTGGAGTCAGGAATACCTGAGTTCAAATCTGACCTCAGACACTTAATAATTACCTAGCAGTGTGGCCTTGGTCGAGCCACTTAATGCCCATTGCCTTGCAAAAACAAAAATAAAAACAAAAAAAAAGAATGAAACAAATTTTGCCGTTTTTTCCAAATAGCTACTAAGTTGATAGAACATAAATATTCATTAATATTTAGACATCACTGCTTAATAAATGGAATGGTAAGATATTTTTCTTTTAGCCTAGAGGCATATTGAAAAATTACTAATACATGAACTACAAAAGTATGGGAACCTCTCTCCAAGTCAGACTCTATGTCTGTAAGTTGAGGGAAACTGTTGATCTGGATTTCCTCCCTGGGATTTCTCTGTACCAATAAAATAACTTCTCTACTCTTATCGGCTTCCCCACTTCCTCCTCCCATCAAACAGAAGAGCATTCCATGATTGAGTTTTGTAGAAATCATTTGAGGAAGATTAAATGAGAGTAAGAACATTATTCACAATTTCATAATTTTATTATCTTCTTTTTGTATACTGCATAAAAGTTTTAGAAAAGTTTAATGACTTACCCAGGATCATATATTTAGTAAAGAATTGGGTGAAATGTTTAACT
The DNA here is from genome assembly GCF_037893015.1 of Macrotis lagotis. NCBI lineage: Eukaryota > Metazoa > Chordata > Mammalia > Peramelemorphia > Peramelidae > Macrotis > Macrotis lagotis. Next base: position 466,000,030 of record NC_133666.1, read on the forward strand.
TTTCAACATTCTCTATAAGTGTGAATTCTTTTAGATGATTGACAATGTGATGACCACAATGCTGTGGTATTTCCAGAATGCTGAGAGTACTGGCAAGTTAATCAAAATATGGATAATGTATGACAAAGTTTTCTCATCCTTGTGTTGATTGGTTAATATGGAACTGATTGGGTGGCTAGGTGGTGTAGTGGATAAAGCACTGGCCTTGGAGTCAGGAGTACCTAGGTTCAAATCTGGTCTCAGACACTTAAAAATTACTTAGCTGTGGGCAAGCCACTTAACCCCATTTGCCTTGCAAAAACCTAAAAGAAATATGGCACTGATCGAAGCTTCCAGTGCTCTTTTCTATAATATATTTTATTTCATTTGAATATTCCCAAGTATATTTTAAAAAAATAGCATTTTGAAATTTTTTTTGAGATCCAAATTCTTTCCTTCTCTCCCACCTCTATGGGAGGGCATGCAATTTAATATTGATTAGACCCGTGCAGTCATGTAAAACATGATTCTTTTCTACAAAATTATCCATTTAACTTCTTGAATAATAAGGTGACTTCAAGATTATACATTTCCAGAATCCACATAACATCAAGTGCACCTCTCCTGAGGATTTCCCTTTGCCTTCTCTGTTTCTCTATATTAGTCCTCTACTTTTGCAGTACCATTGAAGCAGCACATCATATCTAGTATTCAAAGAACTCCCCAGAAAAGTGCACGTTCTCTTTAGATGGCTCTTAACTCTACAAAGAGATTTCCATATATTTGCACTGCGAGGCTTACAGCCCACTTTTCATCTTTAGTTGCCACCACTTGAACAGATAATTCAATTTACTTCTAGCAAGCATCTTGCTTTATTTTCAATTATTTCATCCCTCTATAGTAAGGTATTAAGCTTTCCTTCTAGGCCTTTCTCCATAATAACCCATTTCTAGATAGTCATTCAATAATAATCTCCTTGAAGGTACTGGAATGTCCCATTGTATCAGTTTCTAGAGTCTAGTCTTTGTTCCTTCTTTTTGCACACTATTGCTTCTAACTGGCATTTCCCTTTCCCAACCCACATCATGTTTGTTCAGTATTTTCAACCTGGTGTCAATCAGTTAGCCTGAAATTTTTGTAATATTCCACCTCAACTCACACAATACTAACTTGCTAATAGCTGCTATAATGTTGCTGTTTAAATTCTTATGTTTTCTTAATGGAAATGAATAATAATCCTTTGAAACCTCTTAGCACACAATAGTAAAAACAATGTCTGACTATCCAGTCACTTCTGTGTTTGTCTGTGTGTGTGTGTGTGTGTGTGTGTGATTTTCTCTGTCTATCTGTTTTTCTCTTTTCAAAGAACTTTATAAATATAACATCTTTTGATCATGGAAGTAAGTATTAATATTACTCCCATTTTATTAGAGGAGGAAACTGAGGCAAACAGAGGTTAAATGAATTTCCACAACTAAGACATTTTATCTCAAGTTTCAACCTTTATCTACTGGTTCTCCTGGCTCAACTTCTGCTAGAGGGTCAGTTTCTTCTCTAGCTTCTCTCACTTTCTTCTAAAAAAAAAGGAGTTAAGCAAGATATTTTTTCTCAGTCTCTTCTTTTTGATAATCTTTAATGTACCATTATTCTTCACTATCTCCTCATTGGACAAAAATAGCAACCTTATTCTCTATACAATCTGATTTTTCTTCAAAGTGTTAGAAATATGTTTTATGCATTGGTTTCAGAATATGATTTTGAAGCCTTTGATGTTACCTTCTTTTACTTACCTCACTCTTAGGGCAGCTAAATGGCACAGTGGGTAGAGTGCTGGCCCCAAAGCCAGAAGGACCTGAGTTCACATCCAGCCTCAGACACTTTCTAGCCATGTGAAATTGGACAACAAGTCACTTAACCCTGATTGCCTCCTATCCAGGGGCCACCTCCAGTAGCCCTTATCCATAACTGGCTACGGGATCCAGATGGCTCCAGAGGAGAAAGTGAGGCTGGTGATTTAACACTCCCTCACTGAAATCTAATTTACTGGCTTCTCATTACATCACCTCCCTTATGTCCTGGTCTTCTTCAAAAATGAAGGACAAAAGCAAACTACCTCTCTCTGGGGAGCTAATATTTCAACTACTCAATAGTGTTATTTTTTAGGCAAGGATTTCTGTTCAGTAGCTTTAACAAAGTCATATTCTGCCCTGACCTTTTGAATGTTCTATAATTTAGAATTTGAATATTTATTAAAAAGGACATGTGTTGGACCTATAAAAGCTTTGAAATTCCTACAGTTAAATTTTGTCATTCTTTTGCTTTTCATTCATGTTTGATTTGGTGTGACTCCATTTGGCAAAGATACAGGAGTGGTTTGACATTTCTTTTTCCAGGTCATTTTTATAAATGAGGAAGCTGATATAAATAGGGCTAAATCATTTTCCCAGTGTCACATAACTACTGTATGTCTGGGGCCAAATTTGAACTTGGTTAGGGGAGTCTTCTTGACTCCAGATCTGTCACTATCCATTGTACCATCTACCCATATATCCAGTTAAATTACCCTTCTTTTTTTGTTGTTACTTGTGCGTTGTCATGTTGTTTTGTGTGCTCTTTAAAGAAGTAAGTTAAGCAAATAATATCTTTTTTAAGTGCCTGGAAATGGTCTTTCATCAGTTTTCCACTTCTAAATAATGCAAATGTAAAATTCATGAACATCTTGGGCTTTTTTGGTGTAATTCCACAGTTTATTGCCTGACACAATACTTGAAAATTGCATTGAAAAACTCTCTTTTTTAAAGGGAGCAACAAAAGGAATCCATCAATTGCTGACAGAATAAGAGATATAGATTCCAATTGTCTGATTTCCAAAACAGTAATATTGCCTTTCTTAATGTGGTTGCAAACAGAAAGATCAAATTGTCATTCAATTGCAAGAATTCAGTGTTAAAGTTTCTTTACTAGTTTCTGTTATTATTTAGTTATGTTGAAATGCTAGGGTGGTTATAGTAAGATTTATCTTTTAAATCTCTCTCTACCTCCTCCCCCACATACATGCTTTTTGTTGAGTTGCAAAATGTTTTAAAAAGCGATATTCTAGATGATCACCATCAGAAAAAAACTGTTATTTTTGTCAAGTTGCCTCAAAATTAATAATGAGAATTCTCTTTGAAAATTCATCTCAAAAATCAAGACATTTTAGGGGGCAGCTATGTGGCGTAGTGAGGGGGAAGCTAGGTGGCATAGTGGATAAAGCACCAGCCTTGGAGTCAGGAGTACCTGGGTTCAAATCTGGCCTTGCAAAAACCTAAAAGAAAAATCAAGACATTCTTTCTCAATAAAACCTTGAAAAAAAACCTTTAATATGTTTAGTGAAGATCATTAATATAAAGTCTATGGGTTTGAGGTCATATATCATTCTTGTTGACTCTATTTTGGGGTTTTATTGACAGAGATACTGGAATGGTTTACTATTTCTTTTTCTAGTTCATTTTACAGATGAGGACACTGAGGTAGACATGGTTAAGTGATTTGTCCAGGTTCAAATAGCTAGTTTGTAAGTGTCTGAAGCCAGATTTGAACTCAAGAACATGAATTTTCCTGACTCTTAGCCTAGCACTGTGCCACCAAACATCACAAAAACTTAATTTTACTTTTTGCAAAAATTCATTTATAGTTTTGTTTTCTATATAAATCAGTACATGTAACTTACCCTCCTCCCCACTCCTATTTCTCCTGATATTAAGAATTATTTTTTCACAGATGATCTTGGTGCCTTTAAAGAAATAAATGAGTTGATAATGGAGTTTGTTCACCCTGTCATCTCTTTGACTGATTTCTTTATGCTATGTGACCCTTTAGTCCAGGGTAACATAGGTAGGTTTGAGTTGGATTAACCAAGCTGACTGCCTTTTTTGCCTTAGAGAGCTAGTGGAAACAGCTAAGTGACTCAGTGGATGGAGATGTGGGTCTGGAGTTAGAAGACTCATCTTGAGTTCAAATATGACCTCAGACAATTACCTTGGACAAGTCACTTAAATTTTCCTCAATTTCCTGATCTGTAAAATGAACTGGTAAAGGAAATGGCAAATCACACTAGTATCTTTGCCATAAAAATCCCAAATGGGATCATGAAGAGTTGGACACTATTGAGAAATGAGTAAGTAACAGCAACAGGTATAGCTATTAACAATCTGGCCCACTATTGACTTAGGATAAAATTAGGTTCCATGAATTTAAGCCCATAAAAATAATGAAATCAAGATAAAATGATTATTAGTTTAATGAAAAAAATTGCTAAATATTTACTAAACATGTTCCAGACATTGTGCTAAGCAAAAAGTGTTACAAATATTAAAAAATGTGATAATACTCCTCTATGGCATATTTTAATAGGGGAAGACAGTCTATGAAAGCAAATGACAGTCAGAGCAGTATTGAGCATGCTGGAGATACTTTGTTGTTCCCAAAAACAGTCAGATGAAATGCCCTTTCTAGAAGTAACAGAAATATGACTTTGATTCTTGGGTCCAAAGAAACAGGTAGAAAGGGGGTGGGGAGAGGGAAAGCTCCTATGACTGCAGAGAGAAGACTCTGTTAAATGAATGGATAGAATGTGAAGGTGAAGCATGGTCTGAGGTTTGGGACTAGGTAGATCAATATAGCCATCACAGGAAGCAAACTTACAAAAGGGAGGCAGACAGCTTGAGGGATAGGAGTAAAAGTGTGTGAGAGAAATTTAATTCATCATTCAACAACCATTTTTCAGTAGAGTATAATATAGTGTACTATATGAAGAAACAAAAATGAGTAAGACATAATTCCTTCCTTCAGGAAACTTAGAATTTTGTAGGAGCAATTAGTTTGATTCAATAAACATTTATTAAGCTTTTACTAGATACAAGACTACTACTTCATGTAGAATTTATATTGTTCAATCATTTTCAGGTGTGACTGACTCTTTGCAACTCCATTTGAGGTTTTCTTGGCAAAGATACTGGAGTGTTTTGCCATTTCCTCCTGCAGTTTATTTTATAGATGAGGAAACTGGGGCAAATAGGATTAACTTTCCCAGGGTTACAAAGCCTCTAATGTCTTGGGGTTACATTTGAATTTATGTCTTCCTGAATCCAAGTCCTCTGCTGTATCTATTGAATCACTTGTTTTCTTCTGGGGGGTAAAAAAAAATAACCCCACCAAAACCCATAAATAATAAATAAACATAAAACAGTCCATAATCTCAAGGAGTCTACATTATACTATGAGAATAAAGTATGTAAAATTGTTAATCAAATACAAAATAATCTGAAGAGGAAGAGAGCCCTGACAACTAGGGGGAATCAGGAAAGGCTTCCATGAGGAGATTCTACCTTAGCATTATTTTCAAAGAACCTAAGACTTCTTTTGTTGTTATTGTTGTTGTTGTTTTTGCAAGGCAATGGGGTTACATGACTTGTCCAAAGTCACAGGGCTAGGTAATGAGTATCTGAGGCTGATTTGAACTCAGATCCTCCTGACCAGTGCATCACCTAGCTGCCCCAAAGCTAAGACTTCTTAGAGGCAGAGCAATAAAAGTGAATTCCAGGCAAAGAGAACAGTCTATAGAAAGGTGAAGAGGTAAGAGATATAACTGAAGTGGAGAAATGGCAAATTGGTACATTTAACAGTTAAATGTATATAGCATGTGATATATAGCATGACTATGAAAGGTTTTAAATAAGCTGTAAAATTTATATTTAATTTAGAAGCAGTAAGGAACCTCTTCTTTAGCAGTGGTGTGACATGATAGGCAGCTAGATGGTTCAGTAGATAGACCCCTAGAGCCTAAAGTCAGGAAGACTCATTTTGATGAATTCAAATCCAGAATTAGATACTAAATGTGTGAACCTGGGAAGGTCCTTTAACCCTGTTTGATTCATCTGTCAAATAAATTGGAGAAGTAAATGACAAACTACCCTAGTATCTTTGCCAAGAAAGTTCCAAATTGGGTCAGCGACATAAAGTACATATGCTGTCCAAAGGAAAGAATTGTCTTGATGATAGAAGTGGTTTAGGGGTTTACTATTTACCTAGTATACACTTTATGATACATACATGTATGTATATAGATTTCCAGTCTTCTAAAGGAAAATGAACTTCTCCTCTCTCTCTTGTTCAGATAATCGCCTAGCACTGTCTCCTCAAAAATATAGTACTAGATTTACCCTAAAACTGTCTCTTTCATGATGGAGTGAGAAATGTAGCTCATTTCCATTGGGCTGAAGCAACAAATAATCCATTCCATCTCTCATTGATGACAGTCTTTGGAACCTTCTCTGGACAGTCAGTAGCCTACTTAGGAAAAAAAGAAAAGAAAATGTTAGGGTTTGGGGATGACTGTAGCCCAAACATATAAGGCAAAAGACCAGTGTGAGTTGGATATCATATTCTTAATTTTGCTAATTGACTGGGAACTATTTTAGAAACCACATTGTAATTATAGTATCTGACCTTTAATTATAATTTTCAATGCCCATGTTTTTATGTTATGTAATTGTGATGATGAAATTATGATGACTTCTGGGAAAAATTTAAAAATCATGGGGGGGGGAAGAAAACCTTTATACTAGTTAAGAGTAAAAATTACCCCCAAAAGATGTGCCAATGAGGACTAATTTCCTTGAAATTCTGTGCCTGTTGTGAAGATTAATAACAGGTGGCCTTTTAGGGAGCTCCCAGCCTGAGTCTAATGTTCTGGTTGTTCTTTTATTATCCCAAACCTCCATAACTAAAGGATTTTTTTTACTCTGCCCTTTGTTCACAATATGGGACTGTAATTGAGTTCATATTTCTCACCCAACCTTTCAGCTGTAATTAATATTTTATTATATCAGATTTTATCACTAAATAGCAGAGCAGCAGGGTTTTGAGCACACACACACACATACATACACACACACACACACACACACACACACACACACACACACACACACACATGAAGTGACTTATTGATGCCTGGCAAATTCCTTGTAATGATTCATGGTTGAAAGAACACAAAATGCATTTATGGTGCCCAACAAATATTCCAAAGTAATTTATATCTTGCTCAGATCAGGATAAAAATAAAATTAAATTTCTCAAATAAAATTCTTACTTCCCTGGATCTATTTATGATATGTAGTATATGTTATCTGATGCCCATTGTCTGTGTTATTATCAGTTTTCATTATGTCATTTTATGAACAGATTGTGTTAGGTCAGCTACTTTGGATGCTAAGAATCACTCCAAGCACTGTTCAGTGTGAATATTCTGGAGAGTGACAAAGACATCGAATCTTCCCATTAGAGATATCTTTGAGCTAGTGTCATTTCGAAAGCTTTCATTCCACAGAACTTCACTGAGTTTAAATTTGTTGTGATTTTATTACACCATTTTGAACAATGGAGTGTAATCTAAGTAAAGAATCTTTAAAGATTTGGATAAATAGTATCTCTGAGTGATAGGGTAATACAGCAGACAAAATGAAGTACATTTTATTGCTTAAAGTTTAACAACTTGATATCAAGCCACCTTCATTATGAATCCATCCTTCATGATTTGGAATTCATTTAGATTTTCAACCTAGTGAAGAGATTTTAATAAATTAGTACTATCTCCTGTGTCTTCGTTTTCTCTTTCTTAACATAGAATCGATGAGTTGCACCAGAAACTCAAATTGAGCTAGAAGTTATAATTAAGAGCTCTGAACTTAAAAACATTGCTAAATCTTGAAATTTTCAGCAATAGCACTTCTAAAATGGGCTGAATCAGGCTACATGAGTAAAACATTTTACATGAGTAAAAATTAGGAATTTTACATAAAAATGAATGAGTAGATCAAATAATCCCATACCAAATCTTCTTAATTTAACATCTAGAAAACTGAGAAGAAAAAACATAAAATGCTTCACATGGGGTTGAGACCATGTCAGAGGTAACTGTGGTAGATAAGATCTGAATCCATGAACTCTGACTCCAGAACAAGTGCTCCTCAGGAAAATTAAAAATGAAACAAATTGACAGCAAGGTTTCATCTCAGAGGTAGGAAGGACTGGACTGCTTATAACATATTTGAACTCCCAATTTTCAGAAAAACATAGGCAAGATTTTCAGATATTCTTTCCTGGGCTTTACTTCATGTGCCATTCTATATAAATGCAGATTTCCTATTCTCCTTGTAAAGGCCTTAGAGTTCTGTTGTAGGAAAGCCTAACATAAATTAAACTTTAAATTAAATTTTATTCCACAAGAAAGTTCTGTTGTAGTTATGTCCTATTTCTGGCAGATTCGTCCTCAATGAGGATTGTATTTTAATATTGCAGTGCTATAGGAAGATTTTATATTAGTTGAAATACTGAAATAGCGATGGAAAAAAAGAGTACCACTTTAAACAAAGGAACTCTGTGTAATACATTAGAAGAATAATCGAATTTTAATTCAGCTCCTGATCAACTCACTAAGCAAGACACTCCTGTTCGGTTTTCAGTATTGAAAAATTTGCTGTTTTATTGTCTTTAAAGAAAAGACATTCAAATAATGAGATTTTTGGAAGCAGAGTTTGAGGATATAATTGCAGTTGGAAAGGTTTCATGAAATTAATTAGTGAGATGATCTCATTTTTATAAATGAAAAACACATCAGTCATAAAGTTCTGTCAGGTTACCATTGACCTAAGTGCTAATAATGTGTTAATTTACATTAAGGCGACAGCAGTGTGTGGCAATTGGGCGACAGATAGGATTTAGCTATTTTTCATTAGCACTTGGACTTTGATAAAGGGGAACAGAAAAGAGCTGCTTGACCTTTCAGTGCTTAAATTATTAAAGAGCAAATAGATTTGAGGTCTGGATGCTTGCAAATCTAATTTGTCTTGTGGAGCAAGGATGAAAAGACATTTTGGATTTGAAATTGCTCCAGTCAACTTAGTTCTCTCTTTAATGTATCTGAAGATGAATAGATGGGAGCCATTTGAAATGTAATATACATAGAGTAGGGTATGTGGTAGAACTAATATCAACTTGCTGGAACAAAGGCTCATTTAAAGGATAATTTTATCCCTAAAATATCTATGAATTCTTAAAATTATTGCTCCTTAGAAATAAAGGAGTTTTAATTTTCACAAGTAACTACTTGATTGAAATAATTCTGTTTGTGCTTTTTTTTTTTCCATTTAACAAGAAAGGCTAAGTTTTCCTGGTTGTATTTTTGTCTTTGGATCTGCACCATGCAATCATGTTTGTTGTTGGTTTTTCAGGTTTTTTTATAACTTCATTTCTAGATTATTTAGGCTGGATTACCTGTGGTAAATCCAAAAATCTCATGCTGGCTTCCCTTCATGATTCAATATATGCCTGATCTCATAATCATAAGATCAAATAACTATAAAGTCACTTTAAATCATTCAGTAAAACAAAAATAATTTATTAAGGCAACTTCTTTGTTCTAGGCACTATACTAGATGCTGGAAATACAAAATAAAAAGGAAGCAGCCTCTGTTCTTAAAGAATTTACATTTTAGGGGCGGCTAGGTGGCATAGTGGATAGAGCACTGGCCTTGGAGTCAGGAGTACCTGAGTTCAAATCCAGCCTCAGACACTTAATAATTACCTAGCCGTGTGGCCTTGGGCAAGCCACTTAACCCCATTGCCTTGCAAAAAAAAAAAAAAAAGAATTTACATTCTATTAGGTAGGAACAACATGTTTATATTGAAAGATGATATGATTGGTGAGGATACTGGTAGGTAGTTGAGGGTAATCAGAAAGACTTCTTATGCATTTCAAGCTTGGTTTATGGACTAATGCAAAGAAACGGACAGAAAACGGAATGTATTACATGAGAAACAATAAGAATGCCACTAGGGTGCAGGAAAGAGCATAATGTGCAATAAACTTGAAAAGTACTTGGTTTCAGGTTGTGAAGGACTTTAAATATCAGAGATATTTATATATGGGGCGTTCCAAAAGTCTTAGTGCAGTTTCAAGCCACTGGAGTTTATTGAGTAGAGGAGTGATACGGTGATAATCTGTGCTTTAGAAAAATCACTTTGACAGCTCTATTGAGGATGGATTGGTATAGGGAGAAGCTTGAGGCAGGCAAATAGATTAGAAGGCTAATGTATTAGTCTAGATAAAAGATGGTGTGTGCCTGAAATAGAATGGGAGCTTTGTGCCTGAAGAGAAGGTGGATGAATGGGGGTGGTATTTTGCGGGTAAAAACAACAGGGTTCAAGGGGTAAATTAATTAATTCTCATTCTTTTATTTATAAATAAGAAAACTGAAGGTAGAAAGCTTAAGAATTTGCCCATGATTATACAAGCTATAGGATAACAGAATTTAGAACTAAAATGAACTTCAGAGTTAATACAAATTTTATCTTTAGTGTAAACAAAATATAATTAAGAATGTCAGTATAGTACTTCCCTATGCCTCCCCTCAAAAAATATATGTGAAAGCAAAAAGATAAATTTATGCAATGATAATGATGATGAAGATCATTTTTATCATTAGCTTTGGATAACTACAGATAGTTCTTATGTATTACTTAAAAGATTCTGATTATGATAAGATAAACTTATTTTAATCAAATGAAACTGATATGTGTATTGACCATATTTATCTGAACAAGAAAAAAAAGAAATATTGCTCAGAAGATCAGGTATTTTCACAACTATGTACTAGTAAGAGTAGAAGAAGGATGAAGAAAAGGGGAATGACAGGGAGAAAGAAGAAGAAGGAGAAGGGAAGAATCATTTAAGCAACTTTTGGTCAGCCTAATCTTTACCATTTATTATAGATATACACCTGAAAAGTTATTTATAATTTAAATTGTAAAAAAAATCCAATTATATTGCCCTTAAAGCTATTTGGAGGAAATCTTCACAAAGCAAATAATCATCTCCTAATTTATTCATTATGAGAAACTGAATTTTGTGATCTAAGTAAGACTATAGAGTTTTGAAGCTACAAGGTATTGTATACATCCTTTAGTTCATATTTCTGGTTCTTCAAGCAAAGAAACTGAGTCATAGAATTTGTCACTTACCCAAGATCACATGGCTAATTAACATCAGAAGCAACAGTAGAATCTAGAGCTAATTGCCAAAACTCTCGGGTAAAAAAAAAAGATGATTTGATTTTGCAATTGTGCCAGCAACATTAAGGATTAAATGCCAATGAAATTATGTTCTTATCCCACATGTTTTGATGGCAAGTACAACTGCAAGCCAGTCTTGAGGGTATTTTCTCATTCATGTAATTCTGGTTTGGTGTAGAATAGGGTCAGCAAACTATGGACTAACAGATAAATCTAGCCTGCTACTAAGTTTAGAATAGTTTAGAATATTTTAAAATTCAATTAAAAGATATTTTGTAATTTAAATAAAATTTATTTTGGGTCAGTATGGCATTAGAACAACTCTGATCATATATATATATATATACATACATATATATATGTTTTATTTTCCAAATACATGTTATGAAAGTTTTTCAGAATTCATCCATATGCATATATATATATATATATATATATATATATTTAAATTACAAAATTTCCTTCTACCCTCCCTTCCCAACCCCCTCCCCTCTGCAGTGAATAGTCAGGTTAATATTGCACATACACATTTGTGTTAAACATGCTTACAGATTAGCCATTTTGGGGATGAGGAATTAGGATTAAAGGAAAGAAACACAGAAGATATACTATTTTTTAGGTTTTTGCAAGGCAAATAGGGTTAAGTGGCTTGCCCAAGGCCACACAGCTAGGTAATTAGTAAGTATCTGAGGCTATATTTGAACTCAGGTACTCCTGACTCCAGGACTGGTGCTCTACCCACTGCACCACCTAGCTGCCGCTAGAGATATTTTCTTAAAAAATGAAAGTAGTGTTCATCAGATTCTGAAGTTTTTTTAGTTTACTTTTGTTTTTCTTCCTCTGGATAGGGAATAGTATTGCCCATAGCTGGTCTAATAGGGTTGCCCTAGCTTTTTGAACTGCTGAGAGGAGCTGCTTCCATTAAGGTTGATCATCTCACAATATTGTTGCTAGTATACATTGTTCTTTTGGTTCTGCTCCCTTTGCTCAGCATCAGATCCTGTCATTCATTCCATACTTCTCTAGAGTCCTACCATTTATGGTTTCTTATAGAACAATATTATTTCATAATGTTTATGTACCATAACTTGTTTAATCATTCCCCAGTTGATGGGTATTCTCTCAGTTTATAATTCTTTGCCACTTCAAAAAGAGCTTCTATGAATATTTAGGAACATGTGAGACTTTTCTCATTTTTTATGATTTCTTCTAGGTATAGACCTAGAATTGGAATTGCTGGGTCAAAGGGTGGGAACAATTTTATTATTCTTTGGGAAAAGTTCCATATTGTTCTCCAAAATGATTGGATCATTTGACAACTCCTCCAGCAAAGCATCAATGTCCAAATCCTCCCTCAACCTCTCCAAAATTGATCAGTTTCTCTTTTTGTCATCTTAGCCAAGTGTGAGGTGATACCTCAGAGGTTTTTAATTTGCATTTCTCTAGTCAATAATGATTTAGAGTATTTTTCATATAATTATATACAGCATTAATTTCTTTATTTGAAAACCAACTATTCATATCCTTTGAATACACATCTTTTTCAAGGAAAATATAAGTATCACCTGTCCCAATTTCAGCTATAGGTAGAATGCTCTAACATCACACCAGGTAGTACAAGATTATTCATGTAGGGAGTTGTATATTCCAGACATTAGAAAGTTTGAGATTTTCAAGTTCTTATTAATGAGCCAGTATCTTCTTTTTTCATTCTACTTTCTAATCCTAATAAAGCCAAGTTTGGGGCTGTTAATATTGCTTAGGGCAGTGAATAGGTTGATGATCTAGTCAGACCCTTTTAAACAGTTTAGAATGCCTTTATCAATAGCAGTTGTCAGTTAATTGCTCAAATTAATTGCTTAAGTATTGAACTGAGCTCTCCCAACTTTTCCCTCCAAAAATATTTTAAAGTAACTCCTCAAATTTAATTCTGGAATGGTAAAACAAACAAAATATCAGAGTGAGACTTTTTCTTCCAAAAGATCAGAATGAGACTTTCTTCCAGACCAAGGCAATGTAGGAGATAAGAAAGAGCTATCTGTGATACAAGGATGGAGACTGTCCCAGAGTCCCTGTGGATGAAACACTAGTGGAGAACTAGAGGGTGATTACAGAAATAACTGCTTCTGGAGCTCTCAAGTCAGTGACAATAAGGGGACCTGATAACTGATCAGAAACAGCTTATAGGGATCCCCTGTGCTAGCACTGGATTCAGGACTATCTATATCTAGATAATTCTCTGGATAAAACAGATAAAAGCTTGGAGTGAAGAAGACCTGAGTTTGATTACAGCCCCAGACACTTACTAGCTATGTGACTCTGGACAAGTCACAATGTTTGGTAAATCATGTACAGGTATACATATAATTGTATGTATATAATACAAGAGGAGCAAAATCACTTTAGCTACAAGGGATCAGGGAAGCTAAAGAATAGTATTACTTCTAGTCCCAAGGAAGCAGGGTTCTTGAGAAGCAGTATCACTTTTGGTCCAAAAGATCAAAGGCCCTTATTGAGGAAGGACTACTGCTCAGACTAGGAGAGCAGTGACTACACCATTCCCTAGATCATACCACCTTGGAAGCACTGAGATCTTACAAACCCCCAGACTAGTTCTGAATGCAGAAGTGTGAAAAAGCTTAAAGTTTGAGACAGTGCCCCTGTCGTACACAGGAAGCAGAACCAAACTTTAACATAAGGTTCACAATCAAGAAATATAAAAGTAGAAAATTAGCAAATTTTAAAAAAAGAATCTGATTATAAAAAGCTATTATGATGGCAGGGAAGATGAAGACACAAACAATGAATTCAAAATAGCTATAAAGGAAAGCCTCAATAGAGGAAATAAATATGATTTGGACACAAAATAAAACAAGAATCCTAGAAGAGCTAAAAATTATTTTCAAAGTCATATGAGTGGTAGAAGAAAAAAATTAGGAAAAATAAGAGCAAAGGAGGAAAATTATGAAAAGATAATTAACAGCTAAATAAAAGAGGCACAAAATTATGAAAAAATAGCCACCTCAAATGCAAATAGAAAAAGAACAAAAAACTCACTGATAAAAATGATTCCTTAAAGATTAGAATTGGTCAAGTAGAAACTGATGACTCCATGAGTTATCAAGAAAGAATGAAACAAAGTTAAAAGAAGGGGAAAATAGAATAAAAATATTTAATTGGAAATACAGGTGATCTGGAAATAAATCAAGGAGAAATATTTTAAGCATTATTGAACTACCTGAAGGACATGATCAAAGAAAAAATTTAAATATATACGTATATATAAATATATATACATATATGTATATGTATTTCAAGAAATTGTCAAGGAAAACTGCCTTAATATCTTAGAACAGAGGATAAAATAAAAAGTAAAAGGATGCACAAAATACCACCTGAAAGAAGTATAGCCAAATTCCATGGCTCTCAGGGCAAAGAGAAAATACTTCAAGATGACTGAAAAAAAAACACTACAAACATTTAAGTCCCATGGAGCCACAGTCAAAATTACACAAGATTTAGCAGCTACCAAATTAAAAGATCAGAGAGAATGGAATAATATTCTGTAAGGCAGAAGTGGGATTACAACTAAGAAAAATTTACCCAGCAAAACTGAGTATAATCCTTTAAAGGAAAAAAATGAATATTTTGTGCCATAGAAGACTTTTAAGCATTCCTGTTTAAAAGACAAGAGCTGATTAGAAAATTTGACTTTCAAATACAAGAATCAAGGGAAGCATAAAAAGGCAAATGGGAAAGAGAAATTACAAGGGACTCAAGATTAAACTGTTTATATTTTTATCTAACAAGATGATGCACGAAACTTCTAAGAAGTCTATCATTATTAGGGAAATGAGAAGGATAGTACATAGAAAGAGGGTACAAGAATGAATAAGTTATGTTGGGATGATGTAAGAAATGATGAGTGAGAAAGGAATATTCTCCGAGAATAGGGAAGGGAGAGGAAGAATGGGAAAAAGTTATATCTTATAAAAGAGGTATGCATGGTAGTGTTTTATAGCAAAGGGGGACATAGTATGTTGGGGGCATAGGCAACACCTGATCCTCACTTAATCTAATTTGGTTCTGATAGAAAATATATGTGTGAGTCTGATAGGAAATATATGTGTGTGTATATATATATATATATATATATATATATATATATATATATAATTATCTCTCTCTATATATAATTATCTCTCTCTATAATTATCTCTATATATACGTGTGTGTGTGTACACTCATACACACATACATATTCGGGAAAAGAAATATTTCTTACTCAAGTAGTAAATAAAAGGGGAAGGGAATTAAAAAATGCAGAAGGCAGGGGTTGGAAAGCAGAAAGGTAGTTTAAGAGAGGCAGAGATCAGAAGCAAAATAGATTCTTGAGAAGGGTCAATCAAAAAAGAGAGAAAAGAATAGAACAGAAGAAATGGACAGTTTGTGATAACTGAATGTGAATGGGATGAATTCACCTATAAAATGGAAGCAGATAGCAGAATGGATTAGAATTCAGATTCCAATAATATATTGCTTACAAGAAACACACTAGAAACAAAATACATAGAGTTGAAATAAAGGGCTGGGAACAGAATTTATCATGCTTCAGCTGAAATATAAAAGAGAAAGACAATAGTCATGATTTTAAATCAAACAAAAGCAAAAGATTAAAATTAAAGTAATTAAATTAAATAAGTAAATTATATTACATTAATTTATATGATATATAATAATTTGTATAATATGAGTTAAATTAATATATTAAATAAATTATATTAAATAATTAAATATTTAAATTGTATTAAATTAAATAAATTAAAAGAAAAAGGGAAACTACTCCTATTAAAACTTGCTAAAAGGTACCATAGAGAATGGAGTATTATCAAAATCAAACATATATATGTACCAAATGGCATAAAATCCAGATTCTTAAAGGAAAAGTTAAATGACTTACTGGAGAAAATAGACAATAAAACTATAGTAGTGAGTTGCCTCAATTTTTCTTCTCAGAGCTAGATAAATCTAGCCTTAAATAAATAAAAAAATAACTTAAGAAGATGAATAGACTCTTAGAAAAGTTAGATATAATGGGCTATTAGAGAAAGCTAAATGGGAATAGAAAATGAGAATGCTTTTTTTCTTAACTGTAAATAACATCTTCACAAACATGAATTATGTCATTATTGCATTAAAACCTCACATCAAAATTCAGAGAAGCAGAAATATTGAATATAGCCTTTCAGACAATAATGCAATAACAATTACATTCACAGAAGAGCAATGGAAACATTATTTTAAAAATTAATTGAAAACTAAATAATCCTAAAGAATGAGTGAATCAAAGAACAAATCACAGAAACCATCAGCAATCTCATTAAGAGGAATAACAGCAAATATAAAAATTTGTGAGAGGAAACCAAAGGAATACTTAGGGGAAAATTTATATCTCTATATGCATAATTCAATAAAACAGAGAAAGAATAGATCAATGAATTGGCCATGAAAGTTAAGAAAAACACAGAAAAGGAATGAATTAAAAATCCCCAATTAAATGCTAAAATGGAAATCCTGAAACTCAAAGGAGAGATAAATAAAATTGAAAAAAACAAAACAAAATTGAACTAATAAATAAAACCAGGAGCTAATTTTAAGAGGGAAAACTCATTAAAATAAATAAATCATTGGTTATTTTGGTTTAAAAAAAAAGAATACCACATTATTAGAAGAGAAAATTAAAAGGGAGAAAGCACCTAATAATGATATAATTAAAGCAATCTTTAGGGATTATTCTTCCCCACTAGTAACACTGTCAATCTAGGTGAGATGATAAATATTTACAAAAATATATACTGCACAGGTTAACATAAGAGAAAACAGAATATTTAAATAACCCTATCTTAGAAAAAGAAAGTGAACAAAATTTAAATGAATACTCTTTTAAAAAAATCTCCAGAACAAGATGGATTTACAAGTGAATTCTACCAAAGATTTAAGGAGTGATTAATTCCAATACTAAATAAACTATCTGAAAAAAAAGTTTCAAAAAAGGAGTTCTACCAAATTCCCTTTATAATACAAATAAGAGTTTTTTATTTTAATTTTATTGTTTCAATTACATGTAAAGGTAGTTGGAGTCCCCTATTAGTCTGCTTCCCTCCCTTCCCTCCCCACTTTCTATGACATTATGTAGTTGGATATAGTTTATACCTGTACAATCATGTTGAATACCCTCCCATGTTAGACATATTATGAAAGAAGAAGAATCAGAACAAAAGAGAAAAAACAATTTTTAAAAAGCAAAAATAGCTTTGAGCTACATTCAGACTCCATGGTTCTTCTCTGAAAATGAATGGCAACAATTATGGTTGATCCTAAACCAGGGAGATGAAAATAGAAAAGAAAACTATAAGTAAAGTTCCTTAAAAAATATCAATGCAAAAACCTTAAAATACTAGTAAGGAGATTACAGCAGTCTATCACAAAGTGATAGTGTGTGAGTATGCTTATAGTGTTCTGCTTATGCAAGCAGAATTTATTCCAGGAATGCAGGGATAGTTTAGTATTATGAAATATTGGCATAATTATCCATATTAATAACAAAAAAAGAAAGGCACAAGATTTTTGTCAACAGATACAGAAAAAGTTTATGACATAATATATCATTCATTCCTATTTAGAAAACACTAAGAAACAATGAAACCTTTCTCAAATTGATAATTAGTATCTTTCTAAAGCCATCAGAAGCATTATCAGTAATGTGAATAAGTTAGAAGCCTTTCCAATAAGATCAGGGGTGAATAAGGATGTCCAATATTGTACTAGAAATGCTACTTATGGCAATTAACAGAAGAAAAAGAAATTGAAAGAATAAAAATAGACATTGAAAAGTAAAACTATCCCTTTTTTTGCAAATGATATGAAGGCATACTTAGCAAATGAACTAAAAACTAGTTGCAACAATAAACTACTTCAGTAAAGTTGCAAGATATAAGATAAACACATAAATCATCAGCATTTATATACACACACACACACACATATATAAATATATATATATATATATATATATATATATATATTACCAAAGATAGAGAAATTCCATTTAAAATAACTGCAGACAAGATAAAATACTTAAGAGTCTATGTGCAAACACAAGATAAGCCCAGGGGCAATTAGAAAATCCTTTTTCACACAAATAAAGACAAAGCTAAACAATTAGAAGCATATTCATTGTTCATGGGTAGACTATGTCAATATAACAAAAATAACAATTCTACCTATTCAGTGACAATATGACTCAAACTAAAAAATATTTTATAGAGCTAGAAAAAAATTAATGATAAATTTATTTGAAAGAACAAAAGATCAAGATTATCAAATGAATCCTTGAAAAAAAATTGTGAAGGAAAGCAACCAATTAGTACCAGATTTCAAACTATGTTACACAGTGGTAATCATCAAAACAGTCTGGTGCTTGCTAAAAAATAGAGTGATTGATAAGTGTGTTAATTCAGGTACAAAAATACATCGCAGTAAATAACCATAGTAACCTGATGTTTGATCATTCCAAATATTGCCCCTAACTTTTAGAGCAAGATCTCATTTGCAAAACTTAAGAAAACTTGAAAACAGTTTGTTGGAAATTAAACACGATTAATATTATAATATCATATATCATATAAATGTGATGGAATATTATGGTTTTATAAAAAAATCATGAGAATGGAATTTCAGAGAAGCCTGCAAGGACTTACATGAACTGATGCTGAATTAAATGAGCAGAAGCAGGAGAACATTATACATACCAACAACAATGCATGATGCTTAACTATAATGAATTTATTCATTTCAGCAGTACAATAAGCAAAGACAATTCTAAAAGACTTGTGATGGACAATATTATCTATATCTAAAGTAAGGAACTGTGGAATTTAAATGCAGCCCAAAGCTAACTATCTTGAATTTATAAAACTTGTCTTATGTTCTATGTCATTTATTTTTCTCTCTAATTTTTTTCCTTTCATTTGGATTTCATTCTTCTTTAACAACAATATTAACATGAATCTATATTTAGCATAATTATATAAGTAGGGTCTATTGCTCTCTGTCAGGGGGAGGGGAGAGGGAAGGAAGGGAGGGAGAAAAATGTAAAACTTAAAATCTTGCAAAAATTATTGGTGAAGACTATTGTTTTATGTTGTTGGAAAAACAAAATATTTTTTAAAATATTAGCATCATATATCAAGTTGAGATCAAAGTGGATAAATTTATTTAGACAGTGAAATCATTAGTGGACTATTGAAAAATGTTTCAATCGAATCTATGAATAAGATAAGAGTTTAAGGGGGCAGCTATGTGGCGCAGTGGATAAAGTACCGGCCCTGGAGTCAGGAGTACCTGGGTTCAAATCCCATCTCAGACACTTAATAATTACCTAGCTGTGTGGCCTTGGGCAAACCACTTAACCCTATTTGCTTTGCAAAAAAAAAAAAAAACAACCCCCCAAAAAGATAAGAGTTTATGATCAAATAAGACAGAGAGAGAGAGAGAGAGAGAGGAGACTGTGGCAAGTAAAATAGTTAATATTTATGATATGTAATTTTAAATAACAAAATCAATGAAGCCAAAATTTGAAGAAAAACAGGAAATGGAAAAAATTACAGCAAGTTTCTCTGACAATGACTTCTTTTCTCAAATATGTAGGGAATTGAGTCAAATTTATAAAAAATAACCATTCTTTAGTTGATAAATTGATCAAAGGACATGAATGGCCAGTTTTCAGAAAAATAAAGCAAAACTCTATCACATGGGGGAAAATGCTCTAAATCACTCCTGATTTGAGAAATGCAAATTAAATTCTGAAATAATACTTCACAAGTGAAATGACAACTGCTGGAGGGGATGTGGTAAATAGGGACATCATGCACTGTTTTGGAGTTGTGAATTTATCCAACCATCCTGGAGAACAATTTGGAACTATGGCCAAAGAGTTATAAAAACTTTGACCAAACAATACCACAACTAAGTCTGTATCCCAAAGAGATAAAAGAAGGAAAAATGAACTTACTTGTACAATTTTTATATAGAATGCCTGTGTTTTGGCAAAGAATTGGAAATGGAGGTTTTGTTTATCAATTGGGGTATAACTAAATAAAATGAGGTTTATGGTTGTGATGGTATACTATTATGCCATAAGAAACGATGAGCATGATAATTTCAGGAAAAACTGGAAAGACATATGAACTCATTCAAACTGAAATGAATAGAATTGGGAGAACACTGACATAGAATTCACAGGATTTTAAGAATGATCAAATGTGAAAGACAGCTACTTTGATCAGATCAATGATCCAAGGTGATTCCAAAGAACGCACAATGAAAAATATTATCTGCCACTAGAAAAGAACTGATGACCTTTGAATGCAGATTGAAACATGCTTTTTAATTTTTTTTGTTTTTAAAACTTTTTTTCTATTTATTTTCTTTTGCTACATGAATAATAGGGAAATGTGTTTCACGTGACTTCACTTGTATAATTAATATCAAATTACTTGCCTCCTCAAGGAGAGCAGAAGTCTATAAAGGAGGGAAAAAATTTTGAACTCAAAATTTTTAAAAATTTAAACTGAATGTTGAAAATGAATATAATTGGGAAATAACATTTCAAAATATGTGCTAGTTTATAGAAAATTTTAAAATTTTAATCCTTTCATTTTCATTCTACATGTTATACTAGGGATAATCTGTTCCTTATCTTTTTTGGATTGGGAGGGGGGGATATAAAGGAACATATTTATTTGGGGGGGTTGTGTGTGATTTTCTGGTGCTCTTTTTTTCTGGATGAATGAGTTGCACCTTTTCCAGCTGTGCTTGCTACACAGTATATAAAAGGCTTACTGATTTACTGATATATTTTTTTTTATCTGAGAAAGTATTCAAATGCATGTGGGAGTTTTCTGTAGCTAGATGTTAAACTATAGTGGGAGATTCCATTATCATGGTATCATGAAGGCCTCCTAATCTTCCCCTTCTCTTTCTTCTCCTCTTCTTCCTCTTCCTCCTCCTCCTCATCATAGCTAGCATACATACAGCATCTACTATGTGACACCCACTATGCTAAGTAGTTTATAAATATTTTTCTCATTTTGTTCTCATTGACATTCTAGAAGATGGATGTCATTATGATGACATGATCTGAGGAGGCAATCTGAGAGGCAAAGTGTTTAAGTGACTTGCTTAAGATTTCACAGCTAGTAAATATCTAAGACCACATTTCATCTAAGAATTCATCTCAAAGGAACCAATGTTCTATCCATTGTGCCACCAAGATGTCTTCCAGCTCTAAGTCCTGTGTCATAATATTGTTAGATCATTCCTTTCAATACTCTAGGCAACCTTCCAATCACTTCCTTGATCTCTTAAAATTAGGTCACCAGCAAAGTTCAAGGACCCCTCCCCCCAGGACAGCTTCATGTGTTTGATCTTCATAAGCAGCTTTCTCCAATCTTCCCAATTATATCATCAGCTCTTTGTTTAAATACTGATCTTAAGTTTTTGTAGTCTAAATTTTGATGCTCCAAGAATGTTTTTTTTTCTCATGAATTGCTACGGTGAATCCAACTGCCCCTTGAAACATTGGATGGCAGCAAATATACCTATTCTTTAGACTACACAAAGTTCAGACCTTATGGCTTTTCATAGCAGGTTTCTGTGGGACTTCTGGATATATAAATATGGTTCAGAGCCTTCCATATAACACTAAACATTGTCTGCTAAATATGACCACTAGATGTGCTGGTAAATTAATTATTTCGTCCAACTTTCCTTCTAGAAGTAATACTATTAGGGCATTATAATGTGTTTTCAATGACTGTTCTTGGAATTGTGGAGGTACTTACCCTGTTTCAGCTGACCTCCTATTCTTTTAGCATGCTTTCACAAAATATAAGCACACATAATCTATGTTTTGACCTCTTCCAATAACAATTCCTCTCAGCCTACACAATAGGGCAAAACATCCCTTAGTATGTTTTTGAGTCTTCATCAATAAATTGGCTCAACACAAAAATACAGGAATGCATGCATCCAGGGGATATGATCCCTAGATGATAAGATGTGCACATGCTTATTTTAATATTAAATGAGTATGGATAGTGAGACTCAGATAAATCTGTCATTTTTCTAGAACCATCTTGGCTACCAATATTTCTATATCTGTTTCTTTGTAATTTCTTTTCAGTGGGGTGTTATGAATAGTAGTCATTAAAAAAAAACAATGGTTTCAACTAGGTGACACAGTAGAATTAAGTAGATTAAGTACTTCTTCCTGAGTTTGAATCTGCAAGGCACTTGACCCTGTTTATATTAATTCCTCATCTATAAAAATGGGCTTTAGAAACAATGACAAACCACTCCAATATCTTTGCCAAGAAAACCCCAAATATGATTATGAAGAGTTTAAAATGACTGGAACAGCTCAATAAGGACAACAATAATAACTGAAACAATAGTTTAATGATTAGTACCTCTCTTGCTGTATGGTTATCTATGTTGAATTAGTTTCTATGGGAAATCAGATTTTAGCTTGAGACTGCTGCAATGGTGAAACTGTCTTAAATTCCTTATTCAAGTTTTGAAAGATAATGAGACCTGTTTTAGGTCTCATTGAAATATCAGTAATTTTCTATTAATCAGTTCCAGGGCTCCATCAACCATGCATCCCCTGGATTAAATTGTTAGTAGAAGTTGATATTTTTTTTAAAAAAAGTAAAGCTTTAACCTAAGGAGAAAAGGGATTATCATCCATTACCACACTGTCTTCATGTGTTATGAATGAATTTTTAATTTTTAAGGTCTTAAAAGAAACCCCATAGATGCTACCTGAACTACTTATCTTCCTTACAATATAAGCCATGGTAGCAACAAAGATAATTGTTAAAGTTGACCTTTCTTAGGTTACATGGTTATGTTCATGGCATAAAAATATCAAAATGCCAGCAAGGTAAGGAAGGACATTGTTAATTAAGTTCTGAAATCTTGCCCAGGTATTGGACAGCCCCCAAGGCGTAGTCTGATATTTAGTGTCCAAACCTAGTGCTGAAGGCCACCTTCCACTCATTCCTGATTTTTTACAAGGTGATAACTACCCCTTCCTTTCCTGCTCATAAATCTAGATAGGAATAATGAGAATCTGTGGACCCTTCCCAGGATAGCTATGATACCACTAGAAGTTCTCAGTTCTTTACATTTATATCTTGGGTACATATAGTCACTGAAGGAATGCACCATAGCCTCCCACCTTTGTAAAGCAAAAACAAAGCGGTGCTTCTACCAGTGATTGAAATACGAAAATAATTTTTTCATATTTTCTTAGATATATCTCTACAACTTTTAATTTTTTAATAAATTAACAAACATATCTTCCCATAATATAGAAAATTTCCCAGGAAGTAGATTTGGTGGGAAAATAGAATTTCAGGGATTAGGTATCTTCTACTAAATGAATATTATAAATCCCAATCCAGAGGTACCTTAGTCCCAGCTCCTGAATTTTAGTAACCACCTCTGTGGTAAATCCAGGAGTAAAAGTCACCTGGCTTTTATTATCTGTCTGGCCCTAGATAAGTCACTTTGTGGGCCTTAGTTTCCTCATCAATAAAATTAAAGAATTAAATTGTATTCCCTATAAATTTTTCTTCAGCTCTAACTCTATGATCCTTTGATCCTAGAAGTTCATATGACCTTTATGTTTAATTTGTATAATAATACTAATAATAGCATTTGCAAAAATGTTTTAAAGTTTGCAAAGTGTTAATCATCTTATGTCATTTTATCCAAATGACAACCCAAGGAGGTTATATATTATTATTATATCCATTTTACAGATGAAGAAACTAAGGTAGAGATTAAATATCCAATAGTGTAATAACTAATTGGTATCTGAGATGGAATTAACTTCATGACTTTCTGACTCCAAGTCCATTATTCATCATAACTATTGTCCTACTCTAGGGCATTTGAATAAGACTTTTAAGGTGTACAGAGAATGTTATATTGTGTCATTTTATCCTTATAATACTCCTGGAAGGTTGGAGCCTTTATTTTTCTTTCTTTCTTTCTTCTTTATTTACTCTTCTCCCTATTTTCCTTTTTCAAATTTATAAGAATGTGTCATACCCCAACTGATGAATGGTCGAGGAATAACAACAGGGAATTTTTCAATGAAGAAATCAGAACTATATATAATCATATGAGAAAATGCTCTAAATAATTATTGATTAGAAAATTGTAAATTAAAACATCTTTAAATTATATCATCTTATACCTATCAGATTGACTAAAATGATAAATACTCTTCAGTTGGGGAATGGCTAAAGAAATTGTGGTATATAATTATGACAGGATACTTCTATGATATAAGAATGATGAGCTGTTGTTTTGGAAAACTTGAAAAGACTTGGACCTATGAAAAAAAAAGATATCAAGCTCCAGAGAAAGAACTAACAAATGGAAATATGCATAGTATGATCTTACATATAGGTATATGAGCCTATATATATGTTTATAGATATGCATGTATGTATATAATATATTTAATTGTATTTAATTGTAACCTTCTCTAGTTTGTGGGTAGGAAGAAAGAGAGGGAAAAGGTACCAGCAGAGAACAAAATAAATTCTAGTAGAAAACACAGAAAAGTTGGTTAGCTTTGAAAACAACATATAGAATTTATTATATAGATTTTCATGAAATGAACATTTATTTTTATATTGAACCATTTCATAGTTCTGCTGTATGTAAAAATGCTTCTTTCTTTCTTTCTTTCTTTCTATATAAGATAAAAAATGAAGATTTTTTTTAATGGATAGTTATATAACAATGTTAATTACACTATTAATGATTTAACTTGATATAATGGATAGAAAACTGCCTCACAAAGTAAAAATGATCTAGGTTCAGATCCTACCCCTGACACATCTATTGCACATCTAAAGCAAATCCTTTAATTTCTATGGGTCCCAAATGATTCTTTAAGGCTTGAAGTTATACATACTAATCTGCCTTGATAGAGGGAGCTTCCTTGGTGGGATTTCTTTATCCCAATGAAATCAGCCCTGGTTTAGTCCAACAACAGAAAGAAGAAACTGAAATAGCATCAACAGTAACTCATTTATGTAGCTCCTTAAGTTAGAAGAGCAGTTTTCTCATCTTTGGTGTGAAATCCTGTGAGGTGCATGCATCACTAAGTTACTTACTACTTAACCTTCACTAATAACTTCGCTGTCAAATCTTATACCTGATTATTGTAGCTTGTGATATGTTACACATACCATGTTTCATATAGTTTTGAATAATATAATGGATTTTTGTTGTTATTTTTAAATTAAAATTTTATTCTATCACCTCATTTGAATCAAATAAACATTTTGGGGTAACTAAATCTAAAATTCATTTTTAAGTAAATGAATATACATCTTGTATTTAATTTGTTCACTTAAAGACTAACATGTTCTTCATAAATTGGAAAAAAAAGAAGATACCTCATAATCATCATCAAAATTTTGGAACATAATCTGTTTTTTAAAAAGTAACTAAGGTCCTTGGTAATGCCTTACATACAACTCCTCAGGTCATCTGTCATCATTAGGGATGCTGCTGCAACCTGTTTGTGCTCACTACTTAAATTGCCAGTCTCCTTTAGGGTCATTTACTATTTTGATGCTCTTGATGTTATGCTTGGACTCTATGACTTCACTCCATCTGCATGATTAGCATAATAATCTTTATACTACTTATCTCAGAGGATTGTTGTGAGGAAAGCATGTTGTAAATCTATGGACACTAAAAGATTTAATAGTTATCACTTATTTCCTCAGTGATGAAATCTTTCAGATTCCACTACTCAATTAGCTTTATCCAGATTTTTTTGTTTGGTTTTTTTTTTTTTTTTTTTTGGTTTTTGTTTTCTATGACTTGATTGTCCTAGTATACTATGAAGTGATGAATGAAGTTGTGGTAGCCTCACTCAGATGTTATTTTTTTAAAATCTCAGTAGAGCAGATCTAGAATATGAGAACTCACTGTCCTTGATTTTTCTCTTTTCCTTTCTCAGTGTTTACCAAATAGTGGTTGAAGAAGAAAGCCCTCGTAGAACCAAAAAGACAACAGAAATACTGAAATGCTATCCCGTGCCAATTCATTTCCAGAATGCTTCAGTCCTCAACTCTCCATACTATTTTGCTGCCGAATTTCCAGCAAACAGCCTTCAGGCTGCTCAACCCTTTACAATTGGTGACAACAGAACATACAATGGCTACTGGAACACTCCTCTTCTCCCCCACAAAAGCTACAGAATTTATTTTCAAGCTGCTAGTAGAGCTAATGGGGTAAGTGTAACATGTGGCTAATCATTCAATATTTATTAAGGGCCTCCTATGTTGCTGTCACTGACCTAAGCTCCGAGTATACAATTAAGAGGCAAAAGAACAACTTCTGTTCTCAAGGATCATACAAGTTCATGGTTAGATAAGTATGAAAATAAATTTAAACATAGCAAACACTCTTTTATAAATGTATGTGTATATGTATGTATGTATGTATGTATGGATAGATAATGTATATGTATATATATATATGAAGCATATATAATATTTGGTACACATTAATGATATATGTGGTATATCATATATGGCATGAAAGATAAATAGGAAATAATTGAGAGGGAAAACACTGGAATTAAGAGAGGATGGGGAAGGCTTTATAGAAAATATGATTTGGGGGATGGACTTAAAGGAACCTGGGGGAGCATGGGGTGTCAGTAATCATTGTGGAGAAGGGAGAGTATTCCCAGCAAGGTGAACTTTCAGATAAAAGGTCCAGAACCAAGAGATGGATCATCTTGAGACAAGAGATGAGTATCTCTGGATGGAAGAGTATCTGTTGGAGGAGTAGGGAAAGCTAAGAGGGTATTGGTTTACGAAGGGCTTTGAATGCCAAACAGAGCATTTTGTAGTTGCTCCTGGAAGCAATAAGGAGACAATAGTCAGCTATGCCATTTTTATCATATTCACTACTTTCAAATTGCTTGGATGGTAATAAAGTCAATATTAGAAAACTGTAATGTGTTTATGTAGCTTTGAAATAAATATGAACTAAGGAACATAGATTAATTTTTGAGGGAAGGCATATTGTCATTATCATGCTTTAGTTTCATTCCTTAGATCTTAGTCAGATATCTACTTTGAGTACATATTTGATACTAAGCTCAAGTCCTTTTGTTGTTGTTAGGTTGTTTTTTTAGTAGTGTCTGACTCTTTATAAGCCCCCTTTGGGATTTTCTTGGCAAAGATACTGGAGTGGTTTGCCATTTCCTTCTCTAGTTCATTTGACAAATGAGGAAGCTGAGGCAAAGAGAATGAAGTGACTTGTCCAGAGCCACACAACTAGTTAATGTCTGAGGCCAGATTTGAACTTAAGAAAATGAGTCTTCCTTATTATAAGTACACTGTCCTGTTCACTGTACTACCTAATTGTCCAAGCTCAAGTTGTTCCTTCTTTATGAGAACTTTCTCAGTCCCCCTTATACTTGCTAGTAGTGCCTTCCCTCTGAGATTTCCTTCTCTGTTGCATGTTGGGTGAGGACCCATTAAACTAAGAATTTTTTCAGCCCATGCTTTGTTTTCTGCCTTTCTTTGTATGCCTAGCTCACAGTATGCCTAATTCATCGTAAATGCCTAATAAATACCTGATGATTGACTTACTGTTTCTTGTCTATTCTTTCATATCAGGGGAAGAAAATGACATAATAGGGCACATTCTCAGTCTTCAAAATGTTTATAGTCTAGTAGGAGGGCTTGTTGTGAAATCAGATGATGGAAAAATCATTTCCATTTGTTCATATAGTTCTAAAAGTTGCAATGACATCTAATGGGCATCTCATCTTCTACACTCTCACCTCTCTAATCTTTTTTTTTCAGTCAATTGTCAAAACAAAGAATAAATCAGACCATGCCATCCCCTTGCTAAAGAAGCTTCATTTTCACTTATGTTAAATTACTTTTTTTGCACAAACTCTACAAATCATCCAAACTCACCTGTTTTCCTCTTCTAAATCTGCTTTCTATCTCCCATTCCCATGTTTCACACATTATGTGCCTTGGCTGTACACTCCCTACCACCTTAAAATTCACTTCCTTCTTCTCTCTACTTAGATTTCTCAGTGTTTTAAAAACTGCTGCCATTCCTGACCTTTCCACTACCATGACCTCCACGTTGTTATCCTCCCTTTCTCCTTATATAGATTGTATAGATTCATTTGTTTACATATTTCATAGAATAGATGGTAGCTCCCTCTACTTCAGAATGTAAATTCACAAAGAGCAGAGATAGCTTAATAGATGGTTTCTTTACCCCTAGTTAATATAACTGTACCTAGTTCATAGTAGGAATTTGATAAATGCATACAGAAGGAAGAAATGACTGAATTTTGCTTAGCCTACATCTGAATACAAACAACTATAAATACATATATACACACACAACTCATTTTCATTTTGATTTTAACATTTGTCTGTTCAACTTATTTGATCCTAACTCCTTGGTTCTAAGGCAACTTAGATTTTCTTTTGCTATGATTGAATTAGGATTATTTTTTAAAGTGAAAATAGTATCTATAAGATGGGTTTGGAATTGAAATAAAAACCTTCACAGGCCTCTTGCTGGGTCCATTTTATTTAGTTATTTCTTCCTCAATTTTCCCTCCCTCCCCCAAAAAAATATCCTGAGCAGATGGATAAGATTTGCCTGCCTCTCTCAACAGCCTGGAAATTGTTTCTAGCCACCATAATGGCTCCACTTTGGCAATGCTGTGAGACTGCAGAATTGTGTTTTAAAAAAAAAGTAGGATATAGTTCTTTGAGCTAAGCTATATTCTGTTCTCCAACCTTGTATGCACAGGGAGTAAGAATAGTTAGAGGTCAGTAAAGCTGCAGAAAGATAGCTACACTTTTGTATATGCTACTTTTCTTTCATCTTTTGGGCCAGAGTTAAGTAAGATATATTTTTTGTTGTTTCATATTCTAGTATATTTCATTTTCATGTAGGAATTGAATGAATGAGACTTTCTTCCAGTAATTAAAGCTTCTCCAAAAACAAGCAGGACTTGCCTCATCAAAAGCTTTAGACTCAAGCTGCAGATGGTTTTCTTAGTGAGCTTCTGAGTAGTGACCCCATTTTCCTCTTTATTTGTCACAGGAAACCAAGATTGATTGCGTCAGGGTGGCCACCAAAGGTAGGTTGAAATTCTAAGGTGCTTTTTTTGTCTCATATAAAGTCTTTCATTGAGTATTTTTAAACCACCAGATGTTGTGTTATTTAACTTGGTTTAAAAAATTACCAATATTTCATTTTTATATCACTTTCATTTCTGAATAACTTCCCTTTCCCAGCCAGCCATCTCTTGTATCACAAAATCAGAAAGAAAAAGGTGAAAGAACAGTTCAGCAAAAACAAACCAAAAAATCCCTCTACACATTAGCTTATTCTGACAATATGAACAATGTTCTACACCCATAGGCTCTCACCTCCGCAAAGAAGGGAAGGTAGTGAATGTACTTTCTTATCTGATGATTGTTTTAAAGCTTACCTTGTGAGGTTGTTATATATCTCACTTTACTTATTTCTTTTATGATTATTACTTAAGTAGAATCATAAGGGTATTCCTGATGGCTGCTCATATGCAAGGTAGCAAAAATTATGTAATATTTATGGGCAATTATCCAATTATAATTATTGTTAACAGACAATAAAATAAATGTTTACATTGGTAAAATTCAGTATTCCTGAAGATGCAGGAATTCCAGGGCATTAGAGTATAGAGTAGAAGAAATAAATTACATGTACTGGATCTTAGTTCAAATCTAGGATAACAGCTAAAATAATATTGTTGCCAAAGTAAGCTTAGGACTATTTAGGGCATGTCTCTGTAACACCACTCCCTTAAATTCTATAAAGTGTTGATAAAGGGCTGTACTAGAATTAACTCAATTGGTCATTCAAACATAAAAATGAGTTTTTGTTTTATATGTCAAATAAGTGGCTACATATTAACATATAATTCAATACAGTGAAAATACTGGGATCCTTAAGAATATTTTTTATAAATGCATAGCATACTTCTAAAACCTTTATTGAATGCCTTGATGAAAATAATTGGCTATAATGGTGTATGGTTTTTTACTTTTCTTTCTAGTATAACTGATTGGTTTTTAAATTTTATTTTTAATTCTTTTTTCTTAATATGAAATCAGCTTTTATGTCAACTGTCACCCTATAGGCTGTATACACTATTCTCTGTATTTAATGGAGATCCTTGGCTGATGTGCTGACCCTTTTAGACCCTCTGACTTATCTCTGCTATGAAACAGGAATTTACAAATATTTCCTTTATTACTCTCTACATCACCTTGTCTAAAAGAATGAAAGTATCTCCTAAAGTGCCAAATAGAATAATAAGCCACCTTACATTTGAATATCTTTTCTTTTTTTCCCCCAAATCTCATATTTCTACTTTCACATTTGATTCTTGCAGCAATCCTAGTCAGGTGGCACTGGTATTATTATCATTCCTATTTTCAAGATGGGGAAACTGATTCACTGAGACATTATCCAAGGTCACACAGCTAGTAATGATCAGAATAAGGAACTGAACCCAGATAGCTTGGACTTCCATTCCAAAGTTCTTTCTGTTCTAAATGTACTACTTTTTGCCTACCTAATTATGGTATTTCTATATCCTACTTATCAAAGTTAATTCCCTGTCATATTTACTATGGCAATAATGAAATTTCTGTTATAGTTTTCATTACAAGAATAACCTAGCAGCATAAGTAACATTAGCAAGGAGGAAAATCCGACAGCTTTGCTATTTGTACAATAGATTTCGATAGTGTTGTTCCCCCATCATCTAGGTTTAATCAATATTGTGGTTTGTTTTACACATCACTAAGGGATGGTTAGATAAACTGTTGACCTCATTGATTAGCTAATTCCCGTTCACATTTTTAAGTGATTTGTGAACCTTTACATAGTAACAGACAGTTCCTGTTGGCCTCTATTTTTTAAAATAAAAGTAAAAATTAGAGTGATCATTCCATCGAGTTATTTGTCAATTATCTTACATGAACCCATAGAGCCAGAAACCCATAGAGGAAGGTCTTATCTCCAAACAAAATTAGCATGCTCTTTAAAATCCTCAGATAAGGAGATGAAGTAGACTTCTTTTGCACTATAATCTTTCACAACTCCTAGAATCATGAAAGTCTTTCCTGGTTTTTACTTAAATTCATCTTACTACTTGTTAGTTACTCCAAAAGAAAAAGGGCCAAGAATAAAAAGGTATAAAGACTTTCGGGTCCTTCTAAACTCCGTTAGTACTGAAAATATATTTCTACACTGAATCATAACTCTGGACAAAATCACTTCAATTGTTTTTGCTTCCCCATGCTGGCTTTTAATTAAATTTTCAGCTCACAAAACCACCTTCCCAAGACATGCATTGTCTTTCCAAAGATTTCAATGTTCTGAAATAACTGTTGTCAAGTATCTTTACAGAGATTGTCTGGAGGTGGCTTTGTTTTCACAAAGAGCTCAATTTGTAATTTCAAGGAAAGGGATATATCTCTGAAATATATTTTCATGCTATTTTTGCCTTTAATGTTTTGAATATTTTAATCATATGCACATGGATTGTTGTGATATTAATCACATCACATATTAAACATTATAAAAATTAGACACAAAAAACCTATCATGTTTTACTATAGATCTCCGTACAAATGTTTCTCCTTTTAATAAGTATACAAAAATGTAACTTCCTATTCTGCAGGTGTGAATATGCTCTTTGACGACAGGCAGGGTGATTATTGAGTCTTCTATTTCTTAAGTTCTAAGAATGTCATTCAACTCTATAAGCATTTATTAAACACTGCTATGTACATAGCACAGTACTTAATGCTGGGGATCAAATGATAAAACAGGCAAAAAAAGGCTCTTAAATTCTTAAATTCACAATTTACATGGGTAAGAAAATTAGTGAAGTTGTATCACTTAGCTAGAATGTCCATGACTTTGTATGTACCTTCAAAGTTTCTTACAGGAACTTTTTCACTTATAGCTCTA
Organism: Macrotis lagotis; assembly: GCF_037893015.1. NCBI lineage: Eukaryota > Metazoa > Chordata > Mammalia > Peramelemorphia > Peramelidae > Macrotis > Macrotis lagotis. Next base: position 466,032,307 of record NC_133666.1, read on the forward strand.
CACAGCTCCCATGAGTTTAACAATAGCCCAGTCTTCTGTTCAGATAATTCACATATCTATTGACCCAGCCCTAGTCATTGTTCTGATCTCTAGACCTTGAAACTCCATTTGCCTTTCAGACATTTCAAACTTGTGGATGTCCCCAAGACATTTCAAACTTTAAATTTCTTGATTTCCCCTCTCCCCCAAAACCCATCTCCCTACAAGACTTCACTCACAGAATTTACTACCTTTACTTGAATTCAAGTTTGTAACTTTGATTTATGTTCTTCTTCTCACTCTTTTTTCAGCTACCATATGCTAAATCTTAGCTCCTCTCTTCCTCTCCACAGCATCTCATAGCTCAGTCCTTCTCCCTATTCACACAGCCACCATCCCAGCTTATCCTTTCATCCCCTCTCCCTGGTCTATTGCAATAGCCAACTAATTATTATTCCTTACTCAGATCTTTCCCTACTCCAGTACATTCTCCACCCAGCTCTCAAAGAGATTTTTCTTAAGTACATATCTGAACCTATCACTCCACTCCTCAATCAGTTCCAGTCACTTTTTATTGCATCTAGCATCAAATATAACTTCCTCTCATTGGCCTTTAAAACCCTTTGCAACCTGGCCCCAAATGAACTTTCTTATAATCATTAAACACTCTTGAGATCCAGTCAAATCAGTTTTCTGGGTTCTATCACCACCTCCATGACTTTAGATTGGCTGCCCCACATGTCTGGAATGCCCTGTCTCCTCACATTCACCTCACAGAATCCCTCATTTTCTACAAATTTCATAAGAACTGTGCCTCACAGAAACTGACCAGATCCCCCTAAATGCCTTGTATTTATTTTATAAAATTTAGATTTAATTTGTACATACATACATATATATTCGATGTAATATATATCATACAATATCACTCATATATGAATAATAATACAACATATAATACATTGTGCTTTGTCTTCTATTAGAATGTAAGCTCTCTAAGAGCAGGGACTTTTCCCATTTTAACATATATATATATATATATATATACATACATACACACACAAATACATATATAGATATATCCATATATATCTAGAGTTTATATTTTATCATGTTATCTAAAACATGGTAGGTGTTTAATAAATCCTTGAAAATTACTTAATTGGTAAGTAGTTATAAGATTATTTGAGGTTCCAAAAAATGGGAATCAGTAAAATCTTCCTAGAGAAAGCAATACTCATGATATGCCTTGAAGTAAGGTTAAGATTCTAAGAGAAAAGATAGAGAAGAAAGAATGATCACTTACCCTAGTATGTATCAGAATTTAAATATCATTTAGATAGCTTTTTCTAATCTATCTCTGCTTTGTAGCCAAAGGAATAACTTTTGACTACTTTTAAGGAAATATAACTTATAGAATTCAATTTGCTTTTATATCTACTTTTACATTTTTTTCACTTGGGCTGTTTTTCTAGATCAGTAGATTCTTTGGTTTTACTGTAAAAGATTCTTACTTCTATATACTTGCCTTAAAATAGGTGTTCTTGAAGTTCTTTATAATGTTAGTTTGGGAGGCTACAATCATACTGAATAATAAATGACAGTATCTTACTTTAGTAAAGAATCTTATTCTGTTAATAATTTCCTGTCCAAAAGGTGGTATATTCAGATATAATTAATAATGAGATACTATACAGTTATTTTGAGCAAGTATGATAAATAATAAATTTGAACTCTCTAAGGTGGGGGTGTCTTTAGGCCTGTAGAAATTTCTCTGAAATTGTTAGAGACAACTATCACAAATATACAGTTATTTATATTTCAAAGATTAACTTAGTTTTGAAAAGTAATTTTATGTTAATTAAATATAATAGCATCCAAATCATTTTAATTTACTTTGTATTTATATATTTATAGCAAATAAATATGTGAAATATACTTATATATATGTACTCATACATAAAATATACATATATATATGTATGATTTCAAAGAGGTTTCATGTAAGAACTGTATATTATTTGAACTTGGGGAAATGCTGTTTGAATCACTGTTACTTTACCTGTGGATGACAGGACTTGCCAGACTCTTTCCCATCACGACTTTTAATACAGGCAGTACAGTAAAATATTTTTTTAAGAAAACTCAGAAAATGTATCACAAATAATCTTATCTGAAAGTCAGACATTTAAAGGATGCCTCCTAATATAGTAATATGATCAAAATTTGCAAGTTTTCTATCTCAACTTTCCCCTATCTTACACTGATGATAGTTGCTATGGCAAATATAAGCTGCAATTTTCAAATATTTTGATGGAAGAAATTGTTGAAAAACATTCAGAAACAGTGGAAATATTTTCCTTGTTGATCTGATAAGTACTAGTTAAATTCCCTATTTTGGTGAAAGTTGAAAATATTTAGAGTTTCTCTCTCCACTTGAAAATGTACTTAGTCTTCCTGTTTATTCTATCATTCTAAGAAATATTACACTTTGTTAGTTCCACAATACCACGTGGGATGGATCCAAGACAAAGAAGTATGTTGCTACAAGAATGAGAATATCTACTAAAAGATACAAATCAGAAAGATTCTTTGTTGTATAAATAAAACTCTAGGATATCTTAAGATCACTGAAATATAAAAGTCATGTGTTTTTCTTTATTTCAGCAATTGAACTAACATGCCAAACACAGTATATTTCTATTCAAATTGTTCATGTTGAAGTTGTTCCTCCTTAATTCCATAAAAAAATAAGTCTAAATAAACTGTATATTACAGTACTGAATTTGAACATTTAAGTTTTCAGTATATCTTAATTTTCTTTATTATTTCCTTATTGAAAATATTTCATGAATATCAGAAGTGACTCATTTCTGCCCATTGCAACTTTGTAATTTCAGAATTTGACCTTCAAAGTATAGTAACTTTTAGGTTTTAATACATTTCATATTGATTAAAACACTATTCTACAAAAATTACAAATATTCTTTGCAACATTGAGTTACAAAACAACAAAAATTTCTATTGAGTAGAACACTGAGTCATAAAAATTTAAGCCAATATTTATCATGTGTAACTATAATGGGAAAAAGAAGTTGAAATGATGTGATAAAAGCTTCAAATAAATGTCATTACTTTTTAGCAGATGTGAAATTTGTTTTGTCTCACTATTTCTAGTGAGAAGAGTGCACCTACTTCTAGTGAGATCAGACTAAACGTTTTTACGTGGAATACTTCCTATATTCATGTCACTAATAAAACAGCATTTCAGATCTTGCCTGTAATACTAACAGTTCATCAACACACACACACACACACACACACACACACACACACAAACACACACACACACACACACACTGAAATTTATGCCTGAAAAGCAGTCTTTGTAGCAATTCTGGTTTCTATTCCAAATTCGAGTCTACTTGGCACAACTTGTTCTATAACTTGTTTACTCCCTGCTTAAAGGACTATGTAAGTGTCTTTAGGGACCTCAATTCTCTAATCAAAATGCTAGATTATTAATCAACTCTAGCAACATTGGAATGCTTTCATTAATAATGAGGGAAAGACTATTGTAACATTTTAAACTCAGTCTCTGCTTCATTCCAGCTACTAGGAGCAGTGCTCTGTTTGAATGTTGCAGAGGGATATTTCAAAATATTATGCAGCAGCAGTTTTGAGTTTAATTGTCTGCAGATGGTAGATGATCTATTTTCCTCACTCGCTGCCACATTTCTAATAGTACCCAGGCTGTTCCATGTAAATTAGTAATCTTTCATCTAAACCTATCCTTAATTTTCCAATATTTTTTCTTTGTATCATTTTCTAGCTGTATCATGTTAGATCTGACCTTTTAATTTATATATTTTTTCAATATATGTGTGTCACAACTCCTTTAACCACTTAAAGACAGTTGTTGAACTATGCTGGCAAATCAAGAAACACAAGAGGTCATATTTAGGAACCCTAATTCCTTCTTAGGCAACAATTGACTGTTACAGCTTTGGGAATGGCAAACGAAAAAAATGAATTTATATGTGTTCTTGCACTTAATCTTCTGGGGAAATTTTTAAGTTGCATTGGGGTTGGAATGAGATTTCTAAATGGAAAAGTTATAGATGATTAGAATTTAATTCTAGAAGATCATATTTTTTCTTCATGAGACATTTTATTTCTAGACTATTTTAAGAGGCCAAAACCAATTTTGACTTATATGGGCACCCAAATCTTAATAATCAAATAGGAAAGATGAAGAAGGGGAAAAAAATCTTTCTTAATTGGGAGGCAACCTGCCATAGTGGCTCAAATGCTGGACTTGAATCAGGAAAACCTGGGTTCAGATCCCACCATTGATGCTTCCTATCTGTGTGACCATAGGCAAGATGCTTGTCGTCTATATCCAGAGGAAGAAATGAAGTCATAAGTCTCTGATTTATCTGAATTAGCAGCAAATTTTGAAAAATGCTCATTCAGGATTGGATGGAACCATTTCTTATTTCTGATTAATGGATATAATTTTTTTTAATTCCTTCAATTGCTCTTACCTGAACCACAGACAGAGTCAGTGATTGGTAACTAAACAATCTAATGGCCTCATAAGACTCTGCATGAAAGAAAAAGAGTGAGGGAAAACCAAATTTTCCTATGCTTTCTCTTTTTTTTTTTTGTTATGGTTGTTGGAAAGAAATTGAGACAACTTGATATATTGACCAAGAATTCTTGCTAGCCTAGCTTCAGTCTGGCTTTTTTTTCCCTCATGCATGCTGACCTGGGAATCTTCCTTTGCCTTAGCTGCGATACTCGTGACTCAGCTTACAACACCATACATTCGCATCGCCCCTGCTGCAGGCGACGAGCAACTAACAGGTCAGACATTCAAGTATAGATGAGTCATCTTGCCCATTTCCTTTTCATTTTCTTCAACTTTATTTCTCCTTCATATCTCCTTCTTTGCTTATGGATTGTTTACTCCATTTTTAGACCTCTAATTTGGTCCCATACCTTAATTCTGTCATGCTTGGCACTCTTCTTTGTGTACATTTATATTCATGCATTTTTAAAGTTCAATTCCACTGCATGTTTTCATTGTGTACCTTGTCTGTGGATTTGTTCCCTCTGGCATAATGTGTTAGAGAAATGAAATTATTCTCAACTTGCAACATTCAAAACATGGAATAGGGTTTTAGTTCAAGTACATGAAGATGTGTTCCTCATTTTCCAGATGAATATAATAAGACTTTGTAGTTTAAGGGTGAAAGAGATTTCCTATTACTAAACCAAGTCTAAATTACAAATGTGTTAACTTTGTACAACTCTTGCCTAACCAGTATTAACAAATAAAGCCATCCTGGGCTGTTCAAACAGAATCCTATGTGCATAAAATTAGGAAAAAAGTGATTGTTTAATATATGAGTCCTTTTCCAAAAAAGTACTTGTATATCTTTCTATACCTTTACCTATATTATTTATATAGTGCTTATGTTGAAATAAAACATCCACAATGTAAATCTTTTGAATCACTTAACAGTCCTTAAGATGTGTGAGTGACTTCACTTTCAATTCAGGTACAAAAATATCACCTTTATCAGCTTGGGAAATCCGTTTGTCCATTCCTAATAGCTAAAAGAGATTTGAGTATCAAGAATAAAAAGTAGAAAGTAGGGGGCAGCTAGGTGGTGCAGTGGCTAAACACTGGCCCTGGAGTCAAGAGGACCTGAGTTCAAATGCAACCTCAGACACTTAACAATTGCCTAGCTGAGTAACCTTGGGCAAGTCATTTAACCCCATTGCCTTAAATAAATAACATGTTTTTAAAAAGTAGAAAGTATGGTAGAATTCCTCAAACCAAAGAATGAATAGAATGAATAAAATATTTGAAGATGTCTTAAGTCTAAAGATCAGAAAATGAACCAGAGCCTTTTCCCTGACTTATAGCCATAAGTACCCAGGCAAGATCCAGATGCTGTTTTTGAAGGGAATAATAGTTTTTTAGCTTATTGTCCTTTTATAACCAAGCAGGCATGTAATGTTCATAAAATATAAACTTGAATAAACACCTCCACCAAAGAATTATTTCCTATCATCATGCATGAAAATAAAGCTTTGCTAGAAAATGCTGAAACTTAAATACTAAAACACCCCACAAATAATTCTTTTACAAGTAAAGCAAGAGAACTCAGGGCAATTATCGAATAATAATTCTTACAATAAGAAAATCCAATTTCCCAATCACTTTAAGGCTAAAATTCTATCTATATGCTATATGAATCTGTCTGAGAATAACCCCTGTGTCCCTGCCATTTTGCCCCTCTTTCCTTTGTGGAACCATAAATGTTTGCTCCTCGGAAGGTGGTGATGTTAAGGTTCAGGTTGCCATATTACACTCTATGACTATTATGCTCTATGTTTGCATTCATTGGTCCACCAGTTGAACTGTTTCCTATGCTGCTCTCTGCTGCCATATTCTAGGCTTCACTTACTATATACTATTTTTACCTGTAGGCAAAGGGATATATTGACATTTAGATGATAACCCTAGCATGCTTCCATCTTTTTGACATTGAGACCCCGACTATGGTCAGTCAAAGAAGCTTTTAAGTACTAAGTATTTGGAACTCCTTTGCCTCTGTATTAACTACCCTCCAACCCTCTGTGTACCATCAGACTTGGTGCTAGAAAATTATTTTCAGCTCCTCTCCACTTATGTCAATCATGGTCTGTTCATACATACTTAAGTGGAAAAATTCTAAAAATAACATGGTAGAGAAAGAGACTTTCTTCCTATTTCCTAAGCAGTATAAAAGTTACTATGTTTCTTATATTAACTGTGAACTATTTGTTCATACCATCTTAATTCCCTGGAAAGCAAAGGTGAAACGATGTAGTTCTTGCCATCAAGATCATTGCTGTCTTCTAAGAAAGATATGAAATGCACAGAAGTATCTAGAATATAATATGATAATGGAAATAGACTCAAGAAAAAAATCAGGAGAGTTAGGAATAAATAATTAGAGAAGGCTTCACAGAGGAGATAGTTCCTGAACTGAGCTGCAAATGAAGATTTTAGCCCTTGGAGATGAGATGAGACTCAGCAGTCTAAGTGAATGGGCAGAGGCAGGAGACAATAGATCAGATGAGGGCAAAGTCAGTTTGCTGGGAGAAAAATAAATAATGTGAAGCAAGCCTAAAAAAAAAATCAGCTATTAAATTATATTCTGAAGGATCTCAGATTAAGAGATAGTTGATTAGTTGTTTAAGTCACCTGTTAAAGCTCTGAGAACACAGTTTGGGTTTTCTTTACAAAGATTTTAGAGTGATTTATTATATAGATGGGTAAATAAAGAGAGTGCAGTGGCTTGCTCAAGATCACCCAGCTATTAACTGTCTAAGGCTGGATTTGAACTCAGGTATTCTTGGTACTCTACCTTCTGTGCCACTTAGCTGTCCATAAGAAGTAGTAGAGAATTTTTTTTTTAAAAAAAGGTTTTTCAATTGGTCAGTGAACCTCAGGATTAGGAAGATTGATTAGAAAGTTTGTGAAGGGTGATAGGATGTGGTAAGAGACTGCATTGGTTGTAGACCGATATCTAGAGAGGAAAAACAGGACAAATGTGAGATATATCATAGAGGTAGATTCAATAGTATTTGTCAATTGCTGAGAAAGAGAAGAGTCAAAATTATATGTTCAGAATTGTCCCAAAACTTAAGACTATACCATCAGGAAATTGAATATAAAAGAATGTGAGAACAAAGTACAGAGGGAAGTACAGCTTTGGCAAGGAGAAAGGCTATTTCATGATATATCACAATTTAAATCTTTATTCAAAGTGTTAGGACCTGAGTTCCAGTTCTGCCTCTTAATTTATCTTTTGTTCTAATTGAATTAACGCTTTTCTACTACATATTATTTACTGACTTCATTTGGTAATTAATTATACTAGAGAAAAAATGTGCTTAATTTGGAGGCTGAGACCCTTGGTTTGAATCCCACCTTTGCCACTTGCTCTCTATGTAACTTAAACTTGCTAAACTTCAGGGGTTTTTTTACCTGTTAATGAGATAATTTGGCTAGAGAACTCTTTTTTTACCTCTAAATTTCTCATTCTAGTACAGTCTTCCAGGATGGTATTAAGCACAAAACTTGAAATCTGAATACCTAAGTTTCAGTACTTGTTAGTTGTGCTTCATTGGGAATTATTTTACTCTTCTGGACCTCAATTTCGCCATCTGTGAAATGAGAGAGTTGTATTAAATTATTTTTTTACCTTTCTGGCTCTATAAACTTTTGTGATGTGGCAAGGGAAGTAATAACTCTGTTGCAAATCTGTCCTAGTTAGATGAACTCTGGAGTATCGTATTCACTCTTGGGCACTGCTTTTTAGGAAGGACATTAATAAGCTCATTGAGCACATAAAGAGGACAGCTAAGATGGTGAAGGGCCCTTAAAGATCAAATGAAACACACAAACAATTTGGAATGTTTCTCTTGAAGAAGAAATATCTTGGGAAAGGATGGGAGGAGAAGAGGTGTGGTTACTGACTTCAAAGTTTTGTTTTGCCTGGGTTCCAAAAGACAAAACCCAAGAGAATTTAAAAATAGAATAATTTAAGCTTTATCTTATTCTAGCAAATGAAAACAAACATAGTTGTAATATTCATTTATAACCTGGGCATCGAATTAGATGACCTCTATAGCAAGGTAGGTACAATAATGGATATATCCTGGGACTGGATTCAGGGAAGATCTGGATTCTAATATAGCCTCCAATACCTACTAAGCCATATGACCTTGGAAACATCACTTAAACTCTGTCTTCCTCTGCTTTCTCAACTCTAAAATGAGGATTATAATAACACCTTCCAGAGTTGCTGTGAGCAACAAATGAGATAATATCAATAAAGTACTTAGAACCATGTCTAATTTCTTCTCCTTCCCCTTTCTGACGACTCTTTCAGAAGTAAATACGTGAGACTATGAGCCTATTTATGTTACTAATAGAGCCATCCAATAGAATAAGGTATTTGGCTTGAAGGAAGACCTCTCTGGTGGCTACCTTCAAATAGAATGGATGATGATTAGTCAGTTTTATAGAAGGAAGACTTCATCAGGAATGAAAGTTCCATCTGTCATTCTGTCATGCTGGACTTAAATTCTTTTCTATACGACACTGAAATTCTAGGTTGGTTCTAGTGTCTTCCTCTAGTGTCTAGTCTGTCTCCAAACTAGGGTCTTCTGCATCTTCAGATTTTCAGTGATAGGAGTATTACTTAATTGATTTATTTAAATAGCATACTATGTATAAAAGATCTTTACTACTTCATTCTGAGGATTCCTATCATTTACAACCCATAGAACCCTGTAAAATTGACCTGGCTCATCAAGACCAAGGTCTCAAACTCAGTGAAACAATTGGAATCAGATTTGGTTTAGACTTTTGATACTCCAGACTATTCATTTTGTAAAATATTTGATTCATATTCTCTAGTGTTTCAGAAGTGGGAGGGGAAAAAACTTCATTTATTTTCCCTTTATGGCTTTTGTTTTTACTTTTTAAGGTGTGGAGTATTTATTGGGAAGAACTTTTCATTTGCTTAATGCTTTAGTATTTTTTCTTTTAAAGAAAAGGAGCCATAGTTTATAAACTCACAGAATTATTGCAGTTTTTCCATCCTGATGATATGACCTGGGGTGAATGTGATCAAAGAACTTCATGATTATTTTGAACAAAACTTTAGAAAACAGAAATCAGGGCAAGATAGTTCAACAAGACAGTATATATCCAAGATATTATTAGAAAAAGAGAATTAGAATTTGGAGCTAGTCCTGAAAAAAGCAAGAGAAATGTGTTTTATTTGTATAATTTCTTATCTATGTCACATTTCCTCACAATAAAAGTGACTACACCTAGAATACTTTATTGTAGTATCATAGATGAGGCTGAACTTGGGGTTAGAAAGATCTGTAATCATTCCTGCTCTTGATACTTACTAGCTCTGTGACCATGGTGAAGTCATTTAATTTCTCCAATCCTCAGTTTTCTCTTATGTAAATTGATGATAACTATCTGTATGAACTGATGATAATCTCAGAGAGTTATTATTGGGTACAAATTCGTAAAGTGTTATACAAAGCTTAAGTGTTACCTAATATCAGATATTCTGGTTATGTTCCTTTAACTTCTATAAAATTTAATATTCTCTTAAAATACTGGACATATTAACAGATTCTCAGTGCAGTTTTCTTAGGTTAAAAAATGTGCCTCATTCACTTTGTTGTATATTAAATTTTTTGTTCATGATTTAATACCCTAACCTGCAATCAAGTGCTATGAAGATAATGCCTTGTAAACATATTTTTTTATTTACTGGATTGGTTAGCACATGTACCTGGAAGGATAGGTTCTATATCCTGAAGTGTTTACAAATAAAATGCCTCTTATACTGCATGTTCAAAATGTACCATATTTTAAAAGAAGTTTCCCTAGTTAAAAGTTAGTACTTAAAATGAGCACTAACCTGTGGTTAACACAAACAAATTTACCATATCAAAGAGAAAACACATTTGTAATTATGCATGTTACATATTCTTCTTTGGAGGTCAGCTCATTTCTCCTTGTATTATAAAAAAGCTGAGTTTCTTTCATCAGAAAATGTAATCATTGATTCACTGAACTAGTTGATGTGAAGAAGTCACTTAAATGCTTGAGTTATGATTTTCCAACTTAAATTCCAACTATTAGGCAGAATTCATTTCTCTACCAAATAGGTGATCTATTCCTTTGGGCATCAGCAGTGTTAGATGGTGGTGTGGAGAAGTGCTTTTGGGGTAAACAAAAAGTCATGAAGTAGGGCCAGCACAAGTATTGCATAAATCAGAAATACCCCATGATGCACCTTTTTGTCCCATTTCCTGGGACACATGCAAAAAAATGGTATACAAAATATTGTATAGTGAGTTGTAAGTTAATTGTTTTTCTTCATCTGAAATAAATAACTTTACATCATTGTAAAATGACCTGGTGAAAACATAAACATTCTTTTCTGTACTTTACTAGTTAGGATATTCATTCAGTTAATATTAAGTGGGAAGCTATCATCTCTGTGATGGAGTCCTCAGGGAGATACAAAGAAACATAACACAAGTTCACTGACCTTAAAAGCTTATATAGCAATCCAGTTGAACATCCAAAAAGAGTTAAATATTACTAGTATCAAGAAATAGCAAAATTGATTTTATACTAAATTATATAATTATATTTTATATTATATATAGCTAATTATCTGGGGATTGCTTTGACATTTGACAAAACTTCATAAAAGTATTAAAAATTTAAATGCCCCTTTTAGAAGTTTTATATACAAAAATAGATCAGTAAAAACTACAAACTACAAATTAATTGATTCAAAATAATTTTCTATCATTCAATTTTCTATTTATATCTTCTACTCTTCTCCTAATTGTTACAATTTTCAGTCCTATCAGATCTAGGCTGGGGTCCCTCTTTTGTCTTTGGGGTTATAGTAATTTTAGCTATTATTGTGACTATTGTGTCCCATATCTCACAGCTATATAACAACTTTAATGGAATATAAATATTGAAATTGGAAGTCTTTGTGGAAAAAAAACATGAGTTTTTCAAGAAAGGAGTTTCAAATTCTTAAAGAGCTCTGCATTGTCACTTTCCCCTTATTTAACTCTGATCTCATCTCATTGACTATTGTAGTATCCTAGATATACATGCTAATGAACAAACTCTATAGGATGTCCATCCAACTGCACTGATTATTCAAAACAGTAAACATTTTTCATACAGTTGAACTTTTCTTGTATAATGGGTGAGGTCTGACTCTTTTGAGTAGTTACAGATTTCTTCTAATAGGTTCTGAAGAGTCCCTGATCTTGATACAACCACTACAATATCATTCCACAGATATGAGCCCTTGAAAGACCTTATTATTCACAACTTTTAACTTAAACTTTCTATTGGGTTTCCCTCATAAAAATGACAAACATCCTTGATAAGCATGTGTCTCCCAGACCTGATGTATATGATCAGAGAGCTTCTGATCAATATACATTTATTTATTTATTTATTTTTGAATTTTACAATTTTTCCCCCAATCTCATTTCCCTCCCCCACCCCCCACAGAAGGCAGTCTGACAGTCTTTACCTTGTTTCCATGCTATACATGATCAATATACTCTTTTTTTAATATTTAAAATTTTTCTTTATTTTGGGTTTTACAATTTTCCCCCAATCTTACTTCCCCCCCCCCCACAGAAGGCAATTTGCCAGTCTTTACATTGTTTCTATGGTATATGTTGATTTAAATTGAATGTGCTGAGAGAGAAATCATATCCTTAAGAAAGAAACATAAAGTATAAGAGATAGCAAGATCAGACAATAAGATATCAGTTTTTTCCCCCTTAATTATAGTTAATAAGTCCCTGGTCTTTGTTCAAACTCCACAGTTCTTTCTCTGGATACAGATGCTATTCTCCATTGCAGACAGCCCCAAATTGTCCCTGATTGTTGCACTGATGGAATGAGCAAGTCCATCAGGTTTGATCATCGCCCCCTTGTTGCTGTTAGGGTATACAGTGTTTTTCTGGTTCTGTTCATCTCACTCAGCATCAGTTTATGCAAATTCTTCCAGGCTTCCCTGAATTCCCATCCCTCCTGGTTTCTAATCGAACAATAGTTTTCCATGATATACATATACCACAGTTTGCTAAATCATTTCCCAATTGAAGGACATTTACTTGATTTCCACTTCTTTGCCACTACAAACAGGGCTGCTATGAATATTTTTGTACAAGTGATGTTTTTACCCTTTTTCATCACCTCTTCAGGGTAAAGACCCAGTAATATTTCCGGAACAAAGGGTATGCACATTTTTGTTGCCCTTTAGGTATAGATCCAAATTGCTCTCCAGAAAGGTTGGATGAGTTCACAACTCCACCAACACTGTAATAGTGTCCCAGATTTCCCACAACCCTTCCAACAATGATTATTATCCTTTCTGGTCATATTGGCCAGTCTGAGAGGTATGAGGTGGTACCTCAGAGAAGCTTTAATTTGCATTTCTCTAATAAGTAATGATTTAGAGCAATTTTTTATATGACTATGGATTGCTTTGATCTCTCATCTGTAAATTGCCTTTCCATATCCTTTGACCATTTGTCAACTGAGGAATGCCTTTTTTTAAAAAAATTTGACTCAGTTCTCTGTAATATACTCTTCTTTAAGATAGCTTTTATTTATTTTGAGTTTTACAATTTTTCCCCCATTCTTGCTTCCCTCCCCCCACCCCCCACAGAGGGCATTCTGTTAGTTTTTATATTGGTTCCATGTTATACATTGATCTCAGTTGAATTTAATGACTTAGAAAGCATATCCTTAAGGAAGAAAAATAAAGTATGAGATAGTAAAATGACTTAATAATCTAAAGTTTTTTTTCTAATTTGATGGTAATAGTCTTTGGTCTTTGTTCAAAGTCCATAATTCTTTCGAATGGATATAGATGGTATTCTCCATTGCAAATGGCGCAGAACTGTCCCTGGTTATTGCTCTGCAGGGATGAGCAAGTCCATCAAAGTTGATCAATACTCCCATGTTGCTGTTGCAGTGTTTTTCTGGTTCTGCTCATCTTGCTCAGCATCAGTTCATGCAAATACTTCCAGGCTTCCCTGAATTCCCATCCCTCCTGATTTCTAATAGAACAATAGTGTTCCATGACATACATATACCACAGTTTGTTAAGCCATTCCCCAATTGAAGAACATTCACTTAATTTCCAATTCTTTGCCACCACAAACAGGGCTGCTATAAATATTTTTGTACAAGTGATGCTTTTACCCTTTTTCATAATCTCTTCAGGGTATAGACCCAGTAGTAGTATTGCTGGGTCAAAGGGTATGTACATTTTTGTTGTCCTTTGGGCATAATTCCAATTGCTCTCCAGAAAGTTTGGATGAGTTCACAGCTCCACCAACAATGTATTAGTGCCCCATTTGATCAATATACTTTTATTAACAAAATCAATGATTTTGATGAATTTATGGAAGATATTTTGTTGGAAGAGAGTTTTTAAAGCATAATTTTCTTGTTATTAGAATTTTATGTTATTTCCGAGTTTTGTTTCTTTTGCTTCCCAATCAATTCCATCATAATAAAGCTGTGGCCCACTATGGCAAACCAATTGTGAAAGTCTGGATGTTTAAAGTTCAAAGTAGTCATTTAAGATGTCCTTGATGTATTGCAGATGATTCTCATAAAATTTTTGTATGGATAAGAAAATATTCCAAACATGTTGATATTCTTTGTCTTAATGAGATTTGCAGTTTTTTTTTCATGTCTGTGCCCTCTTTCCCTCCTTTATATACCTCAAAAATCAATCTTTTGCTGCCTAACAATTGTGTCGCCTCTTCAATGGCTCATTTCTATGTGCACCAGATCCAGTCCAACTGCTTATCTTGTCTTTAGTCACTTTGGTGCCTTTTCTGCCTTTATAAGCAAATCAAGACATTAATGTAAGAGTCAAAAGTGTTAGCTAAATAATTGATATTTATGCAATTCTTTAAAATATGTAAAATACTGAACAAATATTATCTCATTTTATCTTTACAAGAACCCTAGGAGGTAAATGCTATTATTATTACTCTCATTTAACAGTTTAGAATCCCACAACTAATAAGTGGCTGAAGTAGAATTTTAACTCAGATCTTCTGGCCTTTATGTTCAGAATTCTACTCACTAATTGCTTCTGAATCCAAATGTGGTTTGTGCATTTATCACTGTGAAAAGAGTTTAGGATTTTAAAATAATCTTTGCAGATCTTTTCCATTTTTTTCCTGTGTATTGAACTGATTTCGTTTTCATTCTTGAATTCCCTCAGGTTAACTTTGCTAAGTAAAGTCTCTTACCAATCTTATGAATAATAATTTTTACCCTATACTTCATCTCACTGCTTTATGAGGCAGTAATATTCACAATCTAACATCATCTTTCTTGGCTGTTCTCTTTCTCATCTCTCTGTGTCTGTCTCTCTTGTAAGTCAAGTATTGACTAAAGCATTTTTTAGGTTTTTATTTTCTTGTTATAGCCTTATTATTACATTATTTAACTTTCAGTATAAAATTGTTATAATTGTCAGTATCATTTATGTTGTCTGTTACCTATTTGTTTCAGTTGCAGCCATAATCTTTCTAAATTATTACTTTATTTTGTTTTTTATTAATTCTAATCTCTGCTGTAATAAATGGTCTGACTCTACATTGACAACTGACAGCAATGACTTGAAAGATCAATAACATCTTTTCCTGTTTGTTAAAATGTAATCAATTTTCTTTTCTTAGGGGATTATTCCTTGTGCCTACACACTGTTTCTTCTCTCAAAGAAATTATTCATCATGTGAAAATGTGAGGCTTCTGTGTAGTCTCTAAGTCCTCAGTTTCATGTTCATAACTTCATTGGGTCTCATGCTTTCTGATATATTCCTCTGTCTTCACCTATTCCTAACTTTGCTTTGAAACAGTGTCAGTATGAATATTGATTTATTTTGGAGGATCTTCCCTACTTTTATGTAGAATTTCTTTATTTTTTCATCTTCTGCAACCAATGTTGATGCATAAACTATATTTAATATGCAAATACTTAAGAGAATTAAAATATGAGATGACTAAATAGCCTATAAAATGATGATTCTTTTTGCCTTTGGTTATTTGATGAAAAATCAACTTTTATTACTCATTTTATTATTTTTCAAAAAAATGATTATGTCATCTTTTCTCTTAGCTACAATTTCCTTTTTCTGGTTTTATTCTTAACAAGAATGGCAAAATAAATTTTGTTCAGTTCATTCAGTGCAATGTCGTCTAGTGTTATATAATCCACATGTAGTTATTCAAGGTCTATTCCCTCCCTAACTGCCTTAATCCTTGTTTCTAATCAAAAAAATTGTTATCATAATTCTCAAAAGGGTAATCTTAAAACAATTTTTAAATATAAAAGACTATTTAAATTCCAGTGGAATTTTAATGGGCAAAAAGTCCTGATATCAGAGGCCATTTTGCTATGCTTCAATGTTGACCTTCAAAACTGGAATGG
Organism: Macrotis lagotis; assembly: GCF_037893015.1. Taxonomy (NCBI): domain Eukaryota; kingdom Metazoa; phylum Chordata; class Mammalia; order Peramelemorphia; family Peramelidae; genus Macrotis; species Macrotis lagotis. The sequence continues at coordinate 466,048,398 of NC_133666.1, forward strand.
CCACCCCTTCTTATTGAAGCACTCAAGATGGAGGTCAATGTCAAAACTACATGAAGGGAGAATTTTGTTGTGCTTGTTATATTGGAATTTCAGAATTTTCTACAAAGGTAGTCTGAGGATTCTGAAATTTCCTGTTCAGTTGGAAAGACTGTAAAGTGAAGGGGGGGGGATCTTACTTTCTGCAACTCTAGCTGAATGCATTTTAATGGGCTCTAGTGTCACTAGTGATTTATTGCTCCTTTTTGTTCTTTTATGTGTTATATTTGTCATTTTGCTATGGCAGTTTCATCTATAAAACAGTATAGTTACAAGGAAATGGTGAGAGGATACAGGAATGCCATGGGAGATGGTGGGCCTTTTTTCCTTGCTTTTTAGGAGTGAGATACTGAGTCAGATGTCAGATATTTGATTTCAAGAACAATATAACAAAAACATGCAGTTATTTTTCAGTCCCAGTGAAATTTTAAGGCACAAAATGTAAAACTTACCACTTCTAGTGCCACTGTTTTCTTCTGTGCCAAAAGAACCATTTATTCTCTCAAAAATATTTCTCACTTTGAGTTCCTATCAACAGAAATCTCAAATAATACAAGAAACCAAAACTTGCTGTCTACATAATCCTTCCCTTTAAGAACAGAGGCTTTAAAAAAACACAAATGACAGCAACTTTATAGCCAATTTGTCATTTCTGGCTTTATTCAAGTGGTGTAGTACAGATGTGTGAAAGAAAATGTCAGAATTAAGTTTCTGAATTTAAAATGAACAAGCTTTGCTTTGGGCAAAAAATATAAAAATACTATTAAAGCAATATTCAAGAACATTTTAAATGTTTTTATTTCATATATACATTAGTTTTTATATTTGAAATATTTCTTATGAACATATGAAATCATTTTTGCCTTGTTCAGAACATGTGGTCTAGTTTCAGATTTCATATTTAATTATTATGTCATTGATGATAATACTTAATGTCTTTAAAGTCCCACTCTAATGCTCAACATTACTTAGAAGAGATGATTTTGTTTTATAAAAAGGTTGTGTCAGCAAAGTATTAACCTTTGACAACGTATTTCCAACAAAAAAAGCTAGAAAAACTTTGAGTATGGTCAGAGCAATGTATCTATCGCTCAGGGGCTAGCCTAACTAAATCCATTAACCTCTTGGCCGTAAGGGAATGATGAACTTTTTTGACCATAACAACTCATAAAGCATGCAGAAGTAACTGAAAGCTTGTGATCTACATTTGTGTAGAGAGTAGTGATACCAAAGAAATCATACTCCTTAATGTCTTATTAAGAAAAATAGGAACCAGTATAATAATGATTAGGGTAAATCAGTGAAGATAATTTATCCTATGTGTTTTTATTCACACCAATGCTGTAGTTCATACTTATGAAATGCTTGTTCATTGTTTGACCCTAGGTTTGAGATTTTCTTTTTAATATTGTTGCTTCATGAAAGATAACGAAATTATTGACCCCTTGAACTTAAGGAACAATCTGGAAGAAAAGCTCATATACTTTGCTCTGATGTAGAATTTTTAGATAACCATGATTTAATGATCATCTTATTTTTCCTATCTTCAAAATTAAAATATTTTGTATGTATTAAAATTGTCTGACAATTTTATCACTACAACAATAATGTTCTCCAAAATGTTTAATTAAAATATGAAAATTTTTTAAAATTCCAATACTTTTTCATATAATTGGAAGATGAGAATGAAGGATTAAAGAACACAGAAAGAATAGGAAAGAGATTTTTTTTTTTGAAGTCTTTTTTTTTTAGGTTTTTGCAAGGCAAATGGGGTTAAGTGGCTTGCCCAAAGCTAGGTAATTATTAAGTGTCTGAGACCGGATTTGAACCCAGGTACTCCTGACTCCAGGGCCGGTGCTTTATCCACTGCGCCACCTAGCCACCTCAAGAGATTTTTTTTGAAGAAAAGTTTTGCAAATTTTACTGAATGTAATAGAATCAAGGAGAAAAATCTTAGTGTGGAAATTGTAAGTTGAAACCAAAAAAAATGAAAGTTGAAAGAAAAAAATATTCTTTGATCCTATATTGGAATACTTGTAACCTTGTAGTTATAGCTGTCTGACCTGCTGAATCAGATGAAAACTCATTGTACCTGTGCTATATCACTTGAAGCATCACTTGAAGACTACGATTCATAAAAAGTCTCATTTGCAAAGGAAATTAAGAAAGTCTGTCTGTTATTGTTTCACCTGTCTTATGCTGAAAAACTAGCTCTTTATTATATGGCAGTTTTAGATAACAAGGTCAAGTTTATTCCAAAATCAAGGATACAAGACCCTTGGCAGATGTGTCCCACTACAGGATGAAAACTATATCTCACCCAGCATAATAGTCATGCATTTTCTTATTATCATACTTGAGCAGCAGACTCAAACCTCTCTGCTTCTTCCTCAGTTCTCAGAACCATACATTTGAGATGAGTGCTTTACATTCATCTTCCTACTTCTAATCTGAATAAACCTGCATGATTCCTATCAATGACATAGTTCTCCTTATGTAAGCAATTATAAAAATAGCCCAGTGTCCATTATTCTAGTGGAGTTGATGATGAAAGACCTGATTTTCCATTTGTCTGCATAAACTTTGGAGAGTGACTGCTAGTTGGAGTGTGATATTTTGTGTACCAGAATAGTCCCTTTGATAGTGTTGACATAATTATATCCATGAGTATAGGAAAGGCTTTAAATTTCCTCAAGCAATATTATTAAAATTTTGTCATACTAAAAAATTTCCATGCTACTTTTAGTGTTTTTGTTGGTGGTTGGTAGTTTTGTTGGGGTCTGGGGTGGTGTGGGGGCACTGGTAATTAGTCTGCAATTATTTTTACTCTTTCTTAGACCTTTTTTTAAATTCATTGTTTTCTAAGTTCGTTTAGTGTCAAAGAATTCTTCCATGGAACTTTAAAAAATTATGTAACCCAAATCTCTTTGACTGAATGCTAGATATGTTGAATGGTAAATATGTAGAAACAAAGACTTAACCTTAAAGCTCCTTCGCTCCTGATCTTACATTCCTCTTAAATCCATCTTAATATACTGCCTCCCTTACTAAAAATATGCAACACTTATTATAGAAGTTTAATATATTTTATGTGGGATCCAGGACCCAGTAATCCTCTTACACTCTGTCCTGTTCAGCTATGGTCTTTTAACTGCATAATCATTGATTTTCAGGATCTACCTACTTTACTTAGTAGCAGTTAATTTGCAACCTATGAGAATGGGCTGTTTCCTGATTTGGAACTTTACAGTTGATCTAACATTATAAATTAAAATTAAAGGAAAATGAATGGACTTGGTCTGGTTTATGAGTTATGTTATATGTAGGACATTAGTTGCACATACATGCACACACATATACACTCAAACTTTGACTGCATTGGACCCTAAGGAGTATTCAACTATACATACAGCACTGTTTTTCTACCATATCAGGACTTGTAGTGATGACTTCCTCCCAGTTCCCCTAACTGAAGTCATTTTCCATTTATTTGACTTTTGAATGGAAATAGCAACAGTATAAAAATATCTTGCTATTATCTTGCTACTGGCAATGATGGCTCTGTTGATGATAAAAAGAAGTGATTGAGTTTTCAAAATTAAAAAAAAAATCCATTTGCTTTATTTTAAAGTCATTGCCTAAAGCAGGAAATTCTCTGCTTCCCAGTAGCCTGGTGTGCTAAGTGAAACCCCAGACTGACTCGATTGTACTGTTCCTTTGGGTTCCTTTTGTTCTTCAGTGTCCTTGCTTAAACATCAACTGACTCTCTTTTTGACAGTTCTTCAGCAATGTACCTTCTCCAGAGAGCACATGAAAACACATTGCAATAAAACACAATCAAAATGGATTGCAAATCTCCTCATGTAATAACTTTTCTTAGACTCCAGGGTCTGATGCTAGAAAACAGAATAAGAGATGTTGGGTAATGGGAGAAGAGACCATCCTTAAAAAAAAAAAAAAGACTTAGCTGAAAGTCTGTCTTCCCTGTGATTTTCATTTGGAAGACTAAATTACTTTTAGAAACAGCCATTGAAAAAAAGGTTGATAATCTTCATGGAATTAATAAATTTTATCCTCTCAGCATGGATCTCTGATAAAATTTTCCTTTCAGGGGGCAGCTAGGTGGCATAGTGGATAAAGCACTGGCCTTGGAGTCAGGAGTACCTGGGTTCAAATCTGGTCTCAGACACTTAATAATTATCTAGCTGTGTGGCCTTGGGCAAGCCACTTAACCCCATTTGCCTTGCAAAAAAAGAAAAAAAACCTAAAAACAAATTTCCTTTCATGATAGTAAATTCTCTAGCAATACAGCATCTAAATAATATAATTTATCTACGTATCAGCCTGGGACTATAACTTATGTGGCCATCATGTCAAATTTTTACTTAGAACTCTAGATTTTGCCCTTCAAATTATTACCTTTTATGTGTGGAGGCAAGATAATTTGATCCATATTTTGTATTCCCCCCTTTTAGGAAGACCAGTATCTGAAGGAGACCTAGATTCAAATTTTAGCTAACTTAGTTAATTTCTGAATTTTCATGTCTTTATTTATATAGTCAAAGAATTGGACTAGATGATCTAAAGGGTGCTTCTTGCTCTAATGTTCTGTGAATCTATGATTTTATTAAATACTTTTTGTTATTTTCTTACTTCTTTGATGTGCTTGCTTTATATGTTTTTGCCTATTCTACTTTCAGCATGTACATCTTGATTTCTGTTCATGGTTTTTATCTGTTGTAGCATTACAGATCTACTCCCTCATTTTTCTGGGTGGGAAAAATATAAGAAGCACCACTGTGTCTAAAATATAAAATTGAGATCCATAATCCTTTAAAATAAAAAAACACCATTATTAGTTTTCACCATGAATTTATTTCCCAACAAATCCAAAACCAAAACATTGGAAATAGAGTTGAGGTTTCCGTATCTAATGAAAAACCTTCCTCAGAAGTGATGAATGATTTTTTAAAATTTTATATAATTTTCCAATTATGTATAATAGCAACTTTTAACATTCATTTTGTTTTGAATTTTGAGTTTCAAATTCTTTCCCTCCCTTAATCTCTCCTTGAGAGGGTAAATAATTTGATAGTTACACATGTAAAGTCATGTAAGAAATAGTTCAATATTAGCTATGCTGCAAAAGAAAATACAGGCCCCTCTGCCAAATAAACTCCCATGAAAAATAAAGGGAAAAATTATGCTTCAGTTTAGACTCTATCAGTCATTTATAGATTCTCAGTTTAGACTCTATCAGTCATTTATAGATGCATAGCATTTTTAAAAGCATAATTGTAATGTAACAGCTATTTTCTGCAATACAATAAACCAAGACAATTCTAATTGTCTTATGTTGAAAAATTTGTACAATATTATCCTGATTCTGCTGACTTAATATTGAGTCCCAGGATTTTCTGAAACCATCTTGCTTATCATTTCTTATAGCACAATGCTATTTCATCACAATCATGTACCTTATCTTGTTAAGCCATTCCCCTGGGCTTCCTCTCAATTTCAAGTTCTTTACTACCACAAGAAGCTTGCCAAAAATATTTCTGTACATAGATGTATTTTTCCTTTGTTTTAATATCTTTAGGATAGAGATATTGGAGATATTCTTGCATTAAAGGATATGTATAGTTTTATAACCCTTTGGTTATCATTCCAAATTGTTTTCCAGAGTGGTTGGATCAGTTCACAACTCAAGCAATAACACCTTAGGGTCCCAATTTTTTCACATCGGTCCAACATTTATTATTTTCCTTTTCTATCATATCAACCAATCTGATGTTTGTGGGGGTAGGTAGTGCCTCAGAGTTCTAAATAGTAATGTAGAACATTTTTCATATGATTTATGGATAACTTTGACTTCTTCTGAGAACTACCTGTTCATATCCTTTTACCACTTATCTACTAATCAAATCATTTTCTTATAATTTTATATTATTTTATAATTGATAAATGAATCCTTTATCAGAGAAACTTGCTACAAAAGTTCTTTCCCAGTTTTTTGCTTACCTTCTCATCTTGGCTGCATCAGTTTTGTTTGCACAAAAAAACCCTTTAATTTAATGTAATCAGCGGTATCTATTTTACATCCCACAATGCTCTCCATTTCTTGTTTGGTCACAAATTCTTTCCCTACCCTTTAATCTGACAAGTAAAATATTTCATGTTCCCATAAATTGCTTATGATCCTATAAGTATGAATTATATGACCCTTTTGACTTTATTTGGTATACAATATGAAACATTGATCGATAACTAGTTTCTGCTTTCTAGTTTTCTTGGCAGTTTTTTACCAAATAGTGATTTCTTGTTCCAACTTGTATCTTTGTATTTTTTCAAATTCTAGATTACAGTGGTTATTTATTATTGTATATTGTGTACTTAATATATTGCACTGATCCACCATTCTATTTCTTAGCCAATATCAGATTATTTTGATGGTTACCACTTTGTAACAGTTTGGGATCTAGTACTGCTAAGCCATTGTCTCATTCTTTTTTATTGATTCCCTCAATATTCTTTATAGTTTTTTCTTCCAGATGAATTTTATTATTTTTTTCTAGCTATATAAAATAAATTTTGATAGTTTAATTGTTATGGAACAGAATAAGTAAAATGATTTAGGTACAAATGTCCTTTGTATTATATGTGAATCTTCCCATGAGCAATCAGTATTTCTCCAATTGTTTGAATCTGACTTTCTTGCATAAGAAGTATTTTTTAATTATGATCATATAGTTCCTGAGTTTGTCTTGGCAATTTTATATTATCTGCAATTAATTTAAATGAAATTTATCTTTCTTTATCTCTTGCATTTGGAATTTGTTGTGACTTTGCAGAAATACTGATTTCTGTGGTTTTATTTTATATTCTGTAACTTTGCTGAAGTTGTTAATTATTTCAGTGTTCTAGTTGAATATCTTAAGTTTCTCTTAGTTTATCTTCATATCCTTTCCAAAGAGTAATAATCTTGTTTCCTCATTGCCTATTCAAATTCCTTCAGTTGCTTTTTCTTGTCAGCATTGTAGCACCATATATAATACAATTTTGATTAATAATGGTGATAATTGGCAGCAATGTTGGATGATTTAAAGACCTCTAATAATCTCTGATTTATTATCTTGAAAAATGGTTTATGCTTAATGATTGAATTTTTGCCATTTTGTAGCATTTCTTGTCTTCCTAATACATGTCTAGTTAATTTTCATATTGACATATACTTCACTACTTTTGAACACTGAGGTATAACTTTAAACCATCAATATTATTCTTTTTGTTGATTTATCCTCTGCATTATATTTTATCACTGATGCAAGTTTGATCAAGAAGTATGCTGCCCAGTTTTCCTATCCAGCATGTATTTTCTGGAAAGTTCTATTTTTTCCCTGGCATCTTCTAGCATGCACAGTAGGGCTGCTATTTATACAATTATGTCTTTGCTCAAATTAGTGTTTTAGTTATAAATGTGATTAGCAGTGATAGTTTGTAAAGTTAAGGCTACGTGTAAGCTGCCATGTCATCTTACTCAATTTACTCAACTTCACCTGAAATACTTGAAGTTAAATATAAAAAGGAGAAACTAATGGAATTAATAATTGGCCTTAGAGTTCTCGTTTCCCGTTGTCTTCCTGATTCCCTCAAGAATATACTTCTGTGAAGATCTTAATGTAAATTTAAAGAGAAATATCCTATAAAAAGTATCAAGGGATTATTAATAGGAAAAAATGGGGGCTCTACAGAGAGAAAAGTAAATGTTGGTGGAAAATTTTTGGTACTTTAAAAGATTTATTATTTAAATGATATCTAAGCCCACTAATTTGTTTATTCTTAAAATTATTTATTTTTGAGTTTTACAATTTTTTCCCCTAATCTTGCTTCCCTCCTCCCACCTCCCACAACAGGTAGTCTGATAGTCTTTACATTGTTTCCTATGCTATACATTTCCATGCTGTACATTGATCAAAATCATACTCTTAAGGAAAAAATAAAATATAAGAAGTAGCAAAATTACATAATAAGATAACTTTTTTTAAAAAAAAAAATTAAAGGTCGTAGTCTTTGGTCTTTGTTTAAACTCCACAATTCTTCCTTTGGATACAGATGGTATTCTGCATCACAGATACCCTAAAATTGTACCTGATTATTGTACTGATGAAATGAGCAAGTCCATTAAGATTGATCTCAATCCCACATTGCTGTTATAGTGTACAATGTTCTTCTGGTTCTGCTCATCTCACTCAGCATCAGTTCATGCAAATCCTTCCAGACTTCTCTGATTCCCAACCCTCCTGGTTTCTAATAGAACAATAGTGTTCCATAATGTACATATAACACAATTTGTTCAACCATTCCCCAATTGATGGACATTCGCTCAATTTCTAATTCTTTGCCACCACAAACAGGGCTGCTATGAATATTTTTGAATAAGTGATGTTTTCCCCCATTTTCATGATCTCTTCAGGGTATAGGCTCAGTAGTGGTATTGCTGGTTCAAAGGGTATGCATATTTTTATTGCTCTTTAGGTATAATTCCAAATTGCTTTTCAGAAAGGTTGCATGATTCCACAGCTCCACCAACAATGTATTAGTGTCCCAGATTTTCCACATCCCTTCCAACTTTATCATTTTCCTTTCTGGTCATATTGTAGGCCCACTAATTTAGAACAAAATGCATTAGTTACTATATATATATATATATATATATATATATATATATATATATATATATATATGTGTGTGTGTGTGTGTGTGTGTGTGTGTGTGTGTGTGTGTGTGTGTGTACAGGGAAAAAATCATCATCTCATGACCAATTTTCTGATGACAGACCTTGAGTCTCAATTAATTTTGATGAGCAAATCCTCAGATAATGGGTGCATGGTCTATTACTAGGTTTTTTTAAATTGCCTTTCCGTTTTGATAGGTTCCAAAACTTGTGCCTGCTAATATCATCTTTAAGAATCTAGGACCTTTCTGACTTATAATTAGTCATGTAAGTAGGATTTATGGAGGTATGAAGATGAGACAATAAGACTAGAACTGAGAGGCAAAAGATAAATTGGTTAAGACTAAATATCTCTAATTCAAGATAGATTTTACTTGTATGAAGGAGAATGAACTGCATAGTGAAAAAGATAAAATAATATGAAATTATTTGACAAAAAAAGTAAATGAGATGATAAGAGAGCACAGCTTCCTTCAGTGAATTCACTTGCCCAGGTCTGAGCAAGTTATACTTCAGGGTACTAAAATAATTTGCAGATGTGATTGTTGAATATCTATCAGTTATACTTAAGAACAATTATACTATAAATAAAATTGGGCAAAAAGAATCCATATTTTCACAAAAGGAAGAGAGATTTCCATATGGAACAAAATAAGAATCACTAAAGAGAAAAGTGAACCTGGAAGCAGAAGAGAGCTAGTCTCAGACACTCATCACTTTGCCAGTGGAAACAGACAAGATACTTGATTTCTCTGATTCTCTTTATTATTACCATGCATGTATAAAATATGTAAATACATTTTAAATTATAGTGCAGTGAACTGAACATTATGGATATTTATATGAAAAAGACATAGGGATTATAGAGGTCTATGCCCAACATGAGTTAGCAATGTGATGTCTTAATCATGATAAAATTAAACTACTTCTTAGGTCATATACTTAGGTATATGGGACTTTGAAGATAGATAATGTTGGAACATCATCCACAGTCATAGAAAGAGGAAGTAAATTAAGTTGAATATTACAGAATGATTGAACCAAGTGAAGCATCAAGTCCTATAGATTCAATGGTTTTTATACTTGCTTATCTATGTTCTTAATTATTCTTGTTACAAATTTTCTATATTCTGATCACGAAAGTTCCTAGTCCAGGTCTTGTGTACACATGATCATGTGTAATTTCCTGATTGAGCTACAAATTATATTCTTACTTTAGGCCTTGTTAAATAATCATTGGATTGGCCAAGGTCTGGTTTGTAACATATACTTTTCACACTTTGTTGGCTTGGTTGATAAGTGATTAAAATCTGTATGGTTAGTCTGGAATTCAGACTCTGAGCTTTGACAATGAGATTGTTTAGTTTGTTGAAGTCAGGACATGTAATAGCTGTCTTCAGATATATAAAGGATTGACATGTGAAAGAGCAATGTTTTACTTGTCCTGAAAGAATGGAAGTAGAGCTAGCAAGGTGGATATTACAGGGAGACAAATTTTGGATTCATAGAACTTAAAAACAAAAGAACAACAAAAACAAAACAAAAACAAACAAAAATAAAACCTCTTAACCATTTCAATTGTTCAGAAATCCATTTGGGCTAGCTACTTTGGTAGGCAGTAGAATTTTCATCATCAATGATGATCTTTAAAATTTTATAAATGTGGGGAGGGCAGCTAGGTGGTACAGTGGATAGAGCCTTGGCCTGAAGTCAGGAGGACCTGAGTTAGAATGTGATATCAGACACTCACCAATTTCCTAGCTGTGTGACCTTGGACAAGTCAATTAAGCCCATTGCCGTGCAAAAAAACAAACAAAAACAAAGCAACCAAAAAAATTTTATAAATGGGAAATCATACTATTGTTAAGTCTTTAATTTGATCATTTTTGCAGACTTTATAAACTTGATAGGTCCATACATCAATACTGTATAAGGAATAAAAAATATATGAACATCTTAAAGATTTATGATAGAAGGATTATACTAGGAAATTAAAAGAAAGAGTAGAAATATTGGGAACTAAGAAAATTGATTTAATTCAAGTTAGTAAAGGTGGCATTGTTTGTAAATGGAAAGATACATTGGAACAAAGAAACAGGAGATCTGAGTCTAGCTGAGCTAATTAGTAATCACTAATTGCATGACCTTTTGACGATCCATGAAATCTTTCTGTGCCTCAATGTTTTCATGTGTTGCAAAATGAGGAGTAGCAGTGTGATATGGTAGAAAGTGAATTTGAACCTACTTCTATGCATGACAGTAGACAAGTTACTTGATTTCTCTGAGCCCCTGTGTCAATCATCAGTAAAACTGGTATCACAATACTTCCATCTCACAAGGACTAAGTAAAGCAAGTAGAGTGCTTTGTAAACCCCCTACTACTGCCTTTGTTATTTATATTTTTATTATTTTCTGTGAGACCAAGCCCATATGGATCTTACTAGGATAAATAAAAGAATAGCTTATAAGCATTCATAAGAAAAATCTTATATAAATTGAATGAAATATATTAAAATTAAATCAGATTTTTTTCTGATATATATATAGAGGAAGAGGTATCATTTTACCTTGTAACTAAAAGAATTATGAGAAATATTGGGATCTTTTGTCTTTGTTCAAATTCCACAATTCTTTCTTAGGATACAGATGATATTCTCTATTGCAGATAGCCCCAAATTGTGCCTGATTGTTGCCCTGTTGGTATGAGCAAGTCCATTAAGATTGATCATCACACCCATGTTGATGTTATGGTGTACAATGCTCCTCTAGTTCTGCTCATCTCGCTCAACATCAGTTCATGCAAATCCCTCCAGGCTTCCCTGAATTCCCCATCTCTCCTGGTTTCTAATAAAGTAATAGTGTTCCATGACATACACATACCACAGTTCATGAAGCCATTCCCCAGTTGATGGACATTCCCTCAATTTCCATTTCTTTGTCACTACAAACAGAGTTGCTACAAACATTTATATACAGGTGATGTTTTTACCCTTTTTCATAATCTCTTCAGGGTATAGACCCAGTAGGTATTGCTGGACCAAAGGGCATGCACATTTTTATTGCCCTTTGGACATAATTCCAAATTCCTCTCTAGAAAGGCTGGATGAGTTCACAGCTCCACCACCAATGTATTAGTGTCCCAGATTTCCCACATCTCTTCCAACATTGATCATTGTCCTTTCTGGTCATATTGGCCAGTCTGAGAGGTGTGAGGTGATACCTCAGAGATGTTTTAATTTGCATTTCTTTAATAATTAGTGATTAGGAGCAATTTTTCACATGACTATGGATTTGATTTCCTCATCTGTGAATTGCCTTTGTATATCCTTTAACCATTTGTCAATTGGGGATTGGCTTGCCTTTTTAAAAAATAAAAATGTGACTCAGTTCTCTGTATAGTTTAGAGATGAGTCCTTTGTCAGAAACACTAGTCGTAAAAATTGTTTTCCAATTTACTACATTTCTTTTGATCTTGGTTACAGTGGTTTTGTCTGTGCAAAACCTTTTTAATTTAATGTAATCAAAATTATCTAGTTTGTTTTTAATAGTGTTCTCCATCACTTCCTTGGTCATAAATTGCTTCCCTTTCCATAGATCTGGCAGGTAAACTATTCCTTGATCTTCTATGTACTCTTAATTTAATTTTTAAAAATTGTCTTATTATGTAATTCTGCTATATCCTATACTATATGTTTCTTCCTTAAGGATATGATTTCTCTCCCATTACATTCAACTTAGATCAGTGCATACTATGGGAATGGTGCAAAGACTAAAAAACTGCCTTCTGTGGGGGTGGGGGAAAGGAAGCAAGTTTTGGGGAAAAATTATAAAATTCAAACAAAACATTTCTAAAATTAAAAAAAAAGAAATATTAGAATCTATAGAAAAAGGAAAAAGTTGAGCTAAATAAATACATTTATGTCATATTTGTAATTTCTAAATATTCTTCCCAGCAACTGGGATACTTTAAAGACCAGTGATATTATTGTTGTGTTGATGTTATTGTTATAATTATTAATAAAGTACACATAACTTTCAGGAGAAATACTCTTAAAGAATACTAAATGTTTTCTCAGGTCAAGAAAGCATTTAAGAAAAGATAGTTCCTTTTAAATATAAGTACATTTAATCTTCTGCATAAAGAAGATGTGGCTATCCATTCTTTGCAAAATCAACCCATGAATAAGTATCTACTATTTGCCAGATGTGTTAGTCACTAAAACATACTGACAAAAGTGAAAGTTTACTCTCAAGCAGCTTGCATTGTCAGTTGTCAAGTCAGGTTTTATCGTTTGCTTCTGTAGATTAAACATCCATAATCTCTTTAATCTTTTGTCATGGCATTGATGTTCTATCTTTCTAATTATATCAATCCCTGTTCTATGAACTAGCTCAGATTCTCTGAATTTTGTCACTAATATGATTATTCACTGCAGAATTTATTAGAGATAACATGATAATATTATAATTAGTATACCATATGGTAGAGGGATTATCTACATATATTTATAACACTTTAATATATACTTATACTCCTTTAATGTCTTAAATCATGTTGGGGTTTTTTCTCTTCAAACACTGCTGCTGTCCTAACTTTATTGTTTGATCCCAGCATTTTTTTTATTTATGCCTATTGCCTCATGCAGAAAATACTTCAAAAAGTTTTATGAGGTTAAAATGAAATAATTTATGTAAAGTGATTTGTAAACTTTTTATATAACTGCTTTTGTACATATTTGTGTATGTATGTATGTATGTGTACAAACATATAAACACATAAAAATATAGATCATATACACATGCATATAGATGTGTGTGTGTGTGTATATATATATATTATATATATATATATATATATATATATATATATATATATAGAGAGAGAGAGAGAGAGAGAGAGAGAGGCAGACAGACAGAAAAAGAGATAGAGACAGAGGCAGTATAGCAGAGTTAGAATGATCTTAGAACCAGGAATATGTGGGTTCAAATACTACCTCTAATGGTGATACTGATCCCTGGTCCAGGAATCTCTGTATGCCCAGTGTGAGACCTGGAAAACCTTAGTCAAATCTAGTCTAGATACTTTCTAATTGTGTAACCTTTGGTGAGTCACTTAACATATCTGTTTGCTTCAGTTTTTTTCATCTATAAAATGAAGATAATAACACTAATCATGCAGGGCTGTTGGGAGAATCAAATGAGATATTTGTAAAAAACCCCACAAAAAAACAAAAATACACAGCACAGATACTGACCTGGTACATAGTAGGTGCTGTAGAAACGATCATTCTCTTCCTCTTTTTGTTCTCCAATATTTCAAAATCTTCATGAAGCTACTCTATAACTATAACCATAGCATTCTAAATGAAGGCATAATGAGAATACAATAAAATTTTCTTTATTTCTTTTTTACATGTACAATCATGTTATACCTATTTCCACATTAATCTCACTGTGAAAGAAGAATCAGAATAAAGGCAGGAAAACTACAAGAAGGGAAAAGTTAAAAACAAATTTTAATAAGTGACAATAGTAAGATTTGGTCTACATTCAGACTGCATAGTTCTTTCTCTGGATATAGATGGCATTTTCCATTTTAGGTCTTTTAGAATTGTCTTAGATCACTGTATTGCTGAGAAGAGTTAAATCTATCATAGTTGATCGTTATACAATGTTACTGTTAAGAGATACAATATTCTCCTGTTTCTACTCATTTCACTCAGCATCAGTTTATGTAAGTCTTGCCAGGTTTTTCTGAAACCTATCCAGGCAGGTTTTCACAAATAATATATTACAGCAAGAAAATTGGCTGTAAGTTGTGGAATATATCAGATCCTACTCAGCTTGTTGTTTATTGACTATAAAAGGCACTTGATTTGACATATCACCTTTTGAAGAATATGCCTGAACAACATCATATATATATATATATATACATATATATATATATATCAAAATGTTAAACGGTTCGTTGTAAGATATGTTGATGATGATGATGACGACAGACATTTCTATAGTACTTTAAGCAAAAGTGAATTAGTTACATCATATTATTTGATAACAACCCTATGAGATAGGTATTACTACCCTCATCCCCATTTTGACAGATGATACTTGTATGACTTGCTTGTGGTTACCAAATAATGTTGGAGAGGCAATTTAAGCCCAGGTCTTCCTAAGACTATGAGTCAATGAAACATGCACTTAATTGTATATCAGTGGATCTGGATGCAAAACCCAGTCCTGCCAATCATTAACTTGTGTGAGACAATACTTCCCTGAAACATCCCTTAGCTTGGGGTCCTCTTATTTGTCAAATAGGAAGATTTGTCTTAATGGCATCTCAGTGCCTTCCAGCTCTTAATCTGTGATAGAATTTACTCCAAATATAGTATTCTAACCACTGAACCACATGTTTCCCTAATAATAACTCTATATGATGATGCTCTGACCATTTCTAACAAGGAAGATATAAAACAGGGAGATATAGTCTCACAAAAAATATTGCACCCACTATAAAGGATGTCCAGACAGAATCCATGTGGCAGAGAAAATTGTCAGTTTCTGAGATCCTTCAGATGTCCCCAATTGAATCAAGTCCCTATAACACATAAGTAGACATAAGTGTTTAAGTAGAGAAAATGTCCTTAATGTTTTTCTTGTCCCAAATAAGTCAATATTGGCTTAATCTCCAGGTCAGCCCTTACTCAAATCAAAAAGGATTCGAAGTTTTAAGCATGCCTGTGCTCTTTAGCGTATTTCTTCAGATGTCAAACACTCTCCAATTGCCAAGGGACCCTCACTGTGAACCCATATCTAGGCCTGCCCTCACAGAAAAGATAGCTTCATTTCTTAACTTTTCTCCTCTTCAACCCTGTCCCTTTCCCAAAAGTCTATGTTCCATTCCCTTATTTGTTATTTTTCAGTAGTGTTCTACTATTTATGACCCCTTTGGGGATTTTCTTGGAAAAGATCCCAGAGTGGTTTGCCATGTTCTTCTCCAATTCATTTTATAACTGAGGAAACTGAGGCAAACAGGGATAAGTCCTTACCTAGGATCACACAGTTGGTAAATATCTGAGGTCACATTTGAATTCAGTTCTTCCTGACTCTAGAACTGACATTCTGTCTTCTTTGTCACCTAGTTGCCTCAATTCACTGGGTTTTAATTGGAATGTTAAAGGGTCAAATGATTTAATGGTTCCTCTCCCAAACAACATAACTTAGCTAGTTAGGAACTTTTTATCTTAATAGATCTTATTAATGGCTTAATAATTCATTCAAAGAAGACCACAACAAAAGGGAGGTGATGCTATGATAGCCACATAAATTGGATTTGAGTGAGGGGGGTGCTGTGCCAAGTCACCAGAAAGTCTCACTTTCTCCGCCAGAGCCATGTGGATCCCGTGGTCATATATGAATCAGGATGACTGGAGATGGTCCTGAATGTGAGACAATCAGGTTTAAATGACTTGCCCAAGGTCACAGAGCTGGTAAGAGTCAAGTATCTGAGGTTGGATTTGAATTTCCACCCTAAATCCAAGGCCAGTGCTCTATACACTGTGCCACTTAGCTGCCTAATGGCTTAAGTCCAAAGGATAGATTTATTTGGGAGTCTCTGAATTCCCTTGGAATTTGTACTGAAAGTATTTGGGGGAGGGGTGAAGATATCCTTAAAAGGCAGCTGGTGGGCTAATCTTAGTTAAGATTAGCTAAGCATCTGTTACATTTGGTAGGTGCATGATAATTTATATGATTATTAATTATTAATGACTTACCTAGGACCATACAGTTAATGATTGAGTCTTATGTAGATTCCATTACTTCCCAAATTTCTACATTGTTGTTACATGAAGTCCATTGAATTCTACACCAAGAGGAAAAATTGGATATGGTTTTTAGATATATCGTGTTTTTATATTCTTTACAATATTATCACATGTTTTATACACATTCTTTTGGGTTGATTTTCTCCTCTGTTGTATATTTGGGATTACACAAAAAATTATACAAGTATGTGAATATATATAATATTTAAAGATTACAAATACTTTTTTTCCTCAAAAAAGATATTTGAAGTAAGTAGCACAAATATCCCATTTTTCAGAATCAGAGAAACTAATTGACTTGCCTGTGGTCATATATATATATATATATATGTGTGTATATATATATATATATATATCTGTATATATATATATATACAGATATATATATTATTTGTCAGATCTATGGTTCTAATTTTGATATCTTAACTTGATACCAGAGTTAATGCCCTTTCCATTGCATGATACTATTGACTAATATATTAAACAGATCATGAACATTAAATTCCTAATGTTGAAGCCTAGATAGAAAATGAGAACACTGACCATCAGTAATGAACATTTCTCCATCTATAAATAATGAAATACAAAAAAAGTACTTCAGCAATCAAATGTGACAAATAAATGTCTTATTTTCAAGACTTCTGGCTTTTAATGGTTTGTTTGCAATTAAAATGTCAATAATTTTTAAATAAATTCACTTTCTTTCAGCATTTATTAAATTTTTTTAGAAAGACTAAGTTTTTTAATAAAATATGATATCTGGCAAATATACAATAAGCAGATTCTAATTTTTAATGGGGATAAATTTTTACTTGCTTTATGAAAAGAATTTAAAATTTTTCATAATATAAACTAAAGTGTTAAGTTTATTTTCTACATAGAAAAATGTCTTTTAGTTGAATTGAACTATATAGAGTCTTGTATCATGCATTTGGAGACAATGGAGATTATTTACAGATATAGAACATATAGAAAAAAACTTTTATAGTGGTTGTGGTAGTAGTATAATGTCTATTGTTTCCATAAATAGAAAGATAAAGCACTTATTAATTGCTTACTGCATGCCAAGCATTTTGCAAAATTTTGAGGAGATAAATACAAAGAAATAAAACAGCCCTTGCCCTTAAGGAGCTTCCAATCTAATGAAGACTATATACAAAGGCTTTCTAGAAAGAGATGATGGGTACTTGGTGAAATTATCTGAAGATGATATAAAGCTAAATTGAAGATCTAGTTCCAGGTTATAGGAGTTCAAGATAAATCCAGGGATAGAATATAAAATTTTAGGGGGGAGAAAGTCAGAGTTAATGAATTTTAGAAAAAAATTATTATTTTATGTGTGTGGTAGTGATATCCAGTAGTTACATTTTAAATATTTTAATCTCTAATTATCTCATTAAAATTGTTTTATTTGTTTTATCTAAGACCCATCTTTTTAAAGATTAAAGCACAAAGTTCTAAAATTATAGAAAAGAATCAAACAATGACCTGTGTCTCCGTCCCTTTCACCATTTTGGTTATTCCTCTCTTCAATATAGTTTAGGGACAATGGCCATTTCATTCTATGTTCAAGGTACAGAAAAGTGGCTGAGGTGTTTAGATTGGAAGTATGTGTTTGTATATCTTTTAGAAGTTGGAAGCCTAACAATTTATGCTTATGTTTTTGTCTGTTGTGCATTTGTGGAAGTGATTTTTTTTCTGTTTGTTTTTGTTTATTTTTTAAATAGCCCATCTTTTTAATAGTTAGGGATCCCAACATTGTAAATGAGGTACAGCCCAGAGTCAGGAAAATCTGGGTACAGATCCTGCCTAAGATCCATATTAAGTGTCCAAGAATGGGCATGCCCCAGACAAAGCTAAGATTCTAAGATTGTTCTGAGTTACTGTTCTGAATCTTCATGGGGAAATTCCACACCAGGAATTCCACACCACGCCCTATTCCAATAGAATCAGAGGTCTAAAATTAAAAAAGAGAAAACCTTTATAGTAACAACAGCTCAGATTTCATAGCACTTCAAGGTACTATAAAATAGGTAATGCAAATGTTACCTTATACCATCTTTTCAGATAAAGAAATGAAAGCACAAAGAGGTTAAATGATTTGTCCAGCCAAAAATGGCAGGGCCAGAATTATTTCTCATTCTTCTGATTTTTAGACCCCTGCTCTTTCCACCAAGCTTTGAGAAACACATTGTAGTCATGGGAACTCCGAAGTGTACCTCCTGGAAACATAGAAAAACAGAGGGGAAGAGAGAGGGAAAAGAAAGCAAATGTCACATAAAAGAAATATTTGGTCTACTTTTTAAAATCTTTTTAAAGATTATTGATTGACCAGGAAAAAACTGAGGGTTAATGAATAGGACAATTCTTCAGGGTCTCTGTTGAATAAAATAAAGTATTTCATGATCTAAATTACTTTGCAATAATATCTTTATGACTTTTATGTAAAAGGGTTTCAATATGAATGAATGATCATAGCATCGTTTTGCCTGAAAATAGCATTTTTGACTTTTTTTTTAAATTTCAGAGAAGCAGTTGTGGAAAGTCTCGAACTTGATCAGATTTTCTGAGATTAATTCCTACCTCTGACATTGTCTGGCTGTAAGCAGGTTATTTAGCATGTTAAGACCTCAGTGTCCTCATTTGCAAAATGAGTTACATGTACAAAGGTGAATCCATATCAGGTTTACTGTGAAAAAAGCATTTTGTAAATTTTTAATTATATGAAAACAATAATATTGACAGTGGCAAAACAATGCCCTGTTTTGTGTTTAACTTTTCTTTGTGTAGCTCCTTATAATGTTACAAGGTAAAAACATAAACCTCATTCCACCAAAAAAAAATATAAGCTTAGAACAGAGCCAAGTTTTTTTTTAATTTCATATCATTATTTCACAAATGCAGAGTTAATAACTTTTCCAAGAATAATCTGAATTCATACCTTATTTGTTATTTGTAACCTGATTATATGTATGTATTTTGAATTTCTCACTCATCCCTTGACTATCTTTAATTTTCCACTGCAGTGCATATAGAACATGTTCAGCTTTTGCAAGTAATAATAAGAAACATAATTTTTCATATAAAACTGAAATTGTAGATGATTTGATACATTCACCTTCTCTGGGATATTAATTTACTTTTTTATTCTTTGTTCTTATTTTCCTACTTTTTCCTACTCTCATTTATTGATGTAGCTGACAGTGTGGATAAGATAGTATATCAAGCCTTTATCTCTTGCCAGATAGATACTAAAGCTTCTAGGAAATTAATAGTACCATTATGACCTTGATGAAATAACTTCATTTTCCCATTTGCATTTCTGTAGTCATAGTCAAGTAGTAAAAGGAAGAAACAAGTTTTGTCAATAAGAAGTTTCCAATTGAATCATTCTTTGCTAAGGTAGCAGTTCATCAATAAGTGTATTACTGGTGATGTCTGCAAGAAAATTTTTCTCCTTTGATGTGGCCTGTAAGGATGGTCCTATGGGACCTATATTTTTTAACCTAAATAAAATTAAACTCCAAATTTCTCCAAGATCTGTTTATAAACTTTGTAGCTGAGTGTCTCTTGTTGCCATAACCTTTTTTCTAGACAATAAGCTTTGGGAGAAATGGCACTGCATTGTCAGTAAGGAGAGATCTTTTCTCTGATGCTATGTGACCATAAACAAGTCACATTTCCATTTCCCAATGCTATCATGAGAATCATATGAAATAATATATATTTAAAGAATAACAAAAATGTTTGCTACTATTATTAATGCTGATAATAATAATTACAATTAACAAGGAATAAAACTTTCTTCAAAGTAAAAACAACATAGTCTTCATAATTTTCTCCATATGTCTAGCCACTAACAAGGCAAGTTGAATCAAATTGAATTATTGAATTCTCTATTCTTACATAACAAGAGAATCCTCCCTTGCCATTTTTATTTGTGATAGAATTATGGCTGAAATGTTACATATTTTTTCTAATCTTATTTTTCTTTTCTTCTCCCCTCTGTACTCATTATAGTCCTTAGTCCTGTCTCATCTCTTTTTAAAATATATTCCTATTATTCTTCCTTTCATTATCCAATTTCCTGGTTTTCCTTCTTAGCTATTCATTGTCCCTTTCTCACCACAAAAGAACAGAGTAGTGTGTAATGAGCATGTGGACCTTTGAGTATATTGGGAGCAAAGGGTGGAATGTAATGGGGCCTTTAAGTTGAATTGTAGAGTAAGAAAGGAGAGGGCAGAGACTATCACAAACTATGGAACGCTCAACCTGGCACAAACTATGGAAAACAAAGTTGATAGATATTAGAATGTGAGTAGGATAATTCTGGGTTTCTGCTCACTTACTGCTTCTGTGATTCTTGAATGAATGAAGATTATTTCAAGGTCTCACTTAGGGCAAAAGTAAACTCATCTATTTTCTCTCGACATCATCTCATTCTAGTTAATCAATAAAAAATATTTAGTGTTTACTGTAGACCAGGAATAATGCTAAGTACTAGGGATAACAAAAACAACTAAAATCAGTCCTTTATCTCAATGAGCTAAACATTGTAAATAGGGATGATATGTAAAAAATAGGTACATATAAGATGAACATTGTTAAAAAGTACAACTTACAGGGTTAAATTAGAGAAGAAAGCACTAACAATTGTAAGAACCAGGAAAGGTCCTCTGTAGGAGATGGCACTTGATCTGAGTCTTGAAGTAATCCAGGAATTCTAAGATTTGGAATTAGAAAGGAGGACTTTCAATGCATGAGGGAGAGCTAGTGCATAGACACAGATAAGAAATGGGATGTAACACAAGCGGGGCATAACTTGAATATGTGCAGAGGAATAGATTGTAAGAAAACTAGAAAGGTAAAAAAAAAAAGAGGGGCAAGATTGTGAAGAGAGTTAAATGACAAATATGATTTAATGTTTTTTTACAAATAAAAATAGAAGAGATTTGAAATCAGTGGGGATAATAAATAACAATAATACTAAATCATATTTATATGAAGCTTTAAAATTTATAAAACATTTTGCATAAATTAACCCATTTCATCATTAAAACAACTCTATAAGATAGATGCTATTATCATCTTCATTTTATGGATGAGGAAATTGAGGCATAACTTTCCCAAAGTCATAAAACTAATAGGTGGCTAAGGAAGATTTCAAATTCAGGTGTTCCTGAGTTAAATCCTGAGCTCTATCCTGTATCACCTGTTCTCCTTTATCATGATCAGTCTTGGAAATCTTCCTTTGCTCCCCAACTATTGCCTTTACAATCCCTCATTTGTCTTACTAGGAGAGAAGCTTTCTTTCCAGCCTCTCTGATCTATTCTGAGCAGCCTTGTACCTATCAGAATCATTGAATTACAAAGAAAATTCAAATGACCATACTGGTAGCCAAAGTCATAGTTCAGACACCAAGACCAATGGGTAATTCATCTGATTTGTTGATCTTGTTTAATTTTCTACAGAACATCAGGCCCAAACAGGATTTTGTCTAGCTGAAAACCAATCATTGTATTTTGGATCCTTTTCTTAGAATGTTTTTCCTAATAGATTCACTAATATAAAATATTCTCACTGATAAAATTTAACTAGACTCTCATCTGTTCTTATTTTCTTCATCACAAGGTATTCTATATGATGGAAAAGTTATTCAGTCAATGTAACTGTGGGGAGGCAGTGCTTTCAATAATTATCTGCTTTTATCTTCAGTTCCTTAACTGCACCAGCTTCTCTTCCTATGTGTTTCTGCAGTACTTTGTCAGTTTATCATTGCTGATGCACACATTTAGCTTTACTCTTTAAAGCCCCACAAACAGAGCTTTTTAATAATCCTCAACCAGAATATTCATAAGTATAGAAAGCTATTCCTTTCCAAGTATAACTATAATTTGTACCAAGAGGACTAATAAGGTTTGATATCATTTTAAATATGACAGGAAAACAGAAGGGAAACATTTTTAAAACAATTTACACAAAGTATCAGTTTGCAAAATTGTACTATTAAAAACGTGCTTGTAGGTAAAAAAAATAGAGAAACTACCAGTTAAAACTATCTTCCATCTTCAATTATACCTTGTTAGTGGCTCTTTGATACCTTATGACCATAACATATATTTTTAAAGAAATTTTCTCACAATAAATTAAAAACTTCTAGGTTATGGTATAAAGGGAAAGGAAAATCATCACTTAACTGCAGTTAACTAAGAAAATAATAAGGACTTCTGGAATAAATGAACCATTTTCTCCCAGTAAAGTAAGGGCTAAAACCTAAATTGACCCTAGGTCTCTCCCTGTAGAGATTGCTCAAAGCCACTTTTCTTTGTCTTTGTTCTCGTTCTCTCTCTCTTGTTTTTTTTTTTTTTTTGCAAGGCAAATGGGGTTAAGTGACTTGCTCAAGGCCACACAGCTAGGTAATTATTAAATGTCTGAGGTCGCATTTAAACTCAGGTCCTCCTGACTCCAGGCCCGGTGCTCTATCCACTGTGCCACCTAGCCAGCCCCATTCTCTTGTTTGTGGGTTGACAAAGGTCTTATCAAGCAAATCAATAAGATATTTGGTAAAAAAATATATTTTAATTTCCTATTTTGTTGACCTATTTGGGAAATTTTGTGAAATGATTCTTGATCTGTAAATCTGCCAGACTTTTTTTTTTTTAATATTTTATTTATTTGTTTTTTCCAATGACAAGCAACAATAAGTTTTACCAATTTTTTTTGCAAGTTTCTGAGTTTTACATTTTTCTCCCTCCCTTCCCCTAACAGAAAGTAATCTGCTATAGACTCTATATTTATAACTATGATAAACAATAGTTCTACATTGATCACATTGTGAGAGAAGAATCAAGTAGAAGAAAGAAAACACTAGAGAGAAAAAATAACATAATACATAAGACAACTTTTAAAAATTGAAGATAATAAGCTTCAGTTTTCATTTAAATTCCACAGTTCCTACTCTGGATATGGATGCTATTTTTCCATCATAAACTTTTTAAAATTGTCTTTCATTATTGTACTGCTGAAATGAACAAGTCCATTATAGTTGATCATCATCCCATGTTGTTGTTACTGTGTATAATGTTCTTCTGGTTCTGCTCATTTCACTCAGCATCAATTCATGCAAGGTTTTCTAGGCTTTTCTGAAATCTCAGCTCTCATGATTTTTAACAGAACAGTTATAGTACTCCATCACATTCATTTGCCACAATTTGTTCAGCCATTCCCCAATTGATGGACATCACATCAATTTCCAAATCTTTGCCACCACAAAAAACAGCTGCTATGAATATTTTTGTAATGTGGGGTTTTTATCTTTTTCATGATCTATTCAAGATATAGACCCAGTAGTGCTTTTGCTGATCAAAGGGTATGCACAGTTTTATTGTCCTTTGCGCATAATTCCAAATTGTTTTCCAGAAATGTTGGAACAATTCACAATTCTACCAACAATGCATTGGTTCCCCACTTTTCTCACAACCTCTCCAAAAATGATCCTTTTTTCTTTCTAGTCATATTGGTCAATCTTATAGGTGTGAGGTAATACCTCAGAGATGTTTTAATTTGCATTTCTCTAATCAATAATGATTTAGAGAAATTTTTCATATGATCATAGATAACAGATCGTGTATTTTAAGGTAATTGTGATTTTCATGCATACATGAGGAATTGTATATGATCATGCATAAAAATGGAAATGAAGTAAATGATGACAATTTATTTCATATCTAGGTTGTGTATATTTTGATCATTCTCCACAACAATCTAAAAACCTAAACCTCAGATATCTGAACTAGTTTCATAATTCAGTAAAGATAGTTAAATCCAGCAGCCAATAAATAGTAGCCCCATTAGGGAACAATTGGAAGAGAATGTTCAACAGTAATAGTGTCCAACAGCCATACCTGGTTTTTTTCCTTTAGTTCCCGACCATTTTACATGATTTCCATCTTACTCCACCATATATGAATATCAGTTAGGGATAAAACTTATCAGTTTCTTGGCCAACAATGTAAAATGTATTAGTGACAAAGATCAAATCATGATGCTACTTGGATCATACAGACAATAACAATTTGTTTTTCCTCTTCTTGAGAATTGCAGATCAGGTAGGTACTTAACCAAAGGAAAAGTTTTAAGTATAAATTCTTCAAATAATATCTAAAACAGATAGAGATAAATAATTTATAAAGGGGAAATATCGTAATCTATAACATTCTAATTTTCACTTAATAATTTGAAACAACTATCATTACATTTATATCAGTACAATACAACCAGAAAAATTAATTTAAAAATTTCAATAGCATCATATCAATTTTATTTAGAGAATTAGAAGTCTGATGATAAGTCAGAAAGATAGGCCATGTAATAGCACTTAATGAGATAAAAAGTCTTATTTTAAGAGAATACATATTAAGGCAGTATAAAATTTCAGAACTGAGGAAATTTTAATGACAACCCAATCCCTTGCCACTAGATTAATCTAATTAGCTATGGAATGTCACCCTAGAGATGTACTAACCTGATTGGTGTATAACTGAATGAAAATTCTCCTGCACTATATCCTGCCAGCTCTAAACCTTGCTTCACTTTTCATTTAGCAATATGCCAGAAATCCAGGACCTACCTTAGTAATTTTTCATCTCTCCTTCAACCACATGCAAAACATCACTCTCTTCACTTTGGGAAGTTATCAAACCAATATTAGTGGAAAGGTCATAATAATCTTCTCTCTGTGTGTCTTCATGCATAGTATCTTTTTCAACATCAAAACTTATTCCCCAGGACAAATACTCCCCTATATGTGTTGAATCCTCCTTTCTTGAGGGAAGTAACTGCCAAACTTTTGTATTTATTTTCTCAGTACATAGAATATAACTGCTCCTTAATAAATGCTATTTTATCCATCCATTCATTCATTCATCCATCCATTCATCCATTCCATCCATGCATTCATTCATTTATTCATTCCTAGATGCCCTCCTTTGTATACTCTGTATTTCATCAACACTATTTCTAAAATATGGTGCCCACCAGAGAACACATACAATATTTGAGTTGATTAAAGCAGAATATAGCAAAACAGTCAGCTTTTTAATGTTCAGTCTTTTGCTCTTTTATTTCTAAGATTTTTATCTTGTATTTATATCTATATTCATATCTAGATACTTTGAATATTAAATTAGCTGTTCACTGAAATCTTTGATTTTTTCAGATGAGCTTAGCAATGATACTCCTTTAAAAAAAAGGGATTTGCGCTGTTTAAGTTGATTCCTTAAACTCAGAAGAATTTACAATTATCTCAAATAAATTTTATCTTATTTGTATCCATTTAATATTCTAGCCCATCCAGATTTTTTTACTGTCACCTGACTGTAAATCCCTTCCAGATTTATATCATCAGAAAATTTAATAAGCATACTATTTGTGTCATTATACAAATGATTTTACAACAAATACTAAATAGCACAGGGACAAGTCCCTGGTGTGGTTAAACTAAAGGACAACTCCAAGTTTTTGAATGGAAAAAAATAATAAAGAACATTAAAAAATACTATTTTCAGTTTTATGATTTTGAGATGCTTCATTCTTGTTATTCAAAATACTTTTAATTTTTTAAAAAATAATTTATTCTGTGTCTGTCATCCATTTAGACAACAGTATGTAAAAATGCTGGTTTTAGAGATAAGTCCTGGGTTCAAATCCTTCTTCTGCTGCTCAATATCTATATGAAGTTTAGCAATATCCCTTAGTCTGTATTCCCAGTTCCTTGAGGGATTTCAATTGGATGAATTCTGAAACCTCTTCTGGTTTTAAATATTTTATTGTATCATTTTTCACATTTAAAAAGCTACCATGTTTTAATGACATCATTGAAGAACTGGAGAATTTTATCAATTTTGTGAGAAAAGCAGAGAAAGTTATCCCTGTGTTGTTATTTGTTTCTACAAATTATATGTGTCCAACCCCATTTGTGTCAAAATCACAATTAAAGAATGTTTCCCTATTCATTCATTTTAGTATTTACTGAATTTAGTTATAATTGAATCTGACCTCAGTAGATATTTAGATTTCAATATTAAACAAGAAAGTTTAATTTTTTATTTTGCTTAGAATATGCATTTGAGATACAAGTATAGAATACAAATAATAACAATCAAAGAAAATACTGACTTAATCAGTGAATAAAACACCCACATTTTAACCAGTGAATATGATTTCAGTAATGATGACTCCCTGTAGGAAATGGATAGTGTCTTTTTTATGAAACTCTATACATATCTATTGAAAGAACTGTTTAAGCAATTTTCAGGTATATTTTAAGAAAAGAATAGATGAAAGTTATCCTTTGATTTACACTATTTCTAGATAATTGCAATAACTGAATATGAAGAAAAAACAGAACAAAGTTGTATAGGAATCTGAGTCTTAAAGAAAAAGACTGGTATTCACATTAA
Organism: Macrotis lagotis; assembly: GCF_037893015.1. Classification (NCBI taxonomy): domain Eukaryota; kingdom Metazoa; phylum Chordata; class Mammalia; order Peramelemorphia; family Peramelidae; genus Macrotis; species Macrotis lagotis. Next base: position 466,075,458 of record NC_133666.1, read on the forward strand.
ATTTTAACTGCATTTAGAAAAAAGATAAGGAAAAAAGGCATACTGTGAGAAAATTTAGAAATAAATCCCTGTTTCTAGAGCCATCTATCTACCTTGTAAAGGTAATATGGTGCCTCAGATGATGAATGCTGTCACATTTTGATTAAAAAAAAAAGTAAAAAGTCCTCAAAAAGGAGAGGAGGAAGATTCAGTTTAGTGAATTGAACATTGCATCCCTAACATTTTTCATCCTGAACTCATTTAATGGAGGAAATGGATATTTCATCAGACATGGATTTGACGTTCCATCACATTATGCAGTAAACAGTACAAACGATGTTATAGGAATAGGGAAGCTGGAAAAGCTAAGACAGTAGCTGCTGTAAGGCACTGGTTATCTCATTTAAACAGATATTAAATGTGGGTGCCAGTAATGTGATCATCAGCTGCTTCCCACTTTGTGAATAAATTGCTTAGAAGGAGTCTTTTGCCTACCAGATGTGACCTAGATTTAGATTTCCAAAGGCAGGGTGGGGGGAGTCTATTGTGTTAAAAAAACAATTGCTGGTAAAATGCATGGTAAATGAGCTTATCTCACTTTTCCAGGTGTTTGAGCTAATATGTTCTGGAATTACTGCTTCATTTATGAAAAATAATTGAGGAAAATGTTCCAGCAAATCAAATTTGGATAAAGGCTTAGGATAGCTATTGTGTTGTTAGCAAGTTTTTAAAAGGCAGGACAAGCAGGGAGCCAATAGAGATAATAAAAATATAGGAAAGTGTATTTGAGAAGAATCTTTCATAAAAGGGTCAAGCATGGGTTTGCTATTCAACTTATATTATGGTTTAGCAAAATATTGAAGAACAATATGGATAATTATACTCTTTTCAATACATATGAAAGCTGTCTGAAAAACTCAAAGCTATGCTGTCTGCTAGCTTTGATAAGTTTTATTTCTATGTTAAATTCAGTAAAAATAACTTTTTTAAAAAGTAACATCTTTATTCTTACTCTATGCCTCTCTTCTCTGCTTTTTTTCATTTCTTTGAATTTTTAGGAGCTGCCACTCCAAAACCAGACCCAGAGCCAGAAAAGCAAACTGACCACACAGTTAAGATTGCTGGAGTCATTGCGGGCATATTGCTATTCGTTATTATATTTCTTGGGGTTATACTGGTAATGAAGAAAAGGTGAGCTTCAAACAATACTATTTGTTTTGTTGTCTGTAAGTGTTTTTCATGAAATCTTGATATTAGCAAGAATATTCAGATAACACACTGGTGTTTGACACAAGCTGAGTTTTGGGAGATTATTTTTTTTGTTAAGTCCCTTCCCCTCCCCAAGACCATGATTTGCATGCCCTGTCATACCCAAATAATACAAGAATTATATTTCCTATGAAAATCATGTACTATTTTATCAAGTGGCTCCACTAAAAGCTTAGACCTTAAAGGAACAGTCAGTCAGATAGCAGCTAAGATTGGCTGTTTGATTGATTGATCTAATAAGAATTTGCCAAGGCTTCTTATATAGCATTAGACTTGGAAGGTGGGAAAAGCAAAGAGAACAGAAGATGTGCATTGCTGTGGTCTCAAGGCTTATTAGGGGAATAAGATATACAATAAATATCTGTAGGCAAAATATGTATACATTTTGTATGTGTATTCTAGTAACTTGAATCACTTTTAAGAATGTTTGTGTAAGTTGGTATAAAGAATAGCCACCCTAAAAAAAATAGACAGAAACCACTGATCCAATTGCCATTATGACCTAAGCTAAATGTCAAACAACCCTCCAGGGAGAACTTGTGGATAGATTAATTCATTATTCTACCATGAGTCTCATGAGAGGTCACTTAGGTTACAATATAAATAATGCATTTGTAAAGGATTGCCTATGGTAACATATGGCCTTGGTATATCTTCAAACTAAATACCAATAACTTATTTCAGTTTTATATGATTATTTGCCACATAATCATTTTTAACATCATATAAATGATATTCCACCTTTTTTATTTGCCTTTTATTTATTGAATCTTGAATTGTGTCATCCAGGGGACAAACCTCACAGTTTAGTATATTATATAAAGATACATCTTTTTGGAAATCATCAATCATATGAAAACAATTTTTCAATATAAACTTATTAGTCATCCATCAGTCAAATAAAGACACAAAATATCTGACAAAAATCTCATCTCAATTTCTCAGCTTTTTGCAGGGGGAGAATTACACAATTAATAGGCAACAAACAAGCAAAAAAATGTTTTTGTTCTTATTTCTCTTCCCAGAACCTCTCAGGATTCTACCATATTTTCCATGCTTTAATTTATTCCTTCTTTCTTTTATATATTTATGGTCAGTATGTATAATTTTAGTTCTGCTGATTTTACTCATATAAGTCTTTGGTTATTTCCTTGTATGCTTCATCTATGTCATTTTTATGGCACTATAATATCCCAATTACACTAATATACTATAATTTGTTCAGACAATCTGCTATTGTTAGGATTTAGGTTGTTTCTAATTTTTGGATATTACAAATAGAACAGCTGTCAATATTTTTACACAGACAAGTCCTTTTCTATTTGAAGATAAATTACTAGCAAACAAAATACTGGGTCAAAAACAACATTAGGGGTTTTTAAATTGGTTTACATACTACTATCTAGTATCTAGAAAAAAAGCAAACAAGAAAGGAAGGAAGGAAGGAAGGAAGATAGGGAGGTAGGGAAGAAATAAGGAAGGACTCAAATGTTATGTTTAGTTATTTGTTTTTTAACTCTGATTACATACCACCATATGGAAGGAGAGGGAGGAAGGGAGGAAGGAAAGAGCAGTTATTAATCATTTACTGGGTAGCAGGCACTGTGCTTTCCAAAATATTTATACTAGTTTTCAATCTTACATACAGCATATGCCCTGTTTTCCCCAATTTTTGCCAACAGTTAATTTTGTCTTTTAGGGGTCTTTTTGCCTTTCTGCTGGTTATGATATGCTACATTAAGGTTGTCTTGATTAACATTTCTTTGGGCATCTTTTCATGAGATTATAACCACTTTGTATTTCATCTTTTATTAATCATTCATGTCCTTTGACCACTGGTTCATTGCAGACTGTTTGGATAGGCATAAATACGGAGTCTTATTGGTATTTATCACAACCTCATAGATTCAGGATGCCAAAAGCAATATATTTATTTTAAAGTAATTATTTAAAACAGACCAATAGAAAAGAACATTAAGCATAAAAATGCTGCTTGAAGATTTGTTGCTATTTAATTAGAGGGAACATGGTAGAGTGGAAAAAAAGTTAGAAGTCAATCTTGACTATACTACTAAGTAGTCTATGATCTTTGGAGAAACTGAACTTCCATCTTGACTTCAGTTTCCTTATCTATAAAATTATGAGTGAGAAAGATGAAGAGAAGTGAATGATTTCTAAGATTATATACTTCCCATCTCTATACTTCTGTTTTCTGTGACATAGCAACTGCTGGTAGTGTACCAGGTCTTTTTTATCTTTGGAAGTCAAGCAAATAGGTCATTTAATAGTTACCTCTACTTTGTTATTTAAGTGAAGAGTATTTTTTGTTCAGTATTATGATGATTGACTTTTATATAAAAGGTACACTTCTGCCTTTACCAACTAGTTACTCATACAGATAATCTCACTACCAGCAAACAGATAATGTTAACTCATTTGGGAAAGCCTGATTTTAGGGAGGGCAATATTCTTTGTTTCATCACTGTTAGTTTACAACTTTTCCATATCATAGGCTGTACCTCCAAACTGTGCCTCTTAAAGATGCACACTATTGATCATAAAGAGGAACTAGGCCAGAGATAAAATGGATGATCATTTGATCAAATGTAGGCCTATTAAAAAAGTACCTTCACACAAAACATTAAAAAAAATAATGCTTATCCTACTGAAGAAGAGCCATTAGCATTATAATTATATGTTAGTTGAAGACCTACCTTATGGCTAGTGGAGAATCATGAGCTAAGGTATCTTTTTGTAATTTTGTAATTTTGTAATTTTATTATGATTATTATTATACTTTACTAATTTAAGCAATACCTATTATCTTTAGAGAATTCTCATTCTACAAAAATTCTAACTGGAGATGGGATTCTCATGGGAAGGAGGAAAAACTAAAATCTGTGTAATTCATACATCATTATGTAATTCAAATCCATTATCACATAGATGGAGACAACAAAAAAATGGAGAATTTAGATTAAACAAAGGAATCATTTTTATGATTCCAATTGATGAATTTCCTAATGATCTTGCCCTATTTATGGATGTTAGTCTAATATGGGCCTTACTCTTATATAGAATATTAAACATTATCATCTTAACAGGTTCTGATTGTGTAATGTCTATGTTATTATTGGTTTTATTCGAGGTTTGTTTATTTTATAAGTAATTTGATTACTTAGATTTCTTTCCAAAGTTAGTTAATTTTCTCATTGGTTATAAATGGTAAATATTAAAAGTATGTATCAGATAAAAATAGATGAAATATAACTGGGTTGTGTTTTAACATTACACCATATATTCTTAGATTCTTGAAATTCATAAGCAATATTTTGAACATGACATTTAATTTTTATAATATTTCTTCTTGGTATAATTAAGTATATTTAAATAAATGAAAATACCTGTTTTTCATATAAAGCAATTTATCTCAATAATACATTTCACAGAATTTAGCATGCAAACACTAAATTCATTTATTGTGATTCAAATGCTGATTAATTATATTGTTGTTTTAAAAATCATTCTATATCCTTTTAGAAGTCTGAGGACATTTACACTAATTATATTAATATTCCTGTTTCAAATGGCAGTAAATAATTCCAGAACTTGCTGTTTTAAAGAAAACGATCTAAAAAAAGTAATTTTCAGCAGTGGGGGAAGGGGTGGATATGGTAACCCCTATCCTAATGCACAAGCATGCATACAAATGCAATGGAATATAATATGGGTAAATGAAACGACTTTAGTTCTAACACTCAATAGTCTCTGATTCTCTTTTTTAAACACATTTAAGAGGAATGCATTCTTAAATTCAGCAAATGGGATTAAATATTAAATATTCTCTAGTGTTTAGACAATACTGTTAGCACCAGGAAAATAGCCATGAAAAGTGGGAAATATTTCTAAAGGCATCTTGAAACAAAGAAGATAAGAGAGAAAATTTGATGAAAGCCCAGTTTTCAAAGAGATGTCAGCAGCATGTAGCTAGAGGCAACTTGGCATTAAGTATAGCCCTTTGCAAGTTCTGTTTATATGGAGGGTGTGGAACTTTTTCTCCCATCTATAGTGAAAGGTATATCCTGTGAGAAAATTCCTTGGGTCAATTCTCTGTACAAACTTTCAAACATTGTTCTATTTTAAATTCTTTTTTTCTTTGAGACTAGCCAGAAAATGTTGTTATATGGAGAGTCTTTAAAAAAGAAAAAGGAAAAAAAAAAAGAGTTTGAATGAATGCTTAGAATATATTTACTAAATATGCATCAGCATACACAAAGCTTGGTAATGTCTGTGAAGATTTATTCCCTTGATAGTAATAAATTCATTTCAATTTAACAAATGATGATTAAACACCTCTTACTCAAGGTCTTGCACATAAGAACCCCAAAACAGATAGATAGATATACTAAAGGCCCTGATCTCATGGAGCTTATCATTGAAAAAAAAGCAGAATAGACTAACAACTAAGATACAAAGGACCATGACATAGGTTTGCAGGAGACAGGTAAATCATTTGAGAAGAAATAGAAAATATGAAACTTTAGTAGTTCAGAGTGGTAGAGAGAAGAAACAGTTATGGAAATGAAAGATTGGATTATAAAAGGGGATCAAGTAATCTAATGTGGCTGTAACATTTATTCATTATGAAATAAGTTTGTTCATAAGTAATTCTCCCATGTTGAATTTCTTGAGTGCTTATTTTACTTCAAGGTTGCTTTCATTTCCATGCCACCAGCCCCCTAACCCCCCCCACCCCCTGCAAGAAAAGTCCCTTTCCCTGTTGCATCATATCTCTCTGCCAGTTTTTATCTGATCTCTTCTCATTTTCCACTTTTTGGCCATTCTAGATGACCTAATGTATACTTCAAGGACACAATTTCTTGCGTGTCCCTTCATCGATCTTTCCCTTAATACTGACCACCATAGCTCTCTCTGGTTCCTTAATTTCCTGTCATGAATATGCTTCCTAAATACTCATAATTTGCTACATCCCCCCCATTCCTTTTGAATAAGAAATATACATCCTGGGCCATGACTCTAGTCATGGGTCTCATACCCCAAAATCTCAGTGATACCAATGAGGTCAAATTTGCCTCTTTTCTTTAGGGATGCCTTATTCAATTTTCTTGATGTCCAAGTTGTGTTCATATTGGAGATTAGCTTCAAAGGTTCCCTCCATTGAAGATATCCATTTCCTAAGCAGTTCATTTGTAATAAAGCAAGAGGAAAATTATTAGAATCATATACTTGCCTGAATCTGAACCAATCTTATCCTGAACTATATGGTGGCATGCTTAAAACAGAATATATGCATACATATGTGTGTATATGTGTCTTTAATCCATCAATTATCCCTGAACTGAAGAATATTTCTGTTACTACCTCTGTTTTGAGTTTACTAGCTTTCTTATTTCACTAACTACCTACATTAAGAGTTCCCTAAGAAAGTATTCAAAGATTAGCCTTGGGAGCAAAACAGTATGTTGAAGTACCAATTTATCACTTTCTCAAACTCTACAAAACACTTTTATTGGCTAACAACCCCTAAGGAAGACAGAAACCATCCATTAAATCAGCAGACCATTACTCCTCAGAAGTGTCAACATGAGCTCAATTTGCCAGCTTAATGATACTTGAAGGTCATTAACTATGTTACATATATACACATGTGAAATATCCATCAGGCTCATTATTCTTTGTTTATTTCTTTAATGAAAATAAGTGGAAAAGGGAAATAAAATCCAACAAGAGGACGATAACATGAATATTTTCAAGCTTTTCCCCCTACTATTTTATCTATTCTCCTTTCCAAGTAATTGCAGAGGGGGAAATTGGGAAGTTAGTGGGTAGAAAGATGGCTATGAAAAAGAAATACGTCACTTTCAATTAATAATTGATAAATAAATTCTATATAGTCTTCTCTGTGTTACATAGATAATAATTTCATGTGCAGTTCCTGTCCAAGCCATTTTCTTCCTTTCTCAATCACTTGTCAATTGTTATATTATGTTCAGGTCTCAGTTCTTAGCAAGTTTTCAGGTAATATTATCTGACTTAACTTTTTATTTCATCTCCGTCACCAATACCTAAATACTCCAATTCTCATGACATTAGTAGTTCTCACACCTATATGCATTAGTAAACATTTTAACTTTCCTCTACTGCAACATGCTTCCAACCAGCTTTTATGATGCCAAATCAAAGGTTAAAGCATTTGATGAACCTTGTTCTCTGATGAAAAGTTCTGTGCAATGAATTGGGAGCAAGCACTGTTGTCAGTTTCCTGAAAAACCTGCCTTCCAGTGTTATCCATCTCTGTTCGCAGGTTCAGATGCACTACTTTTTAGTTCATAAGTACTCTGGAAATTCTACTTGGTGCATTATGGTTCTTTTTCTCAAAACAGAAATCAATGGACAATAACTAATTTAAATAATGATTCCTTTACCTGTGGACAATGAAAGAGATTCTGTAACATGTCAAAACAAGTATTTGTATGTTCATGTATTTCGGTGCATATGCTATGTTCCTTATTCATAAAAGCTAAAAATGAATTAGCCATCTACAAGGTATTTTGGATATGAAAAAGTCAGGCTACAATAGTAAAAATAAAATAATAGAACAAGTGAATGAATAAAAAAATAAGATCAGATGAGCTTTCTTTGGTAATATTTAGATTGGACATAATCCAGTCTCCCCTCTGTCCCTCACCCCTCCCTAGTTTAATGAGGCATGAAATCTTGTTATTTTAAAGATGTGCTCAGTTATTATCCCTGAGGCAAAAGGAAAATTTCTTTATATCTATAGTAAGAAAGTCAAAGTTTTTTATATAGCAGTAAGGGATAAGTGATATCAGGCAGCTAGGTGGCAGAGTGGATAGAATGCTGGATCTAGAATCAGAAAGAGCTAAATTCAAATATAATCTCAGAAACATTCTGTATATCCATAGGTATGTTAATCTCATCCGCCTCAGTTTCCTCATCTGAAAAGGGAAATGAAAATAACATGTACTTCTGAGGGTTGCTGTGAGAATAAAGTAAGATAATTTTTATCAAGTGGTAAGAAAATTCTAGTTGTTATTGTTTTTAATAGAAGGAAGAAAAGAAGGGTTGCCAGAGGGAAGGAGGAAGAACAGGGGAAAGGCAATCAGTATACTTCTTTCTCTTTAAAGTGAAATCTGAACTATCCCACCTGTAATGCCAGTATTTCGTAGTATATGGAATATATTCCATAATATGTACTTAGAATAGGAGCCTTTAATTGACCAATGGTAGAAACCTAGCTCCTAAGTAAATCTTAAGCATTCTATAATTGCTAGCTATTTTTATTGACCATCTTATTTTCTCCATCCTATTTAGAATACCAAAGTTGCAAAAAAAATCTCAGAAAGCATCTCTTAATCAGTGAAGTTTTTTTATGCAGCAATATGAATAATGCATATTTATCTGTGGTCATGGAGGGAGAACCAGAGTCCATTTTCTTTTAGTTCTGACTATTCATATTGCAGTTGGAATCTTCCTTTTATTGAGCCAAAACTATCTTCCTTTAATTATCACTCATCAGCTTTATTTCTGCCTTCTGGGACACACAGAGTTAGTCTAATATTTCTTCTACTTGAGAGCCCTTCAAATTCTTGAAGACTGTGTGCAGTATGAATATTCCCCATTCTTTCAGTCATTACTCACTTGGCTGTGGCTTTAAGTTCTCTCACCTATTCTCCTCCACTTTTTTTTTCTGCTCTAGAACTAGAACTAAAATGGTTGCAGAACTGAACAAAATAATTGCAATTTGGTTTAATCTGGGAAATAAGACTCTGATTTTAGATACAGTACTGTCTTTAAGGCAGCCAAAATTGCAATAGTTTTTTCCTTCAGTCATCTTCAAATCGGTTAAGCAAGCATTAATTGTCTACTGGCTACAGATCATTGGCCAAAGCAAATTTAACCATAACTCCTCTCTTCATTGAGTTTATAGTCTAGCACAAGGTTGCAAATGCATTTGTATATAGTAACTATGAAAATAAGTGCAAAATATAAGTATAGAATATTATATGTAGTCGGAGGAGGGAAGAATTGTTTCTGACTGGAAGGGATCGGGGAAGAGTTTGGGGAGAGGGTTGATATGCATCTTGGTCTTGAAATATGGGTGTGATGTCAACAGAGATGAAGGAGAACATTCCTGATAAAAAGGGTGGTATGAGCAATAATATGTAAGTATAAGACATTTCCAAAGGAATAGTCCAGTTCATCTGAAATAGAGTACATGTATAGAAAGGCAGAAAAGATAAAGTGGTGCCAAATCATCAAAGTTAGGGTCCTGAAAGCGATGCTAAATAATTTGAATTTTATTTAATGGCCAATAGAAAGTTGTTAATTGATTTTGAACATGAGTGAAAGGATCAAGACTGTATATAAAAAAATGTTGAAATAATGTGATGTTTGTATTGGAGGATGTAAAGATTGGAAATAGAAAAATCCATTGGAAGACAATTATAGTAGGTCTTCTGATGGTCAAGGAGGGCCTATTGTAGGTGGGTAGCAATGGGAATGTAAAGGAGGTGAAGAAAGCAATATCATTCAGCTAATTGGCTCATGATAAAGTGCTGGACCTGGAATTAGGGAGAACTGAATTCAAATATTCCATCAGATACTATCTGTATGACCCTGGGCAAGTCACTTAACTTCCTCTGTTTCAATTTTCTCATCTGCCAAAGGAAGATAATAATAGTGCCTACTTTCCAGGGTTGTTAATGAGAATAAAATGAGATAATATTGTAAAGATGGGCAGATAGGTAGTGCAATGAATAGAGTTCTACTGGAATCAAGAAAATTCATCTTCCTAAATTCAAATCTTCATCAGACACTAGCTGTGCAACCCTGGGAAAGTCACTTAATTGTATTTGCCTCAGTTTCTGCATCTAAAATGAACTGGAGAAAGAAATGCTAAACTACTCCAGTATATTAGCTAAGAAAATCTCAAATGGAGTCATGTAAAATTTCAAAGTTCGGTAAATGCTGATTTCTTTTCCTCCTGCTTCTCCTCCTCTTCCTTCTTCTGTAAAAGAGATAGAATATGCCCCAAATCAACCACTTCCATCTGTCTTGGTACAAGGAATATTCCACTTCCTGCTTCCATCCCAATCTCCCAAATGGAATGTGTAGAATCCCCACTGCAAAGACAGGCAATCTTCCCCTCTACTTAAGGCATACAAGCAGAGGAGTGCTACCCTCAACTTAATGATGACTGTTCTTCTACCTGGTGATACCCTTCACATAAAAGTAACTCTGAACTCCTATAGATCATCATCTAAACCCCATTCCATATCCCCAAGCAGCTAATTTCTCATTCCCATTCCCTTCAATTTCCCCACTCCAAGGTTTCATCTTGATTCTCTCTAACCCATCTGCCATGCCCGCTAGAATATTTGTTCCATAGGCAACAAATTTCTCTTCATCTTAAATAATCCATCTATTAGTTCTTTTTTTTTAGATTTTTCAAGGTAATGGGGTTAAGTGGCTTGCCCAAGGCCACACAGCTAGTTATTTATTAAGTGTCCAAGGTCAGATTTGAACTCAGGTACTCCTGACTCCAAGGCCACTGCACCACCTAGCTGCCCCTGTCTATTAGTTCTTAAAAATACCTGGCTTTCCCCCTGATGATGCAGCCTCCCTAGCCAACTTTCCAGTATTGGCTGCACCTTCACTCATTCTCCTAGACTCACTAGCTGAGGCAAGGGAGTTTGCATACTCTTTACTCTCTGTTGTCATTTCTAAATTCTCTCCCTTCCCCTTCATGTGGTTTCTTTTCTCCTTTGAAGTTATGAATTTATACCACCTGATCAAATTCCCGCTAAGTACTGCCTTTAGACCACCAAGTCACTTCCTTTCTTTCCTTAATGAGTTTGATACCTGGCCCATAGTTTTCCTCTCCTTTCTAACTTCTCTCTTCAAACTTTGTAGCTTTGAAGTACATGTTGATTTTCCTTCAAATACATTAACCATTCATATTTTCAACCTGCCTACCTGTCACAAGATACCTTTCCACCCCACCTGAATACCACAAACAAACCCTCTTCCCATTCTAATCCATCTCCAGCCACTAAAGTTATTTTCCTAAAGAGGCAAGTTCAATATGCCACCATCCTAATTGTTAAACTCCATTGACTTCTTTTTACCTTCAAGAGCAAATACAAATTGCTTTGTTTGACATTCAAAGCCTTTCATCACCTAGCCCCTCCTATCTTTTCAATCTTTTTACATCCTTCTCCACAACAGATGCTCTTGGATCCATACACACTGGCTTGTGACCCATTATACTGACTTCCAGGAACAAGACACTTCATCTCTCAGATTTGGACATTTTCTTGGCTGCCTTTTATGGTCTTCCTCCTCCATTTGGACTACCACTTTCCTTTCTTTCCCTTAACCCCAAATAAAATCTTAATTTCTACCTACACTAAGACTTTCATAATTCCTCTCAATTCCACCACCTTCTCTTTTTTAAATTTCCCATTTATCCTGTATATAACTGGCTTTGTCTATATTTATTTACATGTTATTGCTCCCATTAGTTTTGTAAGTTTCTGGAGGACAAGGAACTCTTTTTTTGCCTTTTTTTGTATCCTTAGCACATAGTAGGCACTTAATAATTGTTTAGGGTATATTGTTGTCTAGAATAAGTAGGATTTGAGAAGTGATTTGTTATGTAGTGTATTGTATATATTAGGAACATGCTTCCCTATCTATACTTGTTGAGAAGATTCCTACTTTCTCAATAATACTCTTACATGCCTCTTTCTCCTCTCTACTGCTGTCACCACCCTTCTGCAAGCTGTCAGTATTTCATTATCTGGACAATTACAGTAAGCTGCTAGTTGGTCCCTCTACCTCAAGTCTCTCCCCACTACAATTTATCCTCCACTTGGCTGCCTAATTAATTCTTAAAACAAATTTATGACCTTGTAACTTCTCTGTTTACTCAATTTTAAATGCTCCCTATTGCCTCCAGGACCTAATATAAAAAGTACTCTTTGACTTTTAAGCTGATTCCTTCCTACTTCTTCTCCAGTCTTTTTATTCCTTACCTGCACTCCTGTAGTCTCTTTGCTATCTCAAACGTACTATTCTGAATGGTTAAGAAAAAAACCAAGTCATATAAAAATTCATGGAGGAGAGAATTTTCCAAAAGGGAAGGAATGAACAACAGATTCGAGTGCTACAAAGAGATGAGGACCAAAAAAGACAACAAACTAATAATTGGTGACCTTGTGGAGATCAGTTTTGACTCAGTGATGGAGATAGAAACAAAATTGAAAAGCCTTGTAAAATAAATGGGAAATGACTGTAAATAGCTTTTTCCTAAGAGTTGGGTTTGTAAGGAGAAAAATAAAATTTAAGATTTTTAACATATTGATTTTGTGGTGCTGATGCTGGTGATTGGAAATGTGGGGCTGTAACTCAAAAGAAATTTTGAAGAATGAACATATTTGAAGTTTGAGTATATACAACATAGAGGTTAAAGGTGAGCAAGAAAGCCAATGTAAACAGACAATTCAGGAAGATGAATGACAACTCTAGTTTGTCTGAACAAGGTTCCAATTTTAGTTCTGATTGACCTTGATTTATAAGTATTTCAAGTCTTAAGTCAGTAGACACCATTACTAAAGGTTTAGGAAGAAGAATTAGAAATGGAGAAAGGAGAATGTTTACAAAATTAGGAGGGAAATCAGGAGAGTGTGATGTCATGAAAACTAAGGAAGGAGAGAAAATTAAGAAGGAAGTGGTGAAGATAGGTAAGTGGTAGAACCTATATAGTGCTGAGCCTAGAATCAGGAAGACCTAAATTCAAAACTAATCTCAGATACTTACTAGCTATGTGACCCTAGGCAATTCATTTAACTCTATTTGTCTCAGTTTCCTCATCTGTAAAATGAACATGAGAAGGAAATGACAAATCACTCTAGTATCTTTACCTAGGAAACCTTAAAAGTAGTAATGAAGAGTCAGATATTACTGGTAATGACTAAACAAAAATAAACTGTCAGGTTTTATAGAGGTTTAAAAAATAGGATAAGGCTTCAAAAAATCCCATTCATTTGAGTGATTCTGAAATCAATGGTGATTTTCACAATAGTAGAGTAATAAGGACAGAAGTCACATGGTAATAATTTGAGGACTGATTGCAGGGCAAGAGAATAGAAGCTAGGTAAAGACTGTTTCCCCCCCCAAAAAAAACAATAATGAAAATTCACAATTGTCTAACATTTTAAAACTTGCAAAGTTCTTTACTTACAAAAACATATGATATAATTAACATAGATATCAACAAACATAGTTAAGGCAAGTAATATTATCATTGTTTTATAGAAGAGGAAATTAAATTAAGTGACTAGCTTATGACCACATGACAATCAGCTTTTAAATCGAGTTTTTTCTGAGGATATGTTCAATACTTTTTGTCACTTCTTCACACTGTCTTACCAAAAGTTTTTCACGGAAGAGTGTGAGAGAGAATCATTACTCCAAAGGAGAGAAGAGTAGAATGAAAGTTGGAAGTAGAGGGTGAGAAAAGGATGCTGTGTAAATAAGGAGGTCTAAAAATGTTTGAAGATGAGAGACAGAGCTGACAGTGAGGGGGAGAATGAAGATGTACAAGATAGGGGCATGTTTAAAACATCAAGGTCCTAGGAGAAAGATGAGAGAATAGAATTAGGTGGAAAATGTTGACCTTTAATGAGTTTGCAGTCAATTGTCCATGATTTTTTCCCAGCGTAGCCATATCTAGACATATTCCTCGACAGTGTCAGTATAGTTGATCATTTGAACCTAAGTATAGGACTTTATATCTATTGCAATTACTTTGATCTTATTAGTCATCTTGTTAATTCATGCATCTTGTTAGTTCGAGACATTTTTGACTTTTTAAGTTTGACCTCCAGTACATTTGAAGGTCTTTCCTCTAAACTTTCTAACTAGCTGGAAGACATAGCTAATATGTTACATGATGTGATCAGGAGCCAAATAAGTTTCAATGGACTACAAAGCTAACTACTGGGGGGGGGTTGTTTTTGTTTTTGTTTTTGCAAGGCAATGGGGTCAAGTGGCTTGCCCAAGGCCACACAGCTAGGTAATTATTACATGTCTGAGACCAGATTTGAACCCAGGTACTCCTGACTCCAAGGCCGGTGCTTTATCCACTACACCACCTAGCCACCCCCTAACTACTGGTTTTAAAAAAATAATCATCTACTTAGGCATTCCTTGGAGCAGTGCTTACTGGTGTTCTCCCTGGTTCTGATTAAATACTGTACAAGCCTTCCTTCTTTTTTAATTCCTTTCTTGAGTCACACTAAAAAAATAGTGTGATCTCCACCCTAATATTCTTCCTTCTGTTGTGGTTATTTCACCAACTATAGTTTGTCTGAACAAGGATCCAATTTTAGTAATGTCAGAAAGCTGATTGACCTTGATTCATAAGCACTTTCCGATCTTAAGTTAGTAGGCATCAAGTGCTATGGTACTTGGAAGATCCTTACCAAAACATATTTCTATTGATTTACCTAAGCCAAAGTAATTTCTATAAACCTAATCAAATATTTACATATAAATGTAGCAAAATGATACTTTTTATCCTTAGAGCACATCTAATAGTCTGAACAAAAACAATAGAAACATAATAAAGTAACAATAATGATAAACCCCAGTTATATGATTCTTTACAGCTTGCAAATCAAGTTATGTGCTTTGAAAATTTTATGTTTAAAAAAAACTTTAATTTTAGGGTATCAAATGAGAAGTTCTGAAATAAGAAATGGGAAGATGTTTTAGTGGGGATTAAGGCTTCAATATATTAAAGTATCCTTTAAAAGGTATTTTTTGAAAAGGTATTCATGTCTTCATTTTCTTTCTTTGACTTTTACAGAGTCATAGAATTCTACATTTTGAAGGCTTCATCATTCAATGCTAGTAATTTTGCAAGGCTTTGAAAGGGACTCTAATGCCTGAAATTCTAAATCTGCTTATAGAAAAGAAAAATGGAAATAAACAAAGGGAGGGAGGGTAGACTAAATCCTGCTGATATTGAGACTTTTCTTTTAAATATAGTGCAAAATTACTTACGTTTTAAGCAATCTCCCTTTCCTGTCAAATTGATATTAAGAAAACAAATAAATTATCTAGGATTTCATTGAGATAGAGAGCTCCCAATTAGGAATCTCCCTCTACTAATATATACCTTCACCTGCTATGAAATTTACAGTTTTAGTGAGCTACCTGGGGACAGCAAGAGGTTAAATAACTTGTCTGAGGTGATACAATCAGAATATATCACTGCTGAGATTTGAAAGTAAGTTTTCCTCATTAATTCTATCCACTGCATTATAGTTACCTTCACCAATGAAGTATATAATAGTATTGAAAATATGAAGGTTTATGTACTTGCACTATAGACAACTATTATATTCTTGTACTTTTGCTATTTATCCTTCTTTATGCTATATATTATTATTATTGCTCTGGAAGGATGTCTTTATGAATCTTACAGTAAGAGTAGATTCACTTAACATTAAATTATTGAAGTGCTATATTTTATAAAATGGAAAAAGTTATTTCAGTATTTTATAAGTAATTATTTGTCCATCTTGGAAATTATAGTGACATGGTTTTTTGTGGTTGTTCAGCGGTGTCCTACTCCTCATGACTCCGTTTGAACTTTTCTTGGCAAAGATGCTGAAGCGGTTTTCCATTATCTTTTTTAGCTCATTTTACAGATGAGTAAACGAAGACGAACAGGGTTAAATGGCTTTCCCAGGTTCACACAGCTAGTATCTGAGGCCAGATTTGAACTGAGGAAGATGAATTTCCTTGACTTAAGGTCTGTTACTGTACCTCCTGGGTTACCTAGCTACCTAGTGGTATGATTTTGTCCAAGCCTTTTGGTGCATTGAGTTTTCCTTTAGAACAGCTTGCATCTTCTATTAGATTCCAGAGATTTGCATTTTGTAAGTATCACAAGTATCAAAAAATTTTTATCAATTTATTGTCACCATAGTAGGTATTTTAGTGTTACAAATTACATTCTATCTGCATTGTTTAAATCAATTAGTATGTTTAAGAAGCAACATGAATTTCCTAAATCAATCTCTTATTTAAATTTCATTTACCAGTTTTACAACATTTTAATAAGCAATGAGATTAAGTACCAGTTTTAGACAGAAACCTATAAAAAATCAATTAATCTGTATTATTTTTTAAAAATTAATGAATAGATGTTTTCCCAGATGATATTTTCTCTAATAAATTTTGGTTTTTAAGCCTCATTTCTCAAATCACTCCTATCAGAAGTCTTACAATGAAAAAACCTTCTAACTTATTATAATAGTAAATATTCCAGAAATTTGTAATTTGAGTCCTTGACTAAATTTATTAGTCAGCCATTTTCCTGGTAACAGCTTTGCTACTCCATTATTGTTTGGAATTGTTCCTTTCAAATATTACTTTGTAAGAATGTGTGGTCACTATTGGTCCTCAGTTCTTATAGAGGAAAAGACAACACTAATAGAATCAGACTTAGGAGAAAATCATTTAATAAAGGCTTGGTTGCTTTCTAAGATCACATCAGTTGAATTAGCTGAAAACTTCTAGGGAGATTCTAACCCAGTCGATGAGGAAATGTTTCCTTCAAAAAATTAGTCAAATTTAGAAAAATTCATTCAACCAAGAAACATATCACCAAGCTCTGTGCTAAGTGCTGAGCATACAATGAAAGGAAGAAGACAGGTTGCCTATTGTTATCAGGAAAATTCTTTTCTAATTTTGAGAGAAGCATAGAACTAGCATTAGTATATTTTCAGTTATCTCCTCATGAATTTCTCTAAAGATTCATTCAGTCTCAGCACATACTAAAAATGAAACCCATTTCATTGATCACATTTGTCAGTGATTTTGTTCAATGATATTATCCTTCACCACCTTCCTTATGTAATCAAATTGTTATTATATATTTATTTGGCATTTCCCAAGTGAGGCACAAAGCCCAAACTCAGAGGGAACCAGAACAAAGGAAAACAAATCCTTAGTCACTCTTAATGAATGATAAATTTAAAATGGTATCCACTTGATACATATAGATTTCTCTTTTTTACTTTATCTTGTATTTATTACTATTGTTAGGATTGGGCATATGCTCCTCATTCAATAACATAGATAACAGTAGAACACAAATTGGAGCCATTCTTCTAATTTTCTTGGAATTATCATGGCATTCTAAGCATTTTTTTCAATCTAGGTATTGAAATATTTGAACTCAGGATAAACACAGGTGGTCACATCTGTTTGAGTGCTTTCACTTAGAAAATTACAGTTAAACTTCTTAACTTCTGTTCATTCAAGCAACATTCTAGTCTATTTTTTGTAACACTTTGCTTATTTCAAGAGAAAGAGTAGTAGATCAACTGCTGCTGTGATGGCTAATCATTTATATAGCTGGTTTTCTCAGGATGGCTGCCAGCACTCACATTAGGCTGTTCTTTGGGAAGTGTTCTTTTGATGGACAGTGCCCCAGTGGCCTGGTCAGAAGACCTATAACAGAGGTTGTAGCTAGCTATCTAATTCAGGCTTAGTTGATGAATCAGGGAAACCTGTAGATCATGTAAAGAGTCCCATTGCTACTATCACAACTGTTAACTTTCTTTCTTGTAAGTTCCCTTTTTATATTTTGTTTGAGAAGGAAAAAGGAAGTTAATATAGACTGAAGAAGACTACAGTTAACTGGGGAGAGGAGTAATGATAGCCCCTTGCATACAATTGTCAGCATTATGAACATTTTTTATATAATGTTTATATAGGTTTATAAAATAGTTGCTTTTCATATATGTCTTGTTTCTGTTGTTGCTTTGGAAATCATAATTTCAAAATCAGTTATGGACAGTGTAGGAATTTGTTTTGCTTGACTATGCATATTTGTTATAGAGATCATTTTTAAAAATTTATTCTTTCTAGTGGGCAAGTGAGTGTGGTGCAGGGGTAGTGATAGAATTGTCAAGTTCAAGATAGGAAGAAAGGAAAGGGGATTGAAGCATTTTTAATTCACAGAAGAGAAAAGGAGGAAGACAAGAAAGAAATTCAGACAAGGAGGATAGCTTTGAAAGTTACATGTTTCATTTATTCGATACTTAAAATGAAAAGCAAGCTGAATGTAATCAAGATAACAGTTTCCTCTGCAATCTTTTTTTTTATTTTCCTTTATTGTGTATAGAATGTTAGTTTTATTTTGCTTTTATTAACATAAGAGAAGAAAGTGAAAGGAAGGAAGGAGGGAGGGAAAAAAAGAGAAAAGAGGAAAAGAGGAAAAAGGAAAAAGATTTTTGTGATACAATTCTTTCAAAATCTTGAAAAAATCTATCTGTATTCATTTATTCAGCAAGCATGTATTAAGCACTTACTATATTCCAGTCACTATGCTTTGTAATGATTGGGGATACAAGTACAAAAACCAAACAAGCCTTCCTCCAAGGAGTTTACCTTTTACAAACAACATAAAGTGGTAAACAAATAGAAGTTAAATATATAAAAAAAAACAAAAAGAAATAAAACAACAGTGAATTTAAATAACAAGTAAACATAAATTGGATATAAAGTAAATGTAATTTCTAAGACAAGACTAATAACCAGAGCTATCAGGAATATGCATCGTATTGGAAGTAACCCCTAAACAGAACCCTGGAGGTAGGATTCAAATAAATTAACAACCTATTCTCAGTCCTAATGACCATTTTAAGTACACAAAAAGATATACTGAAAGGTAGTTTAATATTTCATGCATTTAATACTCAAATAAGAATAAAAAACACAAAATTAGATTATGTTATATTACTCACAGCATGCAAAGGTAGAGCAAAAGCAGCCATGTGACCACAGCAGCCAATGGAACATATGTAGAAGTAAAACTCATTCTACTGATTCTAAGACTTTTCTTCTTCTACTTCCAAAATGGGTGATAAGATAATCCTTGAAATCTATATTTCTATTGGTTCATTGTTGTCTCAGCTTCTTATTAGTTTCCCCATTCAGGAAATGCTAGTGCATTCTTAATATCTCAGGGGAATTTTGAGTGTAACACAATGCGGAAACAGATAACAGCTTGTCATCCAGGTTGTTTGGCATTTTCTCATTATGTTATATTTTTGTTTACTGAAGTTACAAAAATGGTGAAATTAAAATGTAGTATTTCATCAAAGGTATGAGTTTAAGAAATGAATAAAAATATTACAAGCATAGTTCCATCAATTTTTTTCACTTATGGACAGAATGAACATTTCTAAGGGCACTTGGGAAATGCTGTTTTGACAGATGAATATTTAAAAAAGGAGTAAGGATTATAAATTTGTGATTTCTACATTGGGTAGCTGTCCAGGTGCTCACCTTAGACAGAACCCTGATTACAAGTGTCATTTTAACAACTGGTTCGCTGAATTAGGCATAAAATTAGGTATTGGTTCTGCCCAATCGGTGCAAACTTACTAAATCCCACCATAGGGCAGAGGTGATTATAATATCCATTCCAAAGATGGGGGAAAGCTTTTGCAAAGTCAGGGAAGCAGGAGTTTAAATTTATAGGTAGTCGAGAGCACATAGGTCAGTATGACTTAAACGTAAAATCTGTGAAGGAGAGTGTGGACAATAAACTTGTAAAGAAATCTGGAGTGAGTTTGTGAAGAGCTTTAAGTACCAAATAGGGGGAAATCATATTTTTACCTAAAGACAGTGGGGAGCCATTGTTACAATATCACTCTTATCTTTTCATCAATCAGTGTTAGAACCTACTTGCCAAAGATTGTGTTCAAAATCATTCAAAAGCAGTCTATTTCATTGCCTTGTAGGGATTTCATTTAACGTTGTCACTAACTGTATCATACCAAGTGAACCTGAAATATGTAGTAAATGTATATCTGATATCTGAGCTACTGTCAAATTCTCTTCTAGGGTCTGCCAGTTATGTAATACTAGACAAGTATTTGAATAAAAATGTGGAAAGATTAATTTTTAAAATATTTTTTATGACTCACACCAACTACTCTGAATGGATTTCAGAAGTGTTCTCTCCATTACAATCCTCTAATCTTCCCCAACTGCACCCCTTTACCCTTTCCTTACTACAGTGGAGAACACCAGTTCTAAGGTCCTTAAGTTTAGTAGAACTACTAAATCTTGGACTCAATTAAGTCAAATATGCCCTAAGTAGCAGAAATAAAGAGGATTTAGACTGGATTCAGACAGAATAGCTTATATGTTTCCTATCTTAAAATTTTATTTATTTTTCCAACTTCATGCAAAGATAGTTTTCACTAAACATTTTTGTAAGGTTTTTGAGTTTCACATTTATCTTCCTCTCTCCCCTCCTGCATAGAAAGCAATCCATTATAGGTTATTCATATATAACTATGTTAAATATATTTCCATATTAACTATGTTGTGAAAGAATAATCAGAACAAAAGGAAAAAACCATAAAACATAAAAGAAAATTTAAAAATTTAATATAATAAGCTTTGGTCTGCATTCAGACCCCATAGTTCCATCTCGGGATGTGAATGGTATTTTCCATCACAAATCCTTTAAAATTGTCTTTGATTATTTTACTGCTGAGAAGAGTAAGTCCATCATAGTTGATCATAACACAGTGTTGCTGTAAATGTGTACAATGTTCTTCTGTTTCTGCTCACTTCACTCAGTATTATATGTTCTCTTTAAGCTAAAGGACTCGTTCCTATTTAGCATAAAAACTGAGATTTTTCTGGATTTAGTAACCTAAGATGTGATGATAATGACTTTGGGAAAAAGATATCGAATGACTTAGTTATAGCACCTCATTTTTCTCAACTCAGAGCTACCACTATTCATCAAAGTTTCTCTATTACATACAAGAGCACTGATGATGGTGCAGGTCTTACCACCCCTACAACAGTTCATCTCAAAAGACTAATTTGTGACTTGCCTAGATAAATAGTCTACACTTACCTTTATGTAACATTCATCTGTAATTAGACTCCTTGTTTCAACCCATACAAAGCAGACTCAAAACTGAAGCTGTGTTTATATTATCTTTATTTTTACATCATTACTTCTTACAATCTGAGAACAGAAGGCAAGCCTGCAGCTTTTATTGATGTTGCATGAAGTAGAAGAGACCCCAGGTCTCATTATCACCACCACCCTAACTCTGTGGGGTTAATGAGGACTGATAACTTCCCTTCTGTTAGTGGAAACAGTTGTGAATTATGTAAGTGGTAAGAGGGCATCTTGAGCAAAAAGGTGCCTTGAATCTTGAGATTAAGACTTTGAAAACTAAAGAAAAATTCACACTATATGCTTACTAACCCTTGTCTGTTGAACAGAAACAGGGCTGGCATGGGTTTCTGGAGTGTGAAAAGTTATGTGTCCCTAAGATCATAGAACAGCTCTCATTCATCTGCCTCCTTCACTGAAATGGTGTATGATTTGACTACTGTGATAAATGTTTGGGTTTGCCTCTCATTGAAGTTAAGAGATGAATGAGCTTTGGAAGTAATTTCTGCTTTGTGTTTAATGCTAGCATTAGGTGTCTGAATTGAGAAACTTCCCTGTTCAGTTACCTGCTTCTATGGTTCCAAGTGTGAGTCCATATTTATAAATATTCTTATAAATAACAGGCAATGACATCTTCCTGTCTATTCTGGTTAACACTGAAGTTATTTCTAATGTTTATAAATAATAATTAATTACAACAGCATGTATATATCTATCTTTTTCTTTGGAATTATCTTAATATATTAAGCCCAATTAAGAAAACAAAATTCTATTTGTTACACTGTGTTGATCTCTATCAATACTGACAAATATTTTAAAAACCTTTTGCAAGGAAGATGATCTTTTTCAAATGTTGTTTCTTTCATAGCTCATATTAGCAAACCTCACTGTTTTCCATGCTAAATCTCACATAGTCTTCCTCCAATTTTGTAGCAAATATTAAGTAAGAACAAACATTACAGTGAGGTCATTTATTACTCTGACTTCATTATTCTTATAAAATATGGTGTTGACTCTGATCATAAATAATTAAAAGTAAACAGCAAAACAAATGAAAAGGCTATATTTGGTGATAGAGTAGCCTTGATTTTTTTCTTGATAGCTAATTTGCTAAATTCAGTAATTCATGGAATGTTTCTTTTTCATTGGTGAGAATAATAAGTTAGGATTATATTCATTTTTCTTATAACAATCGTACTTTCAAATCTTACTTTTTTTGGTACAATCAACTTTTAATTATTGTTGTTGGCAATTGAGAGATACCTCAACCAAATAGATAAGGTGCTGAATTTAAAATAAGGATGTCCTGAATATAAATCCCGCCTTAGACCCTTATTACCCTGAGTACATCAGTAAAATTTTGTCAGGCTCAGTTTCTGCATTTATAAGATGAAAATATTAACAGTAATTATGGTCACCTACCTACTGATGTCAGTATGAATCAAAATGAGATAAAGTGTGAAGGCAGGAGAAGCATTTATTATGTCTTGACATTGTATTTAGAGCTGGGAAGACATATCAAGCAAAAAGGATAACAGTACTTGTCCCCAAGGAGTTTACATTTTAATAAGGAAAGATAACATAAGAAAATTAAAAGGCTAAAGGATAAGGATTGAGTCATGGTGATGGTAAAGACTGGAAAATACAAATTAACCTTGGGAGGGAATGAAAAATAGCTAGCCAGAAATCCTCCTCAAAAAGGCAGGAGGAGGAGGAATCAGTAATGGGAGGAGGACATCCATGGCATCAAGAATTTCTGGAGTATGAACACCCCATCTTCTAAAGCAAGAAGACAATGAAGGCATGGTAGTGGTTTAGATTGTCATAAGCATGACCAGGAGGGGAATGAAGAAGGTCTTTTTCATATATAAAAAAAGCACTATATGATGATTATTTTTTTTTAGAAATATAAGGTATACATTTTTAAAATAGTAGAAAACCATAATTCATTCTGTAACTGAACCTCTTTTACGATAGTAGGGATATAGTTGTGTTGTAGACAAATCATCTTATTGGATCTCAGGACTATATTTTGAATTTTTTCCCCCAAATCTTAACATTACTTGACAAGGTGTTATGGAAGTCCCATGGCACAGGATTTGGGTTCAAGTCATATCTGTTCTACCTCATGTTGACTTGGCAATCACTTAGACTTCCAGTGCCCCAGTCAACTCTCTAAGAGTGAAACTTACATAGAAGACAGAGAAGATGCCCATCTGCATTGATGCATATAAATATATAAATATATTATGCATTTATACATATTTGTATATACACACTTAAATACACACTTGTTTGTATATTTATGTTAATAGTTATATAGTCAAATTCTTTTAGTACCCAGGATGTGTTGTTTTCCTGGACTTCGAGGCTGAACTTAGGAGAAACAACTAGGTAGTCTCTTTCTATCACTATTTTGAGATTAATTTCCTCTTACCCATTTAATCCTGTCATTTTCAAACTCTCAATCATTCTGCCTGGCGGAGAAAAGTGGAGTAAAGTGATACAGTATAAAATGGTTTTTTCTGTCCTATTAATATACTTGTTTAAGCAACTGATCTATTGTATGCACTTTTATTCTGAAAGATTCCCAAAAGGGGTCTCCTCCTAAGAGTGAAAAGCAGCAGTTAGTTAGTATTAGCCAACACCCCTTATGTCCCCAGGTTTCTATTGTCATTGTTGCTACAATAACTTGCCTAGGTAGGAAAATGTCAAATAGTATAATGTATTTTTGAACACCTCAAACTGTATGCCTCATTAACATTTTAAACTCAAAATGTCTAAAACTGAGCTCATCTTTTTCTGTAAAATCTTTCTGTTTTCCCAACTTCCCTATTATTTTAAAGGCATCACCATCTTTCCAGTCAGCCAGACTCACAACCTCAGGGTCATCTTTAACACCTCATTCTCATGCCTCATTCATATCCAGTCTGTTGACAAGATCTGCTGATTCTAACTTCATAATATTTCTTCAATACACCCCCTTCTCTCTTCTGTCTAGTGCATACTTTCACCCCCTCACACTTTTGACTGATGCAGTAATCTCTACTTGGACTGTTTGCCTCATCTCTCCCATGCCCTATTCAACTTCTTAAAACACAGGTCAGACCATATCACTCCTCTAGTCAATAAACTCCCTATTGCCTCCAGAAGCTAAATATAAAACTGTCTTTTCAAGACCCCCATAACCTGGCCCCTTCCCATATGTTGTCTTCTTATTTCTCTTCTGTGTATTTTTCAGTCTAGTGACAGTGGCTTCTTTGCTGTTTTTCAAAAAGTCATTCCATCTCCTCACTTTGTACATTTCCACTGACTACCCCACCCCCCTCCATGATTGGAATGCTCTCCTTCTCCGTCATCACCTCCTGGCTTCCTTAACTTCCTCCCAATTCTGGCTAAACCTCCACCTTCTGTAGAAAAACCTTTTAAGCTCTCCTTTAAAACTAGGGCATGCCTTCTGTGATTGTCTTTAGTTTACCCAATACATGATTGCATATTATTGCCTCCGTTGGAGCTCCTCAAAAGTAAGGATCATTATTGTCTTTTTTCCTATCCCCAGTGCTTTAGTATCATAACTGACACATAGTAGGAGCTTAATAATTACTTATCTATTTGACTTTCTATATGTTGTTGGTCTATCATATTCTAAGCGTGAATATTGTTTTAGTTTCAGCTTTAAACAGTTAATATAATATACTGCAGAGGTCTGTTTTGGGTATTTCATAGTTAGAAATACAATTCTACTATTTTCCAGCCATAGTCACAGGAGTTGCTGTTCCACAGATCCCCAGCATCAAAGATTCCTGCTGAGTAACTTGATAGGATTACTTAAAAGGACAGTAACTACTTTATTGTTAAGAATGCATTGGATGAATTCTTCCTGGAGGGGAAAAATATCATCTTAACCTAACTTTCCCAGTTAGTGAGTTGTGCTGAATACCTAAAGTATACAACTAATTTCACATTCAGGGTCCAGAGAATCAGGGAAACTTCCCAGTAAAATGGAAATTGACTGTGTGATGTATGTTCATGTTTGTTTATATGTGTATGTGCTTTTGTGTGTATACATGTACCATAATCATTAACTGTTCATTTGACTAATTACTCACTATAGATGTTATGCATACACAAGAACACAAAGAGTGAATGTTAAAAAATTCAAATCAAATAGTAGTATTGCTAAAGGTTTTTTGTTTGTTTTGTGCAGATTTTTTCCCCCTATGAAATGGTAACAGAAGTAACTTGTAAACTTGATTTGATATTCAGGTATGCCCTTTAAACAAGTCATTTTTTTCAGGAATGCATTTCATGTATATTATGCACACTGAATGAATCTCATCATTAGATAATTTCAGAATTGAATGGAACCTAAGAGACCATTTAGTCTGCTTACTTTATTTTATAGGGGAAGAATCTAAAGCACAGAAGTGACTTACCCAAAGTCATTCAGGTATGAGTTGGCTTCCAGTTCACAATTCACAATATTATCACATATTGCCGCTTTTATGTGTGGACTATGTCTAGGAGTATTCTGAGAAAGAATGACTTTTCACAGTTCCAGAGATTGTTTAGCTTTATGATGTTAGGGGTTCTAACTTCATAATATGTCACTGACAATACATGTGCCACACTGTCATCACATTCAGTGCAGTGGTACTTCTCTGATTGTTCCACAAGCCTTGTTGCTGAATAAGAAACTTTTTTTTAATAAATATTTTTATTTATTTTTCCAACTACATACAATGGTAGTTTTTACCAATCATTTTTTTGCAAAGCTTTGAGTTTTACAATTTTTCTCCCTCCTTCCCTTTCTTCCCTCCCCACTGCCCCCAACAGAAAACAATCTCTACATTTGTAACCATGCTAAGCATAGATCAAAATTGAACATATATTGAGAAAAGAATCATATCCAAAAGCAAGAAAGAAAACATTAGAGATAACAAAATTACATAATACATAAGAAAATAAGCTTTGATCTTCATTTAAATGCCACAGTTCCTTCTCTGGATATGGATGGTAATTTCCATCACAAGTCCTTTAAAATTGAACAAGTCCATCATGGTTGTTCATGACCCTATGTTATTGTTTGCGTATATGATATCCTTGTTTTGCTCATTTCACTAAGTATCAATTCATGTAAATCTTTCTATGCTTTTCTGAAATCCTATCATGATTTCTTATAGAACATTAGTTCTATATACCACAATACATATACCACAATTTCCCCAGTTAATGGGAATCCCCTCAATTTCCAATTCTTTGCCACTATGAAAAGAGCTACTATGAATATGTTTGTGCATGTGGGAAGAAACTTAACATAGAATAGGATTCCCCTTCCCCCCTTTTTTTCCCCTTTAATTTCCTTCCATTATTTTGTGTAACAAAAATTTTGCCTTAATATCCATTTCAGAACAAAGAACTCTGAAGTTCATAGATTAAGAATTGTAAGGGGCTTTACAGGTCACATTATCTAGTTCCTTTCACTTTACAGATGAGGAAGTTGAGGCCCAGAGAGACTAAGTGACTTGCCAGGATCCAAATTCAAGTTTTCTGACTCCAAATTCAGAACTCTTTCAATAGTACCACACTTCTTACAACTCAGCTTTATAGCTTTTGGAGAAAATTTTGTAGAGGTCTGAACAATATTCTGAAGTTTCATTGTTGTGGTTTGAGCTATATCTGTGATTTTATTAATATAGGGATTCTTGATAAAGAAACAAAATTATGCAATTTATGGACTCAGTTGATGTCAGGGATACTGAGAAATTAAATGATTTTTTCATTACACACAGATTTTATGAACCCAGAGGTGAAAGTTGAACCTAGATTTTCTTGAGTTCTAGCCATCTGTCTTACTATGTCAGACTTCCTTTTCTGTTTACTAACAACAATTCAGTTGAGCTCTTAGAGACCAAAATACAGAACCTCCTTACGCTGTCTATTAAAGAGAATACATTTCATGAAGATCCTTCCCATGGAGATTTATTGCCCTCCGAGTTTCAATTCAAGTGATTTAATTGGGTCTAATCACGAAGTTCTCATCATAAGGGAAAAAAACCTATGAATGAGGCAGATATTCCTAGTTTTGATCATTTCCAAGCTTTGAATCATGGTATTTTACCTTGAATTGTTCATGAAAGAGATTCCATTTTATTTTCAGATGGTATGGTGTGGATGAGTCACTCATCCCATGCTTCCGAACTGTAGGGACTCAAAGATTCCCTATAGCAAAAGATTAGCTTTAAGGGATTTTTTTCTCTTGTCAACAGAGCCTTCATATGGGGCCATAATGTGAATGCTCTTTCGGTCATTTTTCTAAGGGCTAAGAGAAGAGTCCAAAGACTCCCCAAGCAATGCAGGCAGTTAAAAATCTATATTCCCCAGAACAGATTTACTTGAGATTCACTGATAATTAAAGCAAGCCATGAAAATCATTCATTTTAAACTGAAATAGCCTTTTTGTTCCCAGGGAGAATTTTTGGTAAGTTTCAGTGTTTACTGTCTAAGGGAGAGGTGGGCTTAGAAGGCTATGCTTTCTGCATCCAGAATGTGCAAACAACTCTAAAGCTATGAATGTCTTAACAGCAAATGGACTATGCTGCATGGTACAACCACAGCTTACTAGGTAATTTATGTTGCTTAGGGACTGTAGTTTTCTAATAGATTGAACTGTTATTTTTCAAGGGGATTTAATGAAATATTGAACCAGATGCCACTGGTCTGCCATGGATGTAGGACTCTGAGAAATGAGGAAGTGTTTCTTTGTAAATAGCTCCTACCTACATGCAAAAAAAGGGGGGGGGGTAGGTGAGGAGGGAGGACAAGAAATAGCCAAAATAAAGGGAACAATCACATGCCATATTTGTATAATTATTACTTAGACTTCTATATTAAAAGAACAATGTAGAGCCTATAAGATTTGAACCAGAATTTTCCTATACTCTGGGCAGTTGTTTAAATGTGAAGTTGTATTCTTTCAATTTATGCAAAGGAAGATTTTCTGAGTAATCATTCTGAGGGAGACTTTAAGCCTATGAATATCCCTATAAGTCCACAAGAAGATTCTTTAACTGGAAAACCTTGAATGGTACAGTCATAAAGTAATTGATAACAAGAAAAATCTCTCTATGGAAAGCTTGTTCTCATTTGTGGAGATGTAATGGTTTTATTATTTCAATTGTCTTGAAACTCATCCTTCTCAATTTCTATCAGTAAATTACAGAGGCTATTTCTCTGAAAATATATTTCAGGAATTGAAATAAAACTTACTTCTCTCCCTCTTCATGCAGAGGTGGGGAACTGTGGGTGTGAAATATTGTATGTAGTCAGATATTTTTGATGTTTTGGTTGGTTTTGATGAATTGCTTCCCCCCCCACCTTTTCTCATTAAACTTTGTTCCAAAGGATGGGAACAGGGAAAGCAGTGACATGTTCAGAAAGGAATACAATATAAAAACAAAATATATGAATAAAAACATGAACTTTTTAAAAAAGAATATTTCAGTTTGTCCTGCCTGGGTATACAATTCACTTTTAGTTTCCATTTCCTTGATGGGCCAGCTGGTTTTTCCCACTTCCTTGTTTCCTTTTCTTTTCTTGAAGTCCTCTCTTGGTCCTTGCTTTCATTTGTTAGAATAATATTCTTTTGTTGCATTTTTAAAAATGCCTTTCCAATCATAGAAGGTCTCCTTATATTGGCTGACCAGCCTATCCCATGTGCCAAAGAGCAGTAAGTAGATGGCCACCTGCCAGATCCCAGAAATATGATTCTGACATGTTTTAGTATCCACATCTGCCTAGAAGTGTGGAGCTGTCAGGGGCAGAGGGTGATCAGTGATATATTCACCAATTAAAATAGACCTTTTGTGAATCTAATTATGAGACCACCAGGTGAAATAGGAAGGGCCTTTTAGATAAGTGATTCTATGTCCAGATTAATTTAGCAGCTAGAATAATCTAGGTTACTTTTAACAACTGGTTATGTTAATATGATTATATTATATTACTACAGGGGAAATAGCCAGCAAAGATCCTAATTGGAAAACTATTTTTACTTCAAGTCAACAAGCATTAATTAAGTCTCTGTAAGTCCTAGTGATATATAAAAAAGGCCAAAAAGTAAGCAAATACACAAAAAAACAAAAAATCCAACCTCAAAACAAAACAAAAAATCCCAGTTCCTCAAGATATTTATAATCTACTAGATGAGAAAATTTGTAAACAACCAGGTAAATAGAAAATAGTCTTAGAGGAAAAACATTAAGATTAAAGGAAATAGGGAAAGACTTCTTATAGAAGTTAGGATTTTAGCTAGAGTTTGAAGAAAGCTAAACAAGAAAAGAGTTTCAGGGATGGGTGACATCCAATGAAAATGCCTACAAGGTAAGGGCAGCTAAATGACCCATTTGATAATGTTGGGCCTTGACTTCTCTTAGTTCAAATCTGGCCTCAGACTGGTATTAGCTCTGTGAGCCTATGTAACTCTTTGCCTCAGTTTTCTCATTTTTTTAAAATGAACTGGAGAAGAAATGACAAGCCATTCCAGTATCTTTGCCCGGAAATCCCCAAAAGGGGTCACAAAGAATTAGAAGTGACTGAAAATGACTGAACAACAGCAAGGTAAGGGTATGGGTGACATATACAAAGAAGAGCAAGGAGTCTGGTGTCTGTATATCTGGTGTCATAATATTTAAGTGTCTGTGGGACAGGTATTAGAAGATTGGAAAAGCAGATTATGAAGAATTTTAAAAGTCAAACAGATTTTTTATAACTTCTTAGAGCTGTTATGGAGTCATTAGAGTTCATTGAACAGGAAGATGACAGTCTTATGTTTAAGGAAGGTCACTTTGATAGCTGAAGAAAGGAGGTACAGACATGGGGAGAGACTTGAGGCAAGGAGACCAACAGGAGAGCTTGAAGAAAGACAAATAAAATACAATAGTCCATGTAGGAAGAGACAACATACAACAGAGAAAAGAGCCTATACTAAAGAAGCTGAAAATATGGGATCAAAAGAACTTGACAAAATACTGGATATAGAACATTAATTGTAGGGAGAGAAAAGAATTGGAAGTTAAATAAAGGAAAGAGAAAAAATGTCCTATCTTGTTTATAACTAAAGGCTGTCGATCTGTAGAATAGATACATGCTACTGGGGGCAACCTTGTTGGACTCAATATGTGAAGGTATTTTTGAAAAAATGTCTGTCCCACTTCTGGAACAGTAGAAAATGTATTGGGATCAGGGTTCTAGGCTCTGCTGTGCTAGTAGCTGAAAGTGTTACCTAAAGCAAATCTGGCTTCAATTTCCCCATCTATAAAATGAGAATACTAAGGAATGTTTCTAGCATTCAGTGTTTCAGACTTACCTATAATAAATTATAGAATTATATCTAGAGAGGAGAAAATGGTACTATTGAAGCATGGTCACAGATTTAGAATGAGAAGAGACTTTATAAGAATGCTCTCAGAAAAATCTGGAATGACTTACCTGAGCTGATTCAAAGGGAAATATACAGCAGTATTATAGGATGATCAGCTGTGAATGACAGCTTTTCTAAGCAATACTGTAACCCAAGACAACTCTGAAGGACTTAATAATAAAAATGCTATTTATGCCCAAAGAGCTAATGGCGTTTGAATATAGATTGAAGTCTACTTTTTTTTAACTTGTTTTTTCTTTATTTTGGGGGTGGGTGGCAAAACTTACATTTTTCTTTCATAATATGACTATGATGGAAATGTTTAGCATGACCACACTTTTCTAAACTATAGCAAATTGCTTTCTGTCTTGATTAAGGATTGTGGATGGGAGGAAGGGAGAGAACTTAGAATTCAAAGGTTTAAAAATGAATGTTAAAAATTGTTTTTACAAGTAATTGGGGAAAAATAAAATACTATTTTTAAGAGAGACCTTATAGACCATCTGGGCCCAATTCCCTCATTATATAAAGCAGGAGTCTAAGATCCATAATGTTTATGTTATTTGTTCATGGATATAGAAGTAGAAATTTGCAGAGACAGGATTTGATCCCAGAATTTCTAACTCCAATTATAGTGCTTTCTACATTGCTATATAAAAAAAAGTAATTTGGAAAAAAAATAGTCTATGTAGAGGCTCTAACACTATAATGAGAAAAGCTCCAGGAGCATGCTAGTTTCACGCCACCATCATGACTCTGCCCTGAAAGTCATAGAACTTACAGGCTTGTTCTCTGAGAGGACAAATTATCTTGTCCTTAGTTACCTTCTTTAGAATAATCCCCAGGAAAATAAAATCTCTGCTCCCCTATAAATAAAAGCATGTAAATTATGGAAAGAAGAATGTTCTCATTATTTTCATATTATTTGCCTTCATATTGCACCTTATGTTATGTTGATGTGATACAGCTATATGTAACCATGTGATATGTTACAGATATTGTAGGTTCATATTGCATGATGTCCAATTAAATTATTATATATGTGCAGATTTTGATTCCCATTATCCTATCTGGCTCTAAAATTCTGTGCATATATATCAATATTTGTCCATGTTTTATAGTTGCAAATGTATAGAGTTAGTACCAAGTTTAGTTTTTCACTTATTTTTTTACATATTTACCTGTTAATAGTTCAGCAGAGTGGGAGGGAAAATGATTTTTCCAATATTTGGAGCCATTAATAGCCACAGTGGATGGAACACACATACACACACACACACACACACATGTATATATATATATACATATATACACACATACATATATACATACATATATAAGAGCACTTAGATAGCACAGTATATAGAGAACTGACCTGGGAATCAGGAGGACAGGATCCAGCCTGTGACACTTACTAGCTATGTGACCTTGGGCTAGTCATTTAACCCTGATTGCCTCACATCCAGGTCCATCTCCAGTCATCTTGATTCATATTTGACCACTGGACCCAAATGGCTCTAGAAGAAAAAGTGAGGCTGGTGACTTACTACCATATCCCCTCACTCAAATCCAGTTCATGTGCTTGACATGGCATTACCTCTCTGATGCCTTAGTCTTCTTTGAAAGAGAAGGACAAAGCATTATTATTATATACATATATATATATATATATATAAATATACATACATATGTATATGACATATTTTCATACAGAATCTAGCTTTTGAAGAGGACTTTTTTTTATTTTTTAAGTCTTATTTAAGGGCAGCTAGGTGGCGCAGTGTATAGGGCACTGGCCATGGAGTCAGGAGTACCTGAGTTCAAATCTGACCTTACCTAGCCTTGGGCAAGCCACTTAATCCCATTGGCCTTGCAAAAATCTAAAAAAAAGTCTTATTGATATGCTATATAGTATAAGCTACCTAACTTCAGTTCAGCAGGTCATACTTCAGTGAACAAGCATTTATTTAAGCATCCTGCTATTGTGATATACTATAGAGATTGTTGTTCAGTTGTGTCCAACTGATCCTGGAATAGTTTACCATTTCCTTCTCCAGTTCATATTATAGTTGAGGAAACCAAGACAAAAAGATTAAATGACTTGCCCAGGGTTACACAGCTAGCAGGAAGATTCTAGGTTCTAACTGACTCTAATCTCAGCTCTCTGAGTCATCAAGCTGGCCTAGTCTGTAGAGATACAAATAGAAAAAAAAAATAGGACTTTTTTGCCCTCAAAAAAGTTTCAATCTATTGGAGCCTTATCATAAATTTGCTTTTTAGAATTCCTAATATGAAATTACCTTATACAAAGCATGATATGGATGGATGGATGGATGAAAATAACTTAGCATGCATTTATAATATCCTGAGCACTTTTCAAAGAGTTGAGAATGCAAATATAAAATCAAAAGAATTTCCAACCTTAGGTAGCTTCCACTGTAAAAAAGGAAGAAAGCATATATTTAAATGATGGCCAAGAAATGCAGTTATCATCTAAAAACTCAGAAAGATGATTAATGTAACAAGAACACAGTCAATTGACATGTTCTTGCCAGAAGCAGAAAATAGCTAAGGTAAAGAAAAGATTACATGATAATTCTATCACTGAAGGGCTAAATGGCAAAGTTACTAAATACAAATGAGCGAGTTAGTACTAAGATGGATTTACTTTTTCCTAAATTCTAACCTATAATGAATGGCAATTTAATGAGAATTTTGAATTATTTACATAAAACAAGATTCTCTTTTCAATGTGTCATTTATATAGATAATTTTGTCAGGAAAAGATACTAATCCTAACACATACTGCCAATTTAGGTAGCATTCTTAATGTAGAATTTAAATTTATTGTTATTATTATTAACATTGACATTATTATTATTATAATCATTGAAATTATTATTATATTTAGGATTAATTAACATATCTACCAATTATAGAGTCACAAAAATATTCCAAAGAAAGAATCGCCTCAATGGGGCTGTACTTAAGAACCAAGAAAGAGGTAAGGTAGAAATTTTATTGCTTTTTGTAAAAGGTTAGATGATTTAGAACAAATAGTGGACATTTGTCGATAAAATAATGGGAGAAAAATGGACTTAAATGGTGAATTTAATTTAAATTTGATGATTTAAAAAGGGCAAATGATGAAGATTTTTTTGAGTATAATAATAAGTATTTTGATGTTAGAATCTACAAAAGACCTAAAACCAATAGCCCTTTACTTTAGTAGCAATATGTTTTGGTGTTGCCATGTATGGTTAAGAGTGGTGAAATGTGTGTCATAATTTTCAAAGAACTGAACTTGAGTCTTACATAAAGACCACTGGAAAGGCAGGAATTGGACATGAGAAGACTGCAACACATTGTGAGTGAGAAAGATTACCTGATTAGTTGGTAAGAGCAAAGAAAAAGAGCATATGTCCTCCATTTGTGTCTTTGCAAAGCAAATCATATTAGCAAAGTCCCTCAGCACAATAGGTAGAACCCCCCTCCCCAAACCTTTGTAAATAAAACAGATGTGAATGAACTATGACCATCTTTTGTGGAATACCTACACTGATACAATTACAAAATACACTTGTGTATCTGAATATCTATAGAATGGATTCCCTCAGTAGCCTGTTGGATGGTAAAGCTCAAACAGCTTTAAATGAAACTTGCAGTTGATCTGTAGTCTCTGGAGAAAACCCCATGATACCTTGCTTCTGGGCTTGTAGGAATTCCTGCATTAGGAATTCTTTTAATCCTCCCTTCACACTATCTTCCCCCTCTGGATTCCTCTATTTAATTACTACTTTTCGAAAATGTGTTAGATGTCTGATCTAGCCCACATCTGACCAAGAATCCCCTCTGCTTCATCTCCATTCCCTTTTTGAATAGCATGTTTCTTTGCATCAAGATTTAATTTATCTGTTATTCTCACTCATTGCCACTTGTACCATTCTTCAACAACAAATCATATTCTTCTTTCATACAGTGGTCCTTTATATACCTCACAAAAAAACTTTCCTGTCCTTCAAATCTCTGATTAGATGTTACCTCTTTGAGGACATTTTCCCTGATCCTCTCCAAGCTTAATTAATTTCTCCCTTGTCAGATCCTTAATAGCATATGACATCTTTATGGTAGTTTATAAATACTTAAGTCTACTATAAACTACTATAGGAGTTTATAAATACTTATCTTCTATTCCTTAATAGACTCCTTTAAGTACAGAGACAAATTTTTATTCATCAATAAAAGCAATCCTGTAGTCAGTCAATTTGAGGAAACCCTAATGGACCTGTGGTTGAACTTCCCAAGTTCATCTTGGTCTGATCAGTCATAGACATGCAATACCTTGACACCAACATAGTTATGTCATTTTGAGCATGAAGGACACGAACTAATTCAATAAACACTTCTTGAATAAGGTAATAAATTAATGAAGTAAGTGAATTTTCTAAAAGAAATCCTTAGACCATGAATCTAAGCATGAGATTTTGAAAGGCCAGAAATCATGAACCAAAAATGAGGGATGAAGATAAAGGTATAAAGACAAAATTTTCTTACTCTTTTTAAAATAAAAAAGGAATAGATTCATAAGGAAGAAGAACAAAGATTTCTTATTAAAAGTATTTTTGTCTTATTTATTGCCTGCTGATATTTGAATCATAACCTGCACCATTTTTTTTTATTCAAAAGAAGCCATTAAATTCAGATACTTTCTGAATGTGCCCACTGTGTGAAAGCTTTAATTAAATCTACAAGTAGGGCTTTAAAAGAACAAGAATCAAATTAATTGCAACAAGGCCCACGCATTTGTTTCTGTGACAGTTCCTGTGCTTTGGAGAAAAGGCAATCTGTGTACCCTTATCAGAATTAGTAAACTCAATATCACTTTTCATTAGTATGGTAGGTCATTGCTATGTGTCTTCTATCTGACACTGTTTACATGTTAATGACCTCACAAATAGAGTCTGTTCCAACTGATTTGCTATAGGATTCCAAAGCAGTAAATCTATGAGGTGGAATAAACTGTCTTCTGCTCTCTGCATCATTGGCTTTTGTGAGTTCTTCTCTAGATGGAGCTTCATAATTAGGCAGCAGAGTAATTAAGGGAAAAATCAGCAAATGCAAATGGGGCAAAAAAGATCTGCCTCTAATTATGGGTGCTACATGATAGTTCAATATAAATTAATTTGCAATATTACTATTCAGTTTTTTTGGAGATTTACAGCTTAATAGAATGAAACAATGTTAGAAGACCTAAGAAAGACTCTTTTAACTGGAATCAACAGTTACCTGTTCTATATTAGTACCAGTTTTCAAAAATGAGAAGAGGGAAAGAAGTGAGCAAATACTTTACTTGCTTATATTGTTGAATTTCTGAACTTCCAAAATTATAGCATTACAGTGCCATCAAGCTGTGTGTGTGTATATCCCTCACAAATGGGCACAATTCTATCTGGTAGCTCTATCAGACAGTATATAATTTTCTTGTTTTAAATCTTGACCTTTTAAAATTCTAGGTCAAATATATAAAGCAAATGAACCATGCTAGGTTATATTTAACTGCCAAAAAAGGAAACAACCTTATGTTAGTTGACATGGTTTATAGCATACTAAGGCAAGTTGGCATCTGGAAGGTTAATTTTACTGGACATCTATAGTAGATAATTAGTAGATAGTAGATAATAAAGTTATATTTTAAGGTTCCCCATATATTAGTCAATGGAATTGATTCACAACCAGAAAAATGACACAAAAGTGGTTTAATGATGAGCCAACCAATGCTCATTGTTACATTTTTTTAAAATCTTTTTTCTCATTTATTGGTTAGTAAAAGTTAAAAGGCAGAAATTTGTTCTTTTCATGTTTAAGCAGGGTCATGGTATTTTTAAAGGGCCAAGGGCTTCTCACATATAAATTAGGGGAAGTCATATAATAATGTTTGCAGACTTTTAAAAAATTAGACATTAAGGTCAACTAGAATCAAATAGAGATATTACCAATTATGTGCATTAATGTGATCAATTTCCCGATGGCATATTGGTCTGGTATTTTGAATAGTATGATGAATTGCTTGTTACATTACAATACTGAAGTACAAAAAAAGAGAGAGACATTATTCAGATATAATCTTGAAATCCTTTTTTTGGAATAGGTTTCCAGTCAAAGGTTTATAATTAATATATCATTGTCTTTACAAAATGTCTAGTGTGTTCCAGTTGTGCTAGGTCTTAGGTATGCAAGTACAAAGAATGAAATAATCTCTTGCAACAAGGTGTAACAGGCAGACATCTATTAAAAATAGATTAGATTATAATTTATCATAACAAATTAGATATTGACCTTCTTAGAGGCAGCTAGATTAAATTATCTAATGTGAGCCTTTTCAGGGTGTCTGTTCATTGCGTAAATATGAACAACTTATTTTTAATGTTTATTCAAATCTTACCTTAGAACAATTAAAAAAACTAGGATTGATTATTTCTAAAATAACTCTGACTTAGTTTGAATCATGCAACTGTCTATATGTACTAGATATGGTTAAAGTAAGGAAACAGAAGTATACATTGCAATTCACGGGAGCCCAGCCCTGTACTGTGTTTTGAAAAGTCCAATATCCCTTACATAGAAAGATGAATGAAAAGGTCATCCAAAGAAATTAGCTCCAGACACACAGAGTTGTTACTCATGAAAGATTATGCTCTGATTAGCAAAACACCAGCAGCCAGTCAGGCAAAAGAGATCAGAGCTGGTGACCCTCAGAAAGAAAAATTAACCTCAACAATAAATAAAGGTTACTGGCCTCCACAAGCAGTTCAAGCACAAGCTGAATTTGATTAATCACATTTTAAACTGTGCTTGAAGGCCATGGAAAATTTCATTCTAGATTCTTTGTGGGTAAGCGTGACTAAAAATGCAGCTACTTGTTTACTACTTTTAAGTTCCTTTTTTAAAAATACATGTTATGTTCATTTGTTTAGTCTGGCTTTGAAAAATCTTTTTTCATTGGTTCCCCCTGCCCCAGAAAAACAATACTTTCTATATATTTTTTGCATTCTTTTGTTTTTTTCTTGTTTTCATAACTTATTCCAATTATCCTTCTAAGAATGTTGAACTTTAGTAATTTTTTTCATTTAAAAAGTTAAGTAGCATTTCTTATTATTGTTCAGTTGTTTTAATTGAATCTGACTTTTCATGATTCCTTTTGGGATTTTCTTGACAAAGATACTGGAGTGATTTGCCATTTCCCTTTCCAGCTCATTTTAAAGATGAGAAAATGAAGCAATCTTCCCCAGGATTTCATGACTAGTAAGTGTCTGAGGCCAGATTTGAACTTGGTAAGTTCAAAGTCTTCCTGACTGCAGGCCTAGTACTCTATCAACTGAGTGACCATGCTGAAAAGATTTGAGGGGGGTGGCTATGTGGTGCAGTGGATAGAGCACTGACCCTGGAGTCAGGAGTACCTGAGTTCAAATCAGGCCTCAGACATTTAATAATTACCTAGCTGTGTGGCCTTGGGCAAGCCCCTCAACCCTATTGCCTTGCAAAAAACAAAAAACAAACTAAAAAAAAGATTTGATGAAAATTGTTTTTCAGTTGTTTTCAGTCCTATCTGACTCTTTGTGAGCTCTTTTGGAGTTTTCTTGGCAAAAATACTAGAGAGGTTTTCCATTTCCTTATCCCACTCATTTTACAGATGAGAAAACTGAGCCAAATAGGATTAAATAACTTCTCCAGGGTCACAGAGCTAGTACGCATCTGAAGCCACATGTTTCTTCATTTCAGGTCCAGCAGCCTAGGCAGCTTTTTGTAGGCTGATTTTCTTTCCTTCTTCAAGGAATTGTACAGTAGCCCCACCACTTCTTGAGTAATTTCTTCCAGATACTTTCCCATAATAAAATAATCTCAGGGGCAGCTAGGTGGTGCAGTGGATAGCTCACTGGCCTTGGAATCACAAGTGCCTGAGTTCAAATCTGGCCCCAGAAACTTAATAATTTCCTAGCTGTGTGACCTTGGGCAAGTCACTTAACTCCATTGTCTTGCAAAAAAACTAAACAAACCAAAAAAAATCTCAAGGAGATTTCTGTTAGTGATAAACTTTAAGAATAAAATCATAGTGGTTTTCCCTACCTTCAGGAATTGTTATGATTACATACAGTGTTCACCTTTTTTGTCCTTTTCTATAATCCATTGCTCATGTTTACTTTTCCTCTAACTAGATACATCTATAACTGAATACAGATAGCTAATTCAAAAATGACTTTGACTTCATTTGCCAGTTCTTAACTTTCTGTTAAGAGACAGTTTCATGTTTTTAGAATGGTGGTTTTCATGTATTTTATACAAATGTTGATGCATAAGTTGCAAAATACCCTCTTAGTTATCTTTTTGCTTTTGTATATCATGACACTACAAGACAAGATGACCAAATATTCCATAAAATGATGACTGTTGTTGCATTTAAGCAATTGACAAAGCCAACTCTTCAATATCCTTTATTACCTTCCTAGAAAAACATGCCTTCCTTCCAATGACATTTCTTAATATCCTCTCTGTTAATTTATACTGAGAATGGCAATCTTACTATGCTTTCCTTCTTTTCTATATGTGTGTGTGTGTATATGTGTACTCATATGCATACTCATATGTATACATACATGTATACGTATGCGTATGTGTATATGTATACGTATGTGTATGCATATGTGTATATGTGTATGTATA
Organism: Macrotis lagotis; assembly: GCF_037893015.1. NCBI lineage: Eukaryota > Metazoa > Chordata > Mammalia > Peramelemorphia > Peramelidae > Macrotis > Macrotis lagotis. The sequence continues at coordinate 466,114,904 of NC_133666.1, forward strand.
TGTGTATATATATATATATATATATATATATATATCTGATATCAGCTTGTTGATTAACAAATCTCACATTTAGAAGATCATTGTATCATTTATACTCTAAAATCCTTCTGGATTTTTGCGACCTCTCTCCACCCCTCTGCTACCATTAATGGTAAAAAGAAAACATAATAGCAAATTCCTTTTTATTTTTGTTTGTTTATTTCATGTGTTGCCATGAGTAAAGAATTCATCAACCAGAGTCTAACCTGTTGATAATGAGCCTCTTCATGCTTAAAAGAGCTGGTACTCAGATGACATCTGAGGCATTTGAAGTCTTTTTGTTTGGTTGTACCTTCCACAATTGAAAATCAACTAGCTTAGCCATAAAAAGCCCATATCCATATATTCCCCATAAAGAAGAATTTGAATGGGAAGCAGTCACATTAAACTCCTAAAAATGATACTTAAAATGATTTGTAGTTGTTAGATGTGGAAGATGGAACTAAGAGAGGGAACATGACCTGAAACTATATAAATCAGGAAACTAAAAAAAATTTAAGTAGTGTTTTCCAAGACCGCGCTTCTCTCAAAGAGCTTATATTTTACTAGTAGGTGGGAGGGTCCTCTACTTTTATAGAAGTACAAGATGATTTTGGAAGGGAGGAATAGAAGTAAGAAATAATGATAAACTAATACATAGTAACTGTAGTAATGGATTTGAAATCAAGAACACAAGTTACCTCAACCTCTATATGTGACTCTTGGCAAGTCACTTAAAATCACTCAGATTTAGTTTCTTCAACTGTAAAATGAGGATAATAATAATAGTACCTATCTCAGAATTTTGTGAAGATTGAATGCAACAGCATATATTTTTATTTAATAGATTCTTAAAATAGTAAATTTCTTGAGTTTATTTAATATTTTATAGTTTGCAAATTGTTTTCATATTATCTCAGTTCAATCTTTATCCAGCATTTTAGACTGGCTAATTCTAACACTATCTTTACTTTGAAGATGATAATCTCATGGTTTCTGCCTGCATTTCCTCTGTTCTTTCTAGTAATCCATGATGCCAGGTTTTAGTGAAGTTTGCAGGATGATGTGAATGCCACAGTTAATGTCATTTTTTTTTCCTGTATGTGGTAAAGGAGAATTTTGTCATGAAACTTCACCATTTGATGTTTTTCAATATACTATATAACATTAAGTTAAATAAATCAAAACCAAAGGCCCATGAAGAAATAATAAAACATTATTAAGTTTTCCCTCTTCAATTATTCCAAAAATAAATTCCCTTTTATCAGTTTTGTCAGAGGTTTAAAGACATTTCCATTTCCTAAATCCTCATAAGAAGGTTAATTTCATTCTGAAAAAAAATGGAGAAAATAAGAAAATGCAGAAATTAGTCTATTTTTCATAAATTTTCTAGCTCAGTTTTAAGATGAAGAACAAGATGAGCATTAGAATTTTAGAACCCTAAATGAAATGATCTCTATATTTTCTTCTGAGATGAGTCTTTCTTTTTTGATCTTTAGCAAAGTGTTAAACTAGCCATTTTTTGTATTAGCATTACACAGGAAAAACAGAAAAACCAATTGATATTAATACAATATGGACCAGAATTCAACATAAGCTAGGTCTATCCTGAACCACTTATAGAGTTTAGTTTCTGAGGTTCAAATGAACCAAAATCTTACTTCAGAGGCAATAGGAGGGCTCAAAATAAAAGACTTAAAGTCCCCCAGCAAAATTTAAATTTCATTGTTTTAAAGGCAAGGAGCTAGCAAATGTACCTCACATCAGAAGAATGGGTTTGGATCCTAGTTTTTGAATGCTAGCTATGTGGAACCCATGTCACTTGATTTAATTCATCATATTTCCTATCTTTAATTTGGCAATATAACACTTGAAATATCTATCCAGAGTATTCTTCTAAGGAAAGTCTTTTGTAAATCTTAAAATATTGTAATTCAATCGTTTTTATGGCCTTCTTTGTGTTCTTTGCATCTTGTGTTTTAAAAAAAGTCTTTGTCATTTTTCAGTCTTTTTTTTTTACTCATGCCTAACTCTTTTTGACCCTATTTGGGTTTTTCTTGGCAAAAATACTGATATTGTTTATCATTTTTTTTCCAGTTCATTATTCAGATCAGGAAACTGAGACAAATGAGGATGTGACTTGCTCAGCGTCACACAGTTGCTAAGTGTCTGAGGCAAGATTTGCTTTCAGGAAAATGAGTCTTGACTGATTCTCAATATTCTTATTTACTACACCACCGGAATGTATGTTGGTAGTCACCCAAATCTACTTTTTCACATCATTTTTCTTAATACTTTGGTATCAACATTATAGTAGATTCCTTCCCAGTAAATTCCTTCATAAGCACATATATGTGGTCTTTAGTTACCTGAGCATTTTCATTTCAAAATTCATTTTTCTTGAATTTATAACTTTGCCACAAAATGTTTCTCTAAGGAAATTTTTAAAAGTTTGGAAAGTTCTTTCGTTATAGGATCACAAAGTTTGAGAATTGAGAGGGATCTTAGAGATTATTTAGTCCAATATCACATTTTGTAGATAGGAAAACTCGGGTCCAGAAAGAATAAGAGGCTTGTCCATGTAATATACATATCATAGCTGTCATATCTAAGTTTTTTACCTCCTTAACTTCTTTCTTGTTTATTTTGTGGTTAGATTTATCTAATTCTAAGAAAGGGAGGTTGAGATCCCCCATTATTAAAGTTTACTGTCTATGTTTCCTTGTAATTCACTCAAATTTTCTTCTAGGAATTTAATTGCCAAACCACAAGGTTCAATACATGTTTAATAATGATATAGCTTCTTTACATCTGGTGCCTTTTAAGAAGCTATAGTTTCCTTCTTTATCTCTTAATGAGATATATTTTTGCTTTTGCTTTATCTGAGATCAGGATGGCTACCCAGATTGTTTCACTGCAGCTGAAGCATATTTTGCTCCATTCTTTTACCTTTACTCTGTGTATCTCTCTCTCTCTCTCTCTTTCTCTCTCTCTCTCTCTCTCTCTCTCTCTCTGCTTCAAATGTGTTTCTTGTATTGCAGGATTCTGGTTTTTAATCCATTCTGCTATCTGCTTCCATTTTATGGGACAGTTCATCCCATTCACATTTACAGTTAAGATAACTAATTCTGTATTTCCCTCCATGCGATCTTCCTCTTTAAATTTTTTTCTTTCCTTTCCTCTTATTCCTCTTCACCAAAGTTTTACTCCTTTTCCCCTTTAACTTTTCCTTTAAAATTTAACTTTCAGGTTATTTTCACTTATACCTTTATCTTCCCTTTTATCAGTCTCTTCTTCCCTTATCTTTCCCTTTTCCTGCCCTGCCTTCACTGTATAGTAGGATAGATTTTTAAATCCCAGTGAGAATGAATTTTATTCCCCCTCTGGACCAAATCTTTTGCATAGAATTTATTCAGTGTTCACACACTCCCTTCTTTCCTTTAAAAATTATAAATCTTTGTGCCTTTTCCCCTGGCATCATTTATCACAGAGGTATTATTAATCAGGCATCACCAATTACAGCTTGATTAATTGATTGCTTGTAAAGCTCAAATTGTTATCAAAGTACCAATACAGATTGATTTTTTGATTAAGCAGCATTGCCTCAGAGTCACTAAGTACCCTACCCTCTTTTATCTCACTAGAAATATACTTTTCAAGAATCTTTAATTTCATTAAATTATAATCTTTTTTTCCTTACCCTCTTTTCAAATACCCTTCAAAGACACACAATTCTCATGAGCCAAAGTATATTCCAAACCAAATCATTTCATGAACTTTGTACCCCTCTCCCCAAGCCTATTTTCTCTTATACTTTACCCTCCCCTCCCATGGTACTTAACCCCTTGTTAAGTGAAGTAAGGATTAAGTCAAACCCTGATTTAATTAGCTATAACAATTTTAATGGGCTCTAAGTACTGGGAGGTTCTGAAGGTCTCACTTTACAAATGATTGTAAGTTATGGAAGACACTGCCCAGCTTGTGATGCCCTCATCAGATAAAGGGCTAAGCTTTGTCAGCATAGAAAAATTGAAGTGGGTCAAAGGATACTAAAACACTTAAATATAGAGTCAATACCTCTGCTTTTCATGAAGACTTTTTGTCTCATACATAGTGATGTCAGCTTGGATCCTTTCAATGAAGAGACAAGAACCAACTATACCCATATCCTCTCAGTCCAAGCTCTTCAATTATATTTGACCCTGGTATAATTAATACTAACAAAAGTAAAATTCTCAAGAGTAAGAAGTGTTATATCTTCCCTTTTACAGTTATATACAATTTCAGGGTCTTGAATATTTTTTTTTGTTTTTTCCTTCCCCTTTTCATTTACCTTTTTATGCTGTTGTGTATTTGGTGATTGAATTTTCTGTTCAGTTCTGGTCTTTGTGTCAGGAAATTCTGAAAGTCCTCAATTTCATTGAACATCTATCTTTTCCCCTGCAGGGTAGTAAATTGTTGGTTGTATATATACTTTTCATTGGTTTCTAAATGTTCAATTCTAATTTTTAGGTTTTTATTTTCTTTAATTTTTGTAATTCCTTTTTAAAGGTATTGAATTCTCTGGTCAATTTTTCATAGTTGTCCTACATGGCTCCCATTTCTTTTTTCCATTTTTTTTCTTCTTCTCTCTTCTTTGGTTTTTAAATTCTTTTTTTAAGTTTTCTATGAGTTCTTGGATTTGAGTTCAATTTATAGACTGTTTTAATATTTCCCCTGTGAGTAATTTTTCACTGATTTCTTCTTCCAACATGGCATTGTTATCTTTATCTGCAAAGTAGTTTTCTATAGTGAGCTCTCCTTTAGCTTTTTTACTCATTGTTTGAGCTCTGCTCCTAGGGTACAGGAAGGATAGATCCAAGATTTGGGGTTTTTTTGTTTTTTTTTTAGTTGGAACTGGGCTCTGATCCTTGGCTTTTCATTAGCCAAGATGTTGCCTATGCAGTCCACACCTTGCCTTTGAAGAGGTATATTTCCTCCTTTGTGGCCAGATTCTGACTTCGTAATGGTTTGTTCCCAGCCCAGTTATGTCTTTTACACAGGTTTTCTCAGGGTTCAGACTTTGGGGTTTGGATCCTCCCTGCTAGTTTGCTCTCTAGCTGCTAGTGCCTGTCCTGATGTTATGCTGTTGGGACTTGTACTGCACTGCTAAAAGTCTCCCACTAACTTTCCCTCCTCCCACCTCCTAGGCTTTACTTCCCCTTTAACCCCAAAGAGACAGATCTTCACTGAAGATCCTCCACATTGTCTCCCATTGAAATCATCTTTGGATCTTTTCTTTTTCTTGATGGGACGTTTACCTTTAATGTCAGAAGAGAGGCTTCATTTATCTTAGGTAGGGAAAAAAACTCCCAGAGCATGTTAACTTCACTGCTAACATCTTGGCTTCACCCCAGGAAGTCTGGTTGGCTAATTTTAATAAAGTATGGTCTGAGACCAGATAGATATGATGAAGTAAGAGTTAGCTTCTTTTACATAGGACAGATACACCTTAGGATTGATCTCGATGCTGAATGTAACATTTTCTCTAGAGCGAAAAGACAGGGACACTGGAGATCAGGGACCAGAGTTGCAGTTCCTGGTAGAGGCAGGTGAGCTGCAGTAGGGCAAATGGCAAGATTTCTTTGAGATCTGAGAGGCTGAAGGGATTAAGCATGGTATGGAGCTGAGTAAAAATGAAATGTTTGCTAACTTGCCAAGAGTTCACTTCCATAAATGTTTGGTTATTTCAGTTGTTTGAATTTTTGTGACTCCAATTATGTTTTCTTGGCAAAGATATTTGATTAGTTTGCCATTTCCTTCCCCATCTTGTGTTACAGAAGAGGAATTGAGGCAAACAAGGTCAAATGATTTACTTACCCAGGATCACACAGCTAGTAAGTGTCTGAGGCAGCTTTGAACTAAGGGAGATGAGTCTTCCTAACTTCAATCCTTACACTCTATTGTACCACCTGGTATCCCTGACTTCCACAAATAGGAAAAAAAAACATTTGTGAAATTGGTGGGTTTAAAATCAGAAAAGTAAATTATACTAAGTTGCAATAATTATTCCTCTGATAGTTGCAGGGAGGGTTATAGTCCATGTTATTCAGAGCATTTCTTTTTAAGGAAAAAGACCCAGGGGGTGTGGTTTGTGTGGTTCAACATAAAGCTAGCCACAGTCACACATTAAATTTGAATATTTTGTTGTAGTAGGAAGCATTCCTCTCGTACTTCATACAAAAGGACACTGCATGTGCACAGTTGGAATCTTTGCAGCTATTCATTGTAGCAGTAGCTAACATTTTTTAGCATTCTATACCACCGAACCAACCAATAATTTTGGAAGCAACTCTGCAGGAGATATCTAAGTGAATAATGCTGTTCCATAATGAACCAGCTACCAAATGCTTCCGTATATAACAGCCATGCATTATCATGATGTTAAAGCAAAATGTCAATCCTAAGTAATTCTCACACTATCATGGCTTGATGAAATACTTTATACTTTGTTTTTGAAAGAAAACAATAGAGAACAGCTCTCTTTTTGTGAGTTTTATAACTAGAAAATGACTTAACAATAGAGGAGAGATCATTGATACTGGCACTAGCCTACACTGAGAAATCACACTAAAAAATACACTCATTTGATCCAGTGAATCAGAAAAATGGTGATGGCCACATTTTGTGTCTCAGAATTTGTAATCATTATTTAGAAAGCTTGGGTATAGATTATGTCCTTCATATTAATGATGATGAAATCACACTGTTGAGTAGAATTACACTAAATTTGGAGTTGCTTTTTTTTTTAAGACTTCATCTCGATATCTTGCCCAGGTGAAGACAGTGGCTATTCACAGTCTTAGACCCACTCTCCATATTGTAAGAGTTTTGACATATTCCATATTTGACCTGGACTAACTTACCCTTCTATCACCTATATGATGGCAACCCAGTCCTATAAGTTCATCACCAAACTAATGCTGAACTTGATACTTACATCCATTCATCTTAGCCCCCTGCAGCCCATTGTGCCCCACCACCATGCCAGGCTGCAGGAGTGTTTTCCTTCATGGTATCCCTCAGGAAATAGCATATCTATGAGAATCAGTACAGTATCAGATTAGATCTTCTTATGTAATCTAAGCTTATTTTTTATAGTTGTTTTTGTATTTATTTCCTTTGGGGCTATTGTCTATAAAAGTTTTGAAACCACTAAGCCAGGAAGGAATTTGGCAGCCTTTCAGAGGTAGCATGCCAAGTTTTTCTTCAGTTACTCTCCTGCAATAGGGGAGAAGGGAGGTAGGTGGTAGCTGTCCATTATGAGAGGATCTAGTTATGGTGGAAACAGTAAAATCCTATTGAGAGAATACTTTCCCAGTATTGTAAGCATGATTAGCCCCAGAATGTCTTATAGAATCACCTTTTGAAATACAATGTGAGAAGAATTTATATCTTAATTATTGGTTAATATCAGAAATTAGTTAATGACTAACTTACATAAGGAATGGTTCATGAGATTAATCTCTTTAGGGGAGTGGGATACCAGGAAGGAGGAAGAGAGATGGTGATAAAGGATATGGGTAGGCAACAAAGTCAAACTCCACCTATTTACCAAATTTATGAATTTACCACATTTCTTTACCAATTTATCACATTTCTTTACCAATTTACCTTTTTCTCTCTCATTAACTTAGATTTAACCTCACCTTTGGCATATATGCCATATCCTGTCAATTCTTCATCTAACTGGTGCTATTTAATGAACATAAGCCAAAATCCTGGCTGGAAATATGATAAGCTCTCTCCTGTTCCCTTTATTTTCAAGCCTGTCACATTGTCATTGGAATAAAAAAAGCCTGTGTCATTGCACCAGGTTATTAAAAAAAATTCTAGATGATTGTTATAAAGCATTGTTATCTTTCTGAGTTGCTTGTAAATAGATTTTGTGGTTATCTCTTCCCCTCTCCTCAAGTTGTGCCCTAGGTATCAACATTAAGTGGACAGATGATTTTTTTTTTCCAAAATCATGCCCTCTTTTAAAAAAGGAATGATTAAATGATAGCAAAAATAATTTGTTTCCCCAAATGAGTTTTAGTAGAATATAATAAGTATAAAATAGACTAGCTAGACCATCATACCTCTTGTAGGCCAGGTGCATTCTCAGAAGGGTAGTATTTTGTGCACTCTGGGTACCCTCATCATTAGGATAGAACATGTGGAGAATGAAGAATGCAGAGCATGGCACAGAATACACAGCAGGCAGGCTTCTGCTTTGATTAAGATGGAATATCCCATTCCTGGACCCAGTATCTCCTATGTTACAGGGCTGCACTTATGTGTCAAAGTTCCATTCAGATAAACTGCTATCTCCAAAACCCTTCATTCAAATTAGCTGCCATGTTCAAACTCCAAGTAACAAACTATAAAACTCTGAGGAATAAGAGCATCAGCATAAAGAAAGTATGGTGGTGTGTTGTTCTCAGTTTTCAGTTTTACCATGTAGATTAGTTACCTATATCAAAATGTGAACCAAAAAGAAGGGAATATGAAAGCCCTGATATTAAGATTTACCATTGCTAGTTCCCAAAGGGTTTATTTTATTAGCCATATGACCTTTGCATTCTGAAGGTATCTTCCAGTTATATTGCAGAAAAACCAGATTCACAAGAATAACAGTATGAAAAGCAAACTACCATATTAATATTGAAGCACTGACTTGTTTTGACTGTTTACCATTTTCTTTTAATGACTAAGTGAATTCAGACTCAATCCAATAATATTCCTCATTAGTAGATTTATATTTAAATCAGACTGCCATTTTTTCCCATTCTAATGACCTCTACACATTTTTTTTCCTTTCCACTAGCTGTGTACCATCATCTAATGGATATTTCCAGTATTTGGCTCCATGTCAAAATGCCCTTGTTTTCCCTTTATACTACTGCTTTCTTCCTCACATTCAAAGTGGTGTATGAAAATGATCTGGCAGCAAGTAGTATCCAGAGTCTCCTTATACTCAATGTGCCCCTTTCCTGTTTCTTTCTAAGGGGAAATTTGTGACCAATAGAAAAGTTACAAGGAGAAGAGTATCCAAAAATGAAAAGGCAGTCTCAACAATCCAAAATGGCCAGCTCTGTCCACCAGCTGAAGCATTCCTGTGCTTCTTCGGTGTTCTGTATGGTCAACAAGAGCTCACACCATACTGACAGGAATCTCTGCCTGCTTTCAGTCTGTTCCTCAAGAGCCTATCAGAGAACATGTTGGACCATAGCCTAGAAACAGACTACACTATGAATAGGAACTTTTCTGACTTGTCTGAGATAGCAATGGGTATTTATTAAGCCTTATTTATTTGTTGTGATTGCAACAACAGAATGATTTATAGCCTAGTCAGTTCGGAAATAATGCGAACGGGAAGTTTCACAGCCACAGTCGAGTTCATCCAACGAATTCCATCTGTTCAAAATGAAGGCAGAATTCCACTCCTCAATGACATCTTTGTGCCGATTGTTTATTTTTCAAGCTTTTGAAATGCTGCTTTCCCCCCCCCCCCACACTCTTGTTTACTAAAGTCATGTGCTAGAATTATAAGACTGCCAACCAGCACAAATCCCAGGTTGTTTTTCTCTGTTATGTTAAGCTACAAAAACATTTTGATTATTATTATTCTTTCTTATACATTAGAATCTTGTTCCATATCATCTATCAAATCTGAAGGGTCATCTCAGAAATTGTTTCCTAGAATTGTCTTAAGAAACCAACCAGCTCAGCAAAAAGGAACCATTTTAGAATATAGCTTCAGTTTCATTTCACTATAAATGTGATCTTTCATCTTTTTCAAACCTCCCCTATACCACACTTCCTATTGAGGAGGTTGAAGCAGGTGCCATGAGTTTGAGACAAGAGAACTATTTCTGTAGAACACAAGTTCCTTAATTAGGCAGAGTTCTCCACATCTTAAATTCCATATTTCTATGTTAATAAAAATTCAGCAGTCATAGTACAAGTCTTAACATTCTTCTTTCCCATAAATTTCATTAATCTGAATCTAATCTCTGACTCAAGCAGAAGTTCCTTGATAGAGGCATGTAGTCCCAGTGAAATCCAGATTTTAGGAAGAGAAAACTATAAGGAGAATAGTTTCTGAAGTAAATCTAAAAAGAAGTAGGTCTCAGAATAGAATTAGTACCAAAGTGATTTTCTTAAAACTTAGATCTGAGCCACATCTCTCATGCACTCAAATTCAATGACTAACCAGTACCATTAGGGAAAAAAAATTCAAAATTCTTAATATGACTTTCAGTGCTTCCCATAATCTGGTTCCCATCTAAATTCCCCCAGTCCAATTTGGTATCATTTTTTTTTTTCCTTTCATAAACTCTACTGCCTAGACTAACAAGCTTAATTGCTCTTCTAATTCTGTGTGTGTTTGTGTGTGTGTGTGTGTGTGTGTGTGTAACAGACTCAGTTCTAAGGTTAACTTTTTTTGTTTATTGATTTTATATTATTATAATAATTTTGTGACTAATCATAACCCCACCAAAAAAAGATGAGGAAACCTCAAGAATAGTGAGAGAGAGAAAAATATATTTCAATCTGTGTTCAGATTTCAATGGCACTGTCTCTAGGATGAGTTGCCTTCCCCATCACAGTCACCAGAGAAGTTGCTTCAATATTTTTCCCACAGTTGCTATCACTAGCTGTATTTCTCTCTACTCTGTTCCTCCACACTCTCATCTATTCCATTCTCTCTCTCTCCTTTCATCCTGTCACCGTTCAGAAGTGTATTGTATCTGAGTACCCTCTTCCTACAATCTTCTCTCTCTTCTATCACCTACTTCCCCCTTCCCTCCCCCTATTCCCTCTTATGCCACCCCTTTCCTCTCATTATTCTCGAGGTTAAGATAGATTTCTATACCCTGTTTCCACTCTCAGCCATTGGTGATGAGAATGAAGGCTCACTCATTCCCCCTCACCTTCTCCCTGTTCCACTCCATTGTAAAAGCTTTTTTTTTTGACTCTTATGTGAAATATCTTAGGCCTTTCTTCTTCTCTTTTCTCTTCCTCCTAGTACTTTCATTTATCACCAATTGACTCCATATGTTTGCTATATTATCCCATTATATTGAGCTCCTTCCTGTGCCTTGTCTATATATGCTTCTTCTAACTGCTCTTATAAATGAGAAAGTTCATATGATCTTCTTTCTATGCAGTTCAACATCATTAAGTTTCTCATAATTAGGCCTTCTCATTTACCCCTCTATGGTCCCGCGGAGTTCTGTACTTGGAGATCAAACTTTCTGTTCAGCTCTGGTTGTCTCTTTTTTTTTTTTTAATTTTACATTTTTTTATATTTATTTATTCTCTTTTTGTACAAATAATTTTTTATACATTAATAAAATATTCTTGTTTAAGAGTAAACAGAATACCCCTCCCCCCACAAAATATAGACTCACTTGAGAAATAAAGTAAAGGGGAGAGAAAAAATTCAAATGAAAAAATAATAGTAATAATTGTAGGTATGGCCAGGTGGTACAATGGACAGAGCCCCAGACCTGGAACCAGGAGTACCTGAGCCCATATCCGGCCTCATACACCCAACAATCACCCAGCCATGTGACATGCAAGCCACCCCAACCCCACCTCCCTGCAAAAACCAAAAAAAGAAAAAGAAAAGACCCAAAATAAAATAAAATAGTAATAATAGTAGGGGGTGGATGGGTGATGGACAGAGTATTGGCCCTTGAGCCAGGAGCACCCAGTCCAATTCTGGCCTCAGACACCCAAAGATCACCCTGCTATGTGGTTCCAGGCAGTCCACCCAGCTCCATTTGCCCTGCACCCCCCCCCAATAATAATAATAAAAAATGTGCTTCAGTCTTTGTTCCAATACCAACAACTCTGTCATGGGTGGATCACATTCTTTAGGATAAGTCCATCGCAAAAGTTACTTCCATATTTTTCCACCATTGCCATTGCTGATCACAACTCCCTCCTTTCATATTTCCCCACTACCATGTACTATATTTTTCCTCTCTCCTTTCACTCTGACTCTGCTGTAGGACAGCTCAATGGCGCAGCAGACAGATCCCTGGTCCTGGGGCCCAGAGGCCCCGAGCCCCACTACTACCCCTTAGGCCCAGCATCCACCTGGCCCTATGGTCCCGAACAGCCATCCAATCCCAGCCCCTTGCTAGAAGTAAAAAGGAAAATGTGTTATATCTGGCCACTCTCCCCCCCATGGTCCATCCTCTCTTCCATCACTCACATGTCCCCCTTCCCCCTATCCCCCCTTTTCTTCTTACTCCAGATGTCTATACCCCATTGAATATATATGCTGTTTCCTCTCTTCGCCACCTCTGATGAGAGTGAAGATTCCCTCATTCCCCACTGCCTTCCCCCCTTCCATATCATTGTCTCATTGCAATAAAGAAAAAAAACTTATTATATGAGATATCTTGGCCTATTCCCCCTCTCCTTTTTCTTTCTCCCTTCACATTTCCCTTTTTTCTATTGACTCCATTTTTATACCATATTTTATCTTCAAATTCATCTTTCTCCTGTGCTTCAACTATAAAAGCTCCCTCTACCTGCTCTGTTAATTGAGAAGGTTCATATGAGTATTATCGGTGTCATTTTTCTATACAAGAATATATGCAGTTCATCATCAAGTCCCTCATATTTTCCCCTTCTCCTCCAATCTCTATGCTTCACCCGAGTCCTGTATTTGAAGATTAAACCTTCTGTTCAGCTCTGGCCATTCCAATGGGAATATTTGAAATTCCCCTGGTTCATTGAAAGTCCATCTTTTTCCCTGGAAGAGGACATTCAGCCTTGCTGAGTAGCTCATTCTTGGTTGCATTCTAAGCTCTTTTGCCTTCTGGTATATTATATTCCAAGCCCTACGAGCTTCCAATGTAGTTGCTGCTAAGTCCTGTGTGATCCTGACTGCAGCTCCACAATATTTGAACTGTGTCCTTCTGGCTGCTTGTAATATTTTCTCTTTGACTTGGGAGTTCTGGAACTTGGCTATAATATTCCTAGGGGTTGGTTTTTTGGGATCTCTTTCTCAGGGGGGATTGGTAGATTCTCTCCATTTCTATTTTGCCCTCTGCTTCTAGAATATCAGGGCAATTTTCCTGTAGTAATTCTTTGAAAATGATATCAAGACTCTTTTCCTGCTCATGATTTTCAGGTATTCCAATAATTTTTAAATTATCTTTCCTAAGTCTGTTTTCCATATCAGTTGTTTTTCCAATGAGATGTTTCACATTTTCTTCTAATTTTTCATTTTTTTGGTTTTGAAGTAATGAATCCTGGTTCCTCATAAATTCATCAATCTCCCTGAGTTCCATTCTTTGTCTGAAGGATTTGTTCTCCTCAGAGAGTTTTCTTATCTCTTTTTCCATCTGCCAAATTTTGCTTTTTTAAAGCATTCTTCTCCTCAATAACTTTTTGAACTGTTTTATCCATTTGACCTAAGCTGGTTTTTAGCATGCTATTTTCATCAGCATTTCTTTGGATTTCCTTGACTAGGCTGCTGACTTCATTTTCATGTTTTTCCTGCATCTCTCTCCTTTCTTTTCCCAGTTTTTCTTCTAACTCCCTCATTTGATTTTCAAAATCTTTTTTTGAACTCTGTCATAGCCTGAGCCCAATTTCTGTTTTTCTTGGAGTCTTTAGATGCAGGAGCTTGTGCTTCCTCATCTTCAGACTGAGTATATTGATCCTTCTTGGACTCATATGCAAAATATTTCTCAATGGTCTTCCTCTTGTTTCTCTGCTTGCTCATTTTCCCAGCATTAGCTTGTTTTGGGGGTGCTTCCTGAGCTTTGGGGACACTCCCACAAGGATCTCAGTGTGTGAGGCTCTGTCCTCCCTCCTGGTCTGTGAATGACCATATGTGCCTCCCTTTGCCACGGGGCTGAGGTAGGGGGGCCCTGCTGTTCTATGGGGGGGGGGCTAGACTGTGATCAGGATCTGAATGTGGTCAGAGCCCCAGAGTCCTGTTCAAGGGGCAGAGGACAGAGCTCTGCAGTCTCTCTTCACTCCCCTCCCTGAGTTCAATGGGCTCATGCCCTGAGGGTTCCTGCTTACCAGCTCCACCTGCTTCTGTTCCTGGATCTGGGCTTCAAAAGACCATGTTGCTCGCTGTGTGCCCTGAAGGATGGGCTTCAAGCACCCATTCTGGCAGAGGTCCCCCGCTGTTCCACTAATTTGTGCCCAGTGCTCCCCGGGTGTAGGTCAGGAGTCTCCCCCCTGCTGCTGTGAGCCATGGCTCCTGGTGCTGCCGGGAGGCTGAAGTTCTTTTACTCTGGTGGGCCACCCCTCTGGCGGCTGCCCCTCCAACCCCGGGGAGCAGAGCTTTTCTGCTCTTTTCCAGGTTACTTTGAGTAGGAGAACTGCCTCACTGGGTCCCTCTGTGGGTTCTGTCTCTCCAAAGTTTAGAGTCCTTAGTTTCAAAGTTTTATGAGAGAGCTTCTAAGAGAAGTTGCTCTCTTGTCGCCATCTTGGCTCTGCCCCCTCTGGTTGTTTCAGTAGGAAAGTTTGTAAGTTCCCTGTTTCATTGAAATTTCATCTTTTCCCCAAAAAGAGGATGTTCAGTTTTGCTGGGTAGTAGATTCTTGGTTGTAAACCAAGCTCTTTTGCCTTCCAGAATATCAGATTTCAAGCCCTATGAGCCCTTAATGTAGATGCTGCTAGATCCTGTGTAATCCTGACTATAGAGCCACGGTAGTTAAATTGTTTGTTTCTGGCAGTTTTTAACTATTTTTTCTTTGACTTGGGAGCTTGGGAATTTGGCTATAATATTCCTAGAAGTTTTTCTTTTTTTTTATTAAAGATTTTATTTGAGTTTTACAATTTTCTCCTAATCTTCCTTCCCTCCCCCCACCCCACCCCCACAGAAAGCAATCTGTCAGTCTTTATTTTGTTTCCATGTTGTACATTGATCCAAATTGAGTGTGATGAGAGAGAAATTACATCCTTAATGAAGACACATAAAGTATAAGAGATAACAAGATCAGACAATAAGATATCAGGTTCTTTTTCTAAATTAAAGGGAATAGTCCTTGAATTTTGTACAAACTCCATGGCTCTTTATCTGGATATGGATGTATTCTCCAGTTGCAGACAGTCCAAAATTGTCCCTGGTTGTTGCACTGATGGAACGAGCAAGTCCATCAAGGTTGAACATCACCCTCATGTTGCTGTTAGGGTGTACAGTGTTTTTCTGGTTCTGCTCATCTCACCCAGTATCAGTTCATGCAAAGCCCTCCAGGCTTCCCTGAATCCCCATCCCTCCTGGTTTCTAATAGAACAATAGTGTTCCATGACATACATATACCACAGTTTGCTAAGCCATTCCCCAATTGAATGACATCTAATTACATTCCAATTCTTTGCCACCACAAATAGGGTTGAATATTTTTGTACAAGTGATGTTTTTACCCTTTTTCATCATCTCTTCAGGGTATAGACCCAGTAGTGTTTTGCTGGATCAGAGGGTATGCTCATTTTTGTTGTTCTTTGGGTGTAGTTCCAAATTTCTCTCTAGAAAGGTTGAATGAGTTCACAGCTCCACCAACAGTGTAATAGTGTCCCAGATTTCCCACAACCCTCTAGAAGTTTTTCTTTTGGGATCTCTTTCAGAAGGTGATCCATGAACTCCCTCAATTTCTATTTTATCCTCTACTCCTAGGATCTTGGGCAATTTTGCTGTATTATTTCTTGAATAAAATGAAGTCTAGACTCTTTTCCTAGTCATGACATTCAAGTAGCCCAATAGCTTTTAAATTATCTCTTTTAGATCTGTTTTCAAGGTCAATTGTTTTTTGAATGAGATATTTCACATTTTCTTCTAATTTTTGTGGGGGGTTTTTGGAGCAGTTTTATTTCTTCCTGAGTTCTCACAAAGTCATCAGCTTCCTTTAGTTCCATTCTTCATTTGAAGGAGTTATTTTCTTCATAGAGCTTTTTTTATCTCCTTTTTCCAGGTGGCCAATTCTGCTTTTTAAGGCATTCTTCTCTTTATTTACCTTTTACGTTGCTTTTTCCATTTGCCCTAAACTGGTTTTCAACATATTATTTTCTTCAGTATTTTTTGTATTTTGTTCACCAAGTTGTTGACTTGGTTTTCATGATTTATCTGCATCACTCTCATTTCTCCTCCCAATTTTTCCTCTACCTCCCTTAATTGCTTTTCAAAGATTTTTTTGAGTTCATCCATAGCCTGAGCCCATTTTCCATTTCTCTGGGAGGTTTTGGGTATATAAGCTTTGATTTTGTCATCATCTGAGTATGTATTTTGGTCCTCCATGAGACCAAAGTAATTTTTGATGGTCTGATTCTTCTTTTTTCTGTTGTTTGCTCATTTCCTCAGCCTATGGCTCATTTATTGCACATCTAATATTTGGGGGGGGTTGGGGGACAACCCATAGGGATTTTAATTCCTCCATTGTCTTATGAGAGACTCTGACTGTTCTCTTGCCTGTGTTCAGGCTCTCCCCTCTGCGCTGGAGCTGTGAGGATTGTTCCTGCTTGGCTATGGTGATTGGGAGCCCAAACTGTAACCTGGATCTGAGTGTAGGCAAACAGCTGAGTCCTGCCCCAGGGAGAGCAGAGAGACTTCTGCAGTCTCTGGAACCCCCTTATTGTCTGTGGGCTTAGAGCTCTGGACATGCTGGGTGGCTCTGCCTACTCCCACTACAGATTCTTACCACAGGGCTGCAATGAAGCTGGAGCTCCCTTCCACATTCACTCTGGTGCAGCAGAGTTCTCTTACCACTCTTTCCAGCTGTTCCTAATGACTAAACCGCCCCCCCTGCCACGACCCGGGTGCCCAACCTGGCTGTGCTGCACTGTGGCTGCAGCTGCACTTGGCTTTTTACAACCCACAGTCCCAGTGGACTTTCCTGTGGAACTTGTAAGTTGTCTTGGACTGGGAAATTGTATCACTTATTCTTTCTGTGGGTTCTGCCGCTATAAATTTTGACTAGAATCATATTTGATGGCTTTTGGAGTTTTGGGGGGAACTAATTTCCTGGAATTCCTGCCTTCATGCCACCATCTTGGCTCTGCCCCCGGCTCTTCTACTTCTACATCTTTGCCTGTTATCCAATGGAATCCATTCCCTTCTTACCTTAATCATCTAAAATTCTAGAATTCCCTCAAGACATATATCATGTAATCACATCCAACATGAAGTCCTTCCAGATCCCCGCATAGCAGATCTCAACACTCTGGACCTCTTAAAATTACTTTCTGTATACCTTGAACTTACTTACTTGTATACTACTCATATACTGCCAGTAAACAGTAAGCTCACTGACCATCAGGACTGTTTTGTTTTTTTCCTTGATTATTTACAAGATGCATGGCATACTTCTTAAGTATTTGTTGAATTGAGTTACTGTTGAACTATAGTAGTATATAGTATTATACATCAATTTTTTTAAAAAAATCAATGGAAATATGAGAAATGAAAAAGAATATCTGGATACTCACTGAGGTTTGGAGAGCTTCATTTTCACTAACTATATCCTTTCCTTTTTCTAGGTATGTATGTTGATTCAAATAAATTACTATGAATCTTGTAGGTTAATCTTCCCAGAGGAAAAATCTCACATGTCTGTTTCTACCAAGCTAGTTATGCTATGGATTTGGAGCTATATAACCCAGAATGACTGTAGCTTTCCAATAGCAACAGATAAAGTTATGTGGGATGTGCCACACTTACCATTATGGTTCTAAGACTTTGCTTATTTCATTAATATCCTGAAAGATCATTGCCATCTACTACATACACAGGAACTAGAATATGTCAGGTCATTTCATTCCCCTTCCAGCAGAGTTGGAAGAAAATCTGAACTTTGAAAAAATAGCATCTTAGAACTCTCAACTTGAAAAATGACTTTTATAGAATATATCAAAAATTGTCAGGAATCATTCTACCTGTCTAGGTGAATCCTTAGACTTCTATTCCAATGATCTACTAAAATATCATGCTTTTACTGTTGGAAAGAATAGAAATGATAAGAAATAATATGAGAAATAGTTTAACTTCTTAGAGAAAAGTGTTTTTTAAATATGGTAGCATTATTGTATTTGAAAAGATCCATGGACTTAATAGTTCTAAAAAGCAATAAAATTAGCTTTCTAATATGTTTGTATTGATTAGTATTTGAAGTTAGCTAGTAATGGCTTCCATCATTAGTTTTAATAAATAAATCTATATATACATACATATATAAATAGATATGTAATTATATATATATTATGTATGTGTGTATATAGATATGTTATTGTTCAGTTGTTTCAAACTCTTTGTGACCCCATTGGTGGTTTTCTCAGCAAAAATACTGAAGTGTTTTGCCATTTTCTTCTTCCATTCAATTTGCATATGAGGAAACTGAGGCATATAAGGAAAAATGACTTGCCCAGGGTCTCATATCTAGTAAGTTTCTGAGGATGGATTTAAACTCAGATCCTTCTGACTCCAGGGCCAATTCTCTATCCACTGTGCCCCTAGCTGCCATATACATCTTTATGTTTATATCAAATGGTTGAATTTTTAATAATAATTGCCAGTAGTTACCTCTACTAGAACTGATAATTTTTAGTTTTCTGTATTCATTCCTCTATGAAACTAACAACCTGACAAACTATTTTATTCAATTTTATGGTCCTAATACATATTTTGACATAAAAAATAATTCAAATGAATTTTCCTTTTAGTTATTAAACCCATGTGCACACACACACACACACACACACACACACACACACACACATATATTCATGGAAGAAAACTCCCTAAACTCGTGTGTTCACTTTCATTCTCTTTTATTTTCATAGATATGTGTCTTGTATGTTGGTTTTGCAGAGAGAGAGAAATGTGCTATGATGGTCTGATAGAGAACTATCCTCAAAAATCAGAAAAACCTGTGTTCAAATTCCATCTCTAAGATATATATAAATATATGTATATATCTGTATATCTATCTATATATTATTTATGTGTGTCTATACATACACCTGTTTAGCCCTAGACAGGTCATTTAACTTCTCCATACTGTAGTTTGGGAAGTTTTTCTGAATATATTCATATGTACACAAATATAAATATACATATGTGCACTTTACACACATACCTGTTTATATAAATATACATCTTTATATATATTATACATATATAGTATACATACAATCATATAATTTAAGAGTTGAAACTATATCACTCAAAGTAAAATATATTGAAGCTTATTTTAAATATTTTTCTACATCAAATAATAACTCCATATACAATTCTATGAATCATTTTCTTAATTTAAGCTACCTATCATGTTGGAATGTGCACAGAGCACTATCACTTGTCAATTCTAAAGAAAGTGACCACTAGGGTAGATAATTAAAAACAGGAAATTTGCCCTACATTTAACACAAAGATTGTCTTAGCCTCCTGGTTCAGGACTCCCATACATTATGGAGAACCCCTTAGACAGTATGGTCACAGGATCACAAAAAAAAAGTCAGAAACAAGTGAACAACAACTTCATTTTTAGAGAGCTAGGTGGCACAGTAGATAGAATGTTGAACCTACAGCCAGGAAGTCTCATTTTTATGAGTTCAAATCCACTCTCAGACACCTGCTAGCAAGTGAACCTGGGCAAGTCATTTAATTTAACCATTTTTACCTCAGTTCTTCATGTCGAATGAGGGAAAAGGCAAATGACAAGTCATTCCAGTATCTTTGACGAGAAAACCCTAAATAGGGTAATTAAGAGTCAGAAATAATTGAAACAGCTCAGCAACAACAGCAATCCCCAAGGTAATGTATGCCAACACCCCAAGCAAGAATTTTGTTTCGTTTCTTTAGTTTTTTATATGAAATAAGATAAAAATAAGATATGAGTTGTAGCTGATCCAAGCATATGGTATGAATTAAAAGAGAGAACTTTTTGTAATATTATGTAAAAATGTTTGAGAAGTTAGTCATGAATTTATTCTATATGCTCCAAAAAAACTAATGTTTAAAAATGTAAATGTAATGGCAAATTATAATATTAAGATAATGTTATTTTTGATTTATTCAACCCAGTAATCCCTTTATCACAAGGGAAACATGTAATAAGATGAATTGTTGCCACATAACTATGCATATTCTGAAAGTGAATATGTGTTGTGTTCCATCTGTTCTTCATAAGCCAGTAGCATTTTGTACAATGTTAACTTGTATTCACATGATAGATATTGGTATAATTCCTTTTATAATCACCTTTTATAATCAGTTTGTTTCATATTCCTAAATCTGTCCTTGATATAAATAAAACTTAAGTTAGTTTTAGACATTTCCATGGGGGGAAAATGAGAAATGGAAAGAAAAAGTAATACCTTATAAAGCATGTTGGAGAATGCATACTGCAACTCTATCAACTTTGTGAGTTCCCATGAGTCACTACTTTGAAACTTTTTTTTTGTTCACAGTACGAGGTTAAGAGAATTACAGTTAAGAAGTTGCTTAGGAATATGCTTTTCTCTTTATTGGAAGTTGATAATGTACATTCATAAATTTATAATCTACATTATGTTCTAGCAATATGTTAATGCTGAGCTCATAAGATTAATCAGGCCACATGCTGTCCTGTGGTTTCAGTAATATAGTTCTGAGTAACATCAGCATTTTTGCTGACAAAAAAATCTTACAGGACAGTATGTTTATAAGTTGAATTAATCAGATATAGTAAAAGCTGAAATTTAGATTTGTTTTTTATTTATGGCATAATTTATAAAGTAACATTTTTAGTTATATTGCTAGGAAAAATAAGGAAAGAACATTTGAATCCTAAGCTCCACTTCCATTTTGCCCTATATGAACATCACACTGAACTTCCCCAAACTATATATAGGCCCATTCTCACAAGTCTAGAAATTCTGCTAAATAGCCTAGCATTATGGGACCATTTATTCTGATGAATGAATAGAATCTCTCTACTTTCCTGTAGCCATATTATTTTGTTCTTTACTTTGTATTCCTTCAAAACTTCTAGTTACTGGAAATCTATTGAAGACTCAGCTCACATTTCCTTCCCTCAGGTATAGTGATGGGAATACTGTTAAAATGAATTTTGATTATTCTGTCCTGTTGCTTACTATTAAATATTAAGTGGGAACATGATGATAATTTTGACTCTAACTTTGAGGGGATCTGTAAATTAAGAATCATGTTATTAATTTCTATTAGGGATATTAGTAAGTATACCTGTATATGTGATCAAATGAATCTCTGATATATTTTCCCATTATATATTTCTATATGTAGAAATACTCATATAAAAGAAAGTCACTTTACAAAATTTTAAGTGTGGAATAAATTTATAATATTGATGAATCCCTTTAGAAACAACTTCTGTTCAAATGTATACCTATCCTTTTGTCCTCATCACAACCATCAGTTGGAAACTTACTTCTAAACATGGGCTTCATAAATTAGCTTAATGATAAGTTGACACATACTGTTCTGTTGTGTCAACTCTCCCTAATGATCATGTAATCCATCAGCAATGTAAGCCTTTAGATAGTTAAAAGGGTCCCTAAAGAACATTTCCCTCACTGTCTTTTTCCCTTCCCTTATCTGTTGTTATTGTTTAGTCATTTTTCAGCCCTGACTCTTTATGACTCTATTTGAGTTTTTGTGACAGAAATACTGGAGTGGTTTGACATTTCTTCAGCTCATTTTATAGATGAGGAAACTGGTGATTCACTCAGCATCACACAACAAAGTTAGGTATCTGAGATCACATTTGAACTCAGAATGTTGAGTTTCTATGACTTCAGGCCTGCTGTTTTATCCACTATACTATGCATCTGCCCTCCCTCTCATTTTACAGATAGAAATCCAGTGAGTGAAAATGACATTCTTTTTTTTTTTTTTTTGGGCAAGGCAAACAGGGTTAAGTGGCTTGCCCAAGGCCACACAGCTAGGTAATTATTAAGTGTCTGAGACTGGATTTGAACCCAGGTACTCCTGACTCCAGGGACGGTGCTTTGTCCACTGCGCCACCTAGCCTCCCCTAAAGTGACATTCTTCAAGCTATTTAGTAGCAGAATTGGAACTAAAACTTTTCTCCCATTTTCAGTGTTATTTTCTTTGTTACATACTATGCTGAAATAATGGTTATTGTTAAACAGCCACAAGAAACCTTCCTACATTATATCTACCCTAGATTTTTCCCAGTTAAATATTTCCATTTTAATTGTAACTTTTTTGAATTTGTTCATGGAAAAATTTATTAATTTATGTCCTAAAAATTATCGATTTTATATCTGTGACCCTCTTTACCCTTGTTTGATGATGAACTTTTCTTCTATCCATTGATCTAATAGGTATCCAAATAGAGAAAAAAAGATCTTTACAGAGAGTTTCTCTGATGAAAGTTTCATTTCCATTATATTTAAGGAAGTAATTCAAATTTATATATATATGATTATAACAAGAAAACTTTTTTGCTATTAAGGAATGAAAATAGAGATTATTTCCAAAAGCTATGAAAAGACTTCTATGAACTGATGCAGAGTGACATAAACAGAACATGAAAAACAATTATTATAACATCTGTATTATAAAAATGAAAAATTTAATAATAGCTAAAAGTTAAATACTGCTTACTATGTGTGTGACAGGTTCCATACTAAGTATTTTACAGTTATATCATTTGACCCTCACAACAACTGTGGGAGGTAGATTCTATTATTATCCCCATTTTATAGATGAGGAAACTGGGGTAGAAGAGGTTAAGTGACTTTCCCAGGGTCACATAGTATCTCTGAACAGATTTTAATTCAGATCTTCCTTACTCCATGCCCAATTTAGTTAACCCCGATTTTGAAGATGGATGAAGAATGAATTATGAGCTAGAGCACATTTATAGACAATAATATTGTAAAAAAATGCTTAGAAAATTGTAAGAATTATGATTTAATACAATAATAAATCATTATTCCAGAGAAGAAATGATGAAACATACGATCCATTTCGTGAAAAAGAAGAAATGAATTTAGCAAACAGAATGACACATACAAAAATACCTATATATGTATACGTATACATATTTTTATACAACAAAAGTAGAATTTGTTTTGCTTGACTCTGCTTATTTGTTGCAAAGAATTCATTTTTCCTTTCTCCTTTTTTCTAATGGAGTAGAAGGTGGAAAAAAAGAGAAGATAGATTTATGTTAATTAATTTTTAAGAGAGAGGAGTGCCACAGGTGCTACAAATACAGACATTTTGCCTTCATTTTCAGATGTCACTGTATTATTAGTTTTAAATATTTAACTTTGTTACAAATATTTCTCCTAAAGTGGGATGGGGGCTCTATAATTTTAAAACAAATGATATTGATAAAAATTTTTAAGGAGAATTTACCTGATTATGTTATTATGTGCCCAGAGCCATTCAGAGATATGTCAGCTCAGAGGCAAACCAGGTCCTTTCCTTTCTAATTATAAGGGTTTCTCCCACTTCTCTAGAACTTGATGTACCACTGAATCTTATGGTTTTGCCAGCCTTGATTAAATTGTGTGTAATTTATGATATATCTCACAACCTACTTGAAGAAAAAAAAAAGCATAGGGGGAATGGGAGAAATTCTAAATTCCTTTCACATATGTCTATTGTCATCTTTGATCATGAAAATAAGAGAATCCTAAATAAATGTATAATTGATTAAATCTGGACTCATAACAAAATATATCTAGCTCTCCTCAACAAAATATAGACTGAATATTTTCCTCACTGCTACAACTTAGTGACCCAGAAAGAGTTATTTATTATTTATGTAAGCAATATATTACAGAAACAAGATTCATTGATGTGAAGGTATTTCATTTTCAAGTCTCCTACAGGGGAAACAATCAGTCCAAATAAATCCTACAAATCCTCCCCCCTCCCACTCCCCCCAAGAGGTTATAGTGATTGATAACATTTTAATTTGTCGACTGTCCAGAAATGCAAGTGGCATCTTTTCTTCTTGTGTTGAATGAGACTTTCTTACCTGATGTTCATTCTAATTTCAGTACTACTTATTTTATCTAATAAAATAACCTTTCCAGAAGGAACAAAGATGGACACTCTGCCTCAATTTTCTAAGATAATCATATGTTTGATTTTGTTTTTCAAGCCAAAATAACACAACCATTTTTTTAGATAATGGATGAATTTTTGCTTCCTCTTTGAAACTCCGCCTTGTTATATTGCCACCCTTGACAAAAGGAGGATCTGATAGCTCTGATCTGACAGAATCAGAGTTCTACCTATCCAAATTCCAGGGATTTTGAAGTCATTTTTTTATAGATTTTGGCCTCATTATACAATGCAAAGGCCTTAATTTTCAAGATCATAAGCAAGTGCAAAATAGAAAGGTCATGTGGAATTTTTTTTTGATTTGCAGTTTCTTGAAAGGAAACTTCTTGCTTTGGCCTCTATAATAGCCGCCAACCCCTCTGGGACCAGTTTCTAATTTCTCCCTGCTCAGATTTCTTATAAATCTTTGTCTAGAGCTCTCCTGGCCATTTGTAAGCCTCATCTTCCCCTTCATTAGATTGTTAGCTTTGAAAGAACAGGTTTTAACCTATAGCAGAAGTTTTTAACCTGGAATTCATTATTTTTTTCCAATACATTGTTCACTATATCATGGGTTTCTTTTGTAATTTTGCATGTTTAAACATTATTCTAAGAAGGATCTCATAGCCTTCAAGGAGTCCATGACAAAATGTAAAGAATTCCTATGCTAAGGTTATCTTGGTATTCTCAGGTTGCAGCTTTCAAAGAAGCTTACACACAGTAGATTGTTATTAAGTATTGAATTGAATGAATCTACTGAAAATTATCTGGCAAATATACAGTTGGACAACAGCATTCACAGAATAATTGGATTTTCTTGTATCACTCTCATTCCTTTATTATTTCCCCTGGACCATCAATTCAATTCAACAAGCATTTATTTCATGCCTACTATGTATTTGTGTATTCTTTTTATGCAATAGAATACTAACACCAAAATAAAATAGTCTCTGACCTCAAAAGAGTTTATGTTTTCCTGGGAGGTGGAGGGAAAGGGAGAGTAGCATGTATACAGATAAGGAAATACAAGATAAATACAAAACAGTCTGCCCAATCAATACAAAGAAATGGGAGGAAAGCACTAATAACAGTGGAGATCAGGATGGGTATTGTGTAGGAAGTGTCTTTTGGGGTGAATTTGGAAGGGAGCTAGGAATTTCAAGTGCTGTACTTAGTCAGGAGATCATTCTAAGTATGGGAGACTGACTGCTAAGATGCAGAGGCAAAGTAAAATTGAGAATGAAGAAAATCCAGTAGTCCAGTTTGACCAGAATGGAAAAAGAATGGTTTGAAAGGAGTATGGAAATATTGAAGGGCTTTAATTTCTAGGAGAATTTGTACATTATCCTAGAGGGAGCAACTAAAGATTTTTGGACATAGTAACTTGGTCAGATCTGAAGTTTAGGAATATCACTTTGACAGTTATGTTGAAATTAGATAAGAGAAGGGAGAGACAAAGAGTAGGCACCCATTTTAGAATTTATTGCAAGTGCCCAGCAATGAGGAAGTTCATGATTCCAATTACAGTTCAGTGTTTATTATTTGTGTCATCATGGGCTAGTCATAATCTCTCTAAGCCTCCCTTTCCTCATATGAAAAACAGAGGCAACTATATTTGAGCTCCCTACACTGCAAAATTGTGAGGAAAATGCTTTTTAAAAGCTTAAAGTGTTATATAGATGAGTTGTTCTCATCAATATCCAAATTTCCTGCTGCACTTCCCAGCCATCCCCTACTCATAATATTAACACAATCAAATTTACAATAAATAGCTATGGTTAAAATAAAAATTTCAGTGGTGTTGCCTCTGCAGCTGTTACATTTTCTATGCAACCTTTATTTTTTGAAAGAAGCTTTTTTCCCCTTATTCTCTAAGTCACTTGGGCACAAAAGGAAGGGAATAGGGTCCATTCAATACCTTCTTGATTTTTAACCCTCATTCCTGTTATTGTTCACTTACAGAAATTTGCCGCTCCACAGATAAACACACCTATTTGACAATGTTCAGACAGATCAATGACTGTTAAATTGAATTGAGTTGAAATTAATTCAAGAAATACACTTTGGAGTGTGAAATATATATATATATATATATATATATATATATATATATATAGAGAGAGAGAGAGAGAGAGAGAGAGAGAGAGAGAGAGAGAGAGAGAGAGAGAAGAAGAAGAAGAAGAAGAAGAAGAAGGAATATAGACTGTAACTTGCTTATGGTATAAGAATGCCCTTTGTCCTTTTGGTAATATAGATGTCTCTTCACCCCTCTTTCTTCTTTTGTAATTTTTTCTCCTCTATTATAATATTTTTATTAATTGCCTCCCAAAATCATGGTGAACACAGGCCTCTCTGAAACCAGATTTCTTTCTAGATCCCATTACTACATTTTCCAAACTAATTTAGCCAGGAAATATTGTATCCTTGTATTATTTTGATAAAATTCATAAGTGCTGATGAAATTATTTACATGTTACAAATAGCATTTTTAAGTTCTATACACACATTATTCTTTGAAAGGGGCTTTAAAAAAATCATTCTTTAAGTAGCTTGGGTACAAAAGGAATGGGAATAAAGTCCAGTCAGTACCTTCTTGGATGTTAACCTTTATTTTTGATCTAGCTCCTTTAGAGAAATCTGCTACTTGGCAAATGAGCACACTTCATTTGTTCAGACAGATAAATGAATTAAGTTTAGGCTTAAATAGGTATATTATTTCTCTTTTATGTCAGAATTCTCCAAATTCTGAGGACATTCCATACTCTTTACAGTTTAGTGTAAGAATTGATAGGGCAAAGGATGTATTCAGCTGAAGGTCCTTAGAAAGTGTGAAGAAGGGAATATTTTCAACTGGGAGGGCAGGGAGGATGGAGCAAAATGAAGGCCTCTGGGAATGCATTGAATTTCAATTGAACTTGGAAGGGAAGGATTATATATATATATATATATATATATATATATATATATATATATATATATATATATATATGAATTTGGAAGGAGTACATCCCAGGCATGGTGAATGGCCAGTGCAAATATACAAAGGTGGGAGTTGCTACATGGAGTTTGGGGAAAAGGTAGTGGTCCAATTTGGTATACAAAGAGCATGAAGGCAATTGATGTAATATAAAGCTAGATAAATTAAGACCATGCTATTGAAGAGAATTATAGTTTCACTCCATCCTTTAAGAAAGATAGAACTAGTTTAAATCTAGGATGCTTAGGGGAAAAAATTAAATTTCAGCTAAAAGTGTTGATAATAAATAAAACTTAATAATAAGGTACATAAATATCAAAGTATATCTTAAGTAACAATAATTCTAAGATATTAAGGAACATCTTTGTCACATTGTTTCATAAAAATCTAGAATGGAGAA
Organism: Macrotis lagotis; assembly: GCF_037893015.1. Lineage (NCBI taxonomy): Eukaryota > Metazoa > Chordata > Mammalia > Peramelemorphia > Peramelidae > Macrotis > Macrotis lagotis. The sequence continues at coordinate 466,142,402 of NC_133666.1, forward strand.
GACCTTGGACATCATAGCATCTGAGATTCATAATTATGAAAAAGATCTTGGAAGTTTCTTGGGTGGGGCCAGCAACAAAAAACAGCATTCTTTCATATGAAAAACTCATAACTAACTCTGGAAGTATGAATGCTCCGAATTTTTTTATTTTACAAGCCTGAAAAATTTGGATTAAACTTTTTCTGGAGAGACAGTAAGTGACTTGAGGGCACGCTGAAAAACAAAGTTTTAAGTGAGAACATCTGAGAGAAAAAAAGAAAGGAAAAAAGTCATAAGAAATGGCTGAGCTCAGTCTCGAGTGAGTGAGTGAGTGAGTGAGTGAGTGAGTGAGTGAACGAGTCCTGTGTGGAGGGGAATGTGCATCAAATTTTTATAGTTTTGCCCAACTTCCTGTACAGAGAAGAGTCAGGAAAAAGTGGGTTAAAGAGGGATCCACACCCCCACACACACATGACTGGGGTTAGTTATCCATTATGAAAGACTGAGAGGTAGGAAACTGGAGGAGGGATAAAGAGATGAACTTCAGTTGCTTTTTTGTTGGAGAATCTACTTAAATGTAGATGAATTTACATTGAATTTACATCTCATTGGGGCTTATAGAAATCCTCAGAAAATATAGACAGGCACAATTGCTATTTTCCTAATATTAAAAAACCAGAAATATCTCCTTCAAAAAAACCAACCCCATTTTGTAGATAAGAAAAATGAATACCCCCCGAAAAAAAATTTAAGTTATTTGTGTCCTTCCATGACGGTCTTCTGAGTTTGTTAAAATTATTCCTTTAGAGGAAAATTTTCCCATTTATCATGAGTGATTTTTCTTATTATACTCCTCTTGTTTCCAGAATATAAACTTTGGGGGGAAATTGGGAGATGAGAAAATGATAAAAGATACCTAGAACTATTGGTTACTTTGACATTGAAAACATAGCCTCAAACAGGTTTCAGCAAATCCTCTCCATAGGCTTTCTAAGCCTATATATACATAATTGCATTTAAGACCAAGATAATAACTGTCAGAACTTCTATCACCATGGTTTGAAAAAAATTACAACAAACAGCTATTGAAATCAACAATTATGAAGGACAAGATTGTGAATGTTATTTTATTTTGGAATTGGTTTATATTTATTTCATATTTTCATCTTCACTAGCAGGGCTTTTTTTTCTTTTTCTTTTTTTCTCTTCTTTTTTTTCCCTTGGGGTCTTTTTGTTCTGCTTTTGTTTTTTTGCTTTTAAAAAAATTGGGTGACAGCAAGCCTTGGAGGCTGAATTTGCTGTCAATAATGAACACCTCTTATTTCTCTTAAAGTTCTCCATCAGTAAAAGTTTCCCAAAATTTGATATTTTTGGTTGGTAGTCACTCCTCCATGTATCTCAAGCACTATTGGGAGGTGAATTGAGTCTTGACACTTTGTAAATAGGCTTTTCTTTTTAAACCCCTTTAGTTGGTTGTTTAGTGAAATACAACAGTGTTTTTTTTTTTAATTTTCAATTTATATATACATATATATATATATATATATATATATATATATATAGTAGGAAGATTAGTTTGGAAATCACAGAGACTTCTTATTAAAGCAAAAATGGGTGAAAGACTACTGCTTTGGGGTGGGAGGGAGGGGAAAGAGGCAAACATAAAGAAATGAAAGGAATGACACAGAGCCTAATAGCAGCTTAAGTGAAAAGCACCATTAATGTTGTGAGAATGGAAAACATTGTGATAAGGAAGGTCATTTTTATGTGCTTTGCTTCACTTAAAAATTGTTCAGACCTACATTTGGACTGGATTCAGGTAGGTGATTGCAGTAGAGCCTCTTCTTAAGTTACACTTGACCTACTATTTCATGCTTCATGATTTGGATGGAAAAAAAAAACAACAAAATGCCAAATTTAACATCACCAAACATACTAATCATTTTCATCTTTCCATTTACCATTCACCCAATGGATCCCATAATATTGTTAATAGTAAAAAAGCTTAGGTGCAAAAAAATGAGAAATAGGGTTCTCTTCTGAGCTATTCAGTTTATGTTTTGTATACTTGGTAACATAAACTAAAAGTTGCAAATGGCATTTTGCTGCTGAAATTGCTATTGAAGAGTCTGAGTATTGTTGGTTTTGTTTTTAATTTTTAGTTAAATAGGCCTTGAATTATTGACCAGAATATTATCTGATTAAATGACTCTAGTTGGTCTAATATACTTGTCAATGAGATAATCATTTTAGCCTTAGGAATAAAATATATTCATTAAAAAAAGAATGTACTATAGAATTCAAAGAATGGCAGCATTAAAGCATTTAAGGCTCTACAACCTAAATGCAGAAAAGCTACCATTTGTCATTGTTAAAAATCTACTCCTATCTAAAATGGTACAATTATATATCAAATGCAATGACTTTTTTTACAGTTATGTAAGTATGAAATTATCTAATGAATCATTCCTCAAAAGTAACCATAATTTCAAACATATAGGTCATATTTATAAGCCTCATTTTTATAAGAACATCTATATGTATAATCTATTAGTATCTATGTAGATATAAATGTAACTGTAGATCTGTATAGATAGAGTTGCAGATATGGATATGGATAGAGATATAGATTATAAGTAGGTTATCCAGTGACTGGTTCTACATTTTCTGTCCAACTCAACTCAGGTTCCTCTTCCTTCACAAAGCCCTAACCGATCAAACCAATTTTTCTCCGTGATTTTCCACACATTATATTGAAAGGAAGCATGACATATATAGTAGGAAAAACTAGTCTTGAAGGTTGCAAGTTTTGGCTTTAAGTCCTAGCTCTGACACATCCTGTCATGTTACCCCTGAGCAAATCACAAGCCCTAGGACTCTAGACTAGTAATGTCAAGCTCAGAAAGAAACAAGGCCACTATAATAAACAATAAGGATCTCTAGGCTACATAATGACTTAGAAAATCACATATATGCATTATCCATGTTTTTTGGTATTTTTATTTTTATTTTTTTTATTTTATTTTTTTAGGTTTTTGCAAGGCAATGGAGGTTAAATGGCTTGCCCAAGGCCACACGGCTAGGTAATTATTAAGTGTCTGAGACCAGATTTGAACCCAGGTACTCCTGATTCCAGGGCCAGTGCTTTATCCACTGCACCACCTAGCTGCCCCTGCATTTTTATTTTTTTTATTTTCCCCAAATATATTTTAATCTGGTTCAGGTATGTAGGCAGCATGAAACAATTTATTTTACATATCTGTTCTAGACAACTCTCTGAGACTATGAGTTACAGAGAAGTCAATAATTATTGCAGGAAGAAGTTTCCTTACTTGGAAGTATCCTATTCTATTGAAATCACAAGTCCCATCCCTCTCCCTGATTTTACACATAAACATATATTCACTTTGTTCTATGCTTGGTAGGCTGTTTAGCATGCAAGGCTTTTGTAAAGCCTTTAATAAGTGTTTGGCTTTCCCATTAAATTAAGATGTAGAAAACATTGGAAAATAGGATTTTATATTCTATTCTAAAAAAAGAAATTTTTTTCATATAATCATGCAACTATATCCATCCAATTTACGCTATCATTTTGTAGGACCTTCAGAAAAGTCTAGAATTTTAGAACATTTCAGTTCTTTTTCTTTTTCCTAATTATCTTTTGAAATAGATCTAGTACTAGTATTACTGGGTCAAAGAGTATAGGCAATTGAATAATTCTTTGGGCATAGTTCCAGTTTGCTCTACAAAATAATTGAATCAGTTCACAACTCCACCAACAATGAATTAGTGTACCAATTTTTCCACATCCTCTCTATCATTTATTGCTTTCCCCTTCAACTGTTTTAGCCAATCTCCTAGTTGTAAAATGATATCTCTATATTGTTTTAATTTGCATTTCTTTGATCAATAATGATTTTAGGTCATTTTTTCATTTGATTAGAAGTTATTTTTGATTTCTTCAATTCAAATTAGCAGTCAGATAGCCTGTGTTCATATGTTGACTCTGCTAGTGTCTTTGTGACCTTGACTAAGTCACTTATCCCTTATGGTCCTATATTCCTCATATGTCAAAGAGGGGGTTGGAGTAGAAGTTCTTTTTAGTTCCTTCCAGATATAAATTTCTGATGCTAAATAATGCCTTTCTTTTCCAAATAAATTAAAGTTTATTTATTATCTGCAATGGGTACTGGGATGGAAGAATACAAAAATACATATACATATTTTTATAGTATTTTCCTCCCCTCAAAATTAAATTTTTTTTGGGAAATACACATCTTTTCCAGTATTTTTCCTTCATTCTTGAAGAAGACCATGACATCAGAGAGGTGATACCATGACAAGCACATGAATTGGATTTGAGTGAAGGGATGTGGTACAAAGTCACCAGCCCCACTTTCTCATCCAGAGTCATCTGGTTTCAGTGCCAGATATGAATCAGGACACCTGAAGAAGGCCCTGGATATGAGACAATCAGGGTAAAGTCACATAGCTAGGAAGAGTCAAGTATCTGAGGCTATATTCAAACTCCTGTCCTCCTAACTCCAAGGCCAGTGCTTTTATCCACTGTACCACTGAAGACATCTATCTACAGAAGAGATAAAAGATGCCTGGCTATACAAGGCAGATTTGAGAGGATTAGAGATTTTGTTTGGAGTTTTTTGCAGGGAGGCATGGAGGAGTCTAGACATAGGGTTTCACTGGTTCAGTGAACTCCTAATGAGGAAACCCTTTCTATCAGTGCTGATCCATACCTTTTCTGCACCTCTACTGCAAAGCAGCACATAGTGAATACTAAACTTTGAAATTTGAAGCAGGGTAAAATCTTCACAGACTGGAGCAATCAAAGAAGACTTCACAAAGTAAAACATGCTTTAGTTGAACCTTAAATTGGACTCAAACAATAGTGGATGGAGGAAAAGTAAGTAGATTCCAGTTGGTGAAACAAAATGGATAAGAGCACAGAAGCAGGAATATTTATAGCCTTTTTGTAGATTAAGTGAGCGGACCACTCTACTGAAACTTGACAATAGAGAGAACTGAATTTTGACAATCATATATTTTGAATTAAAAACTAAATTATCAAAATAGTTATTGAGATGATAGAGTATTGTTTTCCCAATATTAGTATCTAGGATTTTTTAAAAGCCAGAATGGAATATCTAGTCAATAAACACTATTAGATACTAAAAATGACTATCTACTTCCAATCACCACCTAAATGAGAATTCTTATCTACTCTTTTATGTGCCTGTTATTGACTCTTAGACCTAGCTTGATGCAGACAGCACAGAAAGGATAGATCTAAAAATGTCATTTTTTACTAGGGCAGTCATGTCATGTTAATCTGAAATGAAAGGAGGGATTTTTAACCCCCCAAAGTAATCAAGAGGTCCAATAGCTGGAATAAACCAAAAAACCATTCAGCTGTGCACTGTCTGCTCCCTCCAGAACAAAACAGTTCTCACTCTTTTCTCCGGGTGGCAAGCTTTTAGTTTTAAGCTTAGAATTCATTGTAGAGAAAATAGGGGACAGAACATCAGAAACAGTGGTTTTTCTACTTATTGAAAGCTATCAAGATTTATAGAGAGCTTCTGACTGAATATACAGTAGACTTACATATATAGATAATTCTTCCCTCAAGCTATATGTTTACTTTCACCAGTGTAAACTGTATAATTTAAAATGTCCACAGCAGAATACAGAATGGTATTATGCTATATCTCACTATATCACATCTAGTCACAGTGAGAATTGTGCTATGCTTGAGATAGAAAAAAAATGATTTGACAAATCCACTCTCAGCAACACATGCTCTGTGAATATTGTCTGCCAAAAATGTTTTCATTTACTCACAGTTAGGTTTCATACATAATGGCTCACTTGTTTGTCTTAGGACATAATGTCAGCTTGAACTGCTTGATATGATATAATCTTATCTAGGTATATAATGAATTTCAATTATCTAAGTGCTGTTTGTATTTGGTGACATTTTATTTCTTAAGAAAATTGTATCCTAGTGAAAAGAAACTTGATTCCTTAAAATTACAAATCCATGTTGGTTTTGTTATCATATAAAAAATGTTTTTAGTGCCTTATAATATTTAGATGAAAAAATTCACCAAAGGTGAAGTAGACTCAAAGTCCTAATCAAAGTCTTTTGTAAATCAGTAGATGTCATTTTCACCTGTGGACCACCTGTTAAAGTGAGAATGCTCAATCAAAAGTGATAAGTCTGTTGAGAGATTTAGAAAAAGATTTGGGAAATTTGGGAGACACAGGTAATCAATGGGTATTTAAGGTAGCATCTTAAAATTCTTCGGAAGGTCCTTGACAAAACTATAAAGATACATGTTGGAATGGAGATGGTCAAAGGTGACCTTAGAGTTTTAATAAACAACTGAGTATTGAGTATTTTGTCAGCAGTAAGTACAGGGCAGAGAGACCTGAGAAATCAGAACTGTGGCATGGATATTACATGTTCAAAAATGTGTTTCTGCTTAGAATGAGACATTTGAATTTTGCTATTTGTGAGGATTATTGTGTAGTCACTTTTGCATTCAAATAGTGTTCTCTGGAGCTAAGTTTTCCTCTACTTGCAATTAATGGCTAGTAGTAGTAATAGTAGTGGTAATGGGAGTGGTAGTGGGTAATAGTAGGTAGTAGGTAGCAATAGAAGTAGAAGGTTTTCTTAGTAATTTTTTTAAGTTCTAACTTATTCTCTAGTTTCTTATCAAAACAATTTTATCCATCAGTAACACTTATTTTCCAACATCTGTCTTTAATTATGGCCCATTATTTTGAAATAAATTTTGTAATACCACAAAAGCATGTTGATTAGATATGCTATAAATTTATGTTACAAAATCTCTACTGAATCCTTACAGCAGCCAGGGAATCCTTTTATACTGTACCAGTCAATTCAATGTGACTAATCTAAACCTTTTCATCTGACCTCAGTCTTCCCACAACAACCCTACTTCAGCCTTCAGCTGACTAAGGAACTTGGCTTGCTAGATATTATCTAATATTTTTCCTCCCTTTCTTGGCTAAATTGTTTGCAAAACCATTAATAATACCTTGCCTCTGCTTTATTGCCTCTCACTCTTTTCTAAACCCTCTGTAGTCTTCACTTCCAACATCATCATCATTCAACTGACACAACCCTTTCCAAAGTTACTGGTGAACTCTAAATTGTCAAATCAAATAGCCTTTCCTCAGTCCTCATCATCCTTTCCCATTGTGCAACTTTTGATATTATTGACCACCTTTCCTCCTAGATACTCTTCTCTACTCTAGGATTTTGTGACACTTTTTTCTCCTTCTTTTCCTTCTACCATTCTTATTTCTTTTCCGACTTCTTTGCTGGTTATACCAACTGACTCTATCCTAAGTCTCCTCTTTTTTTCTCTCCTATTTGATGACCTCAGTTGTCAAAGTTTCAGTTATCATCTTTATTAATTGATTGCCAAATCTAGCTATCTAGCTAGTTTTCTCTTTTTTTAATTGAAATTTTATTCCCCCCCCAATTATACATACTTTGGTAGTTTTTCAACATTCATCTATTTGCAAACTTATAAGATACATATTTTTCTACCAGCCTCCCTGCCCTCCCACCTCCTTTTTGTGGCAAACAGTCTGGTAAAAATTGTATATGTGCATTTCTTTTTAACATATTTACATATTAGTCATTTTGTGTAAGGGGAATTAGGACTGATTTCTTGCCAAGATGGCAGAGAGAAGCCAGGTCCTCTGCTAAGGTCTCCTGATCTTTCCTCATAAACAATATGAAACAAACCTCTTAATGGAAGTACTATGTACAAAACCCAGAAAGAGAAGCTAGGAAAAGAACATTTATCTCAAGATCTGTCTTCTGGGATTGGGCTGTGCCCAGTGCAGAACACCAACAGCCAGTGGGAATGGGGTGAGAGCCAGACTAATCTAAGATCAGCCCTGGGGGGTTTTGCTGTGGGAACCACTTTGCTCTGAGAAACAACCAGAGAGTAGAGATGTGACTATGGGACTGACAGTCTGGGACTTGCAGGAAGGACTGGAGGGGAGGTTCCAGGCTCGAGCACCCCTACTTGCCAGGAGGAGATATAACATTCAGTGAGAAAAGCCTCCAACACCCACTGCTAGTCACTCAGGGAGCAAAGCCTTCAGCACCCCTTACTGGCCAGCTGGAGATACTACACTCAGTGAGTAAAGCCTCTAGGGATCCCACCACCAAACCCCTGTGAACCAGCCCCTCCCCCAACACAAGATCTAAGGAAAATGAAGAAAGGCTATCAGAAAGGGGAAGCATAGAAAAATAACTAGAAGAAAAAGACCCAAATTCAGAGAGAGACATAGAACCCCCGAGGAGAATATGATCTAGTCTCTAGCACAGAAAGATTTCCTTGGAGAAATCAGGAAGGAGTTTAGAAATCAATTGGGAAATTTGGGGAAAAAAACCCAAGAGAAGATTAACACATTGCAACAAGAAAACAAATCCTTGGAAAATACAATTGGGCAAATGCAAAAAGAAAATAATTCTCTCAAAATCTCAAATGTTCAAAGGGAAAACTCTTAGAAAAATATAATTGATCAATTGGAAAAGGAAATGCAAAAGATAAATGAAGAAAATTCTTCACTAGGGGCGGATAGGTGGTGCAGTGGATAAAGCACTGGCCCTGGAGTCAGGAGTACCTGGGTTCAAATTCGATCTCAGACATTTAATAATTACCTAGCTGTGTGGCCTTTGACAAGCCACTTAATCCCACTTGCCTTGCAAAAACCTAAAAAAAACAAAAAGAAAATTCTTCACTAAAAAAAGAATGGAATCTATAGAAACCAATGACTTCATGAAACAACAAGAATTTGTTAAACAAAACCAAAAAATTGAAAAAAATAGAAGAAAATATTAAATACCTCATTAGCAAAACCACTGACCTCAACAATAGATCAAGAAAAGATAACTCAAAAATTATTGGTCTTCCTGAAAAATTGAAGAGAAAAAAAAGCCTCGACTCAATATTACAGGATTTAGTGATGGAAAATTGCCTTGATATCATGGAACTAGAGGGCAAAATAATTATTGAAAAAAATATGTCAATACCCATCCAGAAATGGATCCCAAAATGAAAACACCAAGTAATAGTGTGGCCAAATTTCAGAACTATCAGATAAAAGAGAAAATCCTACAAGCAGCCAGAAAGAAACAATTTAAATACCAAGTCACAGTAAGGATTACACAGGACCTGGCAGCATCAACATTAAGGGATCAAAGGGCCTGGAATACAATATTTTGAAAAGCATCAGAGCTTGGAATGCAGCCAAGAATCCATTATCTGGCGAAATTGAGCCTTCTCTTCCAGGGCAAAGAATGGATATTTAATGAAATAGGAGACTTTCAACTTTTTCCTGATGAGAAAACCAGAGCTTAATAGAAAATTTGGACTTCAAACAGCAGACTCAAGAGACACATGAAAAGGTAAATTTTCTTAATAAAAGGCGGGGGGGGACTGTTATCAAACAAGATGAAACTGGAAATATCTCTACCTGAAGAAAGAATTTTAACAACTCTCAAGAATTATAACTCTATTAGAGAGAATTTAGTTAGCCAGAAGAGATAGATACACATGAAATTTAAAAAACTGTTATCCAATAAGATCAAATTGGAGATATACTTACCTGGCAGAAAGATGCTAATAAGTCTCAATAGTTATAATTCTAATAGAGAAAATAGCCAGAAATGATGGACATTCATGACCTTTCTATGACTCAGAATGATTTAAAAACAATACCTCCTTAAAAAAGAGGACAGTAAAGAGATGAGAGGATGAAGGGGACTGAAATGGGGTAAATCTCATTACATTAAGAGGTACAAATGACTTATTGCAATAGAGGGGAAGAAGGGAGAAGATGAGAACTGCCTGAATCTTACTCTCATCAGCTTAAAATTAACATACACACACTCAGTTAAATTAAGAAACTTATCTTACCTTTAAAGTGCTAAAAGGAGCAAGGGGGGGGATCAACAGAAGGAAGGGAAGGAAGAAGGGGCAAAGGGAAAGGGAAAAAAGGGGAGGGGTTGGATATAGGAGGGCAAACACACTGAAGGTGGTGGATTTCAGAAACAAAACACTAGGGAATATGGATAAAGGGAAAAAAGTGGAAAAATACAAACAGAGGAAAGATTACATGGAAAGCAATAAAGAGTTAGTAATTATAACTTTGAATGCAAATGGGATGGCCTCTCCCTTAAAATTTAAGTGAATAGCAGAGTGGATTAAAAACAAGAATCCTACAATATGCTGCTTACAAGAAACTCATCTGAAGCAGAGAGATACATATAGAGTAAAGGCAAAAGGTTGGAGTAAAATATATTTTGCTTTAGCTTAAGTAAAAAAAAGCAGGGGTAGCATTCCTTATCTCAGACAAAACATCTGCAAAAATAGATATCATTAAAAGAGATAAGGAAGGAAACTATATCCTCCTAAAAGGTACCATAAACAATAAAGTAATTTCAATACTAAATATGTATGCACCCAATGGTTGAGCATCCAAATTCTTAGAGGAGAAGTTGAAGGACATAGACATCAAAACTCTACCAGTGGGAGACTTCAACCTCCTGTTCTCAGATTTAGATAAATTGAATCATAAAATAAACAAGGAGGAAGTTAAGGAGGTAGATTGCTAGAAAACCTAGACATGATAAAGTTATGGAAGAAATTGAATGGGGACAGGAATATACATTTTTTTTCTGCAGTACATGGCACTTACATAAAAATTGGCTATGTACTAGGGCATAAAAACCTAATAATCAATTGCTTAAAGGCAGAAATAGTGAATACATCTTTCTCAGATCATAATGCAATAAAAATCATATGCAATATTGGGCCAGGCAAATATAGAACCAAACTAATTGGAAACTGAATAACCTCATTTTAAAGAATGAGTGGATCAAGCAAAAAATTTTAGAAAGAAATAATTATTTTGTACTAGATAATGACAATAATGAAGCAACATACCAAAACCAATGGGATACACTCAAGACGGCTGTCAGGGAATATATCATATCTTTAAATGCTTGTATGAATAAGTTAGAGGAAAGAGGAAATCAATGAACTAAATATGCAACTAAAAAAATTAGAGGTGCGGCTAGGTGGTGTAGTGGATAAAGCACCGGCCCTGGAGTCAGGAGTACCTGGGTTCAAATCCAGTCTCAGACACTTAATAATTACATAGCTGTGTGGGCTTGGGCAAGCCACTTAACCCCATTTACCTTGCAAAAACCTAAAAAAAAATTAGAGAAAGAACAAATTAAAAACCCCCAATTAAATACCAAATTAGAAATTCTAAAAATTAAAGGAGAAATTAATAAAATCAAAAGCAAGCAAACTATTGAACTAATAAAAAAAATAACAAGAGCTGGTTTTATAAAAAACAATAAAATTGATAAACTTCTGGTCAATATGATTAAAAAATAAAGAAGAAAACAAAATTGCTAGTATCATAAGTGAAAAAGGTGAATTCACCACCAATGGGGAGGAAATTAAACTAATAATTCAGAATTATTTTGTCCAACTCTATGCCAATAAATTTGATAATCTAAATGAAATGGGTGAATATTTACAAAAATATAAGTTGCCCAGGTTAAATGAAGAGGAAATTAATACCTAACAGCCCTGTCTCAGAAAAAGAAATCCAATAAGCCATTATTGAACTCCCTAAGAAAAAATCTCCAGCACAAGTGAATTCTATCAAACATTTAAGGAACAACTGGTTCCAATTCTATATTAACTATTTGGAAAAATAGATGAAGACAGAATTCTGCCTGACTCTTTCTATGACACCAATATGGTGCTGATACCGAAACCAGGAAGAGTTAAAACAAAGAAAATTATAGACCTATCTCTCTAATGAATAGAGATGCAAAAATCTTAAATAAAATAGTAGCAAAATGACTACAAAAAGTTATCACTAGGATAATACATTATGACCAAGTAGAATTTATCCCAGGAATGCAGGGTTTGTTTAATATTAGGAAAACTGCCAGTATAATTAATTATATCATTAACAAATCGATCAGAAGTCATATGATTATATCAATAGATGCTGAAAAAGCTTTTGACAAAATACATTACCCATTCCTACTAAAATCACTAGAGAGCAGAGGAATAAATGGATTGTTCATTAGAATAATAAACAGTATCTGAAACCATCAACAAGCATTATATTCAATGGGGAGAGGCTAGAGGCATTCCCAATAAGATCATGGGTAAAACAAGGATGCCCACTATCACCACTACTATTCAATATCATATTAGAAATGTTAGCTTCAGCAATAAGAGAAGAAAAAGAAATCAAAGGAATTAGAATAGAGAAGGAAGAGACAAAACTCTCACTCTTTGCAGATGACATGATGGTATACCCAGAGAATCCCAAAAAATCTTCTAAAAACTACTAGAAATAATTAGCAACTTTAGCAAAGTCACAGGATATAAAATAAACTCTCATAAATCCTCAACATTTCTATATATGACTAGTAAGATGCAACGGAAAGAGCTAGAAAGAGAAATCCCATTCAAATTAACCTCAGACAATATAAAATACCTGGGAGTCTACCTGTCAAAGCAGACTCAGAAACTTTTTTTAAAACAATTAGAAAACACTTATCACACAAATAAAATCAGACTTAAATAACTAGCCAAATATCAACTGCTCATGGATAGGTCAAGTAAATATAATAAAAATTACAATTCTATTAAAATTATACTTCTTGTTTAGTGCCCTACCAAATTCCAAAATTTACTTTATTGAGTTTGAAAAAATTATAAGTAAATTCATATGGAGAAATAAAAAGTTGAGAATTTCCAGGGTTTTAATTTAAAAAAAAAGTTCAAAAGAAGGTGGCTTAGCCCTATCATATTTAAAATTATATTATAAAGCATTAGTCAGCAAAACTATTTGGTATTGGCTAAGAAATAGAGTGGGTGGATCAGTGGAATAGAATAGGTGAAATAGCAGGAACTGATTATAGTAATCTGCTGTTTGGTAAACTCAGCTATAATTAATAAAAGTTCTCTCTTTGATTAAAAACTGTTGGGAAAATTGGAAGTTATTATGGAAGAAATTAGGATTTGACCAACACATCACACCCTATAACAAAATAAGATCAAAATGGATACAGGATTTAGACATAAAAACAATATTATAAGCAAACTAGAAGATCAAGGAGTAGTAATACCTGTTCAGATCTATGGAAAGGGAAACAGTTTATGACCAAGGAGGAGATGGAGAACAACATCACTAAAACAAACTAGATAATTTTGATTACATTGAATTAAAAAGCTTTTGCACAGACAAAATCACTGTAACCAAGATCAAAAGAAATGTAGCAAAGTGGGAAACAATTTTTATGACTAGTGTTTCCGACAAAGGACTCATGTCTAAAATATATAGAGAAATGAGTCAATTTTTTAAAAAAAAGACAAGCCATTCCCCAATAGACAAATGGTCAAAGGATATGCAAAGGCACTTTACAGATGAGTAAATCAAAGCAATTCATAATCATATGAAAAACTGCTCTAAATCACTAATTAGAGAAATGCAAATTAAAACATCTCTGAGGTACCACCTCATTCCTCTCAGACTGACCAATATGACCAGAAAGTGCAATGATCAATGTTGGAAATGATCAATGTGGGAAATCTGGGACACTAATATATTGTTGTTGGTGGAAGTGTGAACTCATCCAACCTTTCTGGAGAACAATTTGGAATTATGCCCAAAGGGCAATAAAAATGTGCATACCCTTTGATCCAGCAATACCACTGCTGAGTCTATTCTCTGAAGAGATTATAAAAAATGGTAAAAACATCACCTGTACAAAAATTTTCTCGAATGAAATTATTAGTTGTTAAATCCCTACCTTGTTGAAAGTCTAGTTTTTAAAAGTAACTGCAAATCAAAGTTTATAATTTCAAATTTTTCTTTCTGGTTTGACATTCTCAGGTTGAAATTCCATATGACACAATACATTGTGATTTCATAATGAATTTTGATGCTGCAATCTGAATTCTGATATAATGCTCTGATCTAATACCCTTAAAAAAACCCTACTGGAATGAAAACCTGAATTCACTAGTCCATTGCTGAAATGTCAGTTCTTTATCCCCCCCCTTTTAGAAAGTGTGCTTTTATTTAAAATTAACTGTAATCAAAAGATTCTGATATATAAATTTCTATTCTGATTTGGTATTCTGAGGTCAACATTTCAAATAAAGCATTGCATTATGACATCATAATAAAATTTTGTTGCAACAGTCTGAATTATTCAGAGTTCGGGATTTGATATTCTGTTTTTAAAAAAAGTACATCTGAAATGAAAAACCTGAAATCTTTAACTCATTTTTTCAACAAAATTGTCAGTTCTTTTGTCACTACCAATTTGAAAAAAAAAACTGGTTTTCTTTTATTTTTTAATTTAAAAGATTTTATTTATTTTGAGTTTTACAATTTTCCCCCATCTCACTTCCTCCCCCACCCCCACACAGAAAGCAATTTGTCAGTCTTTACATTGTTACCATGTTGTGCATTGATCCAAATTGAGTGTAATGAGAGAGAGAAATCATATCCTTAAGGAGGAAACATAAAGTATAAGAGATAGCAAGATCAGACAATAGGATATCATTTTTTTTCCTAAATTAAAGGTAATAATCCTTGGTCTTTATTCAAACTCTGCAGTTCTTTCTCTGGATACAGATGGTATTCTCCTTCACAGACAGTCCCAAATTGTCCCTGATTGTTGCACTGAAGGAATGAGCAAGTCCATCAAGGTTGATCATTGAATCCATGTTGCTGTTAGGATGTACAGTGTTTTTCTGGTTCTGCTCATCTCACTCAGCATCAGTTCATGCAAATTCCTCCAGGCTTCCCTGAATTCCCATCCTTCCTGGTTTCTAATAGAGCAATAGTATTCCATGACATACATATACCACAGTTTGCTAAGCCATTCCCCAATTGAAGTACATTTGCTTGGTTTCCATTTCTAGTTTTCAAAATAAATGCTAAAAAATGAAAAAAAAAAGAATGAGGAAGTAGGACTAAGAGGAAAGAAAGAAAACCATGTTTTGTTTTGTTTTGTTTTTTCCATCTGGATGTGAAAGGCATTGCCCATTACAGGTCTCCCAGGGTTGTCTTTGATTTCTGAATTACTGAGAGGAGCTGTATCCATCATAGTTGATCAACTCAAAGTCTTGTTATTAATGTGTACAATGTTCTCTTGATTCTGCTCCCTTCACTCAGCATCAGTTTATGCCAGTCTTTCCATGCTTCTTTAAGATCCAATTTCTCATGATTTCTTATAAAACAATGGTTCTCCATAACATTCACATACCATACCTTGTTCAGTCATTCCCCAACTGATGGGTATTCCCCTCAATCTCCAATTCTTTGCCACTACAAAAAGAACTGCTATAAATAGTTTTGGACATGTGAGACTTTTCCCATTTTCTATGATTTCTTTTGGATATTGGCCTAATATTGGTATTGCTGAGTCAAATAGTATGATCAGTTTTATTGCTCTTTGGGCATAGATCAGATTGCTCTCCAGAATTAGTCATAGTCTTTCAATTGATTTACAAGCATGCATCACCTCCTAGTGACTTCAGTTTCCTTAAAGGCTCAGCTCAAATTTCACCTTCAGCAGTTCTTTTCCAATCTGTTGACTCCCAATCCTTAGTTAAATTCAACTTACTTGCAAGTTAATATATTGCCTTCCTGATGTCATTGACCCTCTTTGAGAACAAACTAAGAACAAACAACCACAACCCAAACCCTTACCACTGGTGTCTTCAAGCTGAAGACACATATATTCCATATATGTGTTGTAGATACCTAGTTACATATTTTCTCTGTCATTAGGATGAAAGCTCTTAGAGGTGAGGGTTCATTTCTTTCCTTTCTCTATATCCCAGCACTTAGCATAGTGGTCAACATTTAATAAAAGTGTGTTAATCGATTGATAATATAGGGTAATTTAGTCACAAATAACTTTGGCTACTAACTAAGCTCTGAGTTTCTCTCCCTCATTAAATAGAGCCCAGAAACTTCTTAATCAGAGGAGAAGTGATAATGGTCATACTTAAGCATTAAATCAGGAATGAGCCCTGAACCAGATGAAAAGGTAATTATGTTTCATAAAACAAATATACTGTTGTTCAGTCATTTCAGCTTTATCCAACTCTTCATGACTCCATTTTGGAGTTTTCTTGGCAAAGGTACTAGGATTTGCCATTTCCTTCTCCAGATCATCTTACAGATCAGAAAACTAAGGCAAACAAGATTAACTTATACAGGGTCACATAGCTAGTAAATATTTGAGATAAGATTTGAACTTAGGGAAAAAATCTTCTTGAATCTAGACCCAGGAATCTATTTGCTGTATCATTTAGCCATGCCAGTACAGTATAGATCATGTTAATGTGTTATTTTCTAAATCAATATGCAGCCTGAAGGGATCCTTTTCTATTTGATTTTGACATCACTGTTTAAAAATTAATAAAGTAGGAGCAGTATGTACAGTGGTAAACTGAACCATCTTACACTGAACAGATCTCTTTATTGAGAAGTTTTTATCACCGAGATAGTGAGTTTTTACACAATAATTCTCATACTTAGAAGCTTCCCTTTATAACTAAGTACTGATAACAAGACTTAAAATGCTATAAAGACTTTAGCCCAGTTTTAAGGTCTAATGATTTAAAGTCTCACAAGATTTTTTGGACAGTCCACAGCTTATAATCAGAAACTTTTGCAAGTCATCCTGGATCCAAACCAGACCGACAATGATAGTGCTCTAGAATCACAAACCTAAGAATATTATACTCTACAGGTTAATGTAGGACTCTTTTCTGATTACAAACTTAAATCTCTGTAAAAATTAAATCACATAGAGGAAGCTTTTTTTAAATAACAAAGTATTTCATGTTACATGAGAACTCTTAATGAGTTCAACTGCCTTGAGAGCATACTGTTAAAACAAAGCAAGAATTTCCAACATGCCTTTCAGTTACCTGGTTCCTCAAGGACCAAATATAATATCCTATGTTAATTGGTTAATACACTTCATATCCTGACCCCCCCCCACCCGCTTGCATCTTCCTTCTCCTTACTTACTCCCCTGTCATCCAAAGATATTTTCTATGCCTGGACCTTCACCTTCCTCACTACTACTCTTAGCTTTCTTTGCTTTCTTTAATTCCTATCATCCACAGGAAACTTTTCTGGATCCTCCTTAATTCTAGTGCCTTTCTTCTGTTGATTATCTCTGATTTATTCTGTGCATTTCTTGTTTTTTCATAGTTTACTGCATCCTTGAAACCAGGAACTCTTTTGTCTTTCTTTGTATCCCCAGTTCCTAGCACAATGTAAGATATGTAGTAGGCATTTAATACATATTTATTGACTTGGTTATCATATGGAATAATAGATTCCCCCCCCAAAAAAGCATAAAATTGACAATCAAAATGTCCAGCCTTCTTTTTCACTATAAAATTTGGACCTGTCAAAACTTACATCTTCAGAAGTATCATCATGCTTTTGACATGCTGTTCTTCAAATGGTAAAAAAGGGGGGAGGGCTTTCCAACAACATCCTAGAAAACAAATGATAAGCAGTCATAATGTGATTTTTGCTTTGGTCCAGATCTATGATTTCATTCTTTACCCAAACTCCACAAATGTATATTGGCAACTGCTCTGTAGTTTGGAGTCTTAAAGAATGTCTGAATATCTGAAGTAATATTTGCAGAAGCTACAGCTTTGAAGTATGTTAGCAAAGCAGTCATGTAGTCTTTTAAACTTCAAACAGATAATATATAGTTATAGAGTTTTGGTCCTATAAGAGATTCCAAAGCATTAGTGAGTGTCTTTACTCACCAAAAGATGTTTAGGCCAGGTGGTAACAGAAAGTGTTAAAAAATAATTGGATTCCTGCTGTGTATCCCTCTTTTTATATAGTGTAAGTTCTTGGTAGCAGAAAGCACAAATCTCAGTCAGAGACTGAGATTAAAGCCCATGGCATTCCTAGGAGAAACAATCTACTTCTTATTGGTTTGCTGGTTTTATTGCATTAAATGACTGTATTTAATCATCAATAATAAGGAACAATGGCATCTTAATATACAAATTCTATAATTTGAATGATAATTTTTCCCTTTTTTTCCCTTCTATTACCTTATAACTAAGAAGTGCTTCTATTGACCACAAAGGCAAGGGGAAAACTGATTGTATGCAATGATTGAATGCATTATAAAATTTTTCTGTCTTTTTAAAAAAATATATTGTTGGTTTGATGTATTTTATTTATCTTTTATATAATCCTTTAATCTATAATCCAGATTTTAATTGAGTTTTCAGTGTTTACTTGTAAAAAGGTCAGAATTTCCTATTACTGAGAAAACTGAGACCTAGAGAAATTGTGTATCTTGCCCAACATATCAATCTATTTCATCATAGGAAGAAGCTCATTTTATCTTTAACTACCAATCCAGCACTCCAATAGATAAAATAAGGAGGAAAATATGTCTCTTTATACATTTTAGTAAGCTCTTAATAAATATTTTGATTGATTGGTTGATTGATTTTTATCATATTTAGGTCAAGAACCTACAATTTCATTGCTCAGAGAATTTTCAGTGTGAAAATTGTTATACAAAAAAAACCACATTATAAATTGTTCAAAGCTTACAGTGTTGACTGGTTGCCCAAGATTAGAGAGAGATTTAGTGGTTTGTTCTCAGGTCACACAACTAGCAAGAATTAGAGGCAGAATTTGAACTCAGTTGTCATTACTCCAAGTTCAGTACTCTTATCTACCATGTCATGCTAGTTGACTGTATGCCTTAAAAAAATTCTATTTTTGTCTATTCCAAATAAACAAAATTTTTCATTGTTATTGAAGGACTTTTTCCCTCATTAATTCAAAACTTCATGATGGAACTAACTATTTAGAATTTGAAAATAAGGCATAAAAATAAAAGAGTTAAATCTGTGCTGTGTTTACTCTGTGAATTGATAGATAAGTCCATCAATATCTGAGACCCTCTATTTCATACTTGTTTTACAATTGTGGAAATGGGAGACATAGGAGGTTAAAAAATTTGTCCACAGTTGCACAGGTTGCATGTATGTACAAGTTGGGTAGAGCTTTAGGAGAATAGGTGGTGAGTTCCTATCACTGTAGGACTCTTAGTAGGTCAAATAAGAATAGCTAATAATGTCTTACATTTACATAATATATGTATTTGGCACTGTACAATTATTATCTCATTATTATCTGTACAATTATTATCTCACTTGATCCTCATGACAATTCTGGGAGGTAAGTACTACTATTATCCCCATTTTACAGATGAGGAAACTGAAGCAAACACTTCACTTAGTTTTACAACTCAAAAGTACCTGAGATAAAATTTGAACTCGGGTCCAATGCTTTATTCATTGTGCCACCTAGAAGTCTACTTGCCAGTAATGCTGTAGAGGGGGACTTCATGATTATATTATATGCTATATTAGTCTAAATGTTCTTTAGAGTTTCCTTAGAAGCTATGTGAGAGACAGGAAACTACTAGCTTTACATATAAAGTGTTATTAATGGACTGAAGTCCATTAACACCAGAAATTAGTCCATAACTAGTCCATAACACCAAAAATTCTTCCTCCCTTCACTTAACTAAAAGGGTATGTGGATGTTTTCCCACAGGACTCAAAGATTTAGTCTTTTATTGCCTTTATGCTATACTTTTCTTTTAATCCAAGAAGATGATGGTTAGTGACATTTGAAAGACAAGGAAGGAACAAGGGAGGCAAAGGACTTAAAAATACTCCCCTCTCCTACTTCTCTGTTCAATCATCCCTTTATAAAAAAAAAAAAAGTTTACCATTTACTTTTGTTCTTGGGGGGGTAAAATAAAATTTTCTCTTAGTTGCAATTACTTCATTTGGAAGATTCGTTATGCCTTAATATTATCTAGTTCTTATATTAAAATTAACTTAAACTACTCATACCATCATTTGAATTTTATTTCCCTTTTCTATCTGGAAGAAAGCACTATATACTTTCCATTTATTACTTTTTTCTTCCTCTCCTCACCCCAAAATCATGTTTTTATTATCAGATAACTTTTGACTTTTAATTTTTTAACCCAAGTAGATTGAAAAGCATCTTTAAAGCACATTATGAGATATTACTGATAATTTTTATGGGGCATGACCATATGTTCACAGAAAATTGCAGACATTTCCTATAAAATAGTGTTATAAATACATAGCTAAGTTTTTCATTTTAAATGTTGTAGAACAGAACATTATTACCTCTCATCAAGAGCTCTCATGACTTCTCAAAAGAATCTGATTTGCAATATTAGAAATAACAGAACCACCTCCAGATAATGCATTGTTAGCAGAGTTCTTCTATCTATGTAGAGCTTTGAATTCAGTATTTTACTCTGCCTGTTTTGTAGCCCTGTCTTAGAAATGCACATTTCTTTCATTTTAATATATTGGCAAGGTTAATACTATTTGCAGATATTTTTCCTGTGTTTTGAAATGTTAGTGCAAGTTGGTACATGCCAACTTGATGTGTTCTAAAATGAGCCAGTTTATCTTGAGTTTAGCCTGCAATTGCTGTAGAGAGCACTTTTCCGTTGGGACTTGAATGTAAAATAACTGAAGCAGATTGAAGTTGGCAGTGACTAATGAAGTCTTGTGAAGAAGTCCGGCAAGTCAGTGGGTTACCACATAGCTTGGATTGGAAAGCAAGAGAAGGGAACAGCGGCCTCTTTGTCAACAATATGTTCTATTTCCCCTCGATACCCTCTTTTCATCCCCCCTCCCAATTTTCACTGGGGGTCTAGAGAGGGAGAGGGAATTTAAAAGCAAATATTCCTAAGTATATATTTTTCTTTACAAAAGATATCTTGTCTATAACATACATATTTGTTACATCATAGATGGTTTCTCAGTTTCCTCATCTAATGAGCCATTTCAATTGCCTAAAGGTGTTCTACATAACAATACTTTAAATCAGTCACACAAATTATGAAACTGGAATTCTAGTTAAAATAAGCATGTATTAGAATTGTAGTCATTTTTCTCTGAACATTTAGCTACCTAACTTCATGGCTAAATTTTTGTAACAGTGAGGTATCAGTGATATAAATAATAGCAAATTCCCTTCTCCAGATAACCATATGCAGGATGAGTAATTACTGAGTGGTTTTTATTTTTCTTAAGTATAAAGATAACTTTTGTCTTTGTTTCAGAATATGTGGACCTTTTATAAAAATACTTTAAATAAGCTTTATTTTTGCTCTTGAAATACTTTGTTTATAGAGCTATTTTAACCTTTAAAATGATTTTAAATAACATCGCAAGCTATATTGCATTTAGAAGACCATTCCTATACCATTTGCTTATTGCATTTTAAAATGTTTTGAAATGAACTGGAGATCTTTTTTTTTCTTCTTTCGGGTTAACTCTCACAGCCTGTGTGCACACATAGAGCAGCAAAGATTTGTGTTTTCCAGCTCATTAAACTGACAGCAGAAATTAGTTTGTGGTATTAAAAACTAAAAAGTTAAATTACAGCTACACGTGTCCTCTATGCAATGGGGCGTGTGGACGATGTTTGATTTTAATGTTTGCTATAATGGAGAATTTAAATTACAATGTTTGTCAAATCTCTAATCTTTGTTTCAGAGTGGAATATTAATTACGCTTTTAACTATGAGAGGTAAATAAAATGAGCATCCACTGCCTGCCTAAGGGTAAATTGCAGATTACTGACAACGTGACATAGTGCACTAAATGTCAGTTTTGTCAAACAAATTTAGAGGAACAGTTAAACTATTAGCTTCCTGTTGTTCCAGGGGCTTTTTTTGAGGCAAGCCACTGTTTGGAGCAGCGGGGGCACTGTGCTGTATGGAACACTAACAGAGTTAAATTGAATGAACGAGATGAATGAGGAGACAACACTACAGACGCACTCAATTAGTTTATAACTGTCTATTAACTTCTGTGGGTGGTTTTGAATAAACAGCAGATTAACTATTGCATTTTTTCATTTTTAGCTTGGGTTGCTATCTGAAAGGAGTAGTGTAGCCATGAATGTTCAAAGGGAAATATGAACACAAATCTTCATTTTCTTCATCCTCATTCTTCCTTCTACGATCACAGTTCAACTTGCATAGCATTGGCAACTATGTTTCAAAGAGGAGCAAGGAAAAATAACCTTAAGATAATGTTCCAAGTTAAAAAGAATAAAACAAAAACCTAGAAGTCTAAATTTCATTCTTTTTTTTTAAATCTAAGCTTCATTCTTAAGGCAGCACACTGATGTAACCATCACACCATCTTTAGATCCCTAGATTAGATTTACTTCCTTCCCTATCACTTTGAGGTATGGTGCCAATGTTGTTTTCCAAAAAATCTTTGGAATTTTCACATCTGTAGCCATTGAAACAGTATTTCAACATAGAAGTTCAAGTACAACTTTTGGAAAAAGTTAACAAGAAGATTTATGTTGTAAGGGAGAAGGGTAGACTATATGAATGTAATGACTTCTTCCAATTCTTAGATTTTTTTATTTCTTAAATAATAGCTATAATTCTTTGTATTTATGCAGAATACCATTCATGACTTGGACAAAAACTCCTTTTGTTAGCATCAGACTAGAATTCCTTTTGTCAAAAAGCAGAAAATTTAGAAGGTGAGTTCAGGGATATAAGTTCACTAAACTCAATAGAAAAGTAATATGCCATCTTGCAACATTTGCAAAGATAAACCTTTCTACCAATAAAAGCATTATATCTTTTTGGCAGTGTTTGTATGGTAATTTCCTCTTATACCCGCCTACATAATCAATTGTAGAAGCAACCCACCATACATTTATTAGACTGGGAGCAAGAGGAATGTTAAAATAAACTAAATATAGACAATAAAAGAAAGCGTACTGATAAAGATTGGGTGGGGAGAGAAGACAAAAGGACAGAGAACATGCAAGGACAAAGTGATTACAGAACCTCTGACTGATAAGTCCAGAGACCCCAAAGCCTTGTCACTGATCCTGAATTTATATCCTTCAGAGTGTTATTCCTGCTCTCTTTCCATTGGGCATGTAGGCATTATAAAGCTTGTCATTTATCAGAACCCTTTCTTATAGCACCTGGGATTCATAAAATGCTGCCATTTTTCATCATGCAGAAACAACTGGATTTATTCTTCTGTTGATATGTTGTCCATATCAGGCTGAGAGATTTAGAAATGCAGTAACCACTAGCACAAATGGGGTGTTAAACATGTAGGGCAATCTTGTAAGAATAGACTCCCTCCAGGATATCACATAATGACACAATCAATACTTTCCCTTATTGACTATAATGTTAGGAATTGGAGGTGTTACTTCTCCTCTGGAAGATTAAGTACATGGAAGGACACCAGACACTAATCCTAATAAGTATTACAATGGACACCTATGGTTTAACCACTAATTCATGCTCAGACATAATTATTTCACTTATTGGTTGTCTCCTGAGCAACCCAGCAACTTGATCATTTTAAAAATTACTTTTACTTGTGATTAAGTTTAAGCAGTTACTGGAGATGGGAGTCAGTAAATACTTTCTTGCTTATTATTATTATTATAAATAATCTGAAAGGAATACTCAGCAGTCTAGAATGTACAAAAATATAAAGAAGATAAGGTTCCCTACTCAATATTTCTATTTTCCAGGTGCTAGAATGGATATTTTTCTACTGAAAAGATAAAGGTATTGCTTAATTTGAGTTCTAGCTCCTTTTCTTAAGTCTTTTCAAGAGCTAATATATAGATTGGAGAGGTTCTTATATTTGCAGACAGTAGTTAGGGGAATTTGTCCTGTGAAAAATGAGCAAGGTTGTTCAAAAGAGGCAATGCCCAAATGAGTACCTTGAAAATTGCAAAGACAATAAGAAAGTTATTCTGAGAAGAGATTTGAAGCAGGAAGAAACTGGAATAATTATTTTTAATACATAAAGAAAAATAAGAGGAAAAGGGAGAAATATGAGATATGTTCTGAAAGGATGAAAGAATTCAACATCAATAGAGGAGTAAATTGTCTAAGAAAACATTTTAGATTTATTGAAGTTTGTTGATTTTGAACTGCTGATGACAATATGCTAGCATGTTTCAGAATTGGTTCTGAATATGATATAACTGAGCATTAAAGACAGATCTGAATCAGCTCTAAGCGATAGTCTAATTGGGAAAGTGCAGATTAGAGGAAAAACAAAGCAAGCAAACAACAACAAACTAAAGCTTCATTTCCAGAATGTGAGTGTTTCAGAAAAATAAGGGAGTGTGTGCAGAACAGTTTTATGTCAATGAATGTTGGGAATACAGAGACCTTATGAAGAAGTAAAGGAATCAGGAAAGAAAAGAGAGAGAAATTAGTCAACTAATTAGTCAATTAGTCAAATATGTCAATCCTGAACAGGAAAAAAAAAATAGTGTCAAGCAAAATTGCTCTAATGGGCGTAGAATCATGTAGAGGAATCTTTTCCCCCTTCAGAATATTGGCTAGTGGACAGGTGATATATGGGAATGAAAAGTGTAAATAGAAATATAGGAGGTTTTGCTCTGAACCAGTGCTATCAACATAGTTTAGTCATCTCAGCATCCCTAATCTAATTACCACTTGATTGATTATTGTAATAGATTCTTAACTGAGTTCTCTCTCTGTATGTTATTCTTTCTCCTCTTCATTAACTGTCAAAATAATCTTCATAACGTGCAGGTCTGATCCCTTCATGTCCCAAGATCTATTAGATGAAACACAAGCTACTTAACCTATGCCTAAAGCAGAGGTGGGGAACCTTTTTTTTTCTGTCACGGACCATTTGGATATTCATAATATCATTGGCCTGCTGTATTTGATCAAACATTTAATTTCATATTTAGCTCCTAGATTTATTGAATTTTGAGTCACTCTTGTGGTTGCCATGGTAGCAGCAGCCCATATGGATCACTGGGGGGAGATTCTCCTCCCCTCCTCTCAAAGAACCAAAGAGTAGACAACATTCAAGGGGGCTAGCTTTCCTCATATATGTTAAAAGCTCTCATTTGGAAAAGAATAAAATTAGGAACAATGAGAGGAATCAACAAATTTAGATGATATAAGGTAAAAATTCCTAATAATTAGAGATGCTCTAAAGTGGAGTGGGTTTCCTCAGAAGACCTTCTCACAAAAGGTCTTCTAGTTTTAGAGGTGGAGGAGACTTCAGAGGACAGTTAGTCAAAAACCCTCATTTATCAATGGAAATGTATTCCCAGAAGACTTAAATTATTTACCCAAGGCAGTAGAATATATATAACACAGGTTCCCTGACACCAAAACCAGTGTTCTTTCTACCATTTCAAAGATCAGACCAAGGCTTCATCCCTTACCAAATGTGTCATAAAAGGAATTATCTTTGGGTTATAGATTGAATTAGATGACTCCCCATGTCCCTTTCACATCTGATATTCTGGTATTCTATCTTTAAAGACCTTACACTGTCCTACTCCAGTCTATCATTCCAGACTTCACATTATGTCCCATTCATGTATTTGGTCAATGCTCAATACAAACTGAACTTATCAGCTGGTTGATTCTCAATTTTGACTCAGTTTCCTTTGCATTCATACAGGCCTTCTACATTTTGAAATTTTCTTCACCTTTAAAGAGTCAATTCAAATACCACTGTCTCCATGAAACTATCCTTTCATCTCCAATTGCAAATCTCCTGCCTTACATTAATTAAAGTTCTAAGAAAAGGGTTCTTAAACTGGGTCAACCTGTGAACTTGTTTTTGTTTTGTTTTTAATCTGTTTTTAAAATTTTATCCTTATATTTCTATATAATGTTTTCATTTATAATCCTATATGTTTCATTTTATGAATTAAAAAAATAAGAAGAGTTCCATAGGTTTAACCAAATTCCAAAGGGATCCATCACATAAGAAAGTTTCAGAAATCCTGATAGATTCTTTCTTTGCTTTTGTGGCAGTCTATTCTTTAATCATACTTATATGTATACATGCCCATAGACAAACTCCACAAAGAACTTAAAAATCTAGTGGGGGTGGGGAATATAGAACATGTGTACATAGAAGCATGATATGAAGTAGACTTGGATAAGATCTAAATGTACAGAATGATCTAAATATAAGACTTTAATAAATTAGAGGAAAAAGATTTTTATCTGAGGAAATCAAAGATGGCTTCACAGAGGCAATGTAGAATTGAATAAAGAAAATTGTAACTGCCTTCAGGATAAGTAGATTTGAATCTCACATGTCAAATTCTCTAGCTATGGGATCAGTAATCAGTCATTTAAATTCTTATTCTCAGTTTTCTGATCTACAAAATGGGGAAAATAGGAATTACATCACACATACAGGAGTTGTTAATATGAGTTTTGTATTCCAGCACCTAGTATAGTGACTTGCACATATCAGGTACCTGAACATTTGATGGGCTGAACTCAGAATAACTTTGATTTTAATTTCTCTGTATAGAGTATATGCAATTCCTTTGCTGAAATTTGCTTTTCCAATTTTGCTAGCCAATCTCTAACCTTTCTTTCTCAATTACTTGAACTCAGAATTCCTTTATTTCACATTTATCTTAATCTTTCTTCCATGTTTCATTATCACTTTTCCACCGCCATCGCCCTGGCACAGGCCCTCAACAACTCCTTCTTGTACTTTGCAATTGCCCATCCTTCATTCAGATATCAGAGCAATCTTTCAAAAGAAGAGTTTTAACTGTGTCATGTTACCTCCTATTTAGCAAAGCCCAGTGGCTTCCTGATACCTCCAAGATCAAATATAAAATTCTCTGTTTGGTATTCAAAAATATATGAATATATCTCTCCACACAAACATACAGATACACATACCTTTCCATTCTTTTTGCTACTCAAATCCCCCAACATACTCTTTAAATCAGTGACACCAGCCTCCTTGCTAGTCCTTGAATAAGATACTCCCACTTTCAGCTGCAGATATTTTCCCTAGCTTTTCTCCATGCCTGTAATGCATTACCTACTCATCTCTATTTCTTGGCTTCTCTGACTATATTCAACTGAAACCATTTCTACTATCGGAAATCTTTTTCCCTTTCCTTCCTAAGTCTAGTGCCTTCTCTCCTGATTTTCTCTAGTTTAACCTGTATGTAGCTTGTCTAAACAACTAGGTGTCTCAGTGAAGAGAGTGCCAGATTTGAAGTCAGGAAGATTCATCACACATTCATTAAGTATCTACAATGTACACTATATTAAGGATACAAAAATGAAATGTTCCTATTATCACTGAACTTAGGGAGATCAGGGAGAAACTGTATGTACATATATAAATAAATAAACAAGCAATTAAATAAATGAATGAATGAATACATAAATAAATAAATAAAAGAGCATAGTGAAAGGAAGCAATAGCAGCTAAGGTGATGAGGGGAATTGGAAAGACCAAATGTAGGTGATGCTCAAGCTGAAACTTGAAGAAAGTTGAGGCTAGAATACTCATGAAGAATATTCTCTTTATGACTTGACTTATATAGTAACACATGGGGTTGTAGGAGCTGATGTTTGTTCATCATAAGATACTTTCTTTGAATATGATATAACTGCCTCCTCAGCCCCACTTACCAACACACCAAGAAAATTTAAGTGATTTTTGCCAGGGTCACCCATGACATAGATTCTTACTACTTCAGTTAACGGACTTCTAACTGGTCTCCCTGTCTTCACTTTCCCCTATAGACACATTTTTAAACTATTCAAAGCATCATTGCCAGGATCATCTTCTTGATCATGTCCTACTTTGAAATTTTCAGTTGCATTTGGTTGCCCATCAGATAAAATCCAAACTCTCTAATTTTGGATTCAAAGGGCTCTACAATTTGCCTTGAACATAACTAAATAGCCAATTCTTGTAATCCTGCATAACCTTAAGCAATTCATTTAATCTGTCTGTTCTTCAATTTCCTTGTGAAAATGAGGAGATTGAACTAGATAAATTTGAAGTCTCTTACAATTTTGATTGCTTTGCTGAATACACTCTGTGCTCTAGAAAAATGAGATTATTCTCCAAAATTGATCATGTCTAGTGCCCTTGCTTTTCATATTTCCTATATTGGGAATGCATTCTCTCTTATTTTTCAGCTTTTTTTCAAATTCTTCCAATCCTTCAGGGCTCAGCTAAAGTGCCTCTTTCTCCATGATGTTCTTCTTGAGCTCCTTTCACTGCCTCTTCCAATATTTTCCCTTTTAAATTATCATATCATATTTAAGTCTTATCATATTCCAAATTTTATTGATTTTTTAAATTATAAACTCCAGAATGATATGAAATATATATACATTATATATAAATATACATCTAGTATCCATTAGTGCATTTTACATAATAAGAACTCAATATTTATTGAAATGAAATTATATCTAAATGGGTCCTTTAAAGGTACCTTAATGCTTTTGAAAATAATTTATTTTTAAAAGCATTTTAAAGACCCTTTCTCTGATCTTGTTTACACTATTATTTTACTTTTCAAGTCTTTTCTTCATAGATACTGATGTTGCCACTGGGAATTTTGGGGGTCACCAGATAAGCAAAGGAATTTGGGGTCTGAAAAGCAAAAGAATTTGTATACTCTCTGGGATGTTAAAATTGCTCAGTATTTTATTACAGAAAATTATTGCAAATATACAGGTTAAAACTCCTAGAAAGTGAAAAGTGAGAGAGAGAGAGAGAGAGAGAGAGAGAGAGAGAGAGAGAGAGAGAGAGAGAGAGAGAGAGAGAGAGAGAGAGAGAAAGAGAGAGAGAGATAGAGAAAAGCATAGGCAGCCATGGGGCTTAGCTTAGTCTGGCCATATGGTATGGGGAAGACCTATAGTGCTCCACATGGCCTAAGAAAGAGCATGAGAAAAAACTCATCTTACTAGAGTCAAAGAAGGAAAGAAATAAAAGTGCTTCCTGTTGAAAACCCTTTTGTGGTAGGTTGGGCAAGAAGTAGTGCTTGAGGAGTGGTCTTACACCTTGGGCCAGGTATCTTCCAATGGCAGGCCACGTACAGATCCCTTCCTGTCCCAAGGTGCAGACCTCTAAGTTCAACTTATCCTTTCTGGTCACACCAATGCCGTGCTAGTCCTTCTTGTCCCAAGGTTAAGTAGAGGGGGAAAATGGGGGATAACATACAAAACAACAAAGTCAGGGGGAGACAGGATACAATGAACAAACAATCAAACTCAGGAGCAAACAACCTTCCAAAATTAACAATATTTTAACAGCATTAAAGCTATATTCATAATTCTTTATATCACTGAGGCAAAAGAAAGTTTTTCCTCCTTACCTTTCCCAAGTAGCCTCAATTCCTTGTCTATAATCAATAAGATTTTGCAGATTTTGCAAATATAATGTCTTGACCTTGTCAATATTCCAAAAAAAAAAAAGTGGTCCAATTCAGCAGTGAAATTATTTCTTATGACAGTAAAGACATTCTTCAAGCAAAATTAACCAATAGTTAAACCACCAATTAATACTATTTTTAAATAATATATATTATTAAAAAAAAAGATTGATAATAGTAACAGTATGGTAGAAATCATACAGCCCTTGGACTAACTCATTATTTACTATGAGACTTTCTGGTTCTTCATTTTTTATTCTATAAATGAGGGACTTGGAATAGGTTACCTGGGAGGTCGCTTTCAGTTTTAAAACTATGAGCTTGTGAAAGTTAGTTCCCCTATTGAAAGGTACCATGATGTAATGGAAAGAGTGAAGAACCTAGAGTGAAAAGATACTTGAATTTGAATCCCATCTCTATTATTTCTTGCATGATTAGTCACAAACTCTTCAAAGGTTTCACTTGCTTCTGTGTAAAATGGGGTTACTGGGTAACCATTTTTAGGGGTTTTTTTGCAAGGCAAATGGGGTTAAGTGACTTGCCCAAGGCCACACAGGTAGGTGATTATTAAGTGTCTGAGGCAAGATTTGAACTCAGGTACTCCTGACTCCAGGGCCAGTGCTCTATCCACTGTACCACCTAGTCGCCCTACTGGATAACGATTTAACCTCTGTTTTGTACATTGCTCTCTGTCAAGCAATATATTTTGTAATTTTTAAAATATATTTCATGTTTATCTATGTATCATTTGTTTCCTCCAAGAAGACCATAAGCTTCTTGAAAACAAGGTCAATGTCAATTTTGTCTTTATTTCTCTAATTTACAGTCAATAAACTTTTAGTAAGGATCTATTATTTGTAAAATACTTGCTAATAATCACTGAGAATATAAAATCAAAAACAGGTTAATGGGAAAATACATTCAAACAAGATATAAATAGAAATGCGTATGTGCATACACATATATAAAGCATATATATATATATATATATATATTTATATAATAACAGAAATGATCAATAGAGGAAAAGCACTAAGATTAAGGGGGAATTGGGGAAGGTCTGTTGTAGAAATTTGCATTTTAGCTGAGACATGAAGGACACCAGGAAGCAAAGTTGAAGAAGTCGAAATTTGCAGGAGTGGGAGACAACCAGTGAAAATGCCTAGAATTGGGAGATGAGAAGTCTTGTGTGAAGGACTGCAGAGAAGCCAGTGTTACTGAAGCATAGACTCTACATTTACAATGTAAGAAGATTAGAAAGGTAGGAGGGAAGCAGATTATAAATATTTTGAATGCTAGAAGATTTCATATATCTTATCAGGATCTGAAGCATAGTAGAATCTTATTAGATTATAAACTCCTTGAGGGCAGGGATTATCTTTTCCCTCTTTTTTGTAATCCCAGGGTTTAGCAGAGTTCCTAGCACATAGTGCTTGATAAATATTTATTACATAGTGCTTGATAAATGTTTATTGATTAATTTAATAGATTCTAGAACCTTGGATCTTAAAATATAATAGCCACTACTATAAATTTATGATATTATTCTTATTTTTTAATTTCAAAGTATAAAAAGACATTGAAAGAAAATGATAATGCGATGACATTATTCTAGGTCATATTACTTACAAGTTATCATTTCTGGTCCCATTACTTTGATTTCCAGAATACTAAAGTAAATAAAATAGGTTTAGCCTGCATAAGGACAATGAAATGACAAATAGAGGTTAGAAATACTACCTCAAAGTCAGGAGGAGCTAGGTTCAAATCTGAAGGCTCATTGTGTAATTCCTTCATAAGTCAGTTAAACTCTGTGTGTGGTCTAGATAGTTCTCTCAAGATTATATGTTACATCCCACTAAAAGCTGCTGAAGAAAAAAGACTCTGGGAAGACATGAGAGGAATTGGTTGAACTAACCTTTCTCCCTCTCAATGGTAGAGTTCCTTCACTTTGTCTTGTGTATATATTCAACTATGCCTTCTCTGTGTCTTCTGTATATTCATCTATACTTTCATGTATACTTTCTCTGATTTTCTGTTTTGCCATCAGATTGGTTAAATGGGTCTTTTTTTACAAAAAAAATGACGCCCAAATAAAGACTATACACACACACACACACACACACACACACACAAACACACGTATATTTACCTGTGTGTGTGTGTGTGTGTGTGTGTGTGTGTGTGTGTGGTCCAACCCAAACATTTCAAACATTTACTTCTATGAACATTTAAATCATGGTGCTGAATTCTTTAGGCTTAAACTTTTAATTTAAAAAAAGAAAAATGAAAAATAATAGCAACTCAGTTTATAAATGATGTTTTCACAGCATTTTTTCTTAGATTCATCATCATTTATCCAGTGAAATGTATAGGCTCTTTCACTGTGATTTGTAGGTTCTTCCATCTGAAAAGCATCTCTCTGGAAATTGACCAATGAAAAAAAATTAGTTGCTAAGAATGCTGCTTCCAGTGAAGAAAAGATGTTGATGTGCTATCTATAATTTTGTTCCCCTCAATAGATATAAAACTGCTTAAGATTCAGCCCACGAACATTAGCAAACAATATAAGAAACAGACTCTTATGTCAGAAGCCAATCCATTTAATGTTCAGAAAAAAGTCAGTATAGTGGTAAGTGTTGGAAGATCAAATTCTTTTGGAACAATCAAGTGGAAAAAAAAATTTTACCCAGCTCTGTGTCATGTGCTTGTACAGCTATCACAATATTTCTTATATAGTATTTGTTCTCTCCCATCCATTTGATGTGTTTGAAGTGTAGAACTTCATTGCATGATGCAGAATTGTTAATTGTGTTTGCATTAGTTGGAAGAAAAAATTCTGCCTCTGAGCTTCAGAAAATCAAAAGAGACCTGGGAGCCTGCTGAG
The DNA here is from genome assembly GCF_037893015.1 of Macrotis lagotis. Classification (NCBI taxonomy): domain Eukaryota; kingdom Metazoa; phylum Chordata; class Mammalia; order Peramelemorphia; family Peramelidae; genus Macrotis; species Macrotis lagotis. The sequence continues at coordinate 466,174,740 of NC_133666.1, forward strand.
GACATATCCCCTGCAAGTTGTAGGCTCTGCTTACCATCAACAGCTACCTGATAAGCATAAGTAGCCAGCTTTCTTGAATGATTAAACCTAATTTTTTTCAAGATACTAATTAGTTGAAAGAACATAATTTGAAAGTCTGTCTTAAATTTCAAGGAATGTCTTTCATGTCTTTGTTGTCTGGCACCAGGAATCACACAAATATCACCTAAGCAGGGCCCTGATGTCTCTCTTCATTAGAATCTTTTGATTCTCTGGGAAAACAAAAAGGGAGAGGGGGAAGGAAGGGGTAAAAGATAAGTGATGAGATTAAGGGAAAAGCAACTCTTTCATGATTAAAGGCTAAACTATTTTAAAATATTTTCCTTTTTAAAAAATCCCATTTTTGTGATAATTTCTTAGTTGTATCCAACTGGATGAGGTTTCTCATTGCCATCTTGTGACCTACACATTTAAGTTTGCCTTTCTGTAAAAATAATTACTTAAAAGAAACAAGCAAAAAAGAGCTAAGTAGATTTTTTTAACTTAAAGGCAGATTTATTTGTAGTGTTGGTAGTCTCTGATCTACAGTAAGGCTAGATGTAGTATAAAGAACTGAGTCAGGAGCCCTATGTTACCTTAGGCTACTCATTTAACCTCTCTCTGCTTCAGTGTCCTCATTTGAATCATACATGAGGACATTTTTTTATGGGTGTGTGTACATGATGTATCTCCACATTCTCTTCATATATATATATACACACACACACACACACACACACACACACACACACTCCCAAGAGAATGTACATTCTTTAGAATTTCAGTGATTATCAGACATCTCAAATTAGAAGTTTGGGAGTTATCTTATCCTTAACATACCTGAAGTAAAAAAAAAGAACCCAGTCCTCTTCCAATTTTACCATTTTTGGGGGGCGGGGGGCAAGGAAGCAGATGGAATTCAGTGACTTACCTAATCACATGGTCTCACAACTAGTAAGTATCTGAAGTTGGATTTGAACCTAGGTCCTTCTGACTCCAGGGACTGGTGTCATCTAACCACCCCTTCCCTCTTCTTTTGAAAGCATCACCTTTAATTCAGATTTCCAGTTTTGCAACTTCATCTTCATCCTAAATTCCTCACATATTTCCAACCCTATATCTTACCATTTGCCAGATTTTGCCATTTTTACCTCTATAACATCTTTTTCAACCCTTTCTCTTTTCTTAAATGGCTACCACTTTAGTTCAAACTTCTCTCACCTCATGCCTAGGTTATTGCTAACAAGGTCTCTGACTCATCTTCAAACAATCCAGTTCATTCAGTATAGAACTACAAAAATAATTTGCCTTAAATGAAGATTTAATCATGTCACTTCCCCACTTACAGTCCAGCAACTCCCAATTCCCTCTAATATTAGCAATATAAATTCTCTTAAACTTTTGGAGATTTTTACAATCAGACCCTATCTTTCCAATTTTATTCTATGTAATATCATTCCCATTTTTAATAACCTTGAGAAAGCAACCACTCTCTTACACACAGGATCTTATCTCCCATCTCTATGTCTTTGAACTGTCTGTCTCTCATGCCTAAAAGTTACTCCTTCATAATCACCTCATATACATTACCCTTTCTTCCTTTAGGATACAGTACAAACATCATCTTCATTACCATCCCCCCTCCCCCAAAATCCCACCATTCTCTCTCTCTCTTTCTCTGTACATATGTGCATATGTGTATATATATATATATATATATATGTGTGTGTGTGTGTATGTGTGCATGTGTGTGTATCTTTATATATACATATGTTTAGTAACATATACAGTAGCATAGCTAGCCTTGTTACCAAAATTTATAAGATGAATTTTCATTTCTGACACATACTGGCTAGTTGACCCTGAGTAGATCTCTTATATACTTTTTTTTTTAGGTTTTTGCTAGGCAATGGGGTTAAGTGGCTTACCCAAGGCCACACAGCTAGGTAATTATTAAGTGTCTGAGACCAGATTTGAACCCAGGTACTCCTGACTCCAGAGCCGGTGCTTTATGCACTGTACCACCTAGCTGCCCCATCTTATATACTTTTAACACTATAAGATTATAGTAATATTATATATACTAATATACTATATACTAATACTATATGACTTTTTAATACTATAATACTATAAGACTCATAGTTGCAAAGATAGTGCCAACCTGCTTTGACTGAAACAGTTCCCTCATCCAGAAGTTCCCCTATATCAGTGAAATCACAAGTCTGGTCTTTACCCTTTTTCTATCATCTTTAGTTTTATTATGTATCTACTTATATGGATACTACTCTTCCCTGATAAAATGAAAGTTCTTTGAGAGTTTCATTATTTGTGTTCTCAGTGACTACTATGTTGGGTATATAATAGGTACTTAATAAATGCCTATTGATTGTATGATCACTTTATTTTTACCATTGTTTATCTAGCATGTAACATTAGACAATGTACATAATAGGTATACATTAGATATTTGTGAAATTTAGTTGAGTATAACCCTAAAAATTAGGTAATTTAAATGAAAATGAAGGAGTGCTTTCCAATAAATGCAGAATAAATGAATGAATTCAAAGGTATTATAGATTTGGCAGAAAATCTCCAGTTATATCTTAAATGCTTTGGACTAAAAGAAAAGGCATTTTATCAGATACTATCTTCCTCCTGACCCTGCTAATTTTAAATCTAGTTATTTTAAGGAATATTTCATCCATGCCTAGGATTCACCCATCAAAATTATGGTTTATGGTGACTAATACATTTCTAAGAAATTCTATTAAGTTTTAACAAATTTTTTAACATGATAATGTTACAAGTATTGGAAGAACTGACTAAAGAGAAGGGAAGCTTGAATTCCTGCTTTAGGTTTCCAATCCTATGTAAGACACAACTTTTTTATATCTCGATTTATTAGCTTTTGTAAAATATGGGCAATGGCACCTCCTCTTTTACATTTCTTCAAAGAGGCAGATAAAATCACATCTGTGAATTTATGAAGTTCTTTTCTGAGAGGTTCCATGTACTACATTAATATTGTGAAGTTTAACATGCACATTTAAAAGGGGGATTTCATGTTAGGATTCTGAGTCTGTGATTGCTTCTTTATAGGAGATATAAACAGTACCAAGTATATATTTGATATCCTTCATTCAAAGACTTCTAGACTGTATGGAACCCTGAAAGCATTATGCCTCTGGTCCTGCACATCAGTTGCCCAAACAGAGGTTTCCTTTCAAATTCTTTTCCTGCAACACATTTAATTCAAAACTTTACCAATGTCTTGCTCTCTAGCCTACACTAAATAGTACAGTACATAGATGGAGCTATGCTTCCCTCAAGGTGATAACTTTCTCCATCTTTTCAGACTCTAAGCTCTTCACAGTTACTTTTCCTATGCATCAATACTAACCCATAGTTTTTTGGGAGTTTTTTTTGGGGGGTGGGGAATCCTCTCAATGTGGTATTTCTTCATTTACCTTCTAAGGATATATAAGTTGTTTTTAATTCTTAAATATACCTTTGGTGATTTATTCTCCTTATTATGGCAAGTGGTCATTGGTAATATACTACTTAATAATACTTACTGTGTATCTTTCCATTGTCTTTTGGAATATTGTTTTTGTGAGATCATGTTCCATAATTCATTGCCATATAGCATCAACCAGAGAACACTAGTATCAAAGAGCTGGACCTGATTTGTTTTTGTTTTTTTAGTTTTTGCAAGGCAAATGGGGTTAAGTGGCTTGCCCAAGGCCACACAGCTAGGTAATTATTAAGTGTCTGAGGTCATATTTGAACTCAGGTACTCCTGACTCCAGGGTGATGCTCTATACACTGCGCCACCTACCAGCCCCTGGACCTGATGTTTCTGGTCCCTTCCAATCAAGGGTGCATTTATAATGTTTAAAAACTAGTTCTCAATGAACTCTAAGTGAAGATAGAAACATATTGTTTTTTTCCTTTTATTTTTCTTGCTTTTTTCCAACATGGCTAATATAGAAATATGTTTTTTTTCATGATTCCACATATGGGTACCATATTACTTGCCTTATCAATCAGGGGAAGAGAGGAGAAAAATTCAAAACTAAAATTTTTTAAATGAATTTAAAAATTTTTTAAAAATAAAAGTTAACCCTACAAAAATACATGAAATAATTTTAAATTTAATCTCATTTTCTTCAAAGTATAGATAATCAATAAAACAATAATTCAAACTCTGATTATAACATTTGATAATTTTTGAGGTATAAATAATCACGAAGCACAAGATATCTATGGCAAGTCCTTAGTTCTAGTTCTCAATAGTGTAAACCCATGAACTTCAAACAATGAGCAGATTAGGATCATTAGAAGTAATATATAATTTACTAAACAGACTCTAAGTAATCTCATCTTCCTACTAAAATCTGTTCAACATAAAATTCCCTGATAGAATATATGTTGTTTCAAGAGTAGGGATTATTTTATTTTATTTTTTGTATTTCTATCTTCTAAATTTAGCATAATATCTGGCATATGGTAATCACTAATAACTGTGATTGATTAGTATATATCTTAGATATTTTATATGGATGTATAAATGGATATTTATCAAGTTATCTATCTGTTAAAGTTAGCTACAAGTTAATCTAGACAATTGTATTTTTCCATTCTTTGGTTTTTTTAAGGTGTGGCTGTTTAGATTGAGGATCTCTTTCCTATTCCTAAGGATTTCATCAAGGAGTCTATAAAATGCTTTAGGATTCCATTTAATTGTTGTCACAATACTGTATAGCAAATAGGGACATTTAGAAAACTTTATCATTGGGGAAGCTAGGGGGCACAGTAGATAGAACATCAGCCCTGGAGTCAGTAAGACCTAAATTCAAATCCAACAGACACTTAAAAATTACTTAGCTGTGTGACCTTAGGCAAGCCACTTAACACATTGCCTTGAAAAAAAAATTTTTTAAAGGAAAAATAAAACTTTGTCCTTAATAAGGTACCCTTTAAAAGTTTATTGATAGCTTTTATTTTTATATCACAGTCATGTTTGGTTATAATTCTCCTCACCACTCATCTGCTTGAGCCTTCCTTAGTAAAAAAAAAAAAGATATTAAGCAAGCCAGTCTACATTAACATACTATGCATCATTCTGCAGCCATAGTACCCCTCCCCACTTAACTGCCAAAGAAAGGAGGTGCCCTTTGTCATCTAATATCTGGGATTAAATCTGTTTATTTAAATTATTCAAGAACTTTCCTTTGCTTTAGTTTTACTTTTAATTTACTTTATTGTAATTATTGTGTACATTGTCCTTCTGATTCTAATTACTTCATTCTCTATCAATTCATTCTTCCCAAATTTCCCTAAATTGCTCTTATCAGCCTTTATTTTAGAACAGTCAATAAACATTTAAGTGTCAGAGACATAAAAGAGGGCAAAAGACAACCACTGCTCTTAAGAATCTCATAGTCTAATGGGAGGGGTAACATGCAAACAAGTACAAATAAATAAACCATGTACAGGATAAATTAGAAGTGATCAATAAAGGTAAAGCAATAAAATCAAAGGATTAAAGGTGTTAGAGATGAAATTTTAGCTGGGACTTAAAGGAAGTCAGGAAAGTCAGAAGAAGGATATGAGGACATGGCACAATTTGTTCAGTCACTCACCACTAGATGGATAACCAGGGAAAAAAACCTACCAACAAAAGTATAACATAAATATTTCAATAGATATGGGACCTTTCTGTCTTTGACCTGATATATGTAATATCTGTGTTTGTATCTGTGTATATATCATAGTGGGATTACTGGATCTAAGCATATGAACAGTTTAATGACTTTTCTCACATAATTTCACTGCTTTCCACAAGGTCAACTAGTTCACAGCTCACAAAAGTATATTAGTGTTCCTTTCTTTCTCAGATCATTCTAATATTGACTGCCTACCATCTTTTATCATCTTTGTTACTTTGAAGGGAATGAGATGAAATCTGTCCCTTTTATCTGAAATGAGCTCCCTCCTCACTTCTGCATCTTTAGCTTCCTTTTAAAGTTCAGCTCTGTTGCCACTTTTTCCATGGAGACTTTGTACTTAGTACTTTCCCCTTAGGAGCTGTATATATATTTTATACCTTCAGTAGAATGTAAAATCTTTGAGGGAAGAGATTGTTTCATTTATTTATTTTTTTTTAGGTTTTTGCAAGGCAAATGGGGTTAAGTGGCTTGCCCAAGGCCGCACAGCTAGGTAATTATTAAGTGTCTGAGATCAGATTTGAACTCAGTTACTCCTGATTCCAGGGCTGGTGCTCTATCCACTTAGCCACCCCGAGATTGTTTTATTTCTAAATTGTGTCTCAGGTGCCTGGTACAGAACCTTGTACATAGGTAGGCACTTATAAGTATTTATTAGATAAGATTAGATATGTTTGCATTTATATCAAGTAGTCCTTTTGTTGTTATTCTATGCTGAAAATTTTTCACAACTCTAGTGAATACCATAAATAAATGAATAATGAATACATATCAATTGATGTCAACATCACAAATAATTCTTTCAAAGGAGCTAGTAGCTATTTTAAACTAATATTGAAGAGTATCATATTGTTATATCTGTTTCTTTTACAGTTGTGTTGCCTCTACAAATAATTCCTCAATGTTATGATTTGAGAACATTATATGAATTAAAATAATAATGTAACTATTTACTTTACATTCTAGTTGTGATATTTAAACTGAGATAAAAAACATTTGTATAGTCAATATCACTAAACATTTATTAAGTATCCACTATGTACCAGTAATCATACTAAGTTCTGGGGATACAAAAAGAGAAAAATATGGTCTCTGTCCTCACGGAGATCATAATCTAATAATATGACACGTGTTTGACTTAAGAGAAAATTTATCTTTTTTCCCAAAAGTTCATCTATTTTTTAACATTCATCCATACGCATATGTATAGTTTTAAGTTACAAATTTCCTTCCATCTTCCCTTCCCATACTACCTCCCCTCAGCAGGGAACAGTCAGGTTAACATTGTTTGTACATATTTGTGATAAATATATTTACAAATTAGTCACTTTTGGTATAAACAATTAGGATTAAGGGAAAGAGATACATAAGAGATCATTTTTATAAATTTTTATAATTTTCTGAAGGGTTCTGAAGGATTTTTTTTTGCTTTTGTTTGTTTTGTTTTGTTTTTCTTCCTTTGGATGGAGATAACATTGTCCATAGTTGATCTAAAATAGTTGTCCTAACTCTCTGAACTGCTGAGAGGAGCTGCTTCCATCAAGGTTGATGATCTCACAATCTTGTTGTTAATGGGTACATTGTTCTCTTGGTTCTGCTCCCTTCACTCAGCATCAGATTCTGTAACTCATTCCATGCTTCTCTAAATTCCAACCATTTCTTATAAAACAATAATTTAGCCCTTCCCCAAATGATGGGCATCCCCTCAATTTCAATTCTTTTCCACTACAAAACAAAAAAAAAGCTGCTATGAATATTTTGGAACATGTGGGACTTTTCCCCTTTTTTATGGTTTCTTCTGGATATTGGCCTAGAATTAGAATTGCCAGGTTAAAGGGAATACGCATTTTTATTGCTCTTTGGGCATAATTCCATATTGCTCTCCAGAAAAAGTTTTATTCCTAGCAGTTTTATCATTCAAAGCCTTTTTGTCTTCCATAAATAATAAATTTTGTTTTCCATTCTTATAAATTAGTTGAGAAAACAAAGAAACTTCTTATAACTATACAGAAGATTGGTGTTTTTCATGCACACATACTATATTGGATATGTATACATGTATATCTAGTATATATGTATGTATATACTTTTTAAACTTAACTCCTGCTTTTGCATGTATACCTAAAATAATACTTGATTTTTCATAAAAAATAATCTTTTTTGTTTTGAAAAAGCAAAAGGAAAACCAAAATTTAAATAATCAAATTAAGACCTATTATTAATTACAGATACAAAAGTTCTGGGATAATGGGTAGATTTCCCAAATGAGAAATGGCTATTGCTAAGCATGCTGAAATAAGAAAAGAATTTTTGCTGAAGCTTTTAAAGTCTTACTTTCTATAAGTATAAAATCTTTATTATGCTCATTTTCCACTAGAGGGGAAAAACTCATGCCACTGACTTAACCTTCCTATTTCATATGCAGAAGTTTCATAATTGATTGAGTTGTTATAATTTTCCTTACTCTTTATTCCTAGAATTTTATTCAGAACATCTGATATATCTCTTTTCAACTGATATTCTGTTTTCTTACTTTATGGATCTGTAGTTACTCATAATATGTAACATGAGTAATTTCCCTTTTAGATAGATCATTTGTGGTTATCTCCAATGACATTTTCATTTCATAGTGTGCTTTTAAAATGGAAAAGTTAAATGACTTACCCAGGATCATTATCCAGGAAAATATCAGAACCAACAGTGAACCAAGATCTCCAAACTCCAAATTGCATGTAATTTCTACTATATTACACTCCTTTTTCTTTTAAATTATTTTTAATTTTCAGTTTTAAATTCTCTTCTTTTCTCCACCCCTTTCCCCTATCCGTCAGAAAAGCAAAAGAAACAATACTTATTATTCATATGAAGTAATTAAAAAACAGCATATTGTGAAAAAAAGCAAAAAAAAGAAAAAATATGCTTCAATCTACATTGAGCTTCATTTACTTCTTTCTGGAGGTGGATAGCATTTTTTCATTATGAGTCATTAGGAATTGACGGCATCATTGTATTCATCTGAATAGCTAAATCTTTCACAGATGTTCATTGTTATAATATTGCTGCTACTAAGACTCTCCTGGTTCTGCTTACTTCACTTTGAATCAGCACAAACTTCCTTTTTCTGAACCTATCATCTCAATTTCTTGTAGCATTAAACTATCACAATAAAATACAACTTATTCATTCATTCCCTGATTTGCTGGATATCTCCCCCCCCCCCAATTTTATGATTATTTGCTACTTCAAAAAGAGCTACTGAATTATTTTTTTGTTCTTTGAGCTCTTTGTGGTATGGGCCTAATACTGGGTCAAACGAGATGCAGTTTTGGGCATAGTTCCAAATTCTTTTCGGAATGATTGGACTAGTTTACAATTCCACCAATAGTACAGTCTACTAGACTTCCCTCAAAGATTCCATCATCCTCCCTGGTTTTCATACTAGCACAAAAATAAGTATTTTTCTGAGGTTTTAGAAGTCTGCATAATATCCATTCTCTTCCTTTTAAGAGAGTGCTACAATTGATTTTTCTCTGTCTCTACAAGCATCAGTCCTGTGAAAAGATGTCTGTGTCTTCCTAAAATAAGACAAATGAAATTTATTCTGTGCTTTTAAAAAAATAAATTCTATGAAATAGAAATTTACTATTTTATATAAAATCCTTTTCCAATATTCAGAGGATGTGGCAATGTTCATTTTATTTGGTGTTTAAATTATGAGCAAAAAATTAATTTTAATTTAAAATAGGTTAATTTTAAATAAATAAATGAGACAAGAATTCTTGCTAGAGAGAATTTTCTAGATCCCAGCTCTGGGCCATTTGAAGGCTAGAATAAACTTAACTTGCATTATGATCAAGACCTCTCTTTTCCCCTATTAGCAGATACTAACCAGATATTCCTGGACCAAAACTACCCATTTAGAATCTTAACACATCTTCATTGGTTTGGTTTCCCAATTGGCTCATGGAAATTAGGAAAATTAGGGAATTGGGGAAAACATGAATCTTTGACTTGGCAATACAAAAGTAAATCACACAATAATTTTTAGGGACTTAAGAGAGGGAAGATGCACAGTCCTAGGCTTGTTATATCAGTGGCAATAACTCCTCAGATAAAAACTATTCGTGAGTTAGATCAGCAAATTTTGTCTACAATTTTCACTGAGAGGGTTTTCAATGTCACTTATCTCTAATGCATTCTCTATATAGTATTCAAAATAATTTTCCTAAAATACAACGAATCTGACCATGTTACCCTCCTGTTCAAAGGCCTTCCATGGCTCCCTTTTGTCTCTAAGATAAAATGCAAATTCCTCAGCCTAGAGTTAAAATCTCCTACTTCCTGGCATCAGCTTGCTTCTTTAGATTTTTTTTCCTATATTACTTGCCCTCAGGTTCTCTAAGTTCCAACCAGTCAGGTATGTATTTATTAATTTTTAACTGTATTAAGCATAGCCCTCAGCACTTGAAACAGCTAAATTATTCAATTCAATAATAAATATAACTTATTTCAATGCCTTGAACATAGTAGGAATTTAATCAGTGCTGGCTAAATTGAACTGATGTACTGATGAAGATACTTATTCAGGCCTCCAGGTCCAAAAGCATCTATCAACCTACTTTATCATGCTAATTCTCTTACAGAGACATCTTCTTCCCTTGTTGTGGAAAAGGAAGGATAAACTTCAATAAGTATTACATGGGCAACTTGGTAGCACATTAGATAGAGTTCTGGTCCCAGAGTCAAGAAGACTTATTTCCCTGAGTTCAAATATGGCGTCAGACATTTACTAGCTGTGAGATCCCGCTAAAGTCATTTAATCCTGTTTGCTTCAGTTCCTCATATGTCAAATGTGCTGGAGAAGGGTCTTTCCCAAGATAATCCTAAACAAACAGAGTAATAAAGAGTTAGACATGACTGAAAAGTGACTGAACAAATATTTCATGTGAAACAAAAACTTATGAAAACTTTTTGAACAGATTGCTCTTCATCACTATACATCTACTGAACATGATTTGATTACAAAAGGATATGTCAAAACACATAATATGTAATGTGGAACATTGTGATTCTTAGAATAGTCAAACAACAATCTTTGAATTATGGGTCAATAACTTCATGGGAGGTTTACAGACAGATTAGCAACACTGAACTTTAAGATTATAAGCTCATAGATTTAGATTTGAAAGGTACTTGAAAAGCCACCTAGTCCAATGTCATCATTTTAACATGAGGAAGTTGAGGTTCAGGAGAGCAGGTGACTTTTTCGGGATCAAATAGTTTTCAAAGTGTCTAAAGGAGAACACAAACTCAGGTCTTCCTAACTCCAAATCTTACTTTTTTTCTGTTGTATTTCTGTTGTTATGGTGGTTGAAGCTCTCAAGATATAGGTTGTTTTATTTTACATTTCCTGTACATTTTTTCAAATGATTATTAGCAATTTATGTTTGTGAAAAATTTCTCTTCATATCTTTTGACAGTTTATTGGTTGTGGACATTTACTTAAATTTTTTTAGGTTTTTTTTTTTTTTTTTGCAAGGCAAATAGGGTTAAGTGATTTGCCCAAGACCACACAGCTAGATAATTATTAAGTGTATGAGGCCAGATTTGAACTCAGGTACTACTGACTCCAGGGCCAGTGCTCTATCCACTGCACCACCTAACTGCCCCATTTACTTAAATATTTTTTAAATCATTGGCAAAAAACCTTTTATACTATCCTTATAAGAAAAGATAAAGAAATTGGTCCATATGTCAGGATGATAATATTATGTGGATATTCAGAACTGGCTGAATGGCCAAACATAATCTTATTTGGAAGGAGGCCTCTAGTAGAGTTCCTCAATGCTTTGTGCTTGTTGCTAGATTATCAAATGCTTTTATTAATGATTTGCAAGTATGGATATTTACATGGATGACATGATTAACAAATTTGTAAATCGAACAAATCTAGAGATAGCTAACATGTTCCATGACAGCAAGATCTCAAGAAACTATTGGAATAATTATCTTGATCTAAACTAATGCAATAAAATTGAGTAAGGATAAAGGTAAAGTTTTGGCCTTAAGTTCTAAAAAGAATTTTCACAAATACTGATGGGAGAGAAGCAGAGCTTATTGAAGGTCATCTGAACTGTTCATCTGAAAAACTGGGGGAAAGAGAGATCTGTATTCACTGAGTCAACAGTGTGATATAGCATCCAAAAATCTAATGTAGCTTCAGGCTAGTTTGAAAGAGACATTGGTTAGAACAAGGGAAGTGATAGTTCTGCTGCATTTTGCCATAGTCAGAACACATCTTTCCCTATTGGATTTCCAGTTGGAAGAGATCTATCTAGACCAGGGGGTGTCAAATTCTCTCTTATGTGGCCAGAAAAACCCCTGAACAGGACTTGATCCAAATTAAAATGTAATTGAGAAATGTTTAAACAAAATAAATAAAAATAAAATGTGCATAATGTTAATTTGTGGTTCTCTGAGTCAGCACATAATCTTCAAGGATCTGCTTCATTTGAGTTTGATACTATTGATCAAGACCAATTCACTCATTTTGCAGATGGACAAAGAAATGATTGGTTCAAATCCAGCCTCAGACATTTATTAACTGTGCAAGTCACTGAACTGGGCAAGTCACTTAACCTTGTTTGCCTCAGTTTCCTGATCTAGAAAATGAGCTGGAGAAGGAAATGGCAAACCACTCCAGTATCTTTGGCAGGAATATCCTAAATGGATTCACACATGATTGAATAACAAAAGTTAGTTCAGGAGCAGATTCAATTGTCAAAATTTGGTTCTTTGACTTCAAAACTTATGCTTTTGCCTTGCTTTTGGATTCCATATCTTTTTTTTAAATAATTTTTTTGGAGGCAGTCAAGGTTAAGTGATTTGCCCAGGGTTACATAGCTAGTAAGTTTATGAAAACAGATTTGATGCCAGTACTGGTACTCTATCCACTGTACCACCTAGTTACCTCAATGGTACATCTCAAGAAAACTACAGAACATCCTAGAGGAGGTTAGAGGAATATCTCCAAGATGTTTGAAGAGCCTTGAGAAAAGCCTTAAGAGAAACATCATATTTTTCCTCAAGTATATAAATGCTTTCATGTGTAAAAAGGATGGGAACTATATTGGTTATTGCAAGAGAGCAGAATTAGTAGCAGTAAGCAGAAGGTGCAAGAAGCAACTTGGGAAGTCAAAGATACAATAAAACTTGAATGAACTGCTGCATAACAGAAAACAGACAGAAGGAATGACCCAAAGATCATAATCAGAATTCTTTTCTTACAGAAAAGATAATAAAAGAGACTTCTCCCTCTCTATACAGAACTGCTGGGCTACAAGGACAGAATCAGGCATATAGTTAAATATGCTAACTGTACTGTTATTAGAGAGAAATCTGTTGCAGGTGGAAGAAGTTATTGATAAGTGATATCAATATAAAAAGGACAAAAAGCTTTCATACAAGCAAAAAATAGAATGGAATGAACCATTCACTAAAGATCTTCAAAGAAAAACTTTATACCTCTTGATGAGTAAGTCAATGGGATAGATATGAATACACACACATATTTAAGTATAGGTAGAGTCATTGAGATGCCATCAAACTCTGAGATTCTATGGTTCTTAAAACTTAATTTAGTTCTAATTCTCCTATGAAAGATTATGTTAAGAAAGTCACTTCTCTTTTCTGTACTTTAACTTCCTCATTTACAAATTGACTAAATTGTCTTTAAAGTCTAAGATTCCCTAAATCTCTAAAATATGAGTTCAAAATGTACTTTCAAAATTATTTGGGAGAGAAGAACTACTATAATCTTCATCTGAGATGATTTCTCCTTAAAGGGAAAATATTATTAATGTAATTATAGATAAAACACTATTTATATCTGGAACTTCCAGATTGGGAAGTGAGGGAGAGGAGGAGAGAAAGAGACAGACAGAAAAAAGAAACAGACTAGTGGGGGGGGGGGAAGGACCTGGGGAAAGGTACAATAAAATACAAGAAAAATTCTCTCCTTTCCCCTTCTATTGCATTAATGTCATCTGAAGTATCTCTGCCCTTGTTGGATGTCAGCTACTAGCTCCTCTCGTGAAACAGCTTGTGCTTGCTTCCTGGGAATTTTACAAGAGTTGCTGTTCTTTATACAAGAGAAGAACAATAGTTTGAATCCAAAATGGGGAGGCTGAAATAGTAAGAGAATTTTTAAGATGAAGAAAAGCCAAAATAAAATAATAAAGCTAATGGGTGTATGTATGTATGTATAAATGTAAACAATCCATATCCACGGATAGATGTGTGTGTGTGTGTGTGTGTGTGTGTAAAAATACATAAAGCACATGCCTATACATAAAAATATGAATATACACACATTCATATATATGTCTGTGTGTAAAATGATTCTCTTACTGTTCCTCCTGAATGAATCTCCATTTCTCATTTCCATGTCTTTGCATTGGCTTTCGGTGTCTAGAACTCATTCTGCTTTATCTCTGCTTCTTCAGGCTTAGCATATAAGGCACCTTCTCCATAATACTTTTCCTGATCTTCTCATCTGCTTAGTGCCTCCCTCCTATTCCTGACAAAATCCTACCCTGTATATATTTATTATGTTTTTACTAATAGCGCATTTTATTTTCTCCAGCTAGATTATAAATTTATTGAGTTTAGGTAGTAGATACTTTTGTCTTTATAATCCCAACAACTTGCATTGTGCCATGGTAGAAACTTGATAGACTTTCTTGTACTTCTACAAGTATGAGTTGGGCTAAATGTCCATTGGCCCTAAAAGTCTTTTAGCTATTATAACATTTTCTGTCTATGAAAAGTCAAATTCCTTTTAGGTTGTTATAATGGGGAAATGAGGGCCAAGTAGGTGGACAGAGCACTAAGGTTGGAATCAGGAAGACTTCAAATCTGACCTCACAAGCAAGTCACTTAATCCTATTTGCCTCAGTTTCCTCATGTGTAAAATGATTTGGAGAAGGAAATGGCAAACCACTTAAATATCTAAGTCAAGAAAACCCCTTAATAAGGTTATGAAGGGTCACCTTGGCTGAAATGACTCAATAGCAAAAAATGGAGAATGAAAGACTTGTAGACTAATTTCAAAAGCAATCTTTGATTTTAATAACTATTGTTTGTTGTGGCAGTGATTTCTTTGTTACTTTAATATATTTATAAGGTTTGGGTATAGAAGAGATGGCATATTATGGTATGTGATAATCATGTTTCAGGATAAATCTCATTTACCATAACTTGAGTACAGACCTCCCAAAAGTTATCTAGTCCTCCTTTTCCCTCATTGATCCCTTAGCAGCTATGTTGCTCACACTAATTTTGTTGGACAAGTATTCCCCTAACAAACTTAGAATATTCAGAAAATTTAACAAACCTAATTACTGGAATGTAGAAGGCCATCTTCCAAAATGATGCACGTTTAAAATTTTCTCCAGTTCTGTTATGTGCATAGTTGGTTAGCATGTCACTAGTATACCAATTTAGTGTGGCTGCAAAATAACATTTTTGAGACCATTAAATTTCAGTATAATGTAAATATGTGAAGTTCAGCCACATAAACTGACTGTTAAGCAGGGACTTACTATCACGAATGTTGCTTTATTCCCTTTTTGCCTTATCATATATTTTACCTGTGTTGGGTTTTCTGCATTCTATGTGTCTTAGCCCCTCTGGATTCATATTATCTTGCTGAAAGAAATAAAACTAAACAAAATATCATGAAAGATGCATTTATTATTTCTACCAATTGCATTTTTATTGTTTAACATCTTCAGCCTGCTTGGCAGATTAGATTAAGTGAACACAGGGCTCTGAATTATTTCCCTGATGGCAGCTATTTCTGTCAGACAAGGACCCAGCAGGACATATATACAAAAGATCAGATGGTGATTGTCCATTTATTGGCCATTTATATACCATACAGTTGGATGAATAGAGTGTGAAATATGATATATAGCTACAAAGTTCCTGCCCCACCCCCAGTAGTGTTCAAGTTTAGAAATAAGAGAAAGATGGGGATAATCAGGGACAAAAATGGAACTCGCAAGGAGTTTCTCAAGAAAAGGAAGTCTAAATTGAAGCAGGAGAGGGGAAGTTGGTGAATAGAGAGATAATGAGGGCCAGTAACAGTGAAGTTTATCTTGGGGTTAATGCAAGAATTTTTTCCTGTGGCAAATTTTTTCATTGTGGCATGAATTTTTAAAGGGTGAAATGATTTCCATATTTCAAGGATTCATGGTTTCCTGACTTTGGGGACTGCCTTTCCTAAGGCAGAATTAGTAACCCTTGTACAACAGAGTCTTACTGAATTGTAGTAGCTGAAAAAATGATCACAGTGTGTAGCCAACTTGCAGATAAACATTTTGGAACTTAAGTAGAATGGTTGTCAGTTGTGAGCCTTTCATTGGACCCACATTTGTAGCTTTTCCAGACTAGTATGAAATTTGTCAAAAATGTATTTTGCTTATAAAACCTTCAGAAACTAAAGGTCAGGTCTATACCATGATGAAATATTAGAATGGGACTCTAAGTGAAGGAGAGGTACAAGTTATCAGAAAAAAATCAAGTTTATAGTTTAATTAATTTACTTAGCTAATATTTAGCTAAGTGAGGAGGTAACAGAGTACCCCTATATGCATGACATGGTAATATATTAGCAATTGTCACCATTCTTTCTACTTCTTTAGCAAAACATCATAAGACCAATGGGTTATAAGCCATAAAGTCAGTATTCCACAAGGCAGTGACCTAAGCCAAAGAACTATCAGGAAGTTTCAATCTCTAGCAGAGGAAAAGGGCCTGGAATAGTACCTTCCACATGTTCACTATTTTATAAATAGTGGTAGAATTGAATTAATTCTGCTTCCTAATTTCTCTTGTTTTATAATTTTAACAGTAGTACATTTCTACATTGCTTACTTGTAGTACTGTATTAAAATTTCTTTAATTTACCATCCTTAGGATACTCTAGTCATTAAAATAGTCATATTAATAGAATTATATCTACCAAAAGGAATGACAAAGTTCCAAAGACTATGTCATTGTTGTTAAGTCATTTTAGTTATGTCTTACTCTTCAGGATGCCATCTGGGATTTTCTTGGAAAAGATAACAGAGTAGTTTGCCATCTCCTTTTCCAGCTTATTTTTTTAACAGATGAAAAATGGAGGCAAACAGGTTTAAATGACTTCTCATATATATCTGAAGCAAGATTCAAAATAAGGAACATTAGTCTTCCTGATCTCAGGTCCTGTACTCTATTCATTATGACACCTTGAATTAGAATAAAGAAAAATAAAGACTTAGTATTTTTAAACAATAGCTGATCAAAGAATTTGTTCAAAGGAATTTTGTGAAGCTCAAATGAATTGACCTATTTGAAGCTGCCTTAAAATGCTACTAAATGCTAACTGCCTGTGCTCTCTTCCCTTCTCCCTCTAAACCAAGGGTGGGGAATGACTGGCCCATGGGCCCTATAATCATTTAGTCTGGTATAGTCATAGCAACCAAAGATGGGACTTAACATTCAAGAAATCTAAAAGCTTTTTGGGGGTGATTTAAATAAATGTTGACCAAATATAGTAGGCTAATTTTTAAATTGATAATTTTGTATGACCTACAAAGGATGTTATAAATATCCAAATGGCCCTTAGCAGAAAAAAAAAAGGTTCTCCACCCCTTCTCTAAAGTATATTTATTATTTGGTCATCTCATCAAGTCCTATGAATTCAGTTATCTCAATAAGCAGATTTTCAGATTTACTAATTCAGTCTTAATCTCTCTCTAAACCTTATCTTCAATTGTCTGTTACACATCTCAAACTGGATGTCTCATAAACATTTTAAACTGAATATATTCCAAACTGAATTTATTCTATTTCCATCTTCCTAACCCTTACATCTTCCTAACTTTCCTATTACTATGGAAGACACCACTATCCTTCCAGTTACCCAGACTCACAACTAAGATGTCATCAACTCATTCTCTCTCTCCCACTCTATCTAAATTGTCTCCAAATGTGGCTTGGGCCTTTTGTAACATCTATTATTTACACCTTCATCTCTTCTCTGGCACCATCATCACCCTGGTGCAATGCCTCTCACCTGAAACCTAGACAATTACAACAGCCTACTGGTTAGTCTCCCTGCCTCAAATCTCTTTTCCCTCCAATTCATCCTCCATTCAGCTGTCAAATTAATCTTCCTAAAGTGCAGACTTTACCATGTCACCTTTCTATTCTATAAACCTCAGTGGCTCTCTATCATTTCCAAGATCAAATATAAAAGTCTCTTTATAGTTTTTTTAAAGGACTTTATAACCTGTCCCCCTCCAAGCTTTCTAGTCTTCCTCTTCCTTATTTTCCTTTACATACTCTGTGATCTAGTGCTACTTCTTTCTTGTAGAAAACCCTGTCTTCCAGCTCCAGACATTTTCACTGGCTTTCTTCTATGGCAGGCATTCTCTCTTGCTCAATAATGCTTCCTGCATTCCTTAAAATTTCACCTTCTATAAGAAGCCCTTTTTGATCCCCCTTAATGCTTGTGTCTTCACTCTGTTTATCTCCATCTTGCCCCCTAAATATAAATATATATGTATATATCTATACTATACAGTGTGTATATATGTAAGGTGTGTATGTGTGTGTGTGTGTGTATATGTATGTGTATCTTGTTAGTACATAGTTGTTTTCCTTTGGTCTCTTCCATTAGACTAGAAGCTTCTTGAGAGCAGGGACTGTCTTTTGCCTTTTGTCATGTTCACAGTTCTTATCATAATGCTTGGTATATAGGAGTGCTTAATAAATACTTTTGATCATTTTTTAATATAAATTAAATGTCAATTTTTTCTTAAAGAAAATTCAAATCCAAAATCTAACATTTTGGTTTAGATTTCCGAAATTTGACTCATGATTCATGTAATTGATGCTTAGCAATGAAGAATTGAAACACAGAAAAACCATTTGCAAAGATCTAAATATAATTTCAAAATACTTAGTCATTTAAAAAAGATCCATTATTTAGAAGATAGTTTCAGGCTCTGCCTTGACCCCAAAAGAAATCCCTGTACTGCCAACTTTCTAGTGATGAGAAAGTCCTGAATATATTTTGTATCTTTATATGCTTCATAAATTTAATTCCACCTTTTATTATTAAAGGCAAAAGATTTCATTGATAAATCCCTGCAAAAATTGTTTCACCATTGTTTCTACACACACACACACACACACACACATAAAAGTTTGCATTCTAGTAAGTTAGCATATGTTCCACTAAATTAGCTATTTTCTAGAAATAAATTAACATTTTTCTTTCTGAGAATAGCATCTGTTCTTTACTACCAACAAAATAAAGATCTAAAATAAGAGGCACCGAAAAGAATAATATGAGTGAATTCATAAAGATTTATCTCTTGCTATTCTCAGATCTCAGTTCTGGTTTTAATGTTCCTGAGTAATCAATAGTAGTGGAATCAAGGGCATTTGATTTCTGCCAGATAAAGGGAACATTTTGGTTGAAGAAAGAAATGGTGAAAAATATATCTCAAAGCAAGTAAGATGATTGTATTGAAAGACTTGTACTTTGTAATATTCTGCCATGCTCATTAGTCATCAATTTACTTAAGAACTGTTTATTAACCATCAACTGTATGGGTAATATGACCTAGATGTTCTTGGGAAAAGCAGAATAAAGTCTACTTTTGAGGGATCTGACATCTATCCATAGAGATCCAAAACATAACTTTGTGAAAGTTTTTGAGAACATTTATATATCAATTAGCTAGCATTTATTAAACACTTGCTGTATGCCTGGCACTTTTGGCAGGTATACACATATTGCTAGAGGAGCTTATACTCTTGATCTGTCAGGAATGGGGAGTAGTAACATCTAGAGAAATAAGAAGGGATCTTCTGAAGAAGCTAGTATTTGGCTTGAGCATTAGAGGGAGCTGAGGATTTTAAGAAGCATGGATAAAGATGAAGAGAGAATCCCAGATTTTGGAGACAAACAGCCTGTTGAAACATATGGAGACCAGGATAGAATGCTGTATCTGGGGAAAAACAGAAGTCAGTCAGTGAGTCTTAAATAAAGAATTTAAGAGAGGAGAGTATCAATTTAAAAAGAGAATAGAAAATTGGTATTATAAGTACTTTATTGATGTGCTACAAGAGAGGGCAGAAAAAAAGATAATTAATTTTGAAATCTTTGAGATGATAAATTATGAGCTAGGTTTTAATAAAGTAATTGAATTAGTAATTATGGACAGTCTTTGTCTTTCACTGATGTCCACTTAATGTCTGAAACTTTTTCAGAAAGTCACTCATATGTTGTGTGAACCATTGAGAGACTACTAGTGAACACCAACAAGATTCACAGACAATGAAAAGGTGTGAATCCCTTACAAATGGTGTCATTGAAAGGAGCAATCACATCCAAGAGATCTCAGATCTATCAAATACATATGCTTAAGAGCTCTGAATTTATAGCTGTGAGTCATTTTTTTTGATTGGCTCTGTATGGAGGGGAAAAAAATTCTATCATGGATGAGTTTCCAGGGATCTTATCAGGGAAAGAGATACACAATAAACTGTTTTTCTTAGGATCATTGACATTAGTGTTCCACAGATGGATAAAAGAAATTTAAAGTGTCAATTCCATTAGAACCTCTTTTATCAATGGGAAAGAAAAAAATAATAGACCTGTCTAATTTTGAGTCAAAATTCTAAAAACAACAGAAGGATGGGGGGAAACTTTTCTGAAGTTACATATGGCCAAGTCTCTAATGGAAGATAAAAAGGAGAATTTGTGGAGGTAGAAAGGGAACTGCTTTCGTAAATCAAGTGAAAAGAAATAGCAAGCACTTAACAAAAGTTGACTCAACCAACTACTCCTTCACTATTCCCATGGAGAGTTGGTCCAAAAATGGCTTTCCATGGAGCTGGCAGAGGTAGGTGGTGAGATAGAATGGGTGACATATAACTGCAACTGAAGAGCCAAGCATAATATTTCCTCCCTCTTCCTATATACACACACCTGGTACCAAGATTCAAGTCTCAAATTTGGTTCTCAATCTTCCACTGATGATTGGAAAAGAGGATAAAGAATGGCTCTTGATTTTGGAAAACTGACACTAAAACACAAGCTATTCACATCCTTTTTCCAATCTGATGAAAAATGAACTAAAATATGAATTGTTTTAAGTTGTAATAATTAGTTATTTGACAAATAGTTTGCTTGGTTTAAAAAAATTCCTGTTCTTTGACCATTTATCTATTGTGGAATGACTTTTGCTTCTATATGTTCTTATTTATTTGTATCAATTCCCTATATGTCATATAATAAACATTTGTTAAAAAAATTAGGAAATTAAATCTTTTGAGATTTTATGTAATCAGGGCAAATTTTCTGCCCTATCTATTTGTTACTTAATCATTTTTCCCCGAGCTGTTTCAAAACTAAATTTATGCCCAAAACATGTGAGAAATGTGTAAAAATGGTTTTTATCACATTATGTTATATAAATTATTAGTGGTTCTGTAAATTTCAATCACTGTTATGCATTTCATACCCCTTATTATCTAATATAATTCATATGGAACATTCTGTCTTTTCAGTTATAGTAAGGCAAGTTGAATGGATTATAAATTCTTCATGGATAGCCATACAAATGACCAGAGTTTGGTTAACTTTTCCAAATAATTGAGGACATGCCTGATTCCACAACCCAGATTATCTTTTGTACTTTTATCCTTAAAGGACAGAGCAATTTTGATTACTACCCCCTATAAATATTTTCATGGAAATTTATCTGACCTACCATGTGGATATCATCCAAAGTAGGCAACTGTGGTTTAATTGATGGAGTAGTGGTGCTAAGAACATATTTTTTTCTCTCTCTCTCTCTTCATATAATGTAAAAAGTCAGTTATAAACCACTTTTGAAGCAGGGAAAGAAAAAAGATTAGGTAATAAATGTATAGATAAGGTAGAAAATTTACCCTCATGACAAAAGATTTAATTTTCTAAATTTTATATATCTATTACATAAGCTAAGAACATATAGTCTCTTTTTTCAAATAATGTGAAAAGTCAGCTGTAAACTGCTATAAAACTATATAGTAGTTACAACTATAAAACACAGTATAAATGTTCTTATGATAAACTTATAGTTGCTGGATACAAATTTTGTAAGTCACTGTTTCTTTTTCTTAATTTTACTGAAAATTTAGTCTATTTTAGATTTTGCATTGTAGCATGTGGTGTGTCTCTTAGATTCTACTTTTTTCCTCCTATAGAGAGTGTTGGCTATGGCTTTTAGAGTTCCCTATACAAATAATAACTTTGGGTAAATTTGAATGATTCATTGGATATATTATTAGTTCTGTTGTCACAACTGTTGGACCAACTGAAATTTTTATAGACTCCAACTTTCTGGGGATCTTATCAACAGCAGATACTTAAATACATGGGAGAGCTAGGTGGAGCAATGAATGGATAGTGCACTGACCTTGGAGTCAGGAGGACAGCAGTTCAAATCCAGTCTCAGACACATGCCACTTACTAGCTGTGTGGCCTTGGGCAAGTCACCTAATATTGAACGCCTTGCATCCAGGGCTATCTCCAATCATCCTGATTCATATCTGGTCACTGGACCCAGAAGACTTTGGAGGAGAAAGTGAGACTGGTGACTTAGCATCGCACCCCTTCACTCAAATATAATTCATGTGCTTGTCATGGCATCATCTCCCTGATGTCAGAGTCTTCTTTGAGGATGAAGGACTAATCATCAAGTACTTAAATGCTAACTGAAAGCATTATTTTTCAGTTTTTTAATAATTTAAAATTTTAATGTATCTATATGGATAATATAAAATAAAATTTCATATTTTATTTGTAAAATGCATATATTTTTTATGTAATTAACATTGTGAATGCCTGGCACATTGGCTTGTACATAAGGAAGAAGAGAAAAGAGTAAACATTAAGTGCTTACTGCATGCTAGGCACTGTGCCAAGTACAAATATCTCATGCCTCATAGTTACCACTCAATATATATTTGTTAAACTAGATGTTTGTGGAATTTTTTTCTTCTCAAAGCTATTCTCTTGCTGATAAATTGGTATTATATTTGAAATCTAGATATATATATATATATTCACAATTTTGCATTCAAATAGCATTTATTAATCAATCATATGCCAGATATTGTGCTTGGAGGATACAAGAATAATAACTGAAATAGGGAAAAAACAATTATGTAATACACACACATTAAACATAATATGAAATGTATAAATATATACACAAAATAGACAAGGTAGTTTGGGAGGGGAAATCTATAAAATTCATTCAGAAGATGATTCTTGGGCTACCTTTTAAAAGAAGAGAGGGACTCTTTGAGGCAAGGTAAGGAGGGAGTGAATTCTCAACATGTGAGACAGCCAGTACAAAGCCTCTGGGACAAATAACAATAGTTAGCCATTACCTAGCACTTTGAGATTTATAAATCACTTTACATGTTTTCCAACATGAGATGAAAATTTAAAGATAGGGAAAAGAGAAATTTTTGGATTCCTTTTATATGAATCTCAGAATGCAAAACCAGCAACATTGTCCAATGTGTGTACACCCACTGTTGAAGTGTCCACTGCATGCTGGGCACAATGAGATACACAAAGACAAATTAACTTCACCCTAGAGAAACTTACACACGTATATGAACTTTGTTTTCTAAGGAAACTGGCCAAGAAGCGAAAGGAAACAATGAGCAGCACCCGGCAAGAGATGACGGTGATGGTGAATTCAATGGACAAAAGCTATGCTGAGCAAGGAACCAACTGTGATGAGGCTTTTTCATTCATGGACACACACAATGTGAACGGGAGATGTAAGTTCAAAAATATTGACTTTAAGCATTTCTCTTTCACTTTTGAGAAGGGTTTAAAATATTCACCCCAAAATTCCCCCTTACCTTTTCAGTGATTTAGTTGAGTATCCCATGAAACTCTCAATCTCTCAGGGTTACAGAACATTCTTCCTACTGTAAACAAAGGAAGCCTCTATCAGTACCGATAACAATAAGCTTTTTCAGTCTTTTCAACCATAAAGAAGAGATCTTATTGTAGGAGACACCTGTTTATTATTTTCTTTGTGACTTGGATCCTGTTTATATTGATATATGGTATAGGATATTACACAGTTAGAACCTATTCAAAAAACAATATTCTTCAGGGTAGTAACAAGTTAGTTGTTTTCTTTGTCCAATAGGTTTTGGCATTATTAACAAGGAACAATTAGCTTTTTTATTTGAAGTATAAATAATAAATTTGTCTTTCCCTACTATCAGGCTTTAGTTGTATTACAAAAAGATAAATACATAAGATTATATTTCTGTATCTCTATATCTGTCATTAAGTCATAGTTCTAATGAGATACAAGTTAATTTCTGACATAGACTACTTGACTTTCCCCCAACATTTTATGGTCATAGATTGCAACCTTATCTTTACTAGAGATGCATGCTCATGTTCAGAAAGGGAACTGGCAAAGAAAAAGTGAATGAATCAGCACAAATCCATCAGGTTTTTTTAATCTGGCTATGGAATAGTGCTATCATTTCAGGGTACAAAGGAAAACACAAGTACCTATGTGTTCCTCTCCTTTGTTCTTAAAGGTAACAATCCTAAGGGTGTTCTATATGTCAAAAGATAGCAGCAAAGCTCAGGCTACAGAGTATACATGTAATCTGTCCCCTGGATAACATCTCTAACCATTTCTTGCAAATTCTTTGGTCTTTATAATTATGTTTACCTGACCTGAATCAATGCCTTCTCTTCTTCCTTCCATGCATAGTTCATGCCATACAACCCAGTAGGTACAGTACACTGGGCAGTCTGTTCTTTCTCAGAAGTCCGTGTTTGTATTATACCATTTACCACTCTGTAACCTTAGTTACAGTTGGCATTTTACTACTCTCAGAGAAAAGGAGATATATACCTTACTAGAGTCTCACCTCACAAGAACCCAGGATGATTTCCCAAAATACCTTTGTCATGGTGAAAATTCTCACAAAGAAATATATTTGGAATAATGTGCCAAAATAAGTGTAATGTACACCAAGTCCCAGAGCTTTTGATGTTTGAACAACAGGAGACAAGTACCCTAGGACAGGAATTCTAATTTGATATTTACCTTTTTAAAAAGTATTATTTCTGGAAAACTAGAAATTTTCGAGCACAGCAGAATTCTTGTGAAAACTACATGAACTCTCTTAGCTTACCTACCATTTTTCCTTAATTAATCCTGCCCATCTGGAAAATCAGTTGTAAAAATAGAGCAATATTCTTTCATTTTTCTCCCCCCATTACTTTGAACATGAATTAGTTATATCAAAGTCTGTCTATTAGGACTGAGCCCTCCTGGTGAAATGTTATCACAGTACTCTTTTAAAGCCTTTACAATAACAAAAAGGCAGTTTCCGGGGCAGAGGAAAATTGCCTGGAAAAGTGTTTGGTTGACCACCAGGCTGCAGGCACAAATCAACTCAACAGGAAATATATTAAAAACAGCATAAATATGAATGTGTGTGAGATCTTAAGGTGATAGAGGACAATGGACAATGGAGCAGCTATGGAAAGTCAAAAGGGAGGACTTTTTAATTTGTAGGAGATGGAAGAAAAAATGAAGTTGCAGGACATAGAAGTAAATATCAAAATATTTATAAGAAATGGAAATTTGCTCATCAAGCCATATAGATTGTATCACTTATTACAAGTTATTATGAGAGGGGAGAAGATATATCATGTAAATGAGAGATAAGAGTGGTTTTTGATGAATGAAGACAGTAAGACTGTATGATACAGTGAAAAGAGGACTGCCTCTGCACTCTGAAGTCCTAGATTCAAGTCCTAGATTCTGAGATTTATTATATGTGTGAAATGGCAAATTGGCAAATCCTTTTGCCTCTCTGTACTTCAGTTTCCTCATCTCTAAAATGAAGAGTTTGAACTAAGTATCCATTCTACCTATAGATTAGTGACCCTATAATAAAACCCATATTTTCAATTGTTCTTCTTTTATGAAAGATGAAATATGAATACTTACTTTATATTATAAATATTTACCAACCTATGTCATAAATATTTGCAAGTAATACAGCAAATGAAATTACTCATTAATTGCTGACCTAGTTTGCTTTACAGGTGTATTTTGTCTTGTCATCATAGCTTTTTTTTATATTAAGTGGCTTAATGAACATGCAGACTTCTAAATTAAATTCTTTGGAATGAATGTTTTATTCTCATCAATGTATCTTCTCATTCATGCTTCTTATAATAAGATTACTTCTTTATTTCAGGAAAGATATTGTTAAACAATTATCTATTTCAAAGATTTGTTTATATATAAGCCTCTGAAATCAGTTTATCAGCATAATGTAGGAAAAAGATCACTAAACTGAGAACCCGGAGACCCGAGTGCTTATCTCAGCTCAGTCACTAGCTAGCTGTATGAGTTTGAATAAAATGCAACCAGTTGAATAGGTGACATTTAAAGAATGAATTAAATCAATATATATATATATATATATATATATATATATATATATATACATATATATAAGTGATCTGGTGATTTTATGTATATATATATACATATATACATGTATATATATATATATATATATATATATATATATATATGATGCCATAACCCTGTGAATTGCATTCCATAAATACTTCCCCCTACTGAAGAGAGTTGTCTTAGGGATTAGATTTGTTCATGTATATAAACGACTTGAGTAATTATCAGACACTGAAACCAAACACTGCTGAAAAAAATCCCTGTAAGAAACATGCAATCATAGATTTAGAGCTCAAAAAAACTTGGGAAGTAATCTGGTCCCACCTCTTCAGTTCACAGATGGGAAAACCAAAGTTTTAATAGACCTAAGACTTGCTCAAGGTCACACCGGAAGTAAAATGGCAAAGCCAGTAATCCTCTCACTCCCAAATTGGTACTCTCCACAGTCCCACATTAGCTAATAGGTAGCATGAATTTAAAGGATAGATTGTAAGAGTAAGTGCAGTGCTTAATATTGTACTAATATCTATTCTAATTCTTTTTTCATTCACATGCCAGAATGAAATTAAAAATATATGTATATGGAAAGCAGGGTTGTCAAATTTCAAAATAAATCATATCTTAAAAATAGGGGGTATCTTTTTAAGTGAAAAAGAATAAATTTGAAGATTGCATTGTTTTGAGATATAGTTTATGTTGCAGCTTCAGGAATTATTAGTGAAAGAAGAGTCAATGAAAGACTAAGCTCTAGAAAAGATCTCCAAAGAAGAGACTGAGTTATTATTGTCCACAGTAAAGCCAACTCTTGTTGTTTTATTTCCAGATTGAGAACGTGTGGATGAAAATAAAGGTAGATGGATAGATACATACATACATACATACACATACATACATGCATACATAGAAAGACAGATAGATAGATTTACAAATTTTATATATTACAACTAACATCTACTATAGCATTACTAATTAGTAGTAGAACAGTAGAGACTTGACTGAGAGGTCAACAAGATTCACAGCCCAAGAAAGAAACTTTCTTTTTGTGAAATTAAATTATTTCAGCTACATGTCTACAGCAGAGAATGTATTTTACAAATTAAAATTTGGCAAGACTACTTAGCTAAAAGTTACAAGAAAGGTGAAGGAATACAATAGTTCTATTACATATCCTTAAAGATCAGAGAAAGGATTTTAAATAAATCATTGAGGATGTCTGATTTTGCAGCCAAACAATATAATTTTATAAATTAAATAAGAATGTTAGAGCTGGGCAGCTAGGTGGTGCAGTGGGTAGAGCACTGATCCTGGAGTCAAGAGTACCTGAGTTCAAATCCAGCCTCAGACACTTAATAATTACCTAGCTATGTGGCCTTTGGCAAGCCACTTAACCCCATTGCCTTGCAAAAAACCTTAAAAAAAAAAAAGAATGTTAGAGCTGATGAGAACTTTAGAAATATTCTAACCAGTGCCTTTCTACCCTATTTTACAGCTAAGGAAAAGAAGATCAATATTTATGTTCATTTTAAATAATAGCATTTCTATTGAATAATTTTTTAAATGATATTTTTCCAATTCTCTACTTCTCAAAAAAGCACATACAGAAAACAGAACTATACTAGGCAAAGCTAGAAGTCTTGACAAAGGTCAAATGGTAGACTTTGTTGAGGTTTTTTGATTAAAATTTTAAGTGATAACAGGATACCACCTCCTAGGTACAATTTCCTGCCTTCAAAGACAAATGGGAATTTCTCATGCCAGGGACTAGGCCAGTTCTTAGTACAATGATAATGGCAATAATTACTACATAGACTTTTAGCAGATCACTGAGATGTTGCTGACATCAGCGATCTGAACCAGGATTGGGCTCGGTGCATCCTCCCCAAGTGGCCTCCAATTTTCCAGTTCAGGGACCTATCTACTGTCAATGACTAGATTTTCTTTTCTTTACAGCTGTGTCTTCACCATCATCTTTTACAATGAAAACTAATACACTGAGCACCACAGTGCCTAATTCCTATTACCCAGGTAACTGATTTTTTTTTCCATTGTTTCATCTCTTCAAAACCCCTTAACAATCAGAACCAATCAGTACTCACTTTGCTTTATTCATAGTGCTTTAGGAGCTTAATAATTTGTTTGACATGTTGTAACCAGATGCTTTCTAGGGGGACATGGGGGGAACTTTTCATCAATCATTTACTGTTCTTTCTCTTTTTACCTTTTCTGCATTGACCTGCTTATGATGTATGACAGATCCATTTGTGCCAACTGCAATTTTAGGTGAGAACATTTCCCTTTATCAAAGTTTATTGCAGGAATAAGTTGGAAAGTCAGCGCCCACTCTCTAAGAGACTGGCATTTTTATTCTGTATGATGCAATGACTGGGCACAGGACATGGGGGAGGGAAGTATCAGGAATGTTTTTAAAACATTCTCCCTTAAGAAGGAAGGTTGCCTGCATGTGTGCTGGGGACAATACCAAGACTTCTGCTGTCAGATTCAAGTCAGACAGCACACTCCCAGGAGGCTCCTTACTATAGGAGACCGAAATGCTACATAGAGATTTAAGCATATAGTGAGAATACATCTCCCAAACTAGTCGTGTTAGATGTCTGAGAGCTAAATTTTGCCCAATGAGAGAATCATAGAAGTGAAAATTATCTCTCATTATATTCAGTTATTTTTATATGCTATGGACTTCAATTTTGAAAATAGCACTTTTCTAATTATGCCAAATATACAGAAAAATAAAATTGTAAAAATAAAATTTGGCCACCTACCAGATCTTGGCAAGGCTCACAATACCACCAATTTTCCAATGTGTCTGTCACACAGTGAAATTTCAAAGGAGCTGATATTTTGAACAGTGAAATGACAAGATGGCACTTTACAATCAGATGATTTATTATTTGTCAGATGTCACTGGAAATGAATTAAGGTATTAGTCCTTTGGGGCACAAAGTATTTAAAGTATGAAATGTTTCCAGCACAGGGGGTTGGGAGGTGGGGGGCAATGACCCATGTGTCCAATATGAGAAGGGTGAAGAGAGATGGCATTACCTGGCTATGATAACAAACTGAGCATGAGCTGCTATTGCATTTGAGACGCCTAAAGTAACCAGAGTGTATCATGGCTTGTGTTCTCTTTCTATTACTAACCATACCGAAAAGGAGCACAGCAAAAACGGCATCAAGGTATATAACAATTCATTGTAGCCAGAGTTCCATCCTCAATTGTTCTAACTTCTTCCTAATTCTCTTTTACAAAGGTCTATATCTTTGCAACTGTCAATTTTTTTCCTCCTGTGCTTCTCTTTTCTCTCTTTATGGTTTTACATTAGTGTGATTTTTTTTTTCTATGGTGTTATACGAGCTTGAGCCAATGAGTTGCCAAAGTAAGATGAAACGGGCAGCCACATAAGAAAGGGCAGAAGCCCCAGAACTTGGGCTGCTAAACTCCTGTGGTGGGGAGGGGACTAATGGTGCCCCTCCTTTATTTTTGAAGCCACATCTAAAGCACAGAAATGTAACATTTCTGTGCTTACATGAGTGGGGAACAAGTTAATCATAGCTACCATAACAATGTAATCTGCATGCAAATGACAACTGAAGAATCTTTTGACAGGATGAAATTTGAGATTTCTTTGTGTGCTGTAGCATTCATTCAGCACTTTGTCTGGTAGATATTGTGACCTTGGAGGGGCTATGAGTGAGTTGGGAAAGCTAAACTACAAATTGTTAAAAGGTAGAAAATATTTAGATTTCAGAATAGGATAACTATAAGTTTATTAAATCAACTTCAGAGTAGTGGACATTTTAAAAAGTTACTTTGTAATTATTGAAATCTAATGACTTTTTTAAAATAGGCTTCTATTTGGTGAAATAATGACTTAAAAAGGACAATTTTGGCAGTATCAAAATAGACAGATTTGAAGACTAACTCAACTGAACCAATAAATATTGGTGATTCTATATAGCATCTATAGATGTCAATGACAGTGCTTTGGAATTATATTTCCTTAGGCTGATCACATAATGTTAAGACAAATCCTTATGAAGCATAGTGGGCATTAATCAAGTCAACACATGATTCTCTTCTTCCAACTCTCCCTCTCCTCACCTTTGTGAGACCAAACATGTGAATAATTTGCCATATTTTTTTGTGGCAATAGTGTGTGTTGGTGATAATAGCTTCTCTTTTAAATCTGGGGAAGCAGAGCTTTTTTCATGTACCCAGGTACTTCCTTAGTCATTCATCCCCAGGTGCCAACATTCCCAGATTAAATAAGTAAATCTAGTTGTTTTATTACTTTAATGTCAGTTTGTTCTAAAATATATTTTCACAAAAAAGATAACCCAGGAAATATAGTATTTATGACAAATCATATCACCTTTGCATCCTTGGGGCATTTTTAATAGGGAAAAAAGGACTTCTTAAATCCTTAAAAGTAAATATTCATCTGAGTATCTCTTAGAAATTGAAAATAATGGATTCATTCATTATTGTCAAAATGAGAATCCTTGACTTTCTCACAGGGTCACTTTAAATTTATTTATACCATCATATTGATAGACCTTTTACATTTGTTTTTTAAAACTAATAGGAAAAATGGCAATACCCATTTTGCTAGTTATTATGAGTCTTCAAGATATCTTAATATTATTTATGCATCATTTTTTTCTAAATTATTTTAGAGCACATACATCATTTAATCCTGAGATTTCAAGTCCTAACTGAAAACTTTAGGCTGCTTCTAGCACCTCAAGTCTAATTACATAGACTTATTTATAGTTTTTACATATGAGCATGAAATCAAATTACGATCATGAGAACAAAGATTTAGAGCTGGAAGAGACTGAGGGGTTATCTAATTCAAACCCTTCCTCCTACTCTATTTTGCTGCTAAAGAAACTGAGGCCAAAAGATGTTAAGTAACTTGGTTAAGGTCACCCAGATAGTATGGTTCAGGTGGGCTTTGAACCTAAGTCTTCTTCCCTAAATCCAGTACTCTTTTTATTGTACCATGCAGCCTCTGGGAAGGAAAAAAAATTAATTAGCGCTTTTATTTTATTTTAGTTTTTTGCAAGATAATGGGGTTTAGTGGCTTGCCCAAGGCCACACAGCTAGGTAATTATTAAGTGTCTGAGATCGGATTTGAACTCAGATACTGCTGACTCCAGGGCCGGTGCTCTATCCACTAAGCCACCTAGGTGCCCCATTAATTAGCACTTTTAAAAATATAATTGATATAAATTTAAATACAGAAGTTTAAAACAATTGGTCCATGGACCAGATAGTTCCTTCTGGGGAACAGAATTATTTGTTGACCATCTTCTTAGTCTTAGGTACTTAGGTGGATTTTACTTTTAAAAGTTTAAATCCTGCCCACATGATAATGAGACCATTATATCTTTATGCATTGGTAGGTCATTTCATACATATTACACTGGGTAGCTTTAATTACAAGGGTTTAAAACTCATGAATCTGAGTAGAATTTAGCATGGAATGGCCAGCTCTTGCATTATAACCAGCCCTTCTAGAAACAGGAGAATGGTTAGATTGCTGTTTTTATTCCCACTGAATGACCCAAATCATTTAAAGGAAGTTTATAAGGTCAGCCCTCAGCAGAGAATATATTAATAATGTGCATCCCAAAGGATCCAAAGCTAAGAGAATGAGAGAGGCACAGAGGGGAAAATTCATTAGCAATGTTTCATTTATTATCATCTCAAGGAAAGAATGGGCTCTGTCTCAGCCCAGCTGATTTAGCATTCTAACTGGGGTTCCAACACCCCAGTTTTTTTAAGCCAAGTTGTCAATAGTAAGAAAACTTGATAATGTCATTTTCAGATGTAATTATGACTGTTTTGACATAAGAAAGAAAATATCAAATTTTAATGAATTTAGTCAAATTTTATTGAATCCAAATAAAAATCATAAAATCAATTTACTATACCTTTATTTTGTTTTATGTGTCTTTAGCCACCTTGTAGTGATACAGGTGCCATTTCAACAATAGCAACATAGCTACACACGTGTACCACCTCTCATGCCATGCATCCCAAGGTGCTTTGCAATATAGAGAGACTTTAGATTCCAAACAATGATTTAAAAAATAGTACAATGAACTGGATTTTGTTAATCTTCCCATAATAAATAATCTATTTTTAAAATATTGTATTATTGATGTATAAATAATAGGTATGTTCATCATTTTTACCTAAATTTAACTCCAGTTCTGGTGTTTATATTTTAAGAAAAATATATTAATTTAATGATATATTTTTGATCATTTAAGTCTATATAGAATATTAAAATAAAATAACCTCACCATGTAACACAGGTTACATACACACACACACACACACACATATATATACATATATATATATATATTAAGTTGACCTTTAGAAAATAAATATCTTAGAATCTTAGTATCATGAAACTTTTCCCTATAAAGAATTTTTAAAAAATAACTAGTATTTCTGCAGCTAATGAAACTAATTTTATTGGCAATCTTTTGTTATAACTATGACCTCTTTAGGTTTTTGTGAACTGAATTGTAGTACAATTTGATAGACTTGGCCCTGGTATTTCAGTGAGAAAATGTATTAAGTCAAAAATAAGGTTCATTTAGTCATTACTTGGTTCTGGTGGGGGTGGGGGGTAGAAAGCAATTAGAAAGCTATTTTCACCTCCCATTTATTCTCAAGTGCTTCTATTAAACTCCTCCATTCTAACTTGGTGGAGAAACCTAGACATGACCCTCTGATGAAATTACATATGAATAGGAATCTAAATTGTGAAGCTAAAAGTTCAAATAGAAATTACCTGTAATGATTCATATAGTACTTATTGTTGCTTATGCCCTGTTTCCTTTTTCTCCTCCTCTTTTTTTTTCTCCTGATATGTATCTTCTTAAAAGTGCCAATAAATGGTAAGTTCCCCATCTGTCCCATTGAAAAGGTGTGGAGGGAGTGGGAATGTGTGTATTACCTATAGATTTTTTTTAAACAAACCTAGCTGGTTCTGTTGTGTGTTGGCTTGCATGCAATCATTTAACATGTCACATGTAATGGCCCATGATTAAAGCATGCCAAGTGGCCAATCAGATGATCCATTGTCATTTCCCTTTTTTGTGCATTTGTTTTTTGGGGGTTTTTTCTGGTATGTTGTGTCAAATCCACACATTCATTGCAGCCCTGGCTTTAAAAACCATAAACCATTTTGTGCACTTTTATTTTGCTCACAAGGCCATCTGTAGAGAATTTGTTTCGTAATAAAGAAGAGTCAACTACTCTTAGCGGGAAGCAAGTGCTGTTTTACACCAAAGGGACTTGATGACGTTTCAGGATGAAATTTCAATATGATTTAGCACACCTTGGCCGAGGGGCTTAATAACTCTCCTTATCAATTAACTTTTGGAAAGCAATATATGGTTTGGACTGCTTTGCAAAGCATAAATTCTTTGCCTCGTTACAATGAGTCTTGCTCTTCCCATTAAGAATTTCTGGATATTTTATTTTCTTCCTTGCTGAGGTATTACAAGAGGGTACTATAGTCATAGATTTGGGTGATGACAACTGCCAGTCTCTTAGCAGGCAATTTATTCAAAACATAGCTTGTTGATGTGCCCTTGTTTATTTTGCATCCATATTTTTCCTAGACGAAACCCATACGATGGCCAGTGACACGAGCAGCTTGGTCCAGTCCCACACTTACAAGAAGCGTGAGAATGCAGATGTACCCTACCAGACGGGGCAGCTTCATCCAGCCATCCGTGTGGCCGACTTACTGCAGCACATCACCCAGATGAAATGTGCAGAAGGATATGGCTTCAAAGAGGAGTATGAGGTGAGCCCAAATTCAACAAAAAGAGCCCACTTCCCAGACCTTCTGGGAAATCATTTTTGGTCTTTTCTACTTAAATCATAAGAAAACACAAAACAGATCCCTTAAGAATAGTACACAGTCAGTGATTAAGAAAGACACTATTATATAAAAGTCTTGAATGCCTCAAAGTGTTAGAAGTTAAATGGGAAGGGAATGCCTGCTTTAATTCTTTGTTTGTTCTATGGAAAGAGTAATGAAATTTGAAATTACTTAACCCGCTAGGCCCTTCTTCCTGATTTCTCTTTCCTCCCTCTGACTTTCTTATAAATGGGACTTGGAGCCCGAAGGTATATTGCAGCAGTCATCCATAACAGAGAAAGAAAATGTCTTCTTAAAAATTACAGACCTACTGGCGATTATTAAATAATACTAAAGAGTCTGATAAATGTCATGGCCTAGGACAATAATTTTAGTTCTACCAGCATGAAACACCTGTTATTACCCCTGCCCTCTTGTGTGGACTTTCTGTGTTCTTTTCTTGAATGGTGACATTCACCCTCAGCAAGACAAACTGATGTTTTTACTTATCTCACATTCCTTGTTAGAAGCTAGAATGTCAGAATGTCATTCAAAAATCATAGATAGCATTAGTTTTTAAGAAATCTATTTCAAGAAGCACACCAAAGCTTCCCTGAGCATTGATTTTCTTTTGCTGTGGATGCATATTTGGACTTTAAAGTGAACTTATATTTTTTCTAATAAAGTAGGTGCAATCATAAAATTTCATAAACTAGTAAGCAAAGCAGGAACATAGGTACTTATTTTCCCCCAAGATTTCAGAAAGAATGATGTTGAATTTGGAGTCAGGAAAACCTGAGTTCAAACCATGCCCATGACACATTAGTTGGATGACCCTGGAAAATTACTTAACCTCTCACAGACTGAATTGCTTTCTCCTTAAAATGAGTTCAATATCAGCACCTATCTCACAGTACTTTTGTAAGGATTAGACATAACACATATAAAGTATTTTGTAAAAATTAAAAATATTATATGCATATTAAAGTTCTATATGTTATTTTTTTCAATCATTTTCACTTGTGTTGAACTCTTCATGACCCTATTTGGGGTTTTCTTAGCAAATATATTGAAGTGGTTTGTCATTTCCATTTCTAGCACATTTTATGGATAAAGAACCTGAGGCAAATAGGGTTAAGTGACTTGCCCAGAGTCACAAAACTAGGAAGTGTCTGAGGTTGGATTTAATCTCAGGTCCTCCTGATTCCAGAGCTGACATTCCATTCACTGTGCCACATAACTGCCCATATATGCATTCCTAACTCTTATCATCAATAAGATGTATTGAGACAACAGATCCTAACCTGGTCTATAGTTTGGATATATCTTATCAGAAGCAACTCATTTTTCATCTGGTTCAGATAGTCTCAAACTCTTATGGACATCAACTTTGCTTCTTTCTGACATTTAAGATCAAATAACAATATCTCAATTTTATTTCCCTGAAATGTTTGTGTGATTATGTTGACTTGAGCTATCTTTTCTAACCTCAATCAACAGACTCATTACAACAACAGAGCAACCAACAGTACAGATGTTTGTCATGTCACTGTTGTGTTTATGAGAAATAAGAATAGTTATTTTTTGTCCAAAACAATAAAATGGGGATTTGGTTATCCTTATTTTCTTTCTGTAGAGAAACTTGATCAGGGTCATTTAATAAGGCTATACACATATGGGAACTGTTGTATGTTCCTCAGATTTTCCATTTGAGCTGACTACACATCTTCTAAAAAATAAATCTGAAATTCTTGGATTTAATTTTAATAATTTAACTTACATAGCATGCATTATTTTTTGGCTTTCTTTACTTGTTACTTCCCTCCCTACCCTTTTAGAGGACAAACTAAATAGGATTAAGGAAAAGAACTGAAAAGATTAAAGTAAGTAGAAAAATGAAATTAAATTCATAGTATATTAAGAAAAATATAAATCTTGTGAATAGGGATGGTACCTTGAAGCTATCTAGAAACTTGTACACAAATGACACTTAAATGTTTGGTGATAGTAAGAATGATAGTGTGAAAGAGATTAGTGATTTCATCAAATAATTCACAGATTAATCCAAGACCATTTGGGAGATACCCTATTTCTCAAAATCTATTAGTCTTTGAGTCTTCAAAAAAACATTCAGGGTGAAAATACCTACAAGCATCCGCAAACAAATTTGCCCCAAACAAAAATAATTTCACAAAGTAGATTTAATAGTATAGTAACTCTGCATAACACCCTTGAATTTGCTCACTTTTAATATTGTTCCCATGGAATGCCCCCCTATAACTTTATAGCTGCCTAATATCATGTATATATGGAACTACTTAAAAAATATAGGTCAAGATGTCAGTACATAGAAATGATGCAAACCAATTTTTCATTCAGATGGCCTGAATGAGAATTCTGATTTTTAATATGTAAAACATGGTAATAACCTTATTTTTAAACAGATAGTAATGATTCATTTAAAGTTGTTAAACTTTCTCACACATTTGTTAACTTATGGAAATGGAACTAAAGAAGATGAAAAATGGGAAGAGTTTGACCAAACCAAGTGGTTCCTTCACATCAGGGACTCCATGATCTCATTTAAAGTTATCACAACCCGGCCACTTCCTATCTTTCCAGGCTTTCTCTGCTTTACTCTCCTCTATGGATTCTACAACCCAAGCTACAGTGAGTAATCACAGTCCTGGAGCCTTTATTAAGCTCTCAGTATGTGTAAACCATTATTCACGGGATACAAATAAAGGCAAACATATTTCCTGCCCTTGAGGAGCTTACATTCTAATGAGGGAGACAATATGTGAATGAATAGATATAGGCAAGACAATAAAAATAGCAGATGAAAGATAATCTTAGAAAAAAAAAATACATCCTGTGCCTGGAATGATCTTCCTTGCCCTTGAGCTTGAGACTGTTTTTGCCTTTCTTTGTAACCCCAGCACTCAGCAGATAGATAGTGTTTAACAAATGACTTGATGGTTGATGATGTTCATATTCCCTCCAGAGGTGCAGATTGCAAACACACTCATGCCATATGATTCTAGGATAGTTGTCCCTATTCTCCTGTACAGCCTCCTTGTAGGAACTACCCATCATGCTGAAGTCCTTTCTTTAGGTCTTTTTCTCATTTCCTGGGTCCAAGGGCATTTGTACTCTATCACTATCTATCTGGTATCCTTCTCTGTCAATATATGATTCTGATCATTCCCTTGTGACACTTCTTACATTTAAATGATCAATGGAAATGTGTGACAGCCTTTTTATACCTGATATGTGCCCTGAAATCTAAACTAGAAGTGAAACAAACTTTAAAGAACTGAGGAGTTTATATTTTAAGATATCTGGAAGAAGATGATACCGAATTTTGCTCAAGAGGTCATCAATAACTATTGACCCATATGTCTAATTTCTCATATCTAAAAAACTTAATGGGAAAGAACTAGTCACAAATATAGTGTATCATTGAATAAAAATGTGGGAAGGGAGTAATCAGGCTTTTTAAAAATCACTTTCTAAGGCAAACCGCATCTTCTCAATCATAATATTGACTGAAAGGTGCAGGGTGTCACTGTTTTTATGTTTGTTAATTATAAAACATATGACTTGGTGTAGAACAAAATACAA
This sequence comes from Macrotis lagotis, assembly GCF_037893015.1. Lineage (NCBI taxonomy): Eukaryota > Metazoa > Chordata > Mammalia > Peramelemorphia > Peramelidae > Macrotis > Macrotis lagotis. The sequence goes on from NC_133666.1 coordinate 466,212,624, forward strand.
CCTCAAAGTTTCTGCTCTAACAGAATGTTTCCCATAAATGGGTTAGCATTGTTAAAAAAAAATCCCTTAACAAAGATAATTCTGTTAAACAATGCTTCAGTTATTACTAAAGCAGAGGTTGGGAAACCAAAATTATTCAACACTGTTCTGATTTCAGAATCCAAAATGAAGAGATATCACTTTAGATGGGGAAAGCCTCTAGATACTTATGTTTTAGATAATATTGTGATGATAATGGTATAGTTCATTCTTGGCAAGATATGTGACCAATTAGAAGGGAATCCTAACAATCCATATAGAAAAAAATGAATGAAACCTGTTATCTAAACTGTGATAAGCAGTTCAGGATGGATAGAACATTAAGTTAGTCACATCAGTACATTTGTGTTACTTAGGTACTACAAAGAGATAAAAATTTGAGCCCATAACAGTCAACAGCTATCTATTAAGTTCCTGCTCTGTGTAGGACATTGTATTAGACAGTAGGAATACAGTAAGTCAAACATTCCCTACTTGTAATGTGCTTAGATTCTAAGAGGGAAGACAATAAAAGTATAGGTAAGTATATATGGAATCAATAGAAGGAGAATAAATATAAACAATTTGAGAATGACTAAGTGCAAGGTGGTTTGGAAAGGAAGACACTCACAGTTGAGAGGATCAGAAAAGACTTATTTCCAGAAGGAAGACAAGTATTCTTCAAGGTGGAAAGGAGGAGGAAGTGGATTTCAGGCAAGGAAAATAGCTGTTGCAAAAGCAATAGAGGTGGAAACTGGCATGTTATGAATGAAGAACTAAAAGAAGGCTGGATCATGGAGTAAAGGAGAAGGAGGAAATTAGACAATGAAGATGGAAAGTTTGTTGGGACAAGGTTGTGAAAAGCTTCAGAAACTAAACCAAAATATATATGATTCTTGGGGCAATAGAAAAACACTAGAATATACTGATTAGAGGAAATTGAATTGAATCTGGAAAATACATTTAATACTGTTGGTGATCACGAGGTGCTCCCTGGCTCCCCCAAACCCATCTTACTAATATCAGTTTTCTTCTAGTTTAGCTATATTTCAGGGAATCATAGACTGCTACAGATTCCAAAGAATCAAAACTGGGGCTGACCCAAAAGAAATGGACAGTGCAAATGTTGTCCTACTACTTGTGAAATGTTTAAAGATTTACAGCTAGGGTTCCCAACCCTTTTTCAGTCTCCTGCGAAACTGAGAGGAAACAGCACCTCGGTTCCTTTCTGTTCTGTACTTATGGTAACTCCATATATTCTCTTTATTTATTTGTATATACCTAGCTATTAGCATGCTGTTTTCCTGTTAAAATGAATTCATTAAGGGCAAAGGATATTTCTTTTCTTTGCTTGTATTCTTAGTTTAACACAAAAATTAAAAGTCTAATAAATGTTTGAGTATTGACCAGTTATTCAATAAGGAAAGTAAGTAAATTCTTGAATTTACACATATGCATGTAAAAGATAAAATAAATTAATTTTGTCCAGGCAATTGTATCCTGTATATGACTATATTTTGGGTATGATAAAATTGTTCAATATTTATCAGTCAAGTAAATCAATAAGATACTTGATTGTCTCTGGTCAATCAATAGGGGGTTTTTTGGCATGGTTGTTAAAGATGATAGCAATCTATCTCTAGTTTGCTTCTTGCTTTTTATGTGATTAAGAACAAGACTGATTATCCTAGTTCACAGAGTTGGAACCATAAACACAGTAAGAATAGGATATGTTCCTCCAAGGGTAAACCTAAAATGTTATAACTTCATTGTTCCAAAATCAATTCAAAGTTTCTGGTTATTGCAATGGTCCATTAGCTTATCTTTTGATGGGTTGTTATCAGTATTTTTTCCTCAGTTAAAAAAAAAAATTTACATATAAACCACATTCATTTGGTTTTAGCTAGCAATATTTATTTCCAAATTACTTTTTTTTCAAATTTTGCAGATGAACTATAATATTCCCTCCCTTTTCCACCCTTAGCTTCTTAGACATCTCTATAATCCACTGACACTACTGATTTTGGAATAGATCAATACAATAATACAATTATTTATAATATTGCTTGTCCCCCTTGAAGTACCTATACCTTGGTTTGGAAACCTGTTATGTTTACCACCCTGGATAGATCCTCAATAGAACATCATTAGAAAACAAGAGCAAGGATTACACATTATGAAAATATAGATTGGTTTTGATCTGCTTCATTTAAAAGAGTACCTATGTGGATGACATTGTAGCCATTTTCCCCCCTTCCTTCTGGACTCCTCATCAGCAGGCTTTTGGCCCTGAGGTCCTGCTCTCTTGATTGATGCTTGCCTCTCCTAGACTACTTTTCAGGAAAAGTCCCAATCATGTTTCACTTCACTCCTACTCTAACTCTGCCCTTCCCTTCTTTTTCCATAGTTGTTGTTATTGCTGCTGCTGTTGTTGTTGTAATGGTGGTGGTGGCTGTTGCCTTTCAGTTGTGTCTGACTCTTCATAAACTTATTTGGTATTTTATTGGCAGACAAATTGGAGCAGTTTACCATTTCCCTTCTCCAGCTCATTTTACAAATGAGAAAACTGAGACAAAGAAGTTAATTGACTTGCCTAAGGTCACATAGCTATATTTGAATGTAGGAAGATGAGTCTTGATTGACTTCAGGTCTGGTTTGCTATCTACTGAGCAACCTAGCTGCTCCTCATCCCAAACATGAATATAGGAACATAGATCCTTGGTTGAGTATATAGTTTGTCCATTTTTTATCCTGAATGATATTTCTCCTGTTATATGTGCCAATACTTCTTTAATCATTCTCTGAGTCTTATTCAGTTGTTAAAATGCTGAAAATACTCAAGATCTTTTTTTCCACACAAAACTTATTATTTCTTTGGCAAAGAGAACACCTGAAGAGGAAATTCCTTTTGACATATACACGTGGCCTTTTACACTGAAACATATAGTCGTTTATAATTGAATCTGCCACTGAGGGTGGTAACTCTTTCAGTCACAAACAGTTGGACTTGAATCTAGGTCTTCCTCCCTCTGAGACTATCCACTATACTAGGTTTCCTCTCTCTCCCAATATCATAGGACCTAGAATATAATGGTAAAAGGGATATGGGAGATCATTTATTCAAGTCCTCTCATTTTTATGATGAAGAAAGTAAAATCCATATAAAGTAAATGATTCACTTTTCCGTCCAAAGTTATTGTGAGGATTTATAAACACTTAGGGTAGTTCCTGGCACATGGAGATACTTATAAATGGTTATTTGCCATTCCCTTCCCCAAAGTGGTAATAGGTAGCAAGCATAAACAGCAACACCATGAATCAAATGAAGGTCCTTTGACTTCAAATCCTGAACAGCTATGGCATGCCCCAAACTAATGAATTTTGGTTATTGTTGTTTTCTAATAAACCCAGTTCTGCCATTTATTATCATTATTATTATTATTTCTCCAAAATAAGGGAATTGAACTAAATAGTCTTAAATCAACTTGTTTTATGGATATTGATAGCTATGAAAGGGTTCCCAGCTCCATGTGGTGGTGTCACCTTATAAATAAAGGATATCATTTTGGTACATTGTATTCAGTTGTTTCAGTCATGTCTGACTCTTTGTGACCCCATTTGACAGAGATATTTGGGTAGTTTGCCATTTCCTTCTCCAGGAGACAAACTGGGTTAAATGTGCGAGGGTTACATAGTAGGTAAGTGTCTCAGGTCACATTTGAACTCAGGAAGATGAGTCTTCCTGACTCCAGGTTCAGCAATCTATGCACCGTGGCTCCTAGCTGCCCTCATTTTGGTATGTCTGTAAATAAAATATGGCCACCAGAGAAACCTTTCCAAAATGCAGGTTTGACTGCTGGTATATTTGACTTTGCCCTTTATATTAGTGCACCATCCTTCCTGCTTTTCTAGTCATTTTACCTGTTTGCCTGAATTCTAAGATCCAATAACATCGATCTTCTTACTGTTCCTCTTACATGACATTCCATTTCAAACTCAAGCCTTTTTTGGTTACCCCACCCCCATACCTGGAATGCTCTTCCTTCTCACCTTCTCTTCCTCGTTTGCCTAGCTTCCTTCAAGATTTACAACAATTCTTCCTTCTTCAAGAGACCTTCCTCCATTCTCCTAATTGTTAGTGTCTGTTCCATAAGATTATCTTCCATATGCGTTCTGTGTATCTTGTATGTAAATAATTGCTTGCATATCGTCTCTCTACCATTAGAATGGGAGATCCTTGAACATAAAAACTATGTTTTTATCTTTCTCTGTATTCCCAATACATAGCACAGTGCTTGGCACAGGAGAAAGCACTTAATAAATATTTTGTTCTCTGACTGATTAAATTCCCTTAGGACTCAAGATAGTGGCTATATGCAAATTAACCTTAATAGAAAATCTTATACCTTTGGGGGGAAATGGAGTAAACTGATAACAATTTCAGGGAGGGAATAATAAGTCATCGTTTTTCATCTTCAGAGCTCAATAATGCCTTTGTCAAGTGACATGTATAATCAAAAGTGCTTATTATAGTGGATTTATTAAATGAATAGGCAGATTTTGATTGTATTCATTCTTGTGAACCTTAAGAGAGTGAGATCAGACAAAATTACAGTGTTTTTTTAAAAATCATTGCATCTATTCAACCTTTTATATCAAAAATAGAATTTTTATAATTGTTAAACTTAGGAAAGCTCTAAGGAATGGTGTTTAACATAAGAATCAGAATGCCTTTACTTTAAAAAGGCTTATATTGTTGCCATTCTCAAGGTAGCTTTTCGGGGGGGGGGGGAGGGAAAAAATTTATACATTAGGGTCAAATAGCAATGGCCCTATTATTATCATTAGATGGAGAACTGGAGAATATGAATAGCCCTTCTTATTATATGGTAAGAATGAAGAAGGCTTCAGCATTATCTTTTGTTATAAATACTCAGAGAAGTAAAGAGAGAAGGGCATTCTTCTGTAATGAAAAACTGCAGTATGCTTGTATTTCCGTAGTTCTATCTTTTTGTCATAGAATACTAAGCCCCAAGACTTGTTGAAATAATCAATTATTTCAATATGGAAACTTTCTCTGAGGATAAAATATAAAACAACAGCTATACTTCATGCTATGACTCCTACTGAGTAATGATCAAGACAACTATTCTGGTTTCTTTGGTTGCTTCATTTCATAGGCTGTGAAAAACAATTTATCCAGATTGTGGGATTTTTTTTTTGAAATGGAGGTTTTTTCCCTCTGTTGACACTGATTTTCAACCAATACTCTTTTATCTTTACAAAGATAAAAGTGTCTGAAAATTGGCCTAAGCTTTGGAAGAACTCATTACTGATGAAGTATCAGGCAGATGAATGTCCAAATAAAAAGAAGAAGCATATGGTAGGGATGAGACTAAGAAGTGTTCACTGTGAACTTTTTCATTTGATTTTGGTTTAACAAGATAGTCAGATTGCACTTCTCACCAGGGAAATACAATAATTTGATTCAAAAGAAACTCAGACATGAATCACAATAAAAAAGTAAACATGCTGAATTGAACAGAAAATGGCATATTGTCAGCTGATGGTAGTTCAGAGTTCTCAGGAGAAAGACAAAGTGTAAAGGGCACAATTGTTTACATTGCTATGAAATAAAGGTTTCAGTTCTTTCCCCTATAGGCAAAATGAATCAGTCTCTGATAAGTCTACAGGGAGAAGTCTCCTGTGAATCTGTATGAGATGGGGAGGCAGGGGAAACCAGCTAACTTCTTCTCCACCATCCCCAGCATACTTCACACACACACACACACACACACAAAACAGTCCAAGACTCAGACATTCATACTATAAAATCATCCTTTAGAACCTAATAATAACTCACTTTTATGTCACATTTTATAGTGATATTTTAATTTTCCAGAGGAAACTGGAGCCTATGAAGATGACTTGTTCAGGGTCACATGGCTCTACAGCAAGAGAAGACTAGTTTCTCCATCCCTGTTAGTCCACGATGCCATGCTTCATTACATCTTTGTAGTTTTCAGGGATTTGTAGAACATTGGCTTAGAGTACTGAAGAATTCAGGGTACAAACAACAATTCTTGTACAATACCTTTGCCTTCCTCTATATAAAAGCTAACTTTTCTATTCCCTGATTCTATTGTAATATAAAACAAGACTGCACTATCAAGCAATTATACTGGGTCTCCAAGAAAAAGGGAAAGGAAAAGAGAAAGGTGTTTCCTCTTTAAGTGACAATTCCTATTCCCTGTGAAGAGGAATGTTTTTATATGAATAATTTAGGAAATATAAACATTTCATGTAATTTTCTTTGAAAATACAATGGAGAGTAGACAAAGTGGCCATCCTTTCAACAGATGGATAGGGAAGATACTGCCACCAACTTTAACAATTTAAGTTTTAATATAAATATTAAATAAATCTAATAATTCATAATAAAATTTAAAATTAATATTAAATAAATCAGTTAAATAATATTAGATATAAATTAAATATAAATCCATTTTCATAACAAGGACAATAAAAAACCTAGAAACCACCTTATCCAGCAAAACTTTAATGCCTCACCAAATGTGCACATAATATAAGACAAAAGCATTCCATTTTAGAATATAAACTTTTTTTCATAAAATCTGTAAGAGGATGGTGGCAGATTATGAAAGATTATGAACAATAGCATGTTATCAAATAATAAGAAATAATAGAAAAAACAAGCAAATTTAAAGAAAGCTATACTAGAAACCCAACTAAGCAAAATAATCCTAAGCACATTTAAGTATGAAACTGGAAAGGGGAAGAAATATTTAAAATGGATATTTAAAGATTTTTATTTCAAGCTCTTTCCCCATCAAAGATTGTAGAATCATCATAAATGAACTCTAATGTCACAAATCTGATTTGAACTTTTTGAAGAAACAAAAATGATACTAAAGAAAACATAGGAAGAGTTTACAAAAGAAGTATACACTGAAAGGAACCCAACATTTTGATCTACAAGAATGATCAAAAAAATATTAACTTCAGGGGCAGCTAGGTGGCACAGTGAATAGAGCACTGGCCATGGAGTCAGGAGGATTTAAGTTCAAATCTGACCTCAGACATTTAATAATTACCTAGCTGTGTGATCTTTGGTAAGTTGCTTAACCCCATTGCCTTGCAAAAAATCTAAAAAAAAATTAACTAGCAGGGCGGCTAGGTGGCGTAGTGGATAAAGCACTGGCCCTGGAGTCAGGAGTACCTTGGGTTCAAAGCTGGTCTCAGACACTTAATAATTACCTAGCCGTGTGGCCTTGGGCAAGCCACTTAATCCCGTTTGCCTTGCAAAAAAAAAAAAATCTAAAAAAAAATTAACTTCTGACCCATATGCCAACTTTCCTATGTATTTTAAATTGTTATATGAATAATCCATATAATACATAAGTAAAATTACACAGTAGGTCACATTGTTAGCATCAGTCATTTCACTGAAAGATATTTAAAAGCATTATTGTATTGATTATTTATTTACTATATATCACCTTGAAGGTCCACCAAAATGATGTCTACCACACATATATTTAAATTCTGAAATATTTAATTTTAACCATCATAATGTTAAATCAATTTATTAATATTATAAGAATATAATTTTATATGGAAGGTATACTAACAAAAATAGCTCTGTCCAATGTCCCTATGATGTATTAAGTAACATAAAATTAAGAATCATGTTTGCCAAAAGTGTTTGCCATTGTCATGGAGAAAATTCAATGCAAAATTAAAATTAAGAGTGATTTCCTATAGGTCAGGGATCATTACTCTTTTTTTTCTTGTCATTAATACCTTTGACTTCCTGGTGAAGTATATAAAACCCTTCTAAGAATATTTTTTTTAATTTAAAATAAAATACAGAGTATTATAAGGATAGCACCTATATTGCAATACACCAGTTTTCAAAGATGTATAATATGTTGTGTGAATGTATGTATATATGTGCATTTGTGTATGTTAAAGTTCACCGAGCCCAGATTTGGAATGACAAGACCCTATCCATAGAGTGAGGTACTTTGGATCATTCTGTAGGTGGGTGACATTGTGCTGATTTCATCAAACTCAGTAACATTGCAAATCAGTTCCATAATCACTCAAAATAGACCAAAATTATTAAATAGACTAAATTATTAAAAAAATAATCAAACCACATAAGCAAAATGAAAAAAGTGTCTTTTGTATAGACTGTGATACACATTTAAATGTCCAACCTCTAGCATTTCATTGTGGGAATTAATTAATTAATTAATGCATAATAAATGAATTATTCCACCAACAAGCATTTATTTAAGTTTTCACAATATGCTAAATATTTGCTTAGACTTTGAGGCCACAAAGATAAAAATTAAATATTCCCTGCTGTCATGGAGCTTATATTTTTATATATTTATATATTTTATTAAGGGATAAATGTATATTTATGAAGACATTTTATATACATATATGTAGCTATAGATATATGCACACACATATGCACATTTATAATAAAAACAAGGGAGGGGAGAAAAAGACATCATATAAATGGGATGCTTCAACAAAGTCTTTAATAAAGATGGGGATTCCTTGACATGGGGTAAGGAGGGTCTATATTCCAGAGAGGAGATCTCCAACAAAAAGACATGGAGATGTGGAGATGGAGTATTACATGCAAAGAACAGTAAAAATGGACCAATTTCCTTATGCCATATAATGCAGGAAAGGAGTGCGAATGAGAAGAATGAGAATGAAAATGTAGGTTGCTGTTAAGTTGTAAAGGGATTTAAAAGACAAACTGAGGAATTTATATTCGACCCTAGAAGTAATTGGAATTTAATGAGTAAGAGAGTGAAATGGTCAAATCTGCACTTAAGGAAAATCAATTTGATAGCTATGTGAAGGATGAATTGAACTAGGAGAGAAACTTGAGATGGAGCTCAATTAGGAGACCAAAACAATAGTCCAGATGAGGTGATGCAGGCCTGAACTAAGTTGATAATTATATGAGTGAGAAGAAAATTGTTTCAAAGTATAACATGGAGAAAGATACAGCAATATCTAGTCACTGATTAGATCCACAGGGTGAAAAAGAGTGAAGATTCAAGGATGATGCTAAAATTGTGAACCTAAGGACTTGATAGAAATAGGGCAGCTCAGAAAAGGGTATGTTTGAGAGAAAAAAAATAATGAATTCTATTTTAGACATGCTGTGTTTGAGATATCTCTGGGGCATATAGTTTGAAATGTCCAATAGGAAGATGATACAAGGAATATATATATATGTGTGTGTGTGTGTGTGTGTGTGTGTGTATAAAATTTATGTGTTTAAGGTTTTTTTGTATCTTTAAGGTTTTTTTTAATAAATATAAATCTATTTCTTTTTCCTCCTACCCCATTAAAAGGGTGCAGACAGGTAAATGGCCTGCCTTTGTCCTGACTAGCTCTGTGACATTGTAGGCAAATCACTTCAACCATCTAAACCTCAGTTTAATAATTTGTGAAATGGAAGAACTTACTTAGTTGATCTCTGTGGTTTTTTCCTAGCTCTAAAATTATGAGATTTTTCCCCTTTTACCTTTTCTTATCATTTTCTCATAATTATTTATCTAGGATAGAAATTTTCTTGAAATTTTCAGTAGAGCCATGAGTTCAACTACCTGGACACTTCCAATTTTGCCACAGATAATTAGTAGTTGTCTAACATTAATCTCTCTCAGCCTCAGTTTCCTCTTAAGGCAGCATAATAATAGGACTTGCCTCAAGGGTTGTTGTAAGAATCAAATAAGATAATATACTTAGGATGCTTGTCAAGTTTTAAAGTACTACATAAAGGCTTGTCATTATCATTATCATCTAAGTTTAGAAAAGAGGATTGGAGAGATTGTGCAAAATCCTCACCCTTAATATCTTATGAACATTTCTGAAATCCCACATCCTATAGTTTTTCAAGAAATTTCTGCTAGTTCTCTTTGCTGGCCCTTTAAAATACAAGGATATGAAATTATTTGTTCTATCCTTCTATCATATCACTCCTCCTGCTTCAAAATAAGAGATTACCCAGATTAGCTGCTTTTCATAGCTTTGCCAGTGACAAAGAAATGGTAGCTAGGTGGAGAAGTAATTCTGTTTAGCAGGAAGAAGACATCAATGCCCTTCAAAATCCTTAGTTTTTGGTTTTTGGTTTTGTTTTTGCACTTCATCTGCCATTCACCTCCATCTTCACCTAGTTGAACTTCTAAAGGGTAGGGGGAAAAAACCAACTTCTACATTGTTGGGAGGGTTTTCCCTCCTCCCTCCAATTTTTTTTTCCTATGCACTCTCAGAAATTATATATATATATAATATATATATGACAGAAGGTTGCCTTTCATTCTTAAATCTCCTGACCATTAGCCAAAAGAAATGACTTGCATGTCTTCTAAGTTCTCTGTCAGTGCTAAAGGAGCAAGACTTAAAAAAAGGACCTAGGAATCTCCTCTATGAGGAACTCCCTCAAAAAATGCAGGATAACATATCTTCAAATTATAGTCTTATATACTTAGGGCATGTTTCTGAAGCAGGTTTTGAATTTAGGCCTTCCTAACTTGAGGACCAGTTTTATATTCCCTATGCCATTCCACCTTTGACTTATCCCCTCTCTTCAGACTTTTCTGCTCCTTTGGGGATGGGTAGCAGTGAATTGGAGAGAGGAATATCTACTTGGAATGGTTTGAAATGGTTGCTGCTGGGTCCCTTTGTGGAATTTGTGAAATTTAGGATAGGACTCGGTTCATCGTTTTTTTCTTGTCTAGCTTGTAGAACAAGCTAGACAGTGCACAGCTGGTTCTATTCTGTATGCATTTCAGAGTGCGAGAGGAGCACTCTCTTCTCTCTAGCCTTATCTACCCAACCTACACACTTTTCAGATGCTCTTTTCTCTGATTTTTGTATTCCACAGCACCAGCTGAGTCAATCAATTGCCACAATCAGTGCAGGTTATTTTCTATCCCACAGGATACAAATAACAAACAAAACACAACCATTGAAAGATGGGGTTGGGGGAGGGATTGGCAGGCACTGTAAATACATTAAGAACATCAACAACAGCTGTGCCTCTGGTGACTGTAGCAGCCAACTGATTTTTGACACATTTTAAAATTTTAATTTATGATAAGGAGGAAGAGACAAGTCCATTAGAAAAATTTAGGAACTTTGTCTGAAATTTTGAGTTTGGAGCTCTTTGGAGCTGAATAAAATAATTAAAAGTCAGTTAATGATATGCATTCATGAATTGCTTCTTGGAATATATTGCATTCAAAGGTTTTTTATGAATATTAGTGTGGACCAAGGGTTTTTGGTTCATTTTTTAACCTGAGTTGTTATTCCTTCTTTCAGTTGGTCTGTGATGGTCCATGGGTGAAAAAAAATCATTTTACCTCTATTTTTACTAATATCTAATTGTTATCAGAACATCTAGTTGGCATAGTAAATAGAATGTAGGGTCTGGAATCAGAAAAACTCCTTTTTGTGAGTTCAGATATGATTTAAGACATTCATTAAGTGGATGATCTTGGGCAAGTCACCTGTTTGGCTCAGTTTCCTCAACTGTAAAATGAGTTGAAGAAGGAAATGACATGCCACTCCAGTATCTTTGCCAAGAAAACTTGAGGTTGTGAAGATACATATTGTTAGCATTTCCTTCAGTTATGTTTGTAGGGCCAGAAACATTCTAAGAAATGGTCCATACTTCTCTAGACTATCAAAGGATTCTGGGGCACAAAGCAAGTTTTCAAATCCTGATTTAGAGAGTTGGTAAGATTAAAATCTGGCATTTATGATTTAGGCAGCTAAATGACATAGTAGAGGGACTTGAATGGAGGTAGAGCATTGAACTTAAAATGAGAAAGATCTGAGTTCAAATCTAGCTTTAGAAACTTAACAGCTGGGGGGTGGCTAGGTGGCGAAGTGGATAGAGCACTGGCCCTGGAGTCAGGAGTACCTGAGTTCAAATCTGGCCTCAGACACATAATAATTGCCTAGCTGTGTGGCCTTGGGCAAGCCACTTAACCCCCATTGCCTTGCAAAAACTAAAAAAAAAAAAAAAAAAAAAAACTTAACAGCTATGTCTGCCTCAATCATAGCACCTACCCCTCAGAGTTGACAGGAGGATAAAATGAGATGATAATATTTGTAAATCACTATATAAATTTTAGTTATTATTATTATGAATTTTATTCATATATATATATTTCAGTGGCACAGTTCCTTTAATATTATCTTTTCCCAGAATTTCATAATTTTGCTGCTAGTTTCTTCCCTTTAAGATTAGCAATGTCATACCTTGATACTGCTAGAACAAACCTCAAAAAGTTTAACCAAGAATAATTATTTTCTACACCTCTCAAGCCTTAGTAATAGTTTATGACTCTCAACATTTTCCAATTTATTTGAAGTACTTTAAAACTCATGTCTGACTTCCATTTTGAAGGTGCTTATAAGAATGTTCCTTATCTTGGCTGATTCAAGTTAAACAAATTTTCCCCATTTGCTATAATGCTTTTAGCTTTAGATTCGATTAGTCAGGAGTGTTATAGCTGAGTGTCTAGCAGTCTATGGCAGGTGGCATTGATAAGTATCCCCACTTGTTGATTGTGAGTACCTATCTATTATTGCCTGTCTACATTTACTTGGAACAAATTTTTATATCACTCAGTTAAACAATAAACACTTATGTCCCAGATACTATTCTAAGCACTGAGACAAAAGACAAAAACACAGCCCCTATCTTGAGCTTACATCTTAGTGGGATAGCAAGAACTATGTGTGTGGGTTGTGTGTAGTATACAATATATGTGTATATAAATACATGTATACACATATAGTAATAAAGCACAAATAAAAATAATTTCAGAGAGAATGTGTCTATTGTACATAAAAGGGCAGTGTTTCCTTGAAATATTTAGTTCTTCAATAATTAAAGTTTGTGCTCCCTCAAAATGATAAATGTTCAAGGGACTTTTGGAAAATGGGAACATTGGTGTACAGTTGGTGGATCTATTAATAGGCATCATTCTAAAAAGCTATTTAAATTTACACCCCCCCCAGTTACTAAACAATGCTTGCCTTTTTAACTACTGCTATCTCTATATATGCACAAATGATCAAAGAAAGAGGGAAAGGTCTTATATTATTAAAAATAAGTCCCCCCCCCAAGATAGCAACAGTCTTCATAAATTGCTGTAATAGAATTAAAAATTTCAAAACTATTCCTTGGTGGCTAACTTAATAAGTGAAGAACATCTCTGATTTTAATTAGAAGGGTCCTGGGATGACACATGTATAATCCATTAAGTTCATACTTAAAAAATAAGATAAGCCAAAGGCCATGCCCTTCTGATTTAGATTTCATCCTGTGTCACATAATGAGGCATCAGAACAGGACTTTGATGTAGGCATATATGGGCACCTAATTGGGGAAAATGGAATTCCAGAATCATAGAGCTAATAGCCATAGCAACATCCAGCTCAACTGTTATCAACTTAGAGGTGCAAGAAGACACAATAATCACTAGAAAATGGTTTGAATTTGTTATGCATTATCAACTCATTGATTGGATATAACTCCAGACACAGGATCAGAATTCACACAATAAACCTTTTTGGTATCACCTATGAGTTTAGACAAGATTGATAATAAATTACAAGTATATTTGAGAATGTTTTGAATGACACTTGATTGTTTTATGGTGAATTACCTAATGAGAACATCATGGTTGAATAGTGCCCAAGAAACTAAATCCCATATGTATTCACAGTTGATATATACCCAAGTATGCTATTGTCCTCCTACTTTAGTAAATCTGTGATGTGTATATTTCTAGAGGTGGTGACCTGAAAGATAATGCTTTTTCAATTTAACTTTAAAGTCTAAAACAGATAAACCTCTAAGTAGTATGAATCTATAGAAATTTTCTCTATATTTATCTAATTTGATGCTTGATAGCAATGGATTTATTCCTATTATTGTGTTGCTTTACTAGTTTGAACAGCATTCAGTCCTTTGGCACAGTACCTGTCAAACCCAATGGTCTCTATTGGCAATGCCAACTCTAGTGCTTTTTGAACATCTAAACAGCAACAGATGCTTCCCATTCATTTGGCTCTGTGTTAGAGCTTTTTGATGCAAGGTCACCCAGATGTTAGTCTTGACCTCTAAAGCTCCAGCTTTTCATGTCCAATAAAAGGGAAGAAAAGTACTCTGAAATCAACTAGCCCAGCTCAGTTCAGCTGAAAACCTACCATGACTGGTCATCAGCAAAATCCAAACTGTGATCTCAAACTGGATATTTTATAAATTTTTCAAAATCAACAAGTTCAAATTCAAACTCTTTACCTTTCACTCCCAAACCCTCTCCTCTTCCAGACTTCTCTATTATCATCAAGGACTTTCCCATCATCTCAGTCACTCAGGTTTAGAACCTCTGTATCATGCTCAATTCATGATTAATGAATCAGATCTGTTGCCAAGGCTTCTTTTTTCCACCTTTACCACATTTCATACATATCTCCTTGTCTCTAATCACAGTTTGCACCCAGCTGCAGGCTCTCATCTCTCACCTGGACTATTGTAATTGTAAAGCCTTCTAATTGGTCTCTCTACCTCATTTCTCCCAATTCCAATCTATTATATGTTCTCCAATCAACTATCAAAATGATTTTTCTAAATTGCATGTTCTTACCATGTCCTCCATTTTACTCAATAAACTCTAGTGATTTCCTATTACAAGATCAAATGCAAAATGCTTTTTTGTCATTTGAAATCCTTCAAAACATGGCATTTTTCAGTTGTTTTAAAGTTTACTTTCTCTTGTTTCTTTTCAGTCATAAATTCTACACTTCCTGTAAAAAATAAATTTTGCATTTAACTTGTGGTTTGGCCTCAACAATGCCTGACCTCTCATTTCATTTTTTTTCAAAATTATGTTGATTGTATATTTTTAGATTAATTGGCAAAATAGACTAGTTTAAGTGATTGAATAAAACCTCAGAATTATTTTCATTTTCAGAAGACTTACCATTGCTTGAAATTATTGCTGTTTGCATTGCTATTTTTTATCTTTTTCCCCAATTTCTAAGTACATATACACTGCCCTAGATTGCATGACTAATCTTTCTTCCTCTTCAATTTTGTTCCACTTCTTTGTCCTCCCCTCTTCCTTTCCCCCCCATGTATTGAGGATTCACTGCATATCATATTCTAAAGGTTAGATCTTCATCAATTTTGTTTTTCCTATATGGACTGTTAAATAGAATTCTTTGTGTAGTGGGAAATAGATTCTTTTTCTTTAAAGATTTTACTTAGTTTGAGTTTTACAACTTTTCCCCTAATCTTACTTCTCTCCCCCCCACCCCCACAGAAGGCAATTTGTCAGTCTTTACATTGTTTCCATGTTATACATTGATCAAAATTGAGTGTAATGAGAGAGAAATCATATCCTTAAGGAAGAAACATAAAGTATAAGAGATAACAAGATCATACAATAAGATATCAGGTTTTTTCCCTAAATTAAAGGTAATAGTCTTTGGTCTTTATTCAAACTCCACAGTTCTTTCTCTGGATACAGATGGTATTCTCCATTGCAGAGAGCCCCAAATTATCCCTGATGTTGCACTGATAGAATGAGTGAGTCCATCAAGGTTGATCATCGCCTCCTTATTGCTGTTAGGGTGTACAGTGTTTTTCTGGTTCTGCTCATCTCACTCAGCATCAGTTCATGCAAATCCTTCCATGCTTCCCTGAATTCCCATCCCTCCTGGGTTCTAATATAACAATAGTGTTCCATACATATACCACAGTTTGCTAAACCATTCCCCAATTGAAAGACATTTACTTGATTTCAATTCTTTGCCACCACACACAGGGCTGAATATTTTTATACATGTGATGTTTTTACCCTTTTTCATCATCTCTTCAGGGTGTAGACCCAGTAGTGGTATTGCTGGATCAAAGATTATGCACATTTTTGTTGCCCTTTGGGCCATAGTTCCAAATTTCTCTCTAGAAAGTTTGGATGAGTTCACAGCTCCACCAACAATGTAATAGTGTCCCGGGGGGGAAATACATTTATAAATAGGACTATCTGGATACATTTCTATGTTTGTTGATTGATTGATTGATTCCTTTTAGACCAAGTTGTAGAAATTCTTATCTATTGCAATGGTGAACCTTAATCTTCTTGCTTTATGTTAAGCTTGATATTAATAATAAAATGATAACAAAGTTATCACTAATGTTACAACTCTTATATAATTGTATCATTGCACTATATGCATGGAAGACTCTTTGGAGGGGATCTTTAATGTTGCATTTTGTTCTATCAATTCAAATGGTATTTATAGTGAATGAACAATAAAATAAAATATTGTATTTCCATTTTTCAGTCAGATGAATAAAGGGTCTATAGAATAGTATTTTTGAAAGTTTGTGTTTCCTTTTTAAATTTTATCAAGAATGTACTCAATACATGTGTAAATCAGAGGTGTCAGACTCCCAAATGTATCTCAAGGATAATTTGGAATTAGCTAACAAGATAAATGGAAAAAATATAATATAAAAAAATGTAAATTTGTGATTTTTCTAAGTCAATACACAGTCAGTAGGGATTTCTATTTGAATTCTATTTCTATTTGAATTCAACACTACTGGTATAGACTACTGTTTTGAAATGTTTATGTAAGGGTGTGAATGTAAATATATGCAATGATATCATAACCTCAAATCATCTTTCTTTTTGGTAGTAATATAATCCAGAATTTTTCCCCCAAACATTTTATACTTTCCCCTCTTATTGAGATTTTGAAAATCAATTCTGCAATGCCCTCATAATTGTATCCCCTAAGCATAGAGGTCCTCTGTGAATATTTAGTTTGTTTAAGCTATGTATTTACTATATTCCAGTTCTATAGTGCTGTTTGGTGGAATGCAGTAGCCCAATGTTTTATTGATTAAGAAAATTGTTTGGAAAAATAAAGAGATAAAAATGGAGATCTGTTGTTGTTGTTATAGCAAACTATTTTTTGCTACATTTGGAGTGATCTAGTTAAAATCAACCTCATACTAAGGTCCCTACACATTCACTTTTCTCACCATCACTTTCCAATGTTTGATTTTCTCCTTCCAATTTTCTGCAAATATGACTTGGATAGATAAACTCATATAAACAAATGGGTTTATATTCTAAATCACCATTCTTGACCACTGTTCCTCTTGACTTAGCAAGAATAGCAACTGTTGCTGACTGATGTGATTCCTGTCTTATTTTACCTAATCTAAACTCTTCTCTCATCTAAACTTCAATAGGAAATGCTGATAGTTCATGTTAGGATCTATTCCTTTACTTATCCCCCCATGTTATTGCATGAAACACGATGGTTATATTTTAATTATATGCCATCTTTCCTCATTTTATCCTTTCTTCTAATTTAGTATTGATTTTTAACTCTAAAGTTTTGATAGAGCATATAGACTTATATTGAGGAATGATTCACACTAATAATTGATAGTTTTTCATCTGTAAAAATATAGTTCATTTCACTTATTAAGTGTTTTCCATGTTCAATACCTTTGGACTTGCTACTTTTAAAAACATGTTAATATTTATGGGTGTGAGGTCTATGTGTTTTCATGGGCATTTGGTGGATCTGATCCATGTTTTCCAACAATTTTCCTCATGGCCAAAGAATTTGTTATTTTGGTGCCCAGCTTATTTTTCTCCAATTATTCAATTACTTTATTTCTTTTTAAAATTTTATTTATTTATTTTTGAATTTTACAATTTTTCCCTAATCTCGCTTCCCTTCCCCCATCTGCCACAGAAGGCAATGTTAGTCTTTACGTTCTTTCCATGCTATACATTATTCTAAATTGAATGTATTGAGAGAGAAACATATTCTTAAGAAAAAAATAAAATATAAGAGAGAGCAAAATTATGTAATAAAATAACAGGTTTTTTTAATTAAAGGTAATAGTCTTTATTCTTTGATCAAACTCCACAATTCTTTCTCTGGATATAAATAGTAATCACAGATATCCCAAAATTGTCCCTGAGTGCTGCACTGATGAAGTGAGCAAACCCATTAAGATCAATCATCACCCCCCATGTTGCTATTATTGTGTACAGTGTTCTTCTGGTTCTGCTCATCTCACTCAGCATCGGTTCATGCAAATCCTTCCAGGCTTCTCTGAATTCCCATCCCTTCTGGTTTCTAATAGAACAATAGTATTTCATAATGTACATACACTACAAGTAGTTCAGCCATTCTCCAACTAATGGACATTCACTCAAATTCTAATTTGTTGCCACCACAAACAGGGCTGCTATAAATATTTTTGTACAATGATGTTTTTACCCTTTTTCATGATCTTTTCAGGGTATAGACCCAGTAGTGGTATTGCTGGATCAAAGAGCATGCACATTTTTATTGCCCTTTGGGTGTAATTTCAATTACTCTCCAGAAAGGTTGGGTGAGTTTACAGCTCCACCAACAATGTATTATGTCCCAGATTTCCCATATCTCTTTCAATATTGATCACTATCTTTTTTGGTCATATTGACCAATCTGAGAGGTGTGAGGTGGTACCTCAAAGAAGCTTTAATTTGCATTTCTCTAATAAATAATGATTTAGAGCAATTTTTCATATGACTATGGATTGCTTTGATCTCCTCATCTGTAAATTGCCTTTGCATATCCTTTGACCATTTGTCATTTGGGGAATGGCTTTTTTTTTTATAAATTTGACTCAGTTCTCTATATATTTTAGAAATGAGTCCTTTGTCAGAAATGCCCAGGTGGGGACGGAAATTCAGGGAAGCCTGGAGGGATTTGCATGAACCGATGCTGAGTGAGATGAGCAGAACCAGAGAAACAATGTACACCCTAACAGCAACATGGGGGTGATGTTCAACCTTGATGGACTTGCTTGTTTCATGAGTGCAACAATCAGGAACACTTTGGGGTTGTCTGCAATGGAGAACACCATCTGTATCCAGATAAAGAGCCATGGAATTTGAACAAAGTTCAAGGACTCTTCCCTTTAATTTAGGAAAAAAAAACAGATATCTTATTGTCTGATCTTGTTATCTCTTATGCCTTTTGTTTCTTCCTTAAGGATATGATTTCTCTCTCATCACACTCAATTTGGATCAATGTACAACATGGAAACAAAGTAAAGACTGACACATTGCTTTCTGTGGGGTGGGGGGAGGGCAGTAAGTTTGGAGGGGAAATTGTAAAACTCAAAATCGTTAATAAAAAAAAGAAATGCTAGTTGTAAAAATTGTTTCCCAATTTACTACAATTCTTTTGATCTTGGTTATAGTGGTTTTGTCTGTGCAAAAGCTTGATTTAATGTAATTAAAATTATCTAGTTTGTTTTTAATGATGTTCTCCATTTTTTCCTTGGTCATAAACTGTTTCCTTTTCCATAGATTTGACAGGTAAACTATTCCTTGATCTCCTAGTTTGCTTATAATATTGTATTTTATATCTAAATCCTGTATCCATTTTGATCTTACCTTGGTATAAGGTGTGAGGTGTTGGTCTAATCCAAGTTTCTGCCATACTAACTTCAAATTATCCCAACAGTTTTTATCAGAGAGTTTTAATCCCAAAAACTGGACACTTTGGGTTTATCAAACTGCAGATTACTATAATCAATTCCTGCTATTGCACCATCTGTTCCACTGATCCACCCAGTCTATTTCTTAGCCAATACCAGAAAGTTTTGATGACTGATGTTTTATAATATAATTTTAAATCTGGTAGGGCTAAGTCACCTTCTCTTGCCCTTTTTTTTTTCATTAAATCCCTGGAAATTTTTGACTTTCTATTTCTTCATTTATTTCTCCATTCTTCATGAATTTACTTACAATTTTTTCTAACTCATTAAAATAATTTTTTGGAATTTTGATTGGTAGGGCACTAAATAAGTAGTTTAATAGGTAGAATTGTCATTTTTATTATATTAGCTCAGCCTATCCATGAGCAGTTGATATTTGCCCAATTTTTAAAATCTGATTTTATTTGTGAGAAAAGTGTTTTCTAGCTGTTTTCATAGAGTTTCTAAGTCTGCCTTGGCAGGGAGACTCCCAAGTATTTTATATTAACTGAAGTTACTTTAAATAGGATTTCTCTTTCTAGCTCTTGCTGCTGCATCTTGCTATTAATATATATATATATATATATACATATTATATATATGATAAGGATTTATGAGGGTTTATTTTTTATCCTATGGCTTTGCTAAAGTTACTAATTATTTCTAGTAGTTTTTGAGATGATTTTTTTTAGGATTCTCTAGGTATACCATGATGTCATCTGTAAAGAGTGAGAGTTTTGTTTCTTCCTTCCCAATTCTAATTCCTTCAATTTCTTTTTATTCTCTTATTGCTGAAGCTAACATTTCTAATACAATATTGAATAGTAGTGGTGATAATAGGCATCCTTAGTTCACCCCGATCTTATTGGGAATGCCTTTAGCTTATCCCCATTGCATATAATGCTTGTTGGTGGTTTCAGATAGATACTGCTTATCATTCTAAGGAATAATCCATTTATTTCTGTGCTCTCTAGTGTTTTTAGTAGGAATGGGTGTTGTATTTTGCCAAAGGCTTTTTCAGCCTCTATTTTGATAATCTTATGAATTCTGTTGGTTGGTTATTGATATAGTTAATTAAATTAACAGTTTTTCCTAATATTGAATCAACCCTGCATTCCTGGGATAAATCCTCCTTGGTCACAGTGAATTATCCTAGTGATAACTTGCTGTAATCACTTTACTAAGATTTTATTTAAGATTTTTGCATCTATATTCATTAGGTAGATAGATCTATAATTTTCTTTCTCTGTTTTGACTCTTCCTGGTTTAGGTATCAGCACCATATTGGCATCATAGAAAGAGTTAGGCAGAGTTCTTTCCTTGCCTATTTTGGCAGAGAGTTTATATAGAATTGGAAAAAAATTGTTCCTTAAATGTTTGATAGAATTCATTTGTGAATCCATCTGCCCTAGAGATTTTTCCTTAGGGAGTTCAATAATTTCTTTTTTTTTCCTGAGATAGGGTTATTTAAGTATTTAATTTTCTCTTCAGTTAACCTGGGCAAATTATATTTTTGTAAATATTCATCCATTTTGCTTAGATTATCATATTTATTAGCCTACAATTGGGCAAAATAATTCTGCATTGTTACTTTAATTTCCTCTTCATTGGTGGTGAGTTCACTGTTTTCATTTATGATACTGATAACTTGGTTTTCTACTTTCTTTTTTTAAATCAAATGAGCCACAGGTTTATCAGTTTTATTGGGTTTTTTTCATAAAACCCACTCTTGGTTTTATTTATTAATTCAATAGTTTCCTTGCTTTTGATTTTATTAATTTCTCCTTTAATTTTTAGAATTTCTAATTTGGTATTTAAATGGGGGGGTTAATTTGTTCTTTCTCTAATTTTTTTAGTTCCATGTTTAGATCATTGATTTCCTCTTTCTCTATTTTATTCATGTAAGCAATTAAAGATATACTATATCCCCTGACAACTACCTTGGCTGTGAGCCCATAAGTTTTGGTATGTTGTCTCATTATTGTCTATCTAGGATAAAATCATTAATTCTTTCTATAATTTGTTGTTGGATTCACTCCTTCTTTAAAATGAGGTTATTTAGTTTCAAATTAGTTTTAGGTCTATGTCTCCCTGGCCCATTATTACATGTGATTTTTCTTGCATTATGATCTGAGAAGGATGTATTTACTTTTTCTGCTTTTCTGCATTTGATTATTAGGTTTTTATGCCCTAGTACATGGTCAGCTTTTGTGTAAGTGCCATGTACTGCAGGAAAAAAAAAAATATATATATATATATATATATATATATATATATATATATATATATATATATATTCCTTTCTATCCCTATTCATTCTCCAAAGATCTATCATGTCAAGGTTTTCTAACATTCTATTTATCTCCTTAACTTTCTTCTTGTTTATTTTATGGTTAAATTTATCTAAATATGAGAGCAGGAGATTGAGGTCTCCCACCAGTAGAGTTTTTCTGTCTATGTCTGCCTGTAATTCATTCAACTTCTCCTCTAAAAGTTTGGTTGCAGGGGCGGCTAGGTGGCATAGTGGATAAAGCACCGGGCCTGGAGTCAGGAGTACCTGGGTTCAAATCCGGTCTCAGACACTTAATGATTACCTAGCTGTGTGGCCTTGGGCAAGCCACTTAACCCCGTTTGCCTTGCAAAAAAAAAAAAGTTTGGTTGCTATACCATTTGGTGTGTATGTATATATATATATACATATATATATATATATATATACATATATATGTATATATATATATATATATATAGTTGAAATTGCTTAATGCTCTATGGTAGCTTTTAGGAGGATATAGTTTCCTTCCTTATCTCTTTTAATGAGATCTTAATTTTGCAGCTTTTTATCTGAGATAAGGATTTCTACTCCTGCTTTTTTTCATTTCAGCTGAAGCAAAATATATTTTGCTCCAACATTTTACCTTTACTCTATATGTATCTCTCTGCTTCAAATGAGTTTCTTGTAAACAGCATATTGTGGGATTCTGGTTTTTAATCCAGTCTGCTATTTACTTACATTTTATGGGAGAGCTCATGCCATTCACATTCAAAGTTATAATTACTAACTCTTTATTGCCCTTCATGCTATCTTCCCTCTGTTTATATATTCCCCTTTTTTTCACTTTATCCATATTTCCCAGTATTTTGTTTCTGAATAACACAACCTTCAGTATGTTTGCCCCTTTGTATCCAACCCCCTTCCCCTTTCTTTCCCCTTTCCCTTTGTCCCTTCTTCCTTCTATTAGCTCATCTTTTCCTCCCTCCTTCCCCCTTTCCCCTTTTTATACTTGAAAGGTAAGATAAATCTCTCAACTTAGTGTGTGTGTGTTAACTTCAGGCCTAATCTGATGAGAGTAAGATTCAGGTGATTCTCACCTCCTCCTTTTTTCCCTTCTGTTGCAATAGATCCATTGTACCTCTTTATGTAATATCATTCACCCCATTCAATCTGCTCCATCCTTCCATCTCTTTACTGCCCCCCCCCCTTTTAAGGAGATAATGTTTTAAATCATTCTATCAGAGTCAGGGATAAGTCATGATTGCCCATCACTTCTGGCTAAGTATATTCTCTTTAATATAGTTACAATTCTCAAGAGTTATGAGAATCTTTCTCCCAGATGTGGATATAGCCAGTTTCATCTTATTGGATAGCAGTTTTTTTTCTTTACTCTTTTTATTTTACCTTTTCATGTCTATGAGTCTCCTGTTTGATGTCCAAATTTTCTATTTAGCTCTGGTCTTTTCATCAGGAAGAGTTGGAAGTCTCTTATTTTGTTAAATGTCTATCTTTTCCCCTGGAAGAGAAGGCTCAGTTTTATTGGATAGTGGTTTCTTGAATGCATTTCAAGCTCCCTTGCTCTTTGGAATATCTCATTCCAGGCCCTTTGAAATCTTAACTTTGGTGCAGCCAGGTCCTGTGCAATCCTTACTGTGGGTCGCTGGTATCTAAATTGTTGCTTTCTGTCTGCTTACAGGATTTTCTCTTTTATCTGGTAGTTCTGGAATTTGGTCATAATATTCCTTGGTGTTTTCTTTTTAGGATTCCTTTCCAGAGATTCAGTCTTTTATCTAAAACCTATCTTTTCCAGCATGGCAGGGGCTACTTTAATTTGTATTTTACCAGTATATTCATTAGGAAACCAAGGTTATCTCCATGGTATGATAAAATATTGGCATAGAATTTTATGAAGGATTTATAGGATTAAACATTGTAATTCTTTTTATAATCTATGTTACTGAAATGAGAGAATATGCTTATTCCTCTTTTTTATATTTATCTTAAGCAAAAATTAATCTTGATTAATTTTATGTCTTTAAATTGAAATAATATATATTTGTTTGTATATATTATTTATTACCTTGTATATTAAGTTAAATTTCCCATTCCCCTTATATATTATCATCTCCCTTTAGGATACAGAAAATCTTTTATCTGTTTGCTTAAGCATAAATTATACAAATTATGGTGAATGTAATTATAATGTATTCATTGCTAATTATAAATTTGCCCTGTATGTTTTATATGCATTGTATTTATATGCTTTATGTAATTATGTAATTATCCTTATGAGTTAATTATCAATTTTATAGCTAAATAGTCTTCTTTACTAACTTACTTTTAGAGCATTTTAGTGTTATTTTTAAAGTTAAATTAACACAATATATCTATCTACAAGCATTTTCTCTTAGAAAAAAAGTTTATGTTCTTTGTCTCCATCTTTCATTGTATATGAATATATTGAGATATCATAATTTATATTAAAAGTCTTAGAAGACATCATTCAGTTCCATCTATATTCCTTAACCATTTCAGTGGATCTGTTATCAAAGTTTTGTGTTCATCCAACTTAGCAAAGGTGGTATGTTTGCAACCTGTCTACATTTTCTTATGCTTTAACAGCAACAACAATAACATGCATAAAGCACTACATATTTATATATATATATGTTATCTCATTTGATCTTCATAATAGCCTGTAAGTTATATGCAGTTATTCTCTCCATTTTACAAGTGAGAAAAATGCAACTGAGAAAAATGCAACTAATAAATGTCTTCTTAAGAACAGCTTTTGACATCAGTTCTTACTGACTCTGAGTTCTGTGTTCTTACCCCTTTTTTAAAAGGTTATAAGATATGTTTTCCTATAAATTCTACATTGTAAGATCAATCCAGTTCACTAGAGTTTGTCTCCTCATATTTTTAACATTTTGTAGGTTCCAACACTCCATCCTGTATTCACTTCACTTCTTACATAAGTAAGGGCTTATTATAAAAATATAAAACATTATTTTTATAATATGCCCTTACTTTCTTAAATTCACAATGTGTCTTTATATTACCATTTGGAATAACTGCAATTGTCATTAAACTGTGATAATAGCTTCCAGAGAAGTGTGACTTTTATTTGGAAATATCAGTATTTATAAAAAATAAAGCATCTTTTGTGGCAGTGAAGCACCTTAAACAAGAAGAAAAATCTTTACCAGTAATCAGTATTCATTCAGTGCCCTCTATGTGCAACGCAAATTGCTAAGTATTGGGGGGTACAAAGATAGGCTTGTGGGGAACTCACAATCTAATGGGGAAGACACATTTATTCTGTTGTTGGCCAGTGTCATGAAAGATATTTTGAACAAAGTCTAAATACAATTGAAGAGGGATTCCCTATCAATTGAGAGTTTCTAGAGAGGCTGTTTTGCAAGGTGGCCTCATGTTGATTGCATAGAGCTCTAAAGGGTCTCCTCTTTGAGATAAAATCGTTGAAAAGAAGGACTTAGACAACTTCATATGAAGAGCACAGCAAATAAAGAACTCATGATGTGTGGAGCACATTTACCCTTGGTCAATGAGACAGGCCAAAAATTGAATTAGGAATAAGATATGCAAATGAATGTAATTTGGGAAATTACATGTTCCAACTTCCATACCTTGCATTTTTAAAAGTACTTTGGTAGCAAATTGAAAATGTTAGTTCTAAATATTCATTTTATCACAGCTGAATTCTTGAATCCAAATCATCTGGGTAAGTATGAATCAAAATGCATCTGGAAATTAAATCATGCAAGTGATAGTACTGAATAATCACAGGAAAAAAATAAAGACTATAAAACCATGGATTTGAGGCTTGGGATGATGGCATAGTAATTGAAAGAGAGAAACAAGTTTGAGGAATCCCTTCATCAGAGAACTGGGAATAGGACATCCTTCCTAATGTTTCTTCCTTTCTGTGTCTGCAAAAGTATCTCATTACAGGAAATATTGGTGAGAATAAAAGAGAGTAGATGAGAGGAAGATGAGAGGGAAAGAAAAAGAAGCTTGGTGACAAGTGGCAAAAAGAATATTAAAATGCCACAGATAACCTTTTGTCCATTCTCCTATAACATAAGAGACCCAGTACACACACACACACACACACACACACACACACACACACACACACAGTTAAATTCCCCATAAACATTTGATTTATGATTTCATTAATATAAGAAATTCTGACATGAGGAAAACTCCGTCCATGAAGACATATCTTCTCTTTAATTTTTAGTCTCAGAGAACAGCCCAGGTCACTGAGAAGACACTGAAGTTAAATGAGTTGTCCAAGATTACAAAATTAGTATGTATCAGAGTTGAGAATTAAAGCCAGGTTTTTCTGCTTCTAAATTCAATTATCTTTCCACTATGACATGCTTCCTCTCAATTCATAGAAATAAATACTTATTAATATTTCTATGAATGTAATGAGATTTATATTCCCTGATCAAAGAATCCATATCTATAAATCTATAATAGCTGTCTTCTTTCTGGATACTTCTTTGATATTCCTGTCCACTTAAGGAAAAACACTTTGCCACTTCCAGTTCACTAGATACCCTCCTAATTTCCTGACATTTAGAAGAGACAAATTCCTATTGAGAAAGCTTTCTGTTCATGATTGAAGTTTCTCAGTTGACTTCCTATACAATAAGGGAAATATTCTTATCCATTCAATGAACAATAGCATAACATTCCATCCTATAGGGACAATAAAATATAAGGTTCTTTAGGGTAGCACTTTGACGGCAATATTTTTTTTTAATTTTGTCTTTGAATTCCCAGTGTCTATCCCAGTGTTTTGCAAATAATGGATGTTCAGTAAATTCTTATTGGATTGAATTGGGTCCTAGACTATCCTCCCTGGATACTTCTATTCACTTAGACTGTAACTCCTAGAGTATAGGTCCAGACCCTCCAACTTTAGAGGAAAAAAAAATCATAGGATCATAGATATAAAGCTGGAAGAGACCTTCAAAGTCATGTACTTTGACAGATGAGGAAACCAAGGTTAGAGAAGTAAAATGATTTGCATACAATCACACAGGTAGAAAATGACAGTCAAGATTTGATTATCTTATTCCAAATACAGTGCACTATATTGATTAAGCTACTTGGGAGGTGAACTCTCTGGCAACACTGTGGTAATAAGCTCATTAAATACCCTTATCCTTAATGTCACATATCTTAATAATAATAACAATAAATGAATGAAAAGGATTATGTTGTAATAGAGTGCAACCTTGGAATTAGAAAGACTTAGATTCTCAAGTCTTCTCTCTGATATAATGTTAGAGGCAGATTACCCTTTTGCTTTAATATAGAGTTTTCAGAATTCCCTACACTTAGGAAATCACTCATTCAGACCAAAAATAAAAATAGTAAAGGAATTCTTACTGTATCTATTTTCTCTTTTGTATCTTTTCCTAACTCCTGCTATTCCTTCACTCTCTCCCCTGTTCCCCCTGTAAAATGATTTTCTGTTGCCCTGAATTCCTCTTATCTAATCTCAAAAATTAGTAGTGCCCCAATCCCACAATTAAAGCATATTTTCCATTTTGAAGTGACATAACTGTCAGAAAAGAGGCAGAGAAGTGGCCATTGATGATTTGGTATGTCCAGTTTTTATAAATTACTCATATTTAGAAACAACACAACCTGTATGAACTGGTTGAATGAGTGAGCAATCAAGGAAAAATAGAATTGGAGAAGCAATTTAAAATTTATAGAATGATATTTTGTTTCAAATACCATTTTGCTTCTGCCCTAAAAAGTTAACTGCTAAATTTGTATTGAATCTGAAGACTGACACACTGAGACATTTTCATGTATTCCAAAGGAAAATGAGGCAGGGATTGATTTGCTCCCCTGTATATTTGTAACCTTCTGTCACTGTTCTTTGGTGCTCTGGCCAACACTGGTATTTCTCTCTATGAGACTGAAAAGGATTATTCATTGTCATACTGCTCTCATGCTTTCTTGGCTTAGAGGAGAAAGTCTTTTAAATCTTCAGTTGGTGTATGCATTGTTTAGGCTTTTGGTGTCCAGTTCCCATGCCGTTGTTCTTATTTACAGCTTAATTTTTATCTTATTAAAATTAATGACCTCTTAATCATGTTTAAAGAACCTGAGGAGAATGGAGAACAAGAAATTTAATTTGCTTCTGGGCCAAATTCCTTTCTTCTGTGTGCCCGTATATGTATGTTTGTATGTGTGTATATGTATTTATGTGTATGTGTGTATGTATACATATGTTAGAGACTTTGATTATGACATTAGAAGGGTAATTTTTGTGATTTTCAAGAATTATAATTAACATCAGAATTCCCATAAAGGAAAAAAAAGAATAAGAATTTATTAAGCATCTACTCTATGTCAGACACTGTGCTTGAGTACTTTGCATAATTATTTTTTTGATCATGAAATAAAATATATGATCATTTATCACTATGTGTTTTCCCACATAGTTCTTTCTTATTTCTCTTTTTTTCCAAATTTTTTTTTAAATGGATAGGGTTGCTTCTTTTGGAGTAGCAACTATGCCAAAACATTTTAATATATCCTTATATATGATTCTGCTATTGAATTTTTGAAAGACAGCATCCCTTTCAGCATCTGCTAAATGAGAGTTATGAATTCCCTCCCTGAAGGGTCTATCTGTAGATCTACTCAGTTATTACCATTGATGGTTACTTAGTAAAGACTTTGGAAACCACCTGTGTGCCTTTGTACTTCTCAGACAATCCATAAGGGCAATTAGAAAATATAAAGCTTCAAGTGGAGAAAATACATATATCAGAGTTCTTTGTCCTCAGGAAAGATTTTTACAAAGTCATTGTCAAGAGCAT
This sequence comes from Macrotis lagotis, assembly GCF_037893015.1. Classification (NCBI taxonomy): domain Eukaryota; kingdom Metazoa; phylum Chordata; class Mammalia; order Peramelemorphia; family Peramelidae; genus Macrotis; species Macrotis lagotis. Next base: position 466,241,443 of record NC_133666.1, read on the forward strand.
GCATACATAATTAATCAAGGAAGAGATTATCTGGATTTTGATTGACATTCATTAGGCCACCTTCACAGCATTACAGTCTTAAGTACTGGTGGCAGGTTAGAACTAAAAAGTAGAGGTTGCTTAATTTATGAACGGGATGCATATTTTCTTACCCTTGTGCCTTCCTGTCTTCTGCATTCAATTCTCCCCTCATTGCAATAATCTTGAGTCTAAATGGCATCTTCATGCAAAAGACAAATAATAAGTGCTGGAATAGAAAAACAAATAGAAATTGATTTGGTAAAGTAGTGGATTCTGAGACTAATATGTAATGATGGATCAAATGTTCAGAGTGCCCATTTTACTTGTACTATTCAAAAGTTATGGATTCCAAAGGTGACAGGGATCACCTTGGAACCCAAACTTCTGCAGGCAAGACAATGATCTAACAAGATTACGCATAAAGATATTGCAATACTTCTGAAGGCCAGGTCAGGTCAGGATATCTCTTCAATCATACTGTTCAGGTCCAAGTTTCTGTTATTTTTTGTGTACCTGGCTTGTCACTTGAGCTCAACAACAACCTCTTTCTTAATAAGACTTTCCCATTCTCTTGTGGTCCTCAGGAACCATGTTTCATGGATCCCAATTTGTTTTCCTTTAAGCAGATTTTCTGATCATCTGGATCTTAAGCTAGTACTAATGTTCCTTGAAAACAGAATATAAACAATTTTATCACCTTTATCAATTCATACAATGCCCATACCTTTAAAATACTTTTTTCTTATGTAGTCCTCCCATTGAATCTGAATTAATGGAAAAAGAAATTGGCAAATTTTTCCTCATTTTAATCTGTTTCATTAAATTATAGGAAATACACATCATTTGTTGATAGCTTTAAGTGTTTTGCTTGTGATTTTTGCATTATTAGAGTAAGTTTAGACTGAAATATATTCTGAAAACAGAAACTCATCCTCCTCTTTGTGTTAAGAGAGTTTTCTCTCAAAAATACTATTAACATTTTTTTCCCCTTGAGGAAAGTATGTATTGACCTAAAATATCAGGAGTGTAAGGAACTCCCAAAATGCAGATTAGCATCCTTACACAACAAATAAGCTACTCAGAACATTGCTTGGAGGCATTAAGAAGTCATGTGATAGGGCAGCTAGGTGGTGTAGTGGATAAAGCACTGGCCTTGGAGTCAGGAGTACCTTGGTTCAAATCTGGTCTCAGAAACTTAATAATTACCTAGCTGTGTGGCCTTGGGCTTGCTCCATTTGCCTTGCAAAAAACCTAAAAAAATAAAAAGTAGTCATGTAACTTGCCCATGATCACATACCTAGCAGATATCAAAAGCAGGAATTGAGTCTGGGTCTTATTCAATTTCTAGGGTGCCCTTAGGTCCACCATGCCATATTGTTTTTCTAATGACAAGTTTTACAAACATTTTCCTTGTAACAAACCTATAAGTACAATTCAAGTATTTTCAACTTTCTTCCCATCTTAGTTGACAAGATTGTGAATCTGAGAGGTGAAGGTTCTAATCTAGAATTATGCAACAAGTGTCAGCCCGGGGATGAGCACTACTTCAACATTCAATTCATGTTCTGATCCATAATAATCAATAACAATAGCCTACAATTAGATAACTATAAAGTTTGCAAAGGACTTAAGAACATTATCTCATTTGATCTTCATAGTATCTGAGTTGAATCCTACTTCTTGGGATTGTATGAATGAATGTGACCTCAATGATGGAAATCTTTCCTCCAGTCATGGAGTTAGCAACTGATCCATGCCTGCCCATACTATATTATTTTACCATATTCTTCCATAAGTTTGTCATTGTCATAGGAGATCCACTTAAAGTTTTAGGGGATTTCCTTACTTGCTTCTCTTGGCATCTGGAGGATTTCTTGGAAGCACATAGATTGATCACCAGATTTCTTTTGCTCTCACCATTATAACTAGCTTATCTTGTTTTTCAATCATCCATTTCTCTGATAACAGTTTATACTCTAGTTCTCCATATAATTACTTAATTATAATGAGTTGCAACCTGCTTATACCCATCATCTGGCTCTCCATTGCCCTTCTGAAAGACATTCATTTTTAATTCTATGCACAAGGCACAAGTATTTATTAATCGCTTACTATGTGCCAATGCTTTACAGTCAATGACTGAGACAAACATTCCCTCCCCACTTTAGATCCACACAGACTTGATGAATAGAAAATACTGAAAGAGGGATGACAGGGAATCTCTTCCTACTCTTGCCAACTATAACCCAATATTTTCTGCAATGTGAATGCCAGAAACAGGCTAAATTTGTTGAAGGCAAATATATTTTTAAAGACCTTAAGGCTGTTAAAAAAAAACTTTAGAATCAGTTGTCTAACTATTGTGTCACTGTAAGAACTTTCAGCTGGTAAAATGACTTTTTTGTTGTTCTTTATTTTGTTTATAAAAATTGCACCTCATTTGAAAAGTGTTGAGATACAGACATTGAAGAAAGCTGTGAGACTCTAAAAATAGGGGAAGACAGTGGGAAATCAGAGCAGAGATAGCCCTGCTGCAGTTCTGATGAGGCATTACAGAGAAAGGCTGAACCAAACAAGCAAAAGACTGTATTTTTCTTTTTTGTAATGCCACATTTGACTCACAGTATTATAATGCTTTAAAAAAAGATAGCTATGTTTTTACATATTGGATTAGTATAGTATTAGAAGTATGAAAATAACATGCCAGTGAAATGACTGCTAATAACAACTGGAGGGAAGGGAAAATGTTCTCAATAAAAGAACCTTCACTTCCTAAATTAAATCATCCACACATTTGAAAATTATCTAGACCATCAGTTCTTAACTTGAGGTCTGTGGAATTATTATTATTATTATTATTATTAAATTGATAATTGTTTGAATATAATTGGTTTTCTTTGTAGTCATAAGTATTTTATGCATTTAAAAACATTATTCTGAGAAGAATTCCATGTGTTGATTTTAGCAGATTGCCAAACAGATCCAGTATTATACAAAAAAGGCTCAGAATTCCTGGACTAAAGTAAGGTAAACTTGAGCTGTTAGAGGTCTAAAAGCTTATTTGTGGTCACTTTGGCAGGGAGGGGTTTATGTCAAAATCAATAATGTTTCCTTATTCAACCTGAAAATCTACCATAGACTGACATGTATAAGCTCTTAGGGGAGAATATCGAATAAATTCATTCTTTAAACTTCTCCTTGTGTGCAAATCAGTACTTAATGGAGGTCTCTGAAGTTCAAGCAATCAATTATTAAACATTTATTAAGCATCTATGATATACAGTGTACTGTACAAAGTTCTGTGGTTAAAAATTGAGATAAAAGTCAATTCCTACCCTCAAGGATTTTGCAATCTAATGGACTAGTCAACATGTAAGTTAATAAGGATATTGATAATGTGCTATTGGAATGCAGTTATTATTTATTTTATTTATTCATGTAATTAAGTATGGGGGAAATAAGATGAAAAACAAAAGCCATAAGAAAGCATTGTCCCTTCTGTAGGATTTTGACTTACCCATATGGGTTTTTTCCTGCAACATTCCCAATAGAGAGCCCAGCACAACTCCATTCTTTAGCTCTTGTTTTAGCAAATAACTTGTACTGTCTACTCAGTATATAATCTAAGAGGCTACTTAAAATAAATCCTAATGGATATAATGGAAAGCAGATGCTTAAGATCTTTGAAAAGAAAATATTTATTCAGCAGGCTATGATTCTGAAAAGTTTTTTTCCTTTTGGAGAAATGCAAAGAATAAAAGCATCTGCTGTCTACTCAGCTGAGTGCTTAGAATGTGGCTTCAGATTTGCTAATCAAATTGAACACATAGTTCTAATGAAAGAACATGCACAACAGAAATGTAGAGCTAAAAATGTATATAAATCGCCAGTGTCTGCTGAGATCTGATAAACAGCCACACTTGACTATGACTATACAGAATGGAAGGTGAAGGAACATATTACAGAAAAATAAATTATACATTAAGTCATTAAACTTCACCCTTCACTTCAAATTGAAGCATTGCCACAAGAGCAAGAACAGTTGCAAACTGAACATATAAATAAATGAGAGGCCTGGTCAAATCTCACCCTTTAGTGAGGATATAATTGTTTGAGACCCTTTAAAATATGTATGGGAAATTGTGTTTCTTGTATGCAAAGGATAGTGCCATAGTACCTAAGTTCATTATATCCCAGTTCCATGAATGTTCCATCCACACCATGGTTTTATTTAAAGTGGGCTAGACTTGGAAACAATAGTGTAGACCCAGCTTTGACCTATATTAGCTATATGACCATAAGTAAGTGTCTAAACTACCCCATACCTCAATTTCTTCTGAAAAATGGGTATAATAATATTAGCAACTCATATTTCATAAATTTCTGATTATTATAGGAAACACTCAAATCTTTATTTGAATTTATATAACACTTTAGTTGACCACAGGTTTTAATCACAGGAATTTGCATGAAATCAACTTTAATGTTAATGGGGAATCTGAATTCTTTAATTTTACCTTTTCAATCATCCCATCAGATAAGAGCTTTGTTGACTTCTTTTCTTATTAAAGGAATATACATGTAAATGTGTGTGAGTATGTATATTCTTGTTTTTCAGAATCCTTGCTTCCTCTGCTCCAAAATGAATTTTGTGCATACTTTCTTAGAAGGAATGTCTGAGCTGCTAGAGCATTTAGGAAGGTTGTAGAGTTTTCTTTGATGAAGATCTTTAAAGAAAAAATTGGGTCTCATTTGTCTGAAAGCAAATAATAGTTGGGAAGATTTTAGGAGTGGGCAGCATAGTGAAGTAGAAAAAAATATTGACTCTGATGACAGATGGTCTGGGTTTAAATCTCTCCTCTGACCTTTATTGCCCATCTATAAATGAAAGGACAGGAACAAAATCAGATGTCCTTTTCACTATCTTCCAAACTTTTTTGTCTAGATACAGTTCTTGCTGAAGTCATGACCCACATGGAATCTTTTCTGGGCCTGTGGTTCGTATTTATTTCCTAGTAGATCATCTTATTGGTATAAATCTAAATATCTCATCATTGGAAGGGAATATAAATTTGGTCCTTAAAATGTACAACTGACACTAAATAGAGAGAGAGAGAGAGAGAGAGAGAGAGAGAGAGAGAGAGAGATGAGGGATGAGGGATGAAGGGATGAGGGATAGATGATTTGGAGAGATTCCTTAGTTAACTGTTCATGGCTTTGCACAATGAAGCCGACTATTTGGAGCCATACTCTGAATTAATCCAACTGCAGGGAAGTCTTTATTATGCTCCTTTAAAATGAGTATTACTAATAAGCTTTCTAACCCATGTAACATACTTTTTTGTTTTTAGCACTGATTTTTTTTTTGGACTGTGATAATGATTTGGGAACTAATAATGACTGGCCTTTGGTGATCTATTTTTCTCTATACCAGGATTATATACTTTGAGGGTTGCAAAAGAAAATATCAACCCTACCCTCAAGGATTTTATAATTTCATTGGGGATACAACATGAAATATCAACAGATCATAGTTCAGGATTGAAAAGGATCTTAAAACCTACCTCCCCCCCATTTTTACAGAACAACAAACTGAAGCTCAGAGAGGTTAAGTGAGTTGCCTAAGGAAACAGAGGTCATAAGTAGTATTGAATTATGTTCCATGTGACCAGTAGAAATTCAAAGAGAGACATCTGAGCTAAAGAATCTTTGTGACAGTGTTGGAATGCAACTTGGACTTTGAGGATTTGAACAAGAAGAAAGTACGGAAAAGAGCATTCCAGCAGAGAACAATACAAACAGAAGCCAAGAGGTAGAGAGGTATATAGCATATGAAGCAATGTCAGTGCGATAGCAGGAGTGTTCCTTTTTTTTCCCTCTTTGGTTCCCCTTTTCTTCTTTGTTCTTTGTGTCTCTTTCCCATTTTACTTATTTATAGTTTTCAGCTCCTTATGTCTCTACAGTACTGATTTAAACTAAAGTCTCAACTTTTCCCTAGTCTGAAGACAGTCTGAAAAGTAAACTTGAAGAAAAGTCTTTTGGGGGGCCAATAGTATGCCATTTTCATTCCAATTCTGAGCATCATCTTTATTTGATTCATAAGTTAAGAAGCTGATTAGAAAATGTATACAAACCATAGTAACCACTGGGGAACAGGAAACCCATCTCCCCTTTGAGAAGTCCTTTCAGCTTCTGAGTCATCAAATTCAATGGAGAAGTAGGAGGGAACCTGAGACACATTGAGTGTCAGAGAGCTGTAATTAATGAGCTATCTGATTTTGGTCTCAAAGGTCACAGGAAAGAAAGAACAGATGATTGCTATCATGAACTCCAAACATTAATGTCATTGTAGGCATCATTGAAGACTTACAAATTTGAATGCAAACTACTGTTACTGTTGGTATGAAAATTGATTTCACATTAAGATGAACTGCTGACATATCAATTCTTTCTTGAATTCTCTACTATAAATTTGGTAAAACCTTATTTATAAATGTGTTAGAATCAACCCCTTTGATAGACATGATCTATAATAGCAACAGCATCATAAGATCAGTTTTTTTTTAATTTGATGGAACAAAGTGGAAAAGGGAGAGACTGTTATACTTCATTTTTTGTTGTTGTTGTTGAGTCATTTTTTAGTCATGTCTGACTCTTTGTGACGCTTTTTGGAGAGTTTTGTTTTGTTTTGGTTTTGGTGGGGGGAGGTGTGTTGGGATACAGATATATTGTAATGGTTTGCCATTTCCTTCTCCAGCTCATTTTACAGATGAGAAACAGAAGCAATAGTGACTTGCCCAGGATCATACAACTAGAAATGATATTCATTTTTACACATAAGAAAACTGTGACAGGTTAATAGGATCATAGAGGTATGCAAATCTACCTTCTACTAGCTCCAGAAACAGCTTAATTCTCTAGTTTTATAGTTTATCATGATATCACCAGAGTGATATTTGTGCAGTTGTTATCTTGCGAGGCAGTTATTTTTTCCCCTTTATCTTACGTCCTTTTTCTGGCCAAAATCCAAAGTCACATAAAACTTCCAAGAATTCAGTTTGCTGAACCAGCACTCCCTTTGGTATTGTTTTGAGAATCTGGTTTTTGACCTATAGATTGTCACAAGATTCAACTGAGAGCTCTGTTATGCTTTGCTTTTTATATTCTGAAATTGACTCTGTTACTTATTCTCATTTATAGTCACTCGGCTCTGCTGGCCTTCAGCATAGTTTTTGGCATCAAATTCCCAAGTATCCTGGAGAACATTACTACTTTAAGGATAATTCCCAACCCGTGGTTCTAAATCAGAAATAGAACATCCACGCAGATGGTTTAAGATAATATCAGTTTTCTTTCTTTGGGGCCCTTTGTTTTTAAACCATCAGCAGATTCCAAATAACAATTGTTGGCAACTTCCTTATTGGCTCTCTTAAGGTTAATTGGCATTCTAAATAAATCGTGAGAGCCCCTATTTGACTCTTTCTGTATTTTAAGTAAAGAACATGGCAACAACACTCACTGTCATTTCAATATACTTGAAATATGCTATATTGGCATTATTTTTCTACTCTGCTACCCACTGGCACCTCTGTACCCTTTTTAACTATATTTCATATTACTACCCTTAAAACATGAATCCCTCTAGCCAAACTGAAATACCTTCCTCCTCTATGTAGTCTCCTATTTTTCTCTCTTTGCTTATGCCCCTTCCTTTGTCTAACAGATCTTCTTTCCCCCTTTGCATTCCTTTATCCTCCCTCCTTTCCTTTTAATTTTTTGCTATCTTTTAAAATACAATTTCTGCAGGGCCGCTAGGTGGCGCAGTGGATAGAGCACTGGCCCTGGTCAGGAGGACCTGAGTTCAAAGCTGATCTCAGCCACTTAAAAAAATTACCTAGCTGTGTAACTGTGACCTTGGGCAAGTCACTTAACCCTATTGCCTTGCGGGGGAAAAAAAACAAGGAAAAAAAATACAATTTCCAATGAAATCTCCTTCAGGAAGCTTTCTCATCACTTCCCCATTCAATAATAACCTTTTATTTTAGCTCTTGCAACACATTATTTTTCTTTTTCTTTCTTTTTTTTTTCAAGGCAATGGGGTTAAGTGGCTTGCCCAAGGCCACATGGCTAGGTAATTATTAAGTGTCTTCAGTCAGATTTGAACCCAAGTACTCCTGACTCCAGGGCCGGTGCTCTATTCACTGTGCCACCTAGCCGCCCCTAATGCATTATTTTCTAACCCTCCATTGTACTTAGTCTCTAATTGTAAATTTTGTAACTATATGTTTCTCTCTTCCCCCCATTTCTTCAAAGATTGTAAGCTCTATGATGATAGAGACTAGGTGTTATTTAAATTTTAGATGCCCAATCCCCTTCACTTCATTATACTTTGCATATTAAATATGTATAATAAATACTTACTGAATGAATAAATGAATAGTTTTTGTTTATAATACCATAGGTTGAATAGTCTAGAAATTGGATGAGTACATGATTGAAAATAAAGCAGCATATTTTTAAAGTCTCAAACTCTAAGATTAGATTTTTTAAAAAATCATTAAGATCAGTCAATCTTTGTTCACAGTATTTTTGTCTCTTTAATTTGCCAAATCTTTGACCCTTTCAATATAAGTATATCTGTTTACAAACTCAGAAATTTATATCTTGATCTAAGATGTCACATATCCCTTGGTGTATATGTGTATATACATATATATATGTATATACACATAAATACCTGCCCCTAAGGCAATGTAGTTTGGTATGACTATTGAGGTCAAGTCACTTAACCTCCACTTAATTCCACATATTTCTCCTATAACTTTATACCTTGGTAGCTAGGTAGTATAATGTATAGATCCAGTTCAGCTTTAGACTGTAGGACCCTTAGTAAATCATGTATATTTTTCTCTGCTTCAGCTTCCTCATCTGTAAAATAAAGATAATATTAGTATATACCTCCCAGAGTTCTCATAAAAATAAAAGGGGATTATACTTATAAAGTACTTTACAAGCTTTAAAGCTCTACATAAATGCAAACTATTATCACTAAGGTCATAAAGTTATGTTTCAATTCATATAATAATTTGTATAATGCTTCAAGGTATACATAATTCTTTCCTACTAAATATCAGTATTTACATGTTCAGATCCTCAGTTTGATTATAAGCTTCCTGAAGGTCAAGACTGCATCTTATTTACTAAGCTTAGTTCTCTGCCTATGAGAAGAGATTAATATATGTTTACTGAATTGAATTGAAGTGAAATAAATCAAATATGAGTCAACTGCTTGTAATCTTTCTATCAAAAATGTTATGAGTTGGGGCGGCTAGGTGGCGCAGTGGATAGAGCACCGGCCCTGAAGTCAGGAGTACCTGGGTTCAAATCTGGTCTCAGACACTTAATAATTACCTAGCTGTGTGGCCTTAGCCAAGCCACTTAACCCCATTTGCCTTGCAAAAACCTAAAAAAAAATGTTATGAGTTATGACATTTCAAATGTTCTTCCAGTCCTAAAAAAATTGTTCGATTCCATCCTAGACTACATGAAGTATACTGTGAGGTACCAAAATTATTAGAGTACACTAGAAATAGTGTCAATATATAGCTATCTGGCAAGGCAATCTGCTTCAGCTAGAAATATCAGCCACTACAATCATTCACATCTGGAGCTAAGAATATTTTAACTTCTTTGACTGAAAATTTTCATCAGTATGATTCTCAAAAACCTTTGGTCACCATGTAAATAGACATAGATTGAATTTCAATAAGTTCTTTATGGGAAATATATGCCATAAATTTAAAATGTTGCTATCCTACAATATTAGATAAGAAATTTTGCTATTAAATAGAGCTTCCTGAGTTAAAGGGTTAATTCTTAGTGTAAAAAAACAATATGTTTCTTTAAAAAGCTATGGCAATAATATTTTAAGTTTTCAGTAAAATATTTTTTTGCTTTTAAGAGGTTGTATATACTTCTGTCCCAAACATTTCTCCTAAGATAGGTTCAAATATGACAATTTTTTTACTAAAATCTTTTGAAAAAGCCATTTTCTAGTCTTCTTTCTAAATTTCTAAAATAATTCTCACTTCTAAATGTTGATCTTTTTCCTGATGACTTGGGTAATACAAAATGAGCCTGGGGACTATGGTGATAGGCTCTCCATAAATGAATAGATGTCAGAAAAAGAGTCAAAACCTTGAATTAAAATTCCTTCTGCTGCACCTATTCATTTTCAGACCTGTCATCTCTAAAGAAGTATTCTTAGATTTCCAATCACATATTGTAGAACTTTCATGATAGGATTTTTTTTAATATAAGTAAATGAGGAAATTTGACTTATTTCCAAAAGTACCATAGAAGAAGATTCTCTCCTTTTTTAGATGTATTCAGTTTATTTATTTACTAGGAGAAATGCATAAAAATATAAATGATGTATTTCTAAATCCACTTTAAAAAAATCCTGATAAGAGCCCATTAAAAAAAGAGTAAAAGGTATTGCTAGAACAAATGGCATGGAAAATTTGAAAATGATAGCTTAAATAGTAATACCAAAAATCATTTTACCATTTGATCTCATTAAGAAATGCAACAAGATTTACTAGTGGTTGTTTTTTTTAAGTCTTAGCACATAAAAATGGAGAAACAATTGGGAGTACTGAATATTTCCGGCTGGCCTCATAGCCAGGGCTCCTCCTCTTATATGTACTGCATGTGTGACTCTAGTCAAGTCACTTAAACACTCAGTACCTTCAAGCAAAGAAAATACTGACCTGAATTCCCTAGACCAATTAAATCTCAGTTTCAATCTCTCCAGTCCAAACTAAAATCTCATTTTCTATAAGCCTTTCCCAATACCTTAATTCCAATAACAATCTTAATTCTATTATTTCCTATTTTTCCTGATTATTGATTCATATTTGTTTGTTTATTGTCTCATCCATTAGATTGTGAACTCGTTGGGGACAAAAACTGTCTTTTATCCTCTTTTTATGTACCTGGACTTAGTACAAAGTGCCTGCCATATAGTTGGAATTTAATAAATATTTATTAACTAACTATCCTAGGACAGACAGATCTGACTTTCCTGACTTCCTTAAGGTTTTTAGCCAGTCTAGCCTTTTGCAACAAGTTTTTCCTTATCCTCCTTAATCTTAGTGATCCTCCTCTGAGATTTCTCCTCATTTATCATATAGCTATATAGATATAAATAAATAGACAGATAGATAATGAGACAGAGAAAGAGAGAGAGAGAGAGAGAGAGAGAGAGAGAGAGAGAGAGAGAGAGAGAGAGAGAGAGATCTTGTTTGTACATAATTGTTTGGATGATGTATATTAGAATATCTTGAGACCAGGAACAGGTTTTTGCCTTTCTTGTATCTCCAGAACTAAGCACAATGCCTGAAATATAGTAGGTACTTAATAAATTCTTATTTGTCTATCAGTATGATGTACTGGCCTTGCTTCTTCCAAAGACTATTTGTAAGCAATTTTGACTTATTCTCCAGATATTTTTGTAGTGCTCTCTTCTAAGGATGCTTTCCCTCTGATATCTAAAATGAAACTCTAGGAGTCATTAAGCTATAATTTTCCTTTCAGACCACTTTCCTTTGGTAGATGCAAAGGGAAAAGCAATTAGTTTAGAGTTATGACATAACAAATCATAGTATGAAATATGGTCATATCCTCATTAGAAGGGATTTTTTAAAAATGCTTATTCTGTGAGATAGAAGTTGTAAACTCATAGTAGTTCTGAAAGCTAAATTGAATCAATTGCCTTCAAGTACCTTTGAAGGGGGATATTTCCTCTTCAGGATGCCATATGTGAGGGACTTCCCATTGATTCTTGCCATTTCTAGTGCCCTGTATGTGCAACGAATTTACTTGAGCAGCCATTTCTTTTTCTCACTTTCAGAACAAAATGACACTTTTAAGTTTATTTCACTTTGCTCAGTTGGAGAGCATTTTCTTTCTTGAACCACTAGATTACTGATCCTGGTTCCTTTTAGTTTATTATGACTTGGGGCTAGATTTCTTTTAGAATGTCCCCTTGCAGACACCAATTCATTCCCTTAACTGCATTTACCTCTTTGTTAATGAAGCAGAGATGTCATTTCCCCCCATGAACATCATTCAGAGCAATAACTAAAACAAGTATCCTAGAGTTCAAACCTGGCAATCTGTGTTGGGGCCCATTCAGTCAACTCACAGCCTCCTTTAAAGCAGTATCACAGTTACAGGCTTGCAGAGTCTCACACAGCAGTTCTGCTCTGAGCTTTGATTCTTGCTTGCAAGAGTAAGAAACTGGAGTTTATTTTAATTGACTTCACCTATCTATCTCTAATGATTGGTTTCCATTAAAACCAAGCCCCTAGCTGTGCATGCTGGTGGAAGGGCTCATTTTCTGATCTTAACTACCCCCATGGCTTCCTCTAACTGAATTCTGACCATCACAAAATGACTTTCAGCTAACCCTCTGACTTTCTTATGTCTAATCAGTGATAAAGGACATGAACCCGAAGAATAAGTTAGCCCTTATTCAGTCTGACTACTCTGCTCTGCTCCCTTCCCAACTGGTTTACACATAATCAGACTCATCAAGCAAATAGATTGGTATAGAACATTCTGGAGTCTTTATGTAACCCAAGTCAGTGAACTTGGCTTTTTCTGAGACCATTTCAAACATGGTTCTTTTAAATCTTTTGAACCTTAACTAAGAGGAATTTGAAGATATTCTCATATTGGTTTCCTCACATCCTCTGCTACCCAAAACAATATTAATTATCTTGTTTCTAATCAGTCTTACTTTAGTTACTAACTTACAGGTCACTGATTTTTTTCTATACAATTTAAGAGTACCATTGTCTTAGCTACATTGGTTAGTTTTCTTTCACATAATTCTTTTCTGTGGTTTTATTTATTCGAATAGTATTCTGACTTAGTTGTTCTCCTTGTTTCAAGATTCTCTATTCTCCCATCCATCTTTCACTTAACTAACAAAATGATTTTCCTAAAATTTGTGTCACTTGATTACTCAATAAACTCACCTGGCTCCCTGCTGCCTCTAGGATCAAATGTCTTTCTTTTGCCCTTTAAAGTCCCTCACAGCTTGACTCCAATCTACTTGTCCAGCTATCTTGTATACCTTTCTACATTTCACATACTATGGTTCAGCTAAACTGGCCTTCTAACTGTTCTGCATCCAGGATATTTCTTCATACCCTGACTCTCTGCCTTAGTCTAGGCTATCCCTAGAATACCCTCTCTTTTCATCTGCCTTTTAGAATTCCTGATTTCTTTCAATGTTGAACTCAAATGCCCACCTTCTCCCTAAGATCTTGTCAAATGTTAATACCTTCCCTAGAAAAAAATCCAAACAATTCTTACACAATTAATTGTTTATTTTTTTCTCCCCTCTCCAATCCAATGTGATCTCCTTTAGAGCAGGATTTGTTTCAAAGTTGTCTTAAACTTCAGGAACTACAATCAAGGTCTTAGCAGGGACTTAATACATGCTTGTTTATTAATTGATTTGCTTCCAGACAAAAACAATTATATAGCTTTTTAGAAACCAATAAAAGTTTCTCTGGAAAGTGGTCTTTTCCAAATATGGAAATTTTGTGTAAAACACAGGACATACAAAATTCAAGAAAAAAGTTTGCTGTTGTGGAGACTGGAAGTGATGAGTCTCAGAGCTGTCATAGGTGGTACTTTTGGCACCATTGAGTTCTTCCTGTGAAAAATGTACCCTCAGCTATAACAACTCATGTCTAGACATTGACATCCTCTTTGAACTCTCGAGGACCTTAATGTAATAAGACCTCTGACTGCTTGGCCAGGTTCTTGGGTCAAAGAATTATATTATGGTCGAGCTGGGAGGAACATTCAATTTATCTAGCCCACTGTTCTATTTTTCCAGATTAAAAAAACTGAAGCCAAAGAGATTACATTATAAAACTTATTAACAGCATAGCTTAAATTGGAATTATGTCTCCTGGTTCACAAACCCAGGTGAATGTCACCATCCTTGAGTTCATCCTCCTTCAGTCACTTTCCTTTCACTAAGTCCTGTGCCAAGTATTGTAGTGTGCTTTCAGGGGATCCACTACCATAGCAATAAACACTATCTAAGTAACTAATGGCATAGAACTATTGGAACAATAAAAGGAGAAAATTCAGGGAATACAAAGGAAATTCAAAGGCTTTGGAGGGACCAGTAAGTTCATCTTCTGTCTTTCAGGGTGATTGTTTTAGTCATTTTATGTGAATGATTTTATTCATGCAGAAAAAAGGAGGAAAAATCCCATTCCAAAAGCTTCTAAAATCTCGACCCAAGCTGCCTGAGAAGCATGCTGTACATTATATGCAGCCTTGACCTGGATAACCTTCTCTTTGGCAGCTTTTCTAGTGAGCAGGCTTTTTTTTTCTTTTTTAATATCTGGGAGCTGTGGCATTTTTAAAAGACTCTGCATCATTTCAGAGTAACATTCTCTCGAGGTGGGCTACTGTGATGTATAATTACATCCTGTGGAAAATGATGGTGGTGTGAGGGGTGATGGTGGGGGGAGGTTATTGAATCACAAAAACATGTTTCTCATTCAGGAAAAAAAAATGACTATATGTGGGATGTTCAATTTCCTTGTGTTCCAAGCCCATGGAGAATGCAGCTCCTTAAAGTGCAGGAGTCGTTGATATTCAGTGAAGCTTGTCTTGTTTCATTTTTATTGTTTCATAGACTTATTACTCTTTGTGAGTGGTTCCCAGGTTCACTGCCTTTTCCCAGAATGTAGGAACCAAGGTAACCAGAGAAAATACTTTAATTACATATTAAGTAGAATAAAAGTACAAGTATATTTATGAAAATTTCAATGTAAGTTACAGAGAGACTCATTAACCGAAATCCCTAAAATACATAAAATGTTTTTTTCATAATAAAGAGTCTGTGCTTGAGGTGTTAAATTGTATCCACAGAATGAAAATATACCCTAAACACTAAACATAGCCTAAATATGCATATCATATCCAGTTCCTTCTGTGAAACATTTCAAGAATGCTGGGATCATGGGGACCATCATCTTTTTCCTGGTCTTAGCTTTCAGTACCACCTACTAGTATAGTAAGAAAATAAATTCCTCTATCATTATTTTAATTAATCTTTTAATAACTGTATTCCTCTTAACTTCTCATTAGGGATTTCTCCCTCTCCCCCCAAGTCATGCCTTTGTTTTGGTTGAACTTTATTTTCTATCACTGGTCTTCTTTTTCTTACATCATTTATATCTTGTAAAACTTTTGAGAGAGGAGAATATTAGGAAAATTAAAACAAAGTTGGACATGTAAATTAGGGATATATTCTATTATAAAAATCTTTCTCTGACAGCTCTTTGCTTCATGGAGGTAAAAATTCATTCTCAGAGTTTATACTAAAAGACCTATATGTGGAAACTCATAGAAGGATTGCACATGGCATGGATGTGGTTGAATGCCTTGATTTGTTGAAGGACTGGAAATGGTTTAGTAGCCTCTCTCTCTCTCTCTCTGGATAAGATAAGGAAAAGTCTCACCTATCATTGGTCAGAACTACAAAGCTGGGAGTCCTAGGTTCTGGTAAGAGGAGTAGAAAAGTCAGAGGGCTGGTAAGTCTGCCTCATTTGAAGTAAGCCAAATATGAAAAATCTTAATTTTAAAAAGTTACATTATGAAGTGATTGCCTTTTTTGACAAAATGATTCATGATAAAATTCTTTCAAATACCAACTTCCCTAAAGCATTTGCAGTGATTCAATTTATAAATTTTTGGCTATTTTTTAGGAAAGCATTTATTTCCTAAAATAAAATATATGCATATACATATTCGCAAAATTTAAACTTTTTAAATATTAAAAGAGAAGGAAGAGGCAATGAAAATAACAAGTTGTAGTTGCCCTAGGAATAGACTTTTTTTCTGTTAATGGCTATACCTTTTACTTAATGTCCACCATGTGATTATCAGCATCCAAGGATATGTATTCCCTTCCCTTCTTACCTGGAAGGAGCAAATAGGATGTTTGACCTCTTTAGTGTAAGGTATTATTCACTGCAGAACAAGGCAGAAATCCTAAGAAACTGCTTTCCAAGGGTGTTTGGGTCCTGAACTGCTGCAATACCTTGTAGCATCACTGGTCAATTGGCAGATCTCTAGTCTGAGAGTTTTATAACCTGAAAACTGACATTGGGATCATAGAATTATAGGAACCCCAGGATGCAGAGGAGCTCAAGATGCTGATCTAAGATCTTTGAGATTACAGAAAAAGGTCAAAGTACTTAGACTCCAAAGTTCTTCTCTTCACTTTTATGTTTCCCCATATTTAAAAGTTTCTGAACTTCAATCTGTGATTTTAGTGATATAGGTATTTCCTCTTCTGACTCAGTTTGGGCTTCTCACATTAATTATTGATGATAAGTATGATTAGGATGATGATGATAACTCACATTAATATGGAACTTCAATATTTAAACAGGCATTTTTCTCACTCTAAGCCTATGAAATATATAGCAAAATTATTAGTGCCTTTAACTTACATGTAAGATTAAGAGGTGTATCTCTGGTCATAATTTGAACCCAGATCGCCTATATCTGAATACAATCATATTTTCTATTATACCACACTGTTACCGAAATTCTTTGACCAAAAAATTAATCAACTGCTGACTAACCTTTTGAGGATAAGTCTCTCTGAAGAAACTAAGAGGTATAGTAGATTGCATAATGATCCTGCAGTTTTGAGGAACTGAGTTTGAATTCTTCCATAGTCATTTTTAGTAGTTTTACTCAGGACAAGTCACTTATAACCACTATGGCCTCAATTTCATCAAGTTTCAGAGGGTGTGGGGGAGTATCAAATGAGAAAAATGTAATGTGTTTTATAAACTTTAAACTACTCACTTCTATAAATGCTAGTTGCTGTTAACTAATGCCTGGTGTTGTTTTATAAACCTTAAACCATTCACTTCTAGAAATGCTAGTTGTTAACCAACTGATCCTCAGATCAAAGTCCATTACTTGATTCATAAGTCAAAAATTATATTTATAATATGATAAGAACTAGTATTTTAGTGTATTTTAAGGTTTGAAGAGTGCTTTACAAATATCTTCTTATTTAATCCTCAGAACAACTCTTAAAGGAAAGGTGCTATAATTAAATCTATTTTACAGATAGGGAAACTGGTAAGATTTGCTGTGATTTGCCCAAAATTACACAAGGATTAATTGTCTGAAATGGGATTTGAATTTAGGGCTCTCAAACTCTAATTCTAGGTAATTGTCTTAAGTAGAAGGGTTGTTTGTTTGGATTTTTTTCCCTTTCTATTATTTTCTCTTTGTTTTACTATAGAGTCAACTAGGTGGCACAGTGGATGGAGTACTGGACTTGGATTCAGAAAGATCTGAGTTCAAATTCTTCCTAACACTGTGACTCAAAGAAAGTCCTTTAATCTCTATTTACATCAATTTCCTTAACAGTAAAATGGGGGAAATAATCTCATCTTGATGAAGTTGTTATGATGATCAAATTATGCAGATCTAGATACATACATATATATCCACATGTGTATATATACATCCATTTATACATATACATTTATACATGTACATATATATCTATGTATGTATATACATATAGATATACATGGGCGCTATACCTATACACACTCACACACACACACATATGCTATTTCTTTCCCTCCCCCCCCATTCTGTATCCTAGTTTAAAAGTAACTTATTATTCATAGAGATTGATATGGCCTATGTGAACCCCAAAATAACTTACATACCATAAAGAGGCAATAGAATAGGACTTTAGTAAAGGAGATTCATCTTTTATATGGAATGTACCTTAGAATTGTAGATTTAGGACTAGAAAGAACCTTCAAGATCATCTAGCCCAGGAATCTTTAACCTGACATTCGTGAATTTGGTTTTTTAAAAGAATATATTTTGATAACTGTATTTCAATATAATTGGTTTCCTTTCTCAGGCATGTGTATGCACAGGCAGGTTTGTTTGTTTTTTTTTTTTCATTGCTGATAGTAAACTAATTAGATACTTTAGGAAAGTAGGCTTAAAGCAGTGAAACCTATTTTTCTACCAAGGACCATTTGGATATTTATAATTATATTTGGTCAAACATTTAATTTAATTAATTCACCCCTAAAAAGCTAGTAGATTTATTGAATTTCGAGTCCTGCCTATGGTTGTCTTGGCAACACCAGATCAATAAGGCCCATGAGATAGAGGTTCCCCACACCTACCTTAGAACAACATATGTGTTCTCTGAGTTTTCTGGATGTTGTTCAGTCGTGTCCGATTCTTCATGACTTAATATTATCCATTATATTCTCTTGGCATATATACTGGAGTGGTTTATCATTTCCTTCTTCACTGGACTAAGACAAATAGAGATTAAGTGACTTGCACACAGTAATTATCTGAGACTAGATTAGAACTCAGGTCTTCCTGACTCCAGGGATATCCCCTAAGCCTCAATTTTCTGGAAGCAAAACCTAATCTAGCAAATAATAAAAGGATCTTTTTACACATAAACATACACTCAAGATTCAGCAATTATATAAAGTTTATTTATTTTTTATCCTTTTAAGTCCATTCTATTATATTCTATAATAAACTACCATTTAAAGGCTATGAAATATAAATCAACTGTGAGCGATCTAAATGTTATACCTACTACTCTTGACTACCATTTTTCTTCTGTCCCTTTGGCTACTTTAGACTGACTTATCATTATAATAAGAACAGTAACTAATATTTTGTTATTAATATAAATAATAGCTAGTACTTAAGGTTTCAACAGCACTTTCACATGTGTTAACATTTGATTTGATCTTCACAACAACCCTCTGAATTAGGCACTAATTTTTTTTTCACTTTACAGATTAGGACATTGGGAATCAGAGAGGTTAAGTCCCTTGCTCAGGCTCATTAAAGTAACAATTTAAAATGTTTATCGATTAATTATTCCCCCTCAAAAAAAAACTATTCCTGACTAAAGAGGAAGTTTGGATGCTGAGCCAGTTGATTCCCAGCTCATATAATGAAGATGAGACTGGAGAGAGAGAGAGAGAGAGAGAGAGAGAGAGAGAGAGAGAGAGAGAGACACTAAATTTAAATCTTACTACCTCCATCACTGAATATCTGTGTTCCCTTGATAAACTACTTGCCCTCTCTGGGACTTGGTTTACTCATCTGTAAAATGGTGATACAATAATGTTTGTCCTTTGATCTCAAAGAGGACAGTGATATCAGGAAGGTAATGCCATGACAAACACAGGAATTGGATTTGAGTGAGGGAGTGCTATGCCAAGTCACCAGCCTTGCTTTCTCCTGCAGTCATCTGAATCCAGTGGCCAGATATGAATAAGCATGACTGGAGATGACCAGTCTATATGGAGCAATATATGTAGCAGTCAGGGTTAAGTGACTTACCAAAGGTCACACAACTAGTAAGTGTCAAGTCTCTAAGGCCAAATTCTAAGGTTATATTCTTATAGAATATAACAGAATCTGTTCTCCCGACTCCCAGGTTATTGTTCTATCTACTGCACTACTTATATGGCCTACTTCACAGGGTAATTGAAAGGAAAATATTTTGCAACCTGTCTGCTCAAGCTAAAGTAAATGTTATGAATTTTCTTAAACTCAAAACTATGTAGAAGTCTACTCTCAATTAAAACAGTATAACCTTCACCTTTTTAAAGGAAGTCATAGTAGAGCATGCATCTGTACAAAATGAGATGGGAATTTCATGGCTTTACGTTCAGGGATTTGAGAGGGCTCACCCTAACTGGTGGAACAAGTGACCATATTCCCTCCCATCTCCTGATAACTGCCTGTGCTTGTCTTTTCTAGTTAACTAATGGCAAAACTATCAAATCAACAAGTCAAATACTCTCAGGTGCTTTTCTCTGCCTGTCATATTCTTTATCAATCTTATTCCATAACAATTTAAAAAACTTTTAGGTCAGGTAGAGGGGAAGGAAAATTAAAATGATGACAATTAAGTCAAAGAATATTCAAAGGAATACAAAGCACTTATGAAAGAAGCCAAATAATAGTAATTACTTGACTGGAAAATAGCTGTTATTCATAAGATAACTGTTCAGAAGAAGGCATCTGATTTTAGGTTCCTTGAGGTTATTTTAAAAATTCATCTTTCATGGCAAACCAAGTAGAAATTAAGTACTTTAACAAAGCCCCCCCCACTATATATTTGTGCTCACAGCTATTACTTCAATAGGTTAGTGTTTTTCCTTACTGACTATATTGATGTTATATGAATTTTTAGTTTGTATTTGCCCTTCATAATGCAAAATTTTACTTTAAAAGATTAACGTATAGTAGGATTCTATGAATTACCTTATTTTTGTGTCATATATTACTGTTGAACTGTCCCAGTTTGTTTTTAAAACAATAAATTTTCAAATTTCTCTACCAATAAGCAATACTGTCATTATGATCATGGAGATTAATGGTGCATAATTTACACAAGGCATTTTAACTCTGTACAAGGAATTGAATTCATAGTTATGTTTGCAGTACTTCTCTATTTTATATGTTAAAAATACGAGTTCCCTGGCATCTGATATGAAAGTACTTGGAATAAGATGCTTGAGACTGGCTAATAGGAACAGAATTAGCTAGATTGGATATTTCACAAAGCACTTGGTTCTCACTTTTGCTGCCATTTTAACCTGATCATTGATGAACAGGGAAGCAGATGACAGCAGTGATTGTAAATACACTCCACTCACTGGGTACAGGTGCAGAAGATAAAGTTGGCAATGAAGTTGGCCTTTAGTGATTGTCAGCCTACCTACTTTCTCTCCACTCCCTCCCCTTCCTCATTTCCAAAAAATAAGAATATGGAAATGTTGTTCTTTTATGTATTTATGAAAAAAATTAACTGATTGGTATTCTGCAAACCCTTGTCATTCAGAGACTGTTTAATATTGGTGAGTGCTATAGGGTACACAAAGAAGGCACCCCTTATAAAGATTTACTTAGAGATCAAAACCAACATAGTAAAATGGATGGATTGTTCCCCAAACTGGCAGATGCATGCTACATATTGCTCTTGTGGGAATTGCATTGTATCTTGGAATGCTAAGGAAAATGAAGCTATTCACTGAATGCTAGTTGAAATAGACAAGATAATCCTAAATGGATTAGAAAAGTTAGGAATGAAGCAATGCTTCATTTTGGAGAAAATAAGATTGAATGCATTCATGACATTTGTGAGGCTACATGTCCAACCTGCCATATATTAATAGTTCCACCCCACTAACCCTGCAAAAAAAAAAAATAGCACAGAATGGTACATTCTATCGATCTTCTCAGCATTCTTTCTTTTCACTTTCTATCCTCCAGTATTGTGCCAGAGGGTATAGTGTGTCAGTAAATCAGAGTAGGGATTAGACCAATTAGTTGAAGCAAGTTCCCAGGGTCATTTCTTACTGACAGCTTCTCTGATGGCTTTCTTTTCCCCATACCTGAAGCACTGTAATGAAAAATTATGATTTTAGGATAGGAATAGTTACTGTGAGGTGAACTAAAAAATGAAATGAAAATCCCTATACTTAGATACCAGGAAGTTTTTAAAAGGTAGTTAATTTTCCTATTTGCCAAGTGATAAAAGGGAATTTTCATTAAAACTAAAAAAGAAGGTTTACAGTTGATTAATAACATAAAGATTTTAACCCTGGGTTGTAACAGTGCCTAATCCTTGAACGAATGGATGTCTTTACTTCACCAGAGCTGAATTAAGAATTTTAGTAGAATTGATTATGAAAGTTTATCATAGATGTCATAAAACTATAACAAAAAGAAAAGACTCTTTATATGTGTTTTTTCCAGTTGAAGAATAAGCTCTTATAGATTTTTTCCTTCCCTCTCCTAGGTGATTGAGAGAATTATTATATGAATAACTAATAAGTTGTCTATATTTCCTGATTATATGTAGGTCAGACATTTTGACAGGCTAATAATGAGCAAGACTACCTTTGTTTAGTATTTCTGTTGCATTGTGGTGCAATGGAAAGATTCATAGGACTTAGGTTCATATCCCACCTCTTGAGGAAGTCATTCAACCTCTGAACCTCAGTTTCCTTATCTGTGAAATGAAAGTAATGGGCTAATTAGCCTTTAAAATAAGTAGATGTGTGATCCTGCTGTAATCTTTCAGGCAAATTTGGAATTTTACTTCTAGAGACTTTTGACCTATACTGGTAGCGCAGAAGAAGGAAAGTGGTATTCAGAGAAAACAAAATTAAATATTTAGGAAGTAATGCTTCTTATTGATCTTCCCACTAATTCCTGTGGATGTCATATTTCCTTCTTGACCACTGCTCCACTTTTTTTTTAATCCTTCTGGTTTTAAGATTCTAATGTTTATTATAAGAGATTGTAATTCTGGGTATCACTTTTCTTTCTTATAGAGTTTCTTTGAAGGGCAGTCTGCACCATGGGACTCCGCAAAGAAAGATGAGAACAGAATGAAGAACAGATATGGGAATATCATTGCCTGTAAGTGTTGACAGTGTGACTGATTCAGTATAACTTTCTTTTTGCATCTGATAAGATTGACCACCAGCCCCATGCAGAGAGACTTTACAGAACAATTACTTCTTTCAATCTAACAGAGAAATAGATATGTGCAAATACTAAAGAAGGAGAAAAAAATAATCATTGAAATACCTTTCTAAGTCAATGCACTTTTATTTTTGTGGCTAGTTTACTTATAGATTTAAGATTTGGATGGTGTTGGTAACAGTGAAATGCTAAGGAGGAAAATGCTTTTTAGCAGTAATAAACACAATAGCCCTTACTCCTATCCGCTATGTAAAATAAATAAAAATCTTGGCTTTGACATGTCCAAGAAACTCAAACATTAAATCATTAATCCCTTTGACATTTGTCTGAGGTACGCCTGCAGCAGTGTCCCTCTTTTAAGGCAGGAAATTGAAACACAAAAGTAAAATCACTTTGCATTATATCTCACTACATGATACCAAGAAAGCTAAGATTTTTTATCTGAGAAATCTCTAATTCCTGTAAAATGGAACTGTGAGCTACTCAAAGTATTTTTTAAACTAGTCAAGCCTTATTCATTCTTAATATGGTTGCTGAGATGAATTCAGATGTTGATTGATGAACCTCCTCCCAAATCAATTTCTCTGCTCCTTCTTCCTCTGCCTCACTTAAATCCAGTTCACTTGCAAGACATCATCTCATGATGACTTGGATCCTCTTGAAAATGAAGACAAACAACTACAAAATCCACCTCAATGACTGGCAAATAGCAGATCTCATATTGAATAGTTAGGAGTTTGTAAAACTCCCTAACACACCCCCTACCCCACATGATTCTAGATAAGGCAGATAGCTTTTCACCAATTTGGGGAAAAATTATTGCCATGCAACATTGGATTCCAGGATTTGATGTGAGTATATGTACCAGTAAAATGTCCTCACTTGATATTTCTTGAAATATAGCTTCCCAACCACTTCCATCTACACTTTTCATTCATTCAATATTTAAAAAAATTTTAAAACCCTACATTTATAAAGGCATGTGTGCTCTATTAAGAATGCCAAAAATTACTTCTCTACAATAATGAATTCATTTTATCTACACAGCTTCCCCATGAGTAAAACAAACAAAAGCCTTCCTGCATTCAGGTATCTTGGCCACCACTGAGAGAATAACAACTGTGTTTATGTGTGTGTGCACAGTTATGCAAGTATATATATGAGAGTATACAGGAGAAAGGAAAACTAGCCAAGGTGTTAGAGCACTGTCAATGACCTGGGCATTGATTATTTTGTTAAAAACAAGTAATCACTTAATTCTTTTTATGTGTCCAGTGATCTGTTTAGCATTTACAAAGATCTTATCTTTGCTTACAATGAAATTAAGAAAAAAACTAATTGTCTTGAAAAAATGGTCAAAACAAGACAATATCCTCTATTGGTAGCTAAAATACAGTAGAGCTCTGAAACTGCAGTCAAGAAGACTTGAGTATAAATCCACGCTGAGATACTTAATAGCTATGTCAACCTCAGTTCCCTCATCTGTAAAGTGGGGATAACAACAGCACCTACCTATTAGCTTGTTTTCAGCATCAACTGAGATAATAATTGGTTTTTTTAATACTTAGCACAGTCTCAGGCACCTAGTAAATACTATTTGAATCTCTTTTCCTATTTTCAAGTGAAACTATGTGTCTTATTGATTCAAAGTTCTATTGAATCTCTGAAGGAAAAGAGATCAGTGAGAACTAGCATGATAAAAGAAAGGTGCATGAAGGAGGTAGAATTGGACTCAATTTCAAAAGCTCTGCCCCCCCAACCATCCTTGCTATTTTCTTTTGGGTCTCTATTTTTGCACAGCAAAAATAAGTCATTAAAAATGCAGAATTATTGTACTATTGTGTATGAAGATATCAGAGTAACTGCTGTATGAGTATATTGCAGTAGAGCAAGCATTTTAAGTACCTACCATGTGCAGAGCACTGTTCCATGAGAAACAGAAAATAATTATTACAAAACAATGTCCCTGCTTTCACAGAATTTTTCTTATTTATTTCAGTTGTGTCCAACTCTCCATGACCCCATTCAAGTTTTTTGGTTTTTGTTTTGAGCAAAGACACTAAAGTGATTTGCCATTCCATTCTCCTTGTAGTCTAATAAAAAGTAAAGGTAGCAATATAAATATGTCAGAAATATAAGATTAAATTTGGGGTACATTAGATAAAAACAAAACAAAAAGGAAATGTCAGCAAGGAAAATCACTACCAGCTAGTAGGGTCACAGAAAGCTTCCATTAAAGAATGAATGAATGAGTGAGTGAATGAATGAATAAATGAATGAATGCGTTAGCATTGACTAATTGGAACTAAGTAATAATACAAATACATAGAGACAGTCTCTAAAAGATAAAAACAACCCATATAGAAGAATGGGGGTCAGAGAGAAGAGTGAAGTAATAGTGATGGTGAGAGAGACATTTCCATAAGCAGCGATATATATATATATATATATATATATATATATATATATATATATATATATAAAGCTATATATAATCATTGATCCCACAACAGGAGTCAGAAGGTTTGGGGGAGAATTAACAAGACCAGGAGTATCCTGAAAGCAGGGGGCAATGAAGCAAGTTCAGATGTCTATAGATGAATATATATATATATATATATATATATATATATATATATATATACATATATATATATATATACATACACACACACACACACACACACACATATAGCCAACCTCTGAGTTGTGGAAAGAAATATCATCTGAGTTGAACATAAGACTTTGAACTCCTTAAGAAAAGAATGTTGTTCCCCCCTCCTTTGCATTCCAGTGCTTAGTACACTGCATGGTAATTAATAAGTGCTTAATTAATGTTAGCAGACTTGCTAATGAAATAAAATATTGGTAGAAATTCAACAAGCAAGGGGAGGGAGGGCATCCTTTCCAGTAATAGGGAATAGCATGAACAAAGGCTCTGATATGTGAAGGTCCAGAGCATCTTTGAAAATTAGTCCATTTTAGCTGAAGCAAAGAGATTGTGGAAGGAAATAGTATAAAAGTTGGAAAACAAAGGTGGCATCAAATAACAGATGGCCTTTAATACAAAAAGGTATTAACTTTTAGGTGATGGTAAAGATTTCTGTGCTAAGAAATAACATGACCAGACCCATGTTACGAGCAAAATTATTTTGGTATAAAGAATAAGTTAAAGAAAAGAGAGATGGGAATACCTGAAAGGATGCTATTATTAAATAGGTAGGTTATCATCTAGACTAGGACTTGTACTATAATGTCAGCAGTGGGGATAGAGAGGAGGGGACAGATGTCACAGATGTCACAAAGGAGGGAATGCTAAGACTTGGTAACTATTGGACATATCATATGAGAGAAAGGAGTCAAAAATAACCCCAAGATGATAAAGTCAGGTATCTGGGTGAATGCTAGCACCAGAAACAGTGGAGTCAGGAGAAGGAGCAGATTAAGGGAAAATAATAAGCCCTGTTTGAGTTTGAAATGTCAGCAGGGTATTCAAATAGGCACATCATGAAGGCAGCTGGAATTGTGGGACTATTGGAATATCCACAGCTTTGGTTATATGGATTGAGAAGTAATATGCAGTAAAGTAAAAATAACCCATCAGAATAAGTGGTATTTTAAAAGGAGAGGCTGTTTGCATCAACCTTAGGAGGCAGGATAGTATAGATTATAATGGCCCTAATGCCAAATAATATAAAATGTCCACATATCTAATTCCCTAATTGCATTGCTCTTCCTTAACATGATGAGTATGTCAAGAATTGGGAGACAGGAAACCTAGAATCAAATCACAATTCCATCACCACTTATTCTCCCTAGGCATTGAAAAGTTAAACTATCAAATAGGTCTATGATATATACTAAAAATTAAGATTAGAGACTTTCTAAGGTGCCTTTGAACTTTAATGATCGGTGCTTCTACTTATACCACAGTCACTCTCATTCACCTATGATTTTTCAAGGAGAGAGAGCTTTCACTGGAAGAAAAAAAATATAAACATTTATTAAATACTATATACTAAACACTATGTAAAGTCTTTTATGGGTATCTAATTTAATTCTCACAACACTCCTGGGATGAAGATACTGTTATTATCCTCATTTTACAGTTTAGGAAACTGAGACAAAGGTTAAGTGAATTGCCCAGAATGGTGATGCTCTATGCAATGTGGTACCTAGCTGCCTCTCAACACTATAAAATTAGATGGGTTAGAAGTCATTTTACAATAGAAAAAATTGAACAGCATGTATTTGTTCTAGATACCTTCCCTGAATAAGAATTTCCTTTTTCACATCCCCTAATATCAGCCAGCCTTTACTTGAAGACTTCCTGTGTCTCTTAACATCTCAAGCTTTTGAATTCTAGACTCATGGGTAGGGAGGAGAGGAAATTTTTACTTTTTAAGGTGCCTTTTAAGCTATCTCACTTATATCAATATGGTTTTTTTGTTGTTTTTTCCTAATTAAATTGTTTTGGTCATCTAGTGTTAGGAAACCTACTACCTCCAAAGGTTTCCAATCCACTCCACTTTTTAATAGTATTTTCTCATTTCGTAATTATATATCAAGATAACTTTTAACATTCATTTTTACAAGATATTGAGTTCCAAATTTTTCTCCTTCCCCTTCCTTAAATGGTAAGCAATTTGATATAGGTTACATATATACAATTATTTAAAACATATTTCTATATTTGTCACAGTTGTGATAGAAGAAACAGATCAAAAGGAAAAAATACACAAAAATAAAATAAAATGAAAAAAAGTGTGATTCGACCTGCATTCAAAGACCATTAGCTTTTTATCTGGATGTGGATAACATTTTTTATCATGAATCCTTTGTACTTGTCTTAGATCATTGTGTTGCTGAGAAAAGCTAAGTCATTCATAGCTGATCCTCATACAATGGTGTTGATATTATGTACAATGTCTTTCTGCATCTTGTCATTTTACTTTGCAATAGTTCCTACAAGACTTTCTAGAGTTTTTCTGATATCTGCCCATTCATCACTTTTTTTTTGCACAATAGTGTTCCATTACATTCATAATACCAGAACTTATTCAACTATTCACCAAATGGTAGGCCCACTTTTGGTCCACTGTCACTATTAAGAAGTTTTTCTTGTATCAATACTAATTCTGCCTAATTATAGTTTCTACTCATTGCTCTCAATTCTGCCCTCTGAAACCAGACAGATTGGCCAAATACAGCCCTTTTCCCATATAGCAACCCTTTGGGATCTGTAGTTGAAATCTGTCATTATGTATATTCTATGTATGATTTCTTCTTTCAGCTACATAGCCCCAGTTTTTTCAGCCAAGTCTAGTAAGTTTTCTAACCATCTTGGCTAGTTTCCTATAAGTATATTTCAATATATACTGGTATAAAATAACACTTAATAAATATTTATTGAATGATTGATTTGGCAGTGCCCTTCCTAAAATAAGGTGCCTATGTCTGATCACGGTATTCCTTTCTTTTGCAATGAATGGTCCATATATGGTATTTTGAATTCCACATTTACAATCACTATTGCAAATCTTAAATAGTTTTTATGGCAGAGTGATTTGTTCATGGACAAAAAAGGCATTGGAAACCTTAGGCCAAATTGTACCTTTATACACTCTCCACACAGGCATTGAAGGAAGTATATTAAAATCAAACCCCTTCTCATTGGTGTGAAGGTCAGTTTGCTTTATTGAGAAGTATAAATCACAAAGTGTTCTACAATAGTTAGAGCTAACTATAGCTGAGTGAATGGGGAATAAAACTTTTTATCTTAAAGATTCTTGTGGGCACTTTTAAAAATTGATAAGAATTGTTAGTAGGCTCAAGCTTACTCTTTGACTATCTAAATCTATCCTGTTTAAAAATATTGTTCATTTGCTTTGAAAATCCTTCATGTTCACAATTAGGGGAAAAGGTAAATCCAGTTGTCTAATGTCCTAGTAAAGTGAAAACTAAAGACATTTAACTGTCTTACCATAAGTAAAGAAATCATAAAGCTAGAAAAAACTAAAGTATGCAATCCAGTGCATTACCATTTCTTTCAGAAATAGCAATAAATGAGCACTTTGGATTGTGGGGGATTGTTGGGAGGGAAGAGTAGTGGAAAGGGCAGATAATCCACCATAACTTTATAGAAAATACTGTTTCATTTGAATTCTGCTTTACAATAATTGCTATTTAGAAACACCCACATGTTCTGAGAGAATGGTCAGAGATTGCCTCTTAGAGAGGTCAGATAAGGCAAAGAGGAGTAAATAAGCTCTATAGATACAGGCAAGAAGACTTAGGAGATCAGTTAATGGAAGGAAGAACTCAGGACTAGGTGGTTAGTAGACAGGAATCAAGTTCTTGAGTTCATATAATATTCACCAAACTTGGGCAACAAGAGTGAACCATATAATCATCCTTCTATGTGATGCAATGGATAGAGTACTAGATTTTTGAATCATGAAGACCTAAATTCAAATCCTTTTAGCAGGTTTGTGACCCTGGAAAATTAAACTCTCTAGGCTTTAGTTCCCTCATTTGGAAAATGAAGATAATAATAGCACCTTCCTTAGGTTGTTGGGAAGAGTAAATGAGAAAATATATTCCAAGCACTTTGCAGAAGTTAAAATGTTACATAAATTCTAACTCATATAGGGATTAGACTAGATTTTAAAAGACAAACTAAGAGTGACCTTAAGAGAAGAGATAGCCAAGCATATCTGGCTGACAGTTATATTGGACTCTGTTATTTGAAAACAAATGGAAAAGTAACTGTTACAGCCATCCTTGGCAAGATTATAACCCCTAAGGGAAAAATAAGAAAAAGCCATTAGGTACAGAAATCAATTGTAATTAAAATTAATTTTGACCCTTCTCTCAGAGAGCAAATGTTACTTAGATCACCACTATTCCAATTTGCTTTAAATGTGTCATCAATATTTAGCAGAAAGAGAATTGGTTGGAGGTGAAATATCATCAATTATTATCCCATTTGTACTATAATGATAACATTACTACAAGATAAAATTATAGGATCGTCATAGATGTTTAATATTAAGGTATTAGTGTATTAGATTTTTGAATGGTACTTAAGACTTTTTTAAACCCTATATTTAAGGAATTCAAATTACAAGCTCAAAACCTTACAGTCTAGACTTTCTTTTTCTCTAGTATCATTATTAATAGTGTAGTAATAAATGCTATCATATTATATTACTTTAGAAGTAAACAATGAAGAGCTTATTACTGCGTCCTTTTGAATTTCTTATAAAACTTCTCCAAATATATCATATAGTTCAGTAAAGTTTTGTTTCATTTTGTTTTTCTGACAGAAAAGGAGCTTAGCAGCAAATCATAATAGTCTTCCCTTACCCCCACCACTGAAATGTCTGACAGAGCACATATACATCAAATTATAGATGAGGTAGGTATTGTATGGTTAGAGTTATTACCTCCATAGAACCTGGAGCATATATGTACCCAATTATATCCAGTCACTTTGGAGATTATAACTATGACTATACATTATGTAACTCATCTGTAACAATGTACACTATGGTAAACAAAGCGTAGTCAGGCTATGTGGGGTTGTAAATTGCCATTAGTATAGATATTTCTTTGGGGCTTCACATTTAAACTCCAAAATGGCTTTTAAAAGTGATTCTTCCAATAGGCGAGTAAATTTGTATCAATGTAAGTCCCTTAGTGTTTACTACATGCCTACAGAATGGGATGGTATCTAATGCTCCAGGATGATTAGAAATATTTTAATGACTTTTTGAATTATAATAATAACAATAATGGCCATGTTTAATTCTGACCCCATAATACTTTATAAGCATTAAGATAAGATACTGATTTGATTTTTTTAAATATAGCATCAAATTATTAAAAAACATAAATAAATCCACTGAAAATCATAATCTATAAAGCCTTTTGATCTTACAAATGGCAACCTTAATTCAAGGTGAGTTAGAGTTCAGGAAAATAGGATAAACTTCCATAGATTTATACTTAGGAACTCTACATAATTATTGTAATAACTTGCTTATATTAAGCTTGCTTTAAAAACGAGTGCTTGAGTACCTATAGATCCTCAGTCTCTGGGTCACTGCCATTTAAATATTTCATTGTAGGAGTTATACTTTTCTGTTTAAATTTTAATACCTTCCCCAAATCAATGGTTCTCAAAAGGTTGCCTTTGTACCCCTGAATATACCCAAGACCCTTTTCACCTCTTTCTTGGACTCTTGTAATGCCCTCTTAATTGACTCTTTTTTCTAATCTCTTTCCTCTCTAATCTTTCTTTCATGTAGTTGACAAAGTCATATCAAATTCCTTCTACAAGGAGGACTGACCTGTATCTCCTCTGCTCAATAACCTCCAATAGCTACCAATTACTTCTAAATAAAGTACAAATTCCTCTCCTTGGTATTTAAAATCCTCCTCAAACGGACTCAGTTTTTACCCTTGCAGTCTTATCTCAGATTACATACCTTCATTCATTCTCTATTCCAGTCAAACTCAAGTATTTTCCATCTCCTCTCCATTTTCTGCTTCTGAGACTACCTAACTTCCTTACAGGCTAACTCAATTGGCCCCTCCTTCAGGAGTTCTCCTCTAACCCACTAATTGCCAGTTCACTGATCCAGAAATTACTGTGCATTTATTTTGCATATATTGTATTTGATTTGTATTCACTTATTCTTTTGTGTTGTTTCCAACCTTGGGATGAGACATTGTTTCATTTTTGACTGTATCCCCATGAACCTAGTTCATTACCTAGCACATTGGAGATGCTTAGAAATTATTTTTTGAATGAATTGGAATGTTAGGGCTAAGTATCAGGGTTCTCTGTTGCAAGGGAGGAGAATAGATTAACTCTATAAAGAAATTTAGGAATGGATATGACATGCCTTTTATGTGGAGAGATTAGTGGTCCTGGACACTTGTTATAGTAACCCTGACTGCCAAGTTTACATCCCAACCCTCTTTTGAAAACAAAAAAAAAGGATTTCTAATTTTTTTGTGCATGGTCAATATGGAAACGTGTTTTTTTTTTAACTATACATATTTCTTACAAGGGTTTTATTTTTCTTTCCTTCCTTCCTTTTTTTTTAAAGTGAGGAATAAGGTTAAGCAGCTAGGTAAATAGAGTGCCAGAACTGGAATCAGGAGGACTTGAGTTCAAATCCAGCCTCAAGTACTTAATAGCTATATGACCTTAAGCAAGTCTCTTAATTAACTCTATTGACCTTAACTTCCTTACCTTTAAAATGAGCTCAAAAAGGAAATGACAAAACACTCCTGCATCTTTGTTAAGAAAATGCCAAATGATTGGGGCCACGGGGCAGCTAGGTGGTATAGTGGATAGAGCACCGGCCCTGAAGTCAGGAGTACCTGAGTTCAAATCCGGTCTCAGACATTTAATAATTACCTAGCTGTGTGGCCTTAGTCAAGCCACTTAACCCCATTGCCTTGCAAAAAAAAAATGATTGGGGCCACTAGGTGGTGCAGTGGATAAAGCACCAACCCTAGAGTCAGGAGTACCTGAATTCAAATTTGGCCTCAAACACTTAATTACCTAGCTTTGTGGCCTTGGGCAAGTCACTTAAGCCCATTTGCCTTGCAAAATTCTAAAAGAAAAATGCCAAATGAGGTCATGAAAAGTCAGATACAATTAATGAACTAAACAATAAAAACAAGAGTTGGAAAGGAAAAAAATATTGCTTCTTAATTGAAAAATTAAAGGAAACAATTTATGGATAGCAGACAGGCAGAACTCAGGAAACATGAAATGCAAACAGGAAGAAAGGACATGAGAACTGAGGCATGGAAACAGTCAGCTTCTGAGACTGACTTTCATTGGGTTTGATTGAAAACTGCTACAAGCAAAGCACAAAAGTGGCAGAAACAGGGATCTATAAGTCTGGAGAACAGAAAGCCACACAAGGGAAATAACTGATTTAGGAGCCTCAACCAGCCCAGCAAAACCATTTCTCCCTTTGCCAGTACACAAGTTTGTGGCTCCTTTCTGTTACTTTCAATTTAGATTTCATTTATCTTAAACCCTGTTGGCTAGCAGAAAGGATGTCTGATGTGTATTTTCCTTAAAGCATACAAATAATAGGATAAAGAGATAGTGTGACTTATTCCAGAACAAGGGTTCTTAACCTTTTTTGTGTGTCAGACTCCTTTGGCAACCTGGATGAAGCCTCTGGACCCCTGTCAAATAATGTTTTTAAATAATTGAAAGAAAGACTAAATTTCAGTTAGAAGTTAGTGAAAATTAAGATGTGATATTATTACCCATCAAATTCACAGACTCTATGTAATCTATCCATTGAACCCACTTAAGAATCCTTTTAGGGAGATAAAGCTTTGATCCAAAGAAACTGATCTAGAGTGTTGGAACTAATTTATAACATAAACTGTACAAAATATGAAAGCAATTTTAAATGTATAAACCTGGTATAAAATTTGAAATTCAGTTCTTTCAATGATGAATTGGTAAGGACAGCAAAAATATAAATGGATTAAACTACAGGTATTATATAACTTTTACTTTTTTTAGAACCTTGGCTGCAACCTATTTTCTTCTTATCTTTGAAAAGCAAACCGTACCCCGCTCCCCAAGAAAGGTAGTAAAGTACTTGGAAAGAGAAAAACATAATCCTGAAGGGAAGTTTTACCCATAAGACAAAAGGGGGAAGCAAATTTTACATTCACTCTCAGCATATTTTCTGACTTAGTGAATACTAACAGCTCAGTTTGCCTGTTCCTCATCATTGTCTGTTGCCTACTTTAAAAAAAAAAAGAAAGGGAAGGAGGGAGGGAGGGAAGGGAGGGAGGGAGGGAGGGAGGAAGGAAGGAAGGAAGGAAGGAAGGAAGGAAAAAAGAAAGAAAGAAAGAAAGAAAGAAAGAAAGAAAGAAAGAAAGAAAGAAAGAAAGAAAGAAAGAAAGAAAGAAAGAAAGAAAGAAAATTGATAATAAGGTCAAGGAAGAAATATTTTATAATTAACTTTTTTGTAATACTATATATATTTCTAAATATGTATATAGGTAGAATGGTAAAAACCAGTGAAGATGGAGAGTTCCTTTCCCCCATTTCTTCCAGTTGTCTTCATTGTAGAGCTATATTTCTACATGATCTTTTTGGTCCATAAATTTATTTAAACTATCAGGGCCATGTCTTATCATAGTAACAATGTCAAACAATTAATAAGCACTTATGTTGCTAAGCACCATGATAGGCCCTGGGGAGTAATAGTTTAGATAAAACTTGATCCGTTAAAAAATATTTTTCAAAATATGGAAAAATTCATATGTGATTTTAATTTTATAACTGGAAAGGACCTTACTCAAATTCTCCATTTGAAAGATGAAGAAACTGAGTTCCAACAGAGTTTTAAAGGGACTTGCCTAGAGTCACACAAGAAGTTAGTAGCAGAAGGGATATTCAAACTCAAATTTAGACTCTGAATCTATAAGCCTTTCCAATATACTATATTGATTTCATTTTTAAATAAAAAAATAAAGAAATTAAATGAGAAAAGGCATGTTTTCAAGAAATGTAAAGGAATTAGTGGAAGCCTGTATCTTTTTTTAAAATAATGAGAGTTGGTAAATAATGTTCATATAGAACATTAAAGGCAGTAAAGCTCGTTATTATAGGGAAACCAGAGTTTAAGAGAATGCAAAATCCAATTCCAAATTCCATTCTTCAGACACCTCTTTATTTCTTCTCCCCATTATTCCTAAAGTTGCAGGACTGAGCCCTTCACAGCATTCCATCTGTATCTGGTATCCCAGAACTTGGACTAGAGGCATTTAGAAAATGTTTTCTATTACAACTTGAAAAGTGTACACATTTTAAAAGTCCTTTAGCCCATAACACTACAGATATATATGTATATATCCTTGACCTTAAATGCCAGGGAAAATCAGTTATATTTTCTTTCTCAGCTGGCACTTCACATCACCTACCTGCTAGCTTAGTTTACATCAACATTAAGTTCATTCCTGCCACAACCAATTCTACCAATGTCAAGAAATTAAATTTGGAACAGACTCATCTTTCCTGCCAAAAACAGTCAGTCAAGGCTTGATTATCCAGGGCAAATCTTGCTTTCACCTCCAGGAAAAACTTTCTAAACCAAAACTTCATTGTTTTTCATGATCCCAGAGAAAATGTGAATCAAACAGAATGCTAACTTAGAGAAGACATCTCCCTTTACATCCAATGGAGGAAAGAAAATTAACATTTTAATTTTTTTATGGACAGTACTTTCTGATTAACATGAGCCTAGAGACCAAAGTTATCACCTTTCTCTGTTCAATCTACAGAGGGGAACTAAATTCTAACAAGACTTTTTTTGAAGATAATTAACTTTGAAAAAGTCCGTTAAAAATATAAGTAACACTATGTATAAACACATAATAACCTCACCAAAAAAAAATTAAAACATTTGCCCAATAAGTATACTCAAAAGAATTTAAAATTTTCTCATTTCTTTTCTCGCTAATAAGGATAAACAATGATTCTATTTCTGAAAATAATTTCTCAAGGAGGGGAGAAAAGGAATAGATGAGTCCAAGGTAAGGATGAAATGGTTGCTTTCTTTGATTTATTGATTTAAAAAGAACATTCATTAATTGCTCACTAGGGATAAGACCAGGTACTGAGAGATAAGGTAAGACACATGGCTACCTGCAGGGATATTATACTTCTAAAAGAGATAGATGAGATATAGGCATAAAAAACTAGTGTAAATCAATATTTTCTGAGTAATATTTGACTTTCGAGAAGAGAGATACAACAAGGCATAACATAACAGTTGGATGACTAAGAATGCATTAGGCAAAGTTAAGGTAGGAAGAAAGACATTTCATTTGAAGAGAATAAATCAGAACTGTAAAGTTAGACTGGAAGGTGTTGCTTTGGATGTTTTAGAAGTTAATTCCTAGACAGTCATTCCAACCATTGTTCAAAAAGTAAGGTATTGGAATCCAGAAGCAACTGGAATGATTTTATTATATACTATGAATTTAGTAAAGATTTATTTAGTCACTTTTATTGACCATCTACTATATTCAAGGCACTGAGGCTTTATCATATTGCTTGCCTTCTTGATGAGTGAAGGAGAGACTGAAGAAAAGGAAAGAATTTAAAACTCAAAATTAAAAAAATAAATGTAAAAATAAATAAAATAATTTTAAAATAACATACCCTATGTTTTCCAAACATTGTCATACATGAGTAAGAACTTATTCATTCACTCACTCATTTATTCATTCATTTAGCTAATTCTATAAGTAAATCAATCCTATGGCACCATGGTGGGCATATTGTGACATAAATGCAGTCCCTGCCTTCAAAGACTTTAACAATCTAGTGGAATATATTTTAATTAAAAAGAAAATTGATATCAAAGTCTTTTTTAATGACTCAGTCTGTCCAAGGAATAAAGCAATGCATGTGTGTTGAGAGAAATGATTATGAAATAACAAATTATTGAGAAGATCCAGGATTTTTCCTTTATTCTCATTCTCTGCTAGGTCAAGCCAGCAACTGAAGGACATTGCTGATAATAAGATTGAATTAGCTTTCCCTTCAATATTGCTCAAACCTCACCTAAGTGGGGAAGTCCATTGTCTGCTTGGACTGGGAGAAGGAGGTAATCCTTTGTCTAAATTACCCAAGGCTGGGAATGGTCTGGGAATAAAAATGATCAACGTCACATTCCCCAATCCTTCATTAGAATAGGGCTCTCATTATAATATTAATTCTTTTCATTAATTGTTTACCAATCAGAGTTGATTGCCACCCTCAGGAATACCCTCTCTTCCATAAGTATTGAGGTAGATCTATGAGTGGTCTTCGGCATTCAAGAATTCCACTGACCCTATTTATTAATTATTTGCTAGCATAATTAATAAAAATTATTACTTGCCCAGAAACTATGTCTCTCAAACTTTTTATATATCACAGTATTATGGATTTGTTTTCTTTAAAAAAACCAACTAAGAATAAATATATTATAGCAAAGTTGTTTAAAAAAAACAACCCTGATTTTGGAGTTGGAGATGATGGGGAATCTCCTATTTCAAAGTCCCTGTTTATAGGGAATGAGAGTTCAGTCTTGACAGAGATTGAAGTCCCTAAGGAAGCTATTATGGAACAACTTCAGAAACTCAAGTACAGTAAATAACCAGGAATGAATGACATTCATCCTGAGGTTCTGAAAGAAATAAAAATGTGAAAGAGTAGAGATTCTGACAAGGGTTTGCAATATATCCTTAAGACAGTGGCTGCTTTGAAAAGATCGGAAAGTCTTGGGTACCTGCCCATTAAAAAGCTGCCTAAGGAAGGTATAGGAAGTACAGATTGGTAAACCTTCACTCCCTCTCTGAGAAGCTGGCTATAAAGATCTAATACTCAATCAAATTTCAATTCTGTTCTTCTGTAATACCTTTCATTCAGTAAACTCAAAGGACTTTCTGAATGAAACAGAATTGCTTCAGTCTCCACTCTGAGAAAGGAATATGTGTTTATGTGTGTATAGACATGTATCATCTTTGCTTAATACAAAAAAGGCATTTTTTAAAGATATCAATCCTCTTTCCATACATGAATTATGGAATTAATATGAAAAACTGAATGATTGAATTTTTTTTTAATTTAGCATTCACTGTCTGCCAAGAATAGTGCTAATTACTTCGGCAAACAAAAGGAGAGACATTTCTGCCCTTAAGTTTATACTATAATAGAGTAAGAGAAAATAGATAACAGTGACCTGGGAAGGACACTTTGGTCAGGAAAGTTACCAGGATAAAGGATGGTGAGCACAGAGCATCAAGGTAGCTACTAAAGGTACTGAGAAGATGATCAGGGAAAGGGAGTGAAATAAAGCATTGGTAGGAACTAAATGTACAGGTGAGGCAGGAACCAGTTAGGAGAAAACAGAAGTTCTCATAATGAATGGACTAAAATCCTCACTATGCGCTTTCTGGTCCTTGAATCAATATGATCTAGGGAATATCTTTTAGGCATAATACTGACCTAGAGACAGGATTTAAAAGAGATTGCTATAGGTGAAATTCTGACTTTACATACCATGTTGCCTTCTTCAATTAAGATGTTATTCTATGAGTAAATAAAAGCTTTTAGATGTAAATCATAAGTCTTTGCTAAGCAATATCCAATGAGAACAATAGCAATGGGAAACTAAGAAAAGGAAATTGCTGCATTTTTTTTTACTATTTGCCCTATTATTCTGAGTAACTGTGACTCTCTTCTATCATTCACAAACATATATAGTCTCTTCTCCCATTTAAAGAGTGCATCCCTGGGAAGAACATTTAGAAAATAAATAATCTGACCTATGGTTATGCTTCAAACTAATTGAGTGCCTAACATATTGTTTCTTGATTACAGATCAGTAGAAAACATTAATACATGAAACTATTTGCACTTAGAACATAAGATTTTTAACATTAAGAATTGCTTCATTTTTTGCATCAGTATACCTAGAGTAAGGGTAGTACCAGTACATAGTAGGTGCTTAATAAAATGCTTGTTGATTTTTTCCCAATCTTACGATGAAAACCAGGGAACCTTGTCATAAACACTTCTTTTTGGTGATCAAGGTTAATTTAAAATCATTTACCCATTAGAACAGAAACTAAAAAGAAAAATTCATGAATATTGATTGTGAACTGGAGCTTGTAAGGAGCTTAATTTTCCTTTTTGTCCTTTCCTTTTTCCTAGTTTTGAGAATTGTTAAAGACAGAATCAAACCCATTAAGGAACCTTAGAGATCATTTAGCTTCTTTCCTTTTAGAGATTAGTAAATGAAGAGCAAGAAGAAAAAAACATTTATCTGAATTGACACTTTTCTAGTGTTGCTGGAAATATAGTCTTTAAAAATTATAAAGCTATGAAACCCTATCAAGAACATAAGGTCAATTTTAGAATCTCACATGGGTTGATAATATTTTTGCCCAAATCATATGCCAAAGTGTTGGTCAATTCACAGCAGCAGAACACTGAAAAAAAAATAACTTAGAATACATTTTTTTTTCTCGAAAAAGAAGACCATTGCTTTTGCAGTGCCATATAATCAGTAAAAGAATCAGAGTTGCAGGAGACATATAGTCTTATCCAGACCCAAAAGCACTCCCTGCTATAACTTATCTGAAAAGTCATGATCCAGTTTCTGCTTAAAGACCTCCAGTGGAGAAAAACCTGCTACTTCCTAACACAGCCCATTTCACATATAAACAGCTCTAATTATCAGATTTTTTTTTACTGAAATCAAACCTAAATTTGTCACTTTTAACCATTTAAAATATTTAAAAATTAATTTTATTTTATATTTATGATATAATACAAGTATTTCCATAGCATAGTAAGATAAAAAGATAATTGAAATTATAATGTATTATATATAACTTGTTACTTTTTAGATATATAATAAAATTATCACATAACTTTATTTTTTCCCTCTTTCCTTCCCTCCTCCCACCCTGCAGTAGAGGTGGTTACCATTAGACACAAATAGATAACGTCTTCTATCAAAGGTCCTTTGTACTTAATTTGGGTATTTATATCAGAAAAAACAATGTTTTTAAAACAATGTTACTCTTACTGTATACAACATTCTGTTGGCTTTGCCTGTTTCATTCTTCATTATTTCACGGAAGTCTATTCATGCTTTTTTTCTCAGTCAATAAACTCATCATTTCTTATAGCACAGTTTTCTTCCATCACCATCATATAGCACTTGTTCAGCCATTCCTCAATAGGCATACCTGTAATTTCTTGGTTTTTTGCCATTCCCAAGAGAGTTGCTTTAAATATTTTAGAATATAAAAGTTATTTTCCTCTTTCCCTAATTGTTTTTGAAAATAGACCTAAGTAATATTGCTGAGTCAAAGGCTTTAGGCATTTTAGTAACTCATTGGGCATAATTTCAGATTGCTTTCCAAAAAAGTTTGGATTAGTTTCATAGTTGCATCAGCAGTGAATTACTGTTCTTATTTTTAACCATTGGTTTTTGTCACTTGAAGCCCAAAGGAGGAAGCTAACTGACTTAGTGGATAGAGCCCACTGGGCCTGGAGGCAAGAAGATTTGAATTCAAACCTGGGCTTGGACAGTTAGGAGCTATATAACCCTAGTTAAACTCATGGTTGTTTTCTGGACTCGTCATTACACCTCCTGTCTCTATGCCTTCACCCAAGAAATCTTTCTTCTCTGGAATCTAATATCTTCACACTTCCATCTTTTCCTTCTAACTTCTTTCATGAGTCAGCTCAGGTACATCCTTTTTCATGAATTCTTCTCTGATGCCTCACCCCCTCTTATTTGTTAGTACAATACTCTCCTTCTTCCATGTTACCTTAATTATCTTTATATATATTTTACTTGTATATATTTTACACACACACACACACATATGTGTATAT
Organism: Macrotis lagotis; assembly: GCF_037893015.1. Classification (NCBI taxonomy): domain Eukaryota; kingdom Metazoa; phylum Chordata; class Mammalia; order Peramelemorphia; family Peramelidae; genus Macrotis; species Macrotis lagotis. Next base: position 466,281,569 of record NC_133666.1, read on the forward strand.
ATATGTATATATATATATATATATATATACATACACACACATTCATTTCTCAGAATCCCAAGAAGTTAAGAATTATTTTGCTTTAACTTTATAATCAAAGTGTCTGTCATGGTTCCTGGCTTTAAAAGTACAGGGCTATAAAAGTTAATTGACATTCAAAAATCTGAAATTTAAGTTTTACAATGATCTGAATAAATAATGAGGTTTATTTTTATTCTTAATTCATGTTCCTTAGTTTTAATGACAAATTAGAAGTTTAGAAAGACCATAGTTCTTAATGTCTATTTCTCTTTAAAATATGTTTAAGTGCTGTTAACATTAGTAGCACACATAATAGGATTTTTTTTTCTATTCTTGTTTCAGATGATCATTCTCGAGTAAGGCTGCAGACACTAGAAGGAGATACAAACTCGGACTACATTAATGGAAATTATATTGATGTATGTATGACAAAAGTAATGAGCAAAGATAACTGTTCTGTCTGATATATATTAGATAGGCCAGGTAGTAAACCTAAGTATAAAACTGCAAGAAACACGGAAGTCAGGGATATAGGTTCATTATGCCTTCTGTATTTGTTTTATTTACATATCTCTCTTAAGTAAATTCAACCTTGCTCCTCAATGGCATAGAGAGTAGAAAGAAAGTTTGGATGTCAACTAATAAAATGAAAAACTGTGATTGAAATTTGTGGTCTTTCAAATCATCACATCTTAACTCTTACAGCTCATAAACAGGCTGTTTGGTGCAGAAATTAGCCATAGGGCATAGCCTAAAAACCTAACACAAATTAAATAAAGGACTAAGAGACTTTACAGAATAAGAAGGATTTTACTGTGACCCTCAAAATTTGCTAAATTTGGGCTTCTGAAAGCAACTAGGAACACCCAACAGACAAGTTAGTCTTTATTCCAAAGAAGAAAATGAAAAGACTTTAAAAATCACCAACAAGCATTTATTAAATACTATTTATGTGCCAGGCCCTGCATCAGGTGCTGGGAAAATAGAAATAACAATGAAAGATAAAATGAAGATAAAAGTATTAAAAACAAGAAATTTAAAATAAAACATTCAAAATGAATATAAGATAATTTTATCGAGACACTAGAAACTTAGGGGAAGCAAGAAAAGCCTTCATTTAGGAAGGAGCATTTGAGGATTCTAAGGGGCTGAGATACCAGAATAAGAAGGATTTGGCCTTACAAAGGCAAGAATATGAGAATGAAGAAAAACAAGAATGCTCATTTGGCCTTCAATTTGTAGAGTTTGTTGAGGTTGTCCAATAAGTCTGGGAAAGTAGTTGGTGTCAAATCAAGAACGATTTTCAGTATCTACCAGAATTTGGATCCTACAAGTTATAGAGAATTATCAGTTTGTAAAAGAATATGACATGGTCTGACCTCTGCTTTAGGATTATTATTTTGAGTTCATTTCTACTCTCTTGTATATCTTGATTCCATGGGAGAAGGGAGAAAGTACTTCAAGGAGAAAAATCAAGAAAAAAAAAGTTATAAAAAGGGTAAAATGGAAACTCCACCTATATTAGAGTTAAGAAAGTATAAGACTGTGATAAAAATAAAGAAGAGGACCATATAACATTTGAAGATGTAAAATGGATAAGATAACTAGCTGGACTATATCTAAAAGTTGTAAGGGATGTTTGTCTAGAAGTAGTAATAATCTCCAGTGCCAAAGAATATTGGATCAATAGGTATTATTAATTGATAGGTCATCCAAAAGGATCAAAGGAAGAAGTGAAGAGTAGTAGAAAATCGGGACCCTTTATTCAGTGGTTCTGAGAAAACTATTTATTTGACTTGATATAAACAAAAGAGACACACATCTCAGATCTAATACATCAAGTGTTCCACGTGGGGAAAAATGATAGCAACAAAAAGAACTCAAAAAAAGCATTACCAAAGATTCTGATATCCTTGGTACTCCATTTTGGGAGCATATTCAGAAGATAGTAACCCTGAGGATAAGAGGAGTGAATAATATACAAAAGAAAATTAAATGGACGGGATTGAAACCTGGAGTTTAAAACACTTAAAAGGGTCAGAAGAACTATATTCAAGAATTTGAAAGATATTAGATTTATGTTTGGCAGAAGGGTGACTACAGGGGAAGTTGCAGAGAATCAAGTGTAGACTTGATGTAAAATAAAACTTTCTAATCATTAGAGCCACTTAGAAGTGGGATAGGTAGGTTCTCCTTCTTTGAAGGTGTTCAAGATTGGGTGAACCATTTGTTGCAGATGTTATAAAAGGAAGTTAGTCAGATTTCAATTTTACTAGATTTACTTTCACATCATTTCCACTTCTTAGGTTCTAGGCATTTATAAATTTTGGCTGAATCAAATTGAAGTAAATTGACATTGTCTTACAAATCTAAATATTTGTCAACAAAAATATAATCATTGCTTTGTCCATATGAGTCTACTTTCTTGGAGAATTTTTCAGTAGTGCTATATGTTGTCCTCCCTGATGTGGACCAAGAAAATATTATTTTCATTTTTTGTCAACAACTTGGCATAACTCCACATTTTTAAAAAGTCTGTTTGCATATTAATGTGACAAAACTCTGTAATTCCTAATACAGTGATTTGCAATCTCTTGTCATCGTGGCACTTTAAAGTTGCCTTCAAAGTAGTGTGCAGCTGTTAACTAGGACTTCTAATGCAAGCTAGACATTTCATTAAATATGTAAGCTGTTTAATTATTGAAGACTGCTTCCTTGTTCATTCTGCATCATGTTAACTTAATGTTTTACATTAGAATAAATTCTTTAACAGACAGTATGTTTCTGCTAAAAGAATGAATGAAATCAAAAGTCAACTGGAAATCATGGGGCAGTCAGTATTACCTTTACAACCAGAATTTGCAGAAAAACAAACCTTAGCATCCTTACCATTCATGAAAAATAAACAGTATCTATTGGACTAAAGGCAGGTATTTGTGATTTTGATTTAGAAAACCTGAATTCCAGCCCTTCCACTTATTCCCTTTTTGCCTCAGGCAAGTAATTCAGTTCTCTACCATAGATTCTGGAAGCCTTAATTTCCTCCTTAGTAAAATGAGGATAGAAGTAGTTGTAAAGAAAATTCTTTGTAGACTGAAAAGTTATATGAGCTATTATTATGTACAGTATATATTGTGTATTATATTGTTGCTATGCATGGCTGTCATCATTTATAATTTCCTAGAGATTTTCACATAAAGGCTTTATTCTTAAAATTGTCACCGTCAAATAAGGGATTTTATTTCCTTTGTTTCCTTGTCAGTTATTTTGTACTGAGAATTCTTATTTAGGTATTTGGGTTACACTGTGTAGCTATTCAGGTCCCCTGCTATCTCTGAAATTCTGTGATTTTATAGATCAAGATCATTATTTAAGTATTACTTGTAAATGACTCAAAAAATTTTAAATTTTTCTCATATTAGTTTTTCCAGAACAGTGCTTCTAGTAAATGTTTCTGGAATTTCAGGAATGATTATTTGGAAAACAAGTCATGCTCCAAATATCAAATTAAACCCAAATCCAGATGTACTGTGATAACCCAGAATTCAGACAACAAAACAAATTTGGCATTTGAGATTAGAAAATATTTACTGGACTTGGCAAAGATTGCACCCCCTTAAAGTACACTTCATTCATTTCAATAAATCCGTAATGAGCATCTATTTAAAAAAAAATTATCCCTGACCTCAGAGCCTTTCTTCCTCTTAAGATAAGACAATACAGTTAAACAGAATTTCAAGTGATTGTGATAAATGCTACATGAGTGATACAAACTAAGTGCTTTGGGTTTTAGTAAGATCCTGAGATGATTTGTAGCTAGTGTAATAGGAGAAGGCATTATGGAAGAAGTAATATTTGAGCAGATCCAGGAAGGATGGGTAAGGTTTCAAGGAGATGAAAGGAAGGTATTCAGGATAGAAAGAATGATGTTAGAGAGGCCACAAAAACCAGTAAAGTTCAAGTTACATTGAGAGAACAATAATAACTCAAGTTCCTATAGAGAAGTAATATGATATAAAACTAAAAAAAAAATCAGTTTGAGCCACTCTATGAAGGTCCTGAAATGTTGATTGTTAAGAAATTTGGACTTTATTTAGTAAACATTAAAGTTTTTTTTAACAAGGGGATGAGTTTCTATGATCTATAGGAGCAAGCACTACTTAGAATTTTGCCCAATTTCATTTTGCAGTTTACATAGCACATTGATCTATCTGTATGAAAGAAAACGTGGTGGATTTTAATGTAAAAAAAAACCACAAACAAGCATACAAAGTAATTTTTGATAATCGATATTCTATCAAAAATTCCCCAATATAATTCATTATATTTGAATTTTTCCATTGTGATATATAAAAACCCACTAAGTAGATTTCTGGTAAAATAGACAAGTAAATGTCCATTACATTTGTCAATTTTTGTCAGTTCCAAATTTTGTCAATTCTAAACACTAACAAATTAATTAAATAAAAGAACAACAGACGCGGCGGGGGGAGAAATCCTCACAGGAAAAAAACCACAAGAAAACCAAGAATAAAATTAAAAGAAAGAATGGGGTAAATCTGACAATGTAACACCTCATCTGCCCTAAACTGACTCTGACATACTGGGCCCTAGAAAAGATGATGGAACTAGGTGGTACAGTGGATAGAGAGCTGGACTGGAGACACAGTTCAAATCCAGCCTCAAGACACAGTAGCTGTGTAACCCTGGAAAATACATTTAACTTCTCCCTGCCTAAGTTTTCTAATCCAAAAGTTTGTGTATTAAATAGTACATAACTCCAAGGTTGTTTAAGTAATCCCTACTTGAGAGTCTCCGGGGAAAACCAACTGACCAATCAGACCTTTTATATGCACACTTAGTTCAGGTTCAACCTCTCCTCTGTCATCAGCTCCTCCAAAGCCATTAGAAGACTTTTCATCCTGAGTCATTATGGTCCAAACTGGCTACTGAAATTCAACACTAGATTGACAGCAGGCATAGAATATCTCGGCAGAATTCAAGGACTGAAACCCAGAAGGAAAATCTGTGTGCATGCTTCAAGATCTGAGTCCTTATTGCTTAGTCCCCATCATTACAACAGAATGAGCAGCACTATACCAGTTACTGAATTCCTATTGTGAGAACTTATAGAGTGGTTTGCAAAGTAATAAGGAATAATAAAGTAAATAAGGAATTTTTGGGAATCTGTATGAATCAAATTTGAAATGAACACAAAACAACAACCATGAGGATCCTTGTCAAAGATACTATTATGGGATGGGGCGGGGGGGGAGAGGGAGAGACATTTAATAAAATAATAGACTTTCTGGGAAATAGAATGGTCTAGACCAAATAAAAATTTTAAAGTAGAAAAACAGGTAGGAGGGGGGCAGAGAGGTTGCTCAGTGGCTAGAGCACTAGCCCTGGAGTCAGGAGTACCTGAGTTCAAATCCAGCCTCAGACACTTAATAATAACCTAGCTGTGTGGGGCCTTGGGCAAACCACTTAACCCCATTGCCTTGCAAGGAAAAAAAACCTAAAAAAAAATTAGGCATCACAGGAGCAGGTAGATGGGGCAGAGGATAGAGTACTGTCCCTGGAGTCAGGAGGAGCTAAGTTCATATCTGGCTTCAAATACTAGATGTATGACCTTGGGCAAGTCACTTAACCCTATTGCCCCACAAAAAACAAAAAACAACAACAAAAAAGAAATTGGGCATCACAAGTAGAGATCAAATCAATTAAATAGATAGGATGATGAGGATGATTAAGTAATCCCTATCTGAAACCTTATCTGAATAAGGTGGAGGAAGTTTTATAAAAATTATACCAGCAAAAATAGAATCCAAGGAAGTGTATGCATATGTTGAGAGGATAGAGGAGATACAGTTAAGGAATTAGAGGAAACTGGGAATAGAAAAGTCAAGGAATAAAATTCAACTATAATCAAGACAAAATTTAAGAGTCTTTCTGCTTCTTTTGAAAGAATTGACTAGATAGGACTTAATGAAAGCAAAAATAAAATTAACAATCGTATCCTTGAATCATAATGGTTTGAATCCACTCCTAAAACGTGAGTGTGTTACAAAAAGATCAGAAAATAGAATCCAACAATATACTGTCTACAAGAAACATATCTAATTAATAATTAATAAATTAATAAATAGTTAATAAATTCAGTGATTAGAATAAAGTCTACTAGGAATCTAAAATGCTTTAAATAGAATCTACAAAGTAGAAGTTCTAGCAATAATCTTGTGTGATATAGTAATATACATAGATTCATCCAGAAAGCAAGAAATTATATTATTGTTAAAATCAATACAGGATATGACTAATATCATTAGATTTGACAAATGGAATAGAAACTAAGTTCTTAAAGGCAAACAAAGCCTAGGCCACCTGGTTCAAAATTATTGATGACTTTGATGAGTTTTTCCAATAAAACTATTACAAATCTACAAAAAAAAGATAAATAGGGAGGAAATTAAAGAAAATTAGATTTAATAAATCTATGGAGACCACTAATAAGAATCTTGGAAAATATATTTTTTCTTATGTTCTTATGGGACTTAAAAGAGATTATGTACCATGGCCTTTTGTACTAGTTAAGGCAGAAAAGGAGAAACCTTATTCATTTCCTTATCATCAGATCATAACACAATAAAAAATTTAATCAATAAAGAAAACAGGAACAAAAGTTTCATATATAAATTAAGGCAAAAAATCCTAAATAATGAGAGAATAAATCATAGAAATAATCAAATATTAAGTTAAATAAAATAATAGTAAGAGAACCAAAATTTATGAAATGCATTTAAAATAGTCCTTAGAGAAAAATGTATGTCTCTTGAACACTTATTAATAATGAGAAAAAGATAAGACTAATGACTTGAGCATGCAATTAAAAAGCTAGAAAAACAAGCAATTAATAATCCTCCAAAACACACAAGTGACTTTGAAAATTAAATGGGACATAAACAGAATCAAAACAAAAACAATTTAAAAAGAAGTAAAAAGTTTTTAAATGCTAATAAAATTATTTGAAAAATTAGCTGTTAGTTTTTCTAAGAAGAAAAACAGACTATAAAATCAAAAATAAGAAGAATCCATAACCACTAGAGAAGAAATAAAAAATACAATCAATTAGACAAGCAAGGCTGTTAATGACCTGAATTCATGTCCTAGCCTCTGACTCAAATATTTATTGTATAATTTATAAATATATATGTTTATATATATATATATATATATATATATCTTCTTTGTTCTCTCTCTCCTACTAAATAGCTTCACATACAAAAACCCCAGAATGTAAACTTCCTAGAACATGTAAGAATGTCTAGAAATGGTTTGATTTACTATATTTGTATCACTATCCTATCACAGTGCCTGTAATATAATAGTTGCTTAAAGAATACGCATTGATTCATTAATTAATTGCCTAACAGAGTATTCAAGGAAGACTAGTACCTCTGGGGTGAGAATTGCTGAGGCCTTTTCAGGGTTGCTTTCTACCTTTGATTTCCAGCTGAGTCACCTAACTCTCATCAGTGACTACAAGAAACTGTACCATTAACAGCCATTCCCAGGAAACCATTTCCACTGATAGGCTAAACCAGGTTGAGTAACTGAGAGGGTCTTCAACTCTTCAATGAGTTAGGGAAGTGTTTACCCCAAGCATGTGAAGACTTCCCCTGGTGTAATGGGTGGATGAAAACAATTTGTTCTGATGGCCATGAAGGCAGCTGAAGCAGGTACTATGGAGTACTTCAGAGCTTGGTTAGATATCAAAGATGCCAAGCCATCTAGAGCCATCACCAGTTGACTTGACTCTGTCTTGCCACTGGATTGTGATGACTCTGGAAGACAGAATGAGTCTGAAACCTTCAAGCAATTCTACCTCACTTAAATCCAGATTATGGATGAATCAAAAGACATTACTCATACTATTTTACTATTTTCATCAATCACAATCAGACACATTGCAACTTGCTTCTAACATCATTTTGATACTTTTCAAGAATGAAAGACGAGCAAACTTAAGTCATTTATCCTCTCAAGCCCTAAGCAACTTTCTAAAATCAGCTGATGATGATTTACCCATCAATTGATGAAGGTGGTTCCCTCTATCAGACAGTTTTCCATACCCATGAAATTAAAGATCCAAACTCTAAAAAAAAAAAAAAAAAAAAAAAAAGAACAGTTGGGTTAAGGAAGATAGGAAAAAAGAGGAAGTGAGATGAATGTAGCAATAAAAAAGAGAAAAGAAGACAGGAGAGCAAGGGAGAGGGGAAAGGAAACAAAACTAAAAAAAATCAAATCAATAAATTTCTAGAAAAAATAGACAATATTGAAATTAACCAGAAAAAAATTGAATTAAAATATGCTTATTGAATGAAATTTGGGCATTTTCACTCTATTATGAACTGTTATTAAGCTATAAGGTTAAGAGCCATTTCCAATTAGATTTAATAGTAAAAAGAGATCATTGCACATAAATATTTCTTTTACTGTTTCCTTTCATTTTTATCATTAGAATTTCTGTAAGTGTGTCAAATAATAGTGGCAAGAGGGGGCATTGTTGCTTTACTTCTCTATTTATTGGGAAAACAAATCTTTCTTTTTCAAAAAATGTTAGTATTTAAATTTAGGCATATAATTTTGTTATGCCAAAAAGTATCTGCACTAAAACTAATTGAGAGTATGAACAACTTCAAAAAATTAGCAGTATACAGAAAAGTCCCCCAAACATTAGAATTTCTATATTTTTATTAGCAAAAATAGGAAAAAATGATAGAAAATTCCCATTCAAACCAAAGATAGAAATCATTAAATATTTAGGAATCAACCTAGCTATATATACAAAACAGTCTTTATAAAAATCAAGGAAGTCAAATAATTTGAGGAACATTCACCCTTCATGGTCACCCCTTATGGTTGAATCATACCAATATAATAAAAATTAAGAAATTATCTACTAAGGGTCAGACTTAGTCCAATACCAATCAAGTGACTGATAGCTTAATTACTATAATTAGACAAAATAATAGCATCATTTGGAAAAACTAAAAGCCTAGAATTCCTAGAAAAATGGTGTAAGAAAGGAGTGGGATTGAATAATGAATAACAGTTGCAAATCAAAGCACTATTTAAAGCTACATTCATCCAAATTTTTGATTCTGTTTAAAAAATGTTTAAAGTAGGTCAATGGAAAAGAATAGATAAGTATCAGAAATAATCAAACTCAGTAGCCATGCTTTAGTAAATCCAAGAACATAAACCATTTGGAGAATTCCCTATTTGACAGGAACTGCTAGAAAAATTTAAAAGCAGTTTGGTGGAAAATAGATTTATATCAGGAACTCATATCATAGACTACAATAAGTTCTAAATTGACATGTGTCCCCCCAAAACAGGCAGAAGTATTAAAAAAAAAGCTGAGTAGAAAGAAACAACTGTTCCTAAATATAGGGTCCATAACCAAACCATGGTTAAAAGGGATCATGAAATAGAAAATATGCTATTTTATTTTATTTTTTCTAATTATGTATAAAGACAGTTTTTAACATCCACTTTTGTAACATTTTGAGTTCATATTTTTATGCCTCCCTCCCTTCCCATCCCTCTCCCCATGACAGAAAGTAATCTAATAAAGGTTATATGTGTACACTCATGTTTAATATATTTCCAGAAAATATGCAATTCTAACTCTATAAAATTTTAAAAGCTTTTTGCAAAAAAAAAGAAAAAATCAATGTGACAAGAATAAGAAGGAAAATTGTCCATGGTGCTAGGGAAAAGGGAGAAGGGCCTTTGTGTCAGACTTCATTGCTTATGTCTGTTCAGTCACTTCCTAATTTTTAGCTTGTTTTTGTCTTACCAATGTTTTACTTATTACAGATAGAACCACTGTGGATATTTTTGGTACACAGAAGTCTTTTCTTGTCAATTTATCTCCCTGGGATAGGAAGTATTGCTGGATCAATGAACAAAAACAATTTTCTAACTCTTTTACTTAACTTCAAATTGTTTTCCATGGGGCAGAATTGTAGGAAATTATGCAGAACCCCCCCCCAATATATCTATACAATGAATGTAGCTAAATAAATGAAGACAATTTTAAACTAATAGAACTCAAGTTAAAAATTACAGGCAACACTGGTAATCATGTATGAAGAACTTAAAGCATTCACATTAGAGAGTATATGAGGAGATATACTTACCAGCAGTGTGATCCTGGACATATCACTTAACCTCTCTTGGCCTCAATTTTCTCAGTTATGAAATGGGTATTATAATATTAAATAACTACTTCTCAAAGTTGTTCTGGATCAAAGGAGATGGTATTTATGACACTCCTAGCACAATGCTAAATAAATATTTATCTTCCTTAAGCTAGGGCAAAAAAAAAAAAATTTGCTCAGCAATCAACCTAAGGAATTAGGTAAATGCATAGCTGAAAGTCCACTTGTTTAGAGAATTAAAATGAGACTCCAAATCTTTATTACACGATTTATACTTTCCTACTAATCTGAAGGTAGAGGGAAAAAATTGAAAGCATTAGAGTGTAAGATAAAAGTTGTAAGTTTCTGTGACCCAATCTTGTCCTTACACAGTTCTATCCTCCTAAGCAATTAATTCTCTGGTGACTTCCACATGCTTTCTTTGCCAAAGATAGGGTAACAGGTATAGGTGCTGCCCTTTTAAATTCTTTGTGTTCACATTTTAGTTGGTGTCACAAGAAAGACTGGTAGTATTAACATTGATATTAACTATCTACACTGATTGAACATGTGAGTTAAAACCATGGCCAATAACTGCTCAACCAAATACAATCCTGTTATACATTGCCAACCTATTTCTACTCTAATGAATGTTGTATTATTTCAGAGACTCCATAAATTGTTGATGTTTATTGCTCATCTATCACTTCATAATTGGCATATGATTGAGCTATTCATAACTCCCTTGAAATCATCATGACTCTGAAATTTGATGTCATTCCTTTGTTAAATGAAAGACAATGTGTTAGATATGTTTAATCTCAACATTGAATATATTAACTCCTGATACTTATATGAAAATTCATTTCAGTGAATTTAACAAATGACTTAGGTAGCACACATGGGTTTTAAGTTTGTCAAATAAGCCTTTCTTTATTTTTTCTAATTTTTTAGGGTTATCACCGACCCAATCACTATATTGCCACACAAGGTAAGTCAATTAGTCTTGACATCTTTTTCCAGTTGTTTAATTTCTTTAAGGTAATGATAAACTTATTATAAAATTGTTTCTTACATTATACTCATTCATTTTCCTGTTGTAAATAGCTTGAATTAGAAAATTTAGCTAATTTGATATTTGAAGATCCTTAAAAGAGAGATTTTTATGTGTACTTCTGTATATACTTTCTACTAAATCTTACTGCCGTCTCATCTATAATTTATATTCTTGGAGAATTTCCTGAAGCTCATTTTCACATCACTATTAAATGTCACAGACAGAATTTGAACCAAGACTTTTCAGATTCCAAGTTCAACACTCTTTTCTATTATGCCATTTTGGCTCTCTTTAGTACATTAAAACTTATGCTTTAGGTTTTTCATTTTTTGTGAAAGCTTGTGGTTCACTTGCTACTGATTTTTATATTTTTATTTTTTAATATTTTGTTCATTTGTTTTTTCAACAACATGCAACAATTTTTGTCACCAATCATTTTTTGCAAGGTTTTGAGTTTTTACATTTTTCCCTCCCTCCTTTCCCTGACAGAAAGCAATCCAATATAAACTCTACTTGCATAATTATGCTAAATATAGATTCATACTAATCTTATTGTGAAAGAACAATCAAATCCAAACAGAAGGAAATAAACGTTAGTGAGAAAAAATACATACTTTAGACAACTTTTAAAAATTGAAGATAGTAAGCTTTGGTCTGCAATCAAACTCCACAGTTCCCTCTCTGGATATATGGATGGTATTTTCACAAGTCTTCTAGAATTATCTTTGATTATTGTACTGCTGAAATGAACCTGACCATCATGTTGATCATCACCCAGTATTGTTAGTGTGTATAATGTTCTGGTTCTGCTCATTTCACTCAGCATCAATTTACATAAATCCTTCCAGGCTTTTCTGAAGTCCCATTCCTCATGATTTTTTATAAAAACAATAGTGTTCTATCACATTCATAATCCACAATTTGTTCAGTCATTCCACAATTGATAGGTATCCCCTCAATTTCCAATTCTGTGCTACCACAAAAAGTTTCTATGAATATTTTTGTAAATGTGTGTCTTCTATCCTTTTGGTGATCTCTTAGGGATACTATTGGCTTTCATTAATAATTATTAGCTACTAATAATTGCTATCATAAGAAAGCTAGGTATTTCCTTGGGAAAGAAAAGATTGTTCTAAATACCCCTAGCAGTAGACTCTGGAGAACATAACAGCCAACACAGAAAATTAATCTGGGAACTCAAGAAATTTTTTTTTCCCCTGGTAAAAAGCTCATTCCAAATTACTTTTGTCCATCTTTAAAAAAAACTTTATGTAATATAAATTCACATGGTTCTAACAAGATAGTGTTACAAATTGAAAGAGTATTCTGAAATTACAGGATCTGGATTCAAATCCTCTGATGCTTAGTGCCTGTGTAACCCTGAGTAAGCCACTTAACTGACTTTATTCTTAGTTTTCACATTTGTGAAAGGAGAGAGTTGGAATAGTATTTGAGATTCCTTCCAGCTCTAGATTTAAGACCCTTTGATTCTGAACCATCTAATTTTTTTCCTTCATATTCATGATGTCAGAAGAAAACAAAGTAAGCCCCCAGAAGACTGGGTGAATCCTCAGTGATTTATGGAAAGATATGGGAAAAAAATCATTCAAAATGTGCAACCATGGATGTGTTGCTGTAAGGCTCATGGTCTTAGAGCATTATTAGAGGGGACATTCATCCCATATCTATTTGAGTATTTATTATAATATCATGAAACTATAATGATTGATTCCTCACTGCTAGGTGGCGATGTCCTTTTGATAATACCACTTATTCTAGACTTTCTCTAATCAAGTCTCTAACTCTACTTCTTTCCTGACGATTTCCCCAGATAATCTTGATTCCTACTTTAGTATATTTAGTGTATTAAGGTCAACCAATGTGTATTACCTTCCTCCAAACTTCTATCTTCACTCATTCTCTATAATTTAAATATCAAATTGTCATTCTTGTCAAAACTTAAGCCTCTACCATTCCTCATAGTCTTTTATCCCTACATCAGTCACTCCCTTTTTCTCTTTTATCTCTTTTTTTTTCAACTGCATATTTTTCCTAAGTCAACAATAAGATCTCCCCAATGGGGAGGAGAGAGAAATGAACCCATATTCAAATCTTCCTTTTACCTTGTAAACCCTTTCAACCCATGTCTTATATGTTTTAGACAGTATATTCTCTTAAGGACTCAGATCAGTGTGTTGACCAACAGATGCCAGAGAACTGGTATTGATATAAACCACCCACCTTCTGTCAGCAAAGTGATAGACTCAAAGGGTAGAAAGAGACATATTTTTAGACAATGACCAACCAGTGTAACTAATGTGTTTTGCCTAATTATCCATATTTATTATAAGCATTTTATTTTCTTTTTCCAATGGGAGAAAGAAAGTGGGAGGGAGAGAAAGTGAATACTTAATTTTTAAAAAATGAAGCAAGACATTTGAGAGGGGAAGAAGGTAGTTTGTTGTCTCTTTTTCTGTAGATAACAATAGCACCACCCTCACCCAATCATAGCAAAAAACTGATAAATTCATGCTTGTAAAGTTATTTATAATCCTTAAAACCTACATGAGGGGTGGCTAGGTGTTGTAATGGATAAAGCACTGGCCCTGGAGTCAGGAGTACCTGGGTTCAAATCTGGTCTCGGACACTTAATAATTACCTAGCTGTGTGGCCTTGCAAAAACCTAAAAAAAAAAACCTACATGAAATGCAAAATATAGTTTAATACTCATATAATATAATACAATATAATACATTAACACAATAGTGTGATACATTAGTATTATATGCTAATGTAGTATAACTACTGTTATTAATACCTACTCATTCTCAGGTCCAGTAGGCTTCCTTCCATCCATATCACGCCAAGGACATTTTCTTAACAAATACAGTGATCTTCTTAATAGTACTTATTCTCCTTGATTTCTGTGTAACATTTGACACTGTTGACTTCAGTACTATCTTCCCTTGTTTTCTGCAAAATTGAAATGCCATAGTTGTCCTCTTATCCCTCCCTCTAAATATTCCTGCTCTCTCCTACATTTCTCCTTATTCTAATCCCACTCTTTAAATAACAGGCATGGCCTGTTATTTATCATTTTATTTGGCCTGTTATTTATCATTTATCATTCTATCCTCATGGAAAAATTCATCTGCTATCCCTCTGGACATTCCCATCCACTTCCATAGTTTCACTTATTTCTCTAATGAAAATTATATCAATTCTATATCAATATATACTATCTCTCTATAGAGCTCTAGTGCCATATTTCCAAATGCTTTTTTAGATATGTTTGCCTGGATGCTCAGCTGGCACTTCTTACTCAATATCCCTAAAAATGAATTCATCTTTTCCCCCAAAGTTCCTCCAAACTTTTCTATTTATATTGATGGTATCACCCTATTACTAATTTACCAGGTTTAAAACAGCAGAATCATCTTTAACTGTGTCCTAGGCCTAGAGTCAGAAAGACTCATCTTCTTGACTTTAAATCTGGCCTCAAACATTTACTAGCTGGACAAGTAGCTTAGCCCAATTTGACTCATTTTCATCATTTGTAAAATGATCTAGAGAAATGGCAAACTATTTTAGTATCTTTGCCAAGAAAAACCCAAATGTGGTCATGAAGAGTGAGACATGATCGAAACAAATGAATAACAATTCTATAATATTATAGGTTAATTTTAGAACTAGAAGAGACTTTGATGATGTTTGTCCTTGGTTCTCTTAGAAGACCATGACATCAGGGAAGTGATACTATGATGTGCATATGAATTGAATTTGAGAAAGAGGGTGCTAAGTCACCAACCTCACTTTTTCCACCAGAGCCTAACCCTAGATGCAAAGCAATCAAGGTTAAATGACTTGCCCAAGGCTACATAGCTAGTAATTGTCAAGTGTCTGAGGTCAGATTTGAACACAGGTTCTCCTGACTCCAGGGTTGGTACTCTATCCATTGTATCACCTAACTACCCATGCCCTGGAGGAACTTTAGAAAGGATATCATCCTACTCTCCCATTTTCCTTATAAGGAAACAAACCCTAAGAAGTAAAACTGATTCACATTGGTAGAACTAGAATTTGATCCCTCTGTCTCTGAATTCAATTTCCTTTTCATTGTTATAACAATAGTTGACATTTATGTTATACTTGAAAGTTTTGATCCTTATATAATTCTCATAAGGTAGATATGTAGACATAATTTACAAATGAGGAAACTGAAATTCTGAAAGGTTGATATTTGTCCAGAGTCACACAATTCATGGAGAGGAGGAGGAGAAAATCAAATTCAAGTCTTTAATGTCCACCAATTCAGCACCCTTTGCCCTTACCATCCACACCACCAATATCCGATTAGTTTGCCACTCCTGTCAATTAAATCTCAACAGTATCTCTTTCATCTGTTTTTCCTTTCTGTTCTTACTTCATACAACCTACTAAAGATCCTCATTTCCTCCTCTAGTCTGAGAGGTCTTGTGAAGGTCAAATGAGAAAATAGTTGTAAAGTACTTCACAAACAAAATACTATATAAATGGCAGATACTATTATCAGCAGCAGCAGCAGCAGCATCCTCATCATTCTAATAAACCTCTATTCAAGTGATGACTTTATTCCCTACTCTTTCTTTCTTGGTACTCCTGCTTAACTCAAAAAAATGTTTTTTGAGGTGATCTGGTAAAAGTTTAACAACCAGCACTGGGAGGTAGAGGAGAAGGAAGAAGGGAGGAAATGCATGTACAATGATACTTTTAAGTTTAATATGCACTATTAATACTTTCTTCATTCTAGACAATTAAAAGATCAATAAATCAAGCTTTGATTTGGATTTAACAATTCTTTCTGATTGTAGTCATTCCTCCCTGAAAACTATCCTTTCTCATCACTAACTATATAAACTTCCTATTATGACATCAATCCCATCATTCAGTTGCTGAATAACTTCACAGAGGTTCCTCAGTACCTACAGATCAAATATAAACTCTTTATGCTGCTTATGCAAAGTCCTCTAAAATCTTATGTAATTTTCATTTTATATTATATATTCCTGAACAATTGGACTACTTTCTTTTATGCATTCTCAAATATTCATTTCCTACTTCTAAGTGTTTGCCTATGCCATCCTCTATGTTTGAATCTTTTTCTAACACCCCTTGCTGCCAATGAAATCATCCCTGTCTCCTTGAAAGACATAACTCAGTTGTCATCCTCCTCTTGAAACCATCTCTGACCCCCTCAAATTTCCCACAAAACTTTAACTAGATTTACCTATTTCAGGAAATCCCCTTGAATTATGGTTGTTGACCTATATTTTCCCCTCTGTGGGATTATTAGATTTTTCAGTTTTTTGTTTTTAATTAACCAATGTTAATTTTTTTCTCCCTCTCATTCCCCCAATGTAAAAGTAAAACAGGAAAAACACAGCAACTATGCATAGCCAGTGTCCAAAAATGTAAATCTCATTCTCCATCTTGAATCAGTCACTTCTCTGTCAGTCAGTCCTCTAAAAACGTAGTTGGTCATTGCATTGATCAAAGTTCTCAAGTCTTTCAAAGTTGTAAGTTTATTGATAGCAATAGCCATGTCAAATTCATCTATAAGATACCCAATATCTATAGGTTTTCTATAGTTTAAAATTCACACCAAGGAGATTCATTCCTAGAGGCAAGTATTCCATCCCATTTGTTTTTGCTGTGTAAGAAACGTTATTTCCCCAAAACTTTTTAAAAGAAGTTTTAATGGGAAATACCCACACATAATTTAAAGATACATTGAATCTAAAGTTTAAAAAGAAATTCTAATTTTAATGACTTCAAAATTTCAGTAGCAATTTTCTAGATAAACGAATATACTGATTTATTATGCTAGTTAGACAATCTTCTGTGTGAATTGGAATATTGGTAGAAACATTAAATCAATGAGATCATAGGTCTATTGGAGTACAGGAGTAAGGGTATCCTCTAGAAAAGTCCTCTAGAGAAGGTCACTATTAGTTTGTAAAGACTAAGCCAAGGCTAAGGTAGATCAGTCAACAAATATTTATTAAATGATTACTTTGAGTCAAACGCTGTCAAGGGGGAGGGGCAGTCACTGTCCTCAAGTAGATTATATTCAAATGGGAAAAGAGAGCTCAGAAGGGTAAGGTGTTGGGGAAGGGAATGAGAGGCATATTAGAAGAAATCTGGAGTGTAACTTGGAGAAAAATGAGAACTATACTGACCTGGGCATTTTTCTTAAATAGGGCACATCTGTCCTGTAAATTGCAGGACTGAGATGAAGAGAAGGGTATGGTAGAGACATGATGAAGAGTTAGAGTATGGTATAAGGGGTCTGGAGTATAGCCTGGAGAGAAAAGGAATGAGTTTTCCCAAACCAGGGAGATTTCAAATTTGGCCTTCTAAGTATAGGAGATCCTCTTCTTGGAAATAGCTGGCCACCAGTTAATGAATTTTCCAGTCACATGAAACATGAAGGCATATTCACGTGAATTAAACATTAGTGCAGAGGGCATTCACACTGATGAAATCACAATATCTATTCCCTCATATTTATTAGCTCCAAAAAACTTTCCACTTTATTCCTCCAGAGCTATTTATTCATGGACACAACTCACTCCTTATATTATTTATTTTATTTTATTTTTGATCAAGATAAAGTACCAGATTCAAAAGAAAATTGACATTTTATTGATGGTTAATTGTCTTGGTAAATGACTTGGGTGAAGAATGTAATCTTGAAAGTATAAAACATTCTGTATTTCTCCATATTCAAAGGACATAGACTAAGTAAGAAATCATTTATGACTATATATGCTAGACAAAAATTGTCTTGAACCTGGGTAATTTTCCTTCCTGATAAATAAATGCAATATAAGAAACTGAAGAAGAATAGTCTAGACAGACTAGTTAAATTCTTTTCTCAAATTTGTTTCACTTTAGAATGAAAAACAGTACATAAGTAAAGGTCCTAGTTTAACATTTTCCTACAGTAAATATTTCTTTTGTGGTTCTTAAAAGATTTACAACATTCCAAATATGTATTACCAGGGAAAAATAAGGTCTAAAATTTTCACAGAAGAGAGGGAAATTAAGAAAAAAAATTATAAAAGTTCAATATGTATTTGGCTTTGAATCTTTTTTGGAGATGGAGAAGAGAGCTAGATTTGAACACCCAAATCTGCTTCTTGCCAATTTGGATAGTTTCTAAACTTCTAGCCAGAGTCCTTGATCCAAGGGTCTACTCATTCTACTCAATGACTTTAACAGAGTATAGTCTGAGTAATTCTACAGCTCTGGCAGAGCATTTGGAAAACTAAGCTTTATTTAATTTCCAGTAAAATTCTTAAAAACATTTTAACCAACAAAGAAATGATTTCACTCCTCTCTCTTGATGTGTAACTTCGGATTTGCCTCCCTCACAATCATTGTGCTGAAAAGAGTTCCCAGGTGCAGCTCAATTTTCTAATTTTGTTTAAACACATTCACTTCTTCTAAAGATAATTAGCCTTAGATGTGAACTCACAATTAAAGTAAAACTTTACTCATTTTGACCAAAATACAGTCTTTACTGTAAATTCCAAGTTGACAAATTTTAAAAAGAGAACCTATTTCACTGTTTTGAAATAGAGGGTGATGACATGTATTTTGCAAAATAGGGGACCCAAAGAATCCTACTGTAATAAATAGGTATGGATCTTTCAAATGGGAACATTCATTATTTCTCTGAAAAGTTTGTTCCATCAAGGTTTTATTTCGATCTTTTCTAGGGTATCACTGTGAAACTGACAAATACACATAGCTCTGTGTTTAACCCCTCATTTGAAGTCTACATCTGACAAATCATTAAAACAAAATAATCTTTGCAATTGTTCATGGAGTATTGCCTAGGTTTGATACATAACAATGATATCTCTTGTCTTCATGGCTGTATCGTGCTTTACTGAATCAGATGCTTTCTTAAAATCAATAAGTTGTAAATACAATGAGATCTAACATTTTCTCATGTTTCTTAGTTGCATGATTGGGAAGATATGCTCTCCTTTAGAATATTTTCTACCTGTTACTTTCTCATTATTTTTTCATAAAGATGCCCTCATTTCATGAATAGACCTTTGTTTTATAGAAATAAGAATTCAGACTCATGAGATGGTACTTCTGCATTGAAGTTAAGGAGGTGGGGGGGCAGGAGTGATGTGGTGGGAATAGTTGAAATATCTTGTAAAATTGCCTTGCATTGCTTTTAAAGTTGTTGCCACAAGCACAGATATCTTTATGCATAGCCGTTCTGTCCATTCATCATAAGTACTATTGTCAGTTCCTCACACATCAATTAATCAAGCAAATATGTATCAAGTACCTATATTGAGCTAGGCTCTGGAATTAGGCAAAAATCAGACCCTGCCCTTGACGAATTTACATTCTACTGAGGAAGGGGCAACATGTATAAAGAATGTACACATAAAATTAGTATATACTAATAATATACCTATAACATAAATGAAATGATGATTCCATGGCCAGAGCCAGATAAGGTAGTTTAAGAGTTCTTATCTGTAAATTGAGAAAGTTGGATTCAGTGGTCTCTAAGGCCTTTCCCACTTCTAAATATATGATCCATTCATCATTGTTAAAAATAGATAATCATAAAAATTCTTGTAGTCCTAATTCAGGTGTAGTTGCAATTCTAATTAATTGCTCCAATACAGCTAAACTAGATCCCATTTGAAATTCCCTCTGGATGTTTTTTTTTTTGTTTCAATGATTTTTGCAGATAAGTTTTGCTGGTACCTATGAGATGTCAAGAGATCTACAGAATGGTCCTCAATGTGTGGGGTCGACCCACTGCAGAAGAGCTAACAGAGAATGTAGAAAAGAATCACATACAATGAAGGACTTCAACAAATCCATGTAGACAGTACTATTGGAGTGATTGTGCATATTGTGGAGTGCACACATCCAATAAAGTGCTTATTATCTTCCATTATCTCCTTTCTATAGCATATGACAAAAAATTATTCTTTGGTCATCTGTGGCAGCCATGTCTTCACTTAAAAGAACATTTTCTCACAGTGATCATTTCATGTCTCTATTTAAAAAAAAAAAAACCTCTCACACCTCTAAGCCACCAACTAAATAAAGAATAAATTCCTGATCCTAATATTCACTTTCTTCCCTAATCTCATCTCATGCTGTTCTCTTTATATGACCTATGCTTTGAACAAACTAGACAGCTCACCATTTCCCTTAGTATTCCTGACCTCTCTTCTCTCAGTGTCTTTTCTCGTTCTGTCCTCCTGGCCTCTAATGTATTTCTTCCACTATACCTTCATCTGCAACTGTTGAAATTCCTTTCCTTCATTAAAGGCCCAATTAAGATGCTACCTGTTTATTAAGCTGTCTGTGCCTCCTTCTGGCAGGTTAGATTTCTCATTAGTCTGCCCAGATCTTCCCTTTGTATTTCACTCATTGTCATATCTTTCATAATAATTTCTTTTTGTGACTTTCCTCCCTCCCCACCATTTGACTATAAATGCATTACAATCATGGTCAAAGTATCATATTCCCAAACTATCAAAGTGTTCACAACTCTTAGTGTCTTGTATTTTACAGTAATTTAATAGATGTTTGTTGAATTGCATTGGATTGGATTGATTTGGGTTGAAATCAATAAGCATCTACTGTTTGTCACAGTTTAAGTATCTACTGTATGTCACACCCTAAAAATCTGTTTCAGCAGATTGATTACACCATGTTGAAGGCAAATCACAGTCTACTGGTAGCTTCAAACTTGTTGGTGAGTCAGGTGGCTATCTACTCCCCATGCACATGAAGACTTCCCCTGGCAGAAGGGGCATCTGAGAGTAGTTTACTCCCAGGGTCATGAAGGTGGCTGAAAGAGGTGCTATCGGATGCTTAAAGCTTGGTCAGACATCAAAGATGCCAAGATCACCCAGTGTATCCAGGACTATTGCCAGTCATCTTACTTTTGTCCTGCCACTAGACTTTAGTGACTAGAAGATAATGAGACTGAAGATTTTGTGTTCAGCCTCACTTAAATCCAATTCATTTAGAAATAAAGACATCACCTGTGTTGTCATTGGTCCTCTTTGAAAATGGAGGTCAAAAACAAAATAACAAAGGAGACATTATGCAAACAATTCTGTAAAAAGATGCATTTAAGAAAAATCATAAATAATCAACAGAAGGAAAGTGCTAGCATTAAAAAGGAATAGGGGAGGTTTCCAAAGGTGGGATTTCAACTGAGACTTAAAAAACCATGAGAGAAATCAGGAAGTATTTAGTGACTAATGTGGTTTTTAGTGTCTCTGAAATTCCTTGTTGTGACAACTGTTTTGCTTCAATCAAACTTTTCTCAGGAGTCACTTTTATCCATTTCCTTGACAGCCAGATAATACAAATATGTAAGTTGAATTACCACAGAGTTCAAAATAATGGTGACCAAATTAATGAGGCATTTTTGGATAAAATAAGTTTTCTAGTTCCTAAAATTCCTGATAGCAAACATGATATTCTTTCATCTACTCTTTCTTTCCCCTCAGACTTGTCATCCCACTCCTCATGCAGAGAGATTATTCTTTGAAGAGAAATGTTATTAAGAGAAGTCACATCGAAGTCTCTGTGGAGTTAGTTTGATTGATATTTGTTTGTTCTGGTAGTCTTCGTCAGCTGCATTCAACACATCAAATGCTAATGAGGAAATATAATTGTATGCAGCTTAAAAATGGCAAATGTAATCAGTTTGTAATAGGCTACCAATCTCCCTTTAACAGAGCTGGGAGTTGCATAATTACCTGTTTATTAGAATGTTGCTGTTTTTCCAGTGCACCATAGTTTTCTCCCAACTCATATTTTCCAATTTGAAATCACGCATATCACTACTGGATATCACAGAGTGCTCATTCTTTTCTGCAAATGGCAGAAAATAAGAAATTTTTAAAATTTAGCATGAAATCAAAAGACTGTGTATCCCATTTGGGAATATAAATTCGGAACCATGTTTTTCTGCTCAGAAAATTAGCCTCTCTTTTCTGTTATGTGCTTCATGCATAATATAACTAGTGGCCATTAATGAAGAATCCTGATAATATGCTGTAATTGTCACTGACAGTTAGAATATGCTCACGAGTCACCTTTATAAAAAAGAATCTATTCTTAGAACTCAATATAGTGGGCAATAGAAGGTATAATAAGTAGAGGCAATCATAAAACCTTCCCTTGTTTTCTTCCTTCATTGATATGTTTTTAAAATCTTTTCACAAAAGGAAACTGAAAGCCCAAGTAGACTGCCCAATTTAATGACAACCAGTTCTATTTTCAGGATTTGGAAATAGAATTATTTTCAACGAACTTCTTCAGAGCAAAAGTGGTAAATTGTTATATCCTTGTTCCTTTTTTTTTCTTTTCTAATGGTACTGATTAATTTTTCCCCACTAGTAACAAACTCTGACCTTTAATGATGATGGTAATGTTTCTGTAAATTGAGATGACCACATGTGAGCCAAATCTGATGATTTTTAATTTGTTCTTCCTGTCTCTTCTCTCTGTTTAATTGTTTTGTCATTGTCTAGATTATTTACTAGTGACTTATTATTAACCTCAACACATCTGACTAGCTAGGCAGGATTAAAAAATGTTACAATTGAGATTTCCTTATTCAGAAAACCAATGACTACAAAATTAGTGGAGAGAAAGGAAGCCAAGGCAGGGGGTAGGCAAGGTGTGGAAATCACATATATTTCTATGAAACTAGAATGGGTATTACTACACAGTGGTGGCTTAGGAAGCAGTGTTCATTTTAATGTGCAAATTCTCAAAGAGTTGGCAACATTTTGTTATTAACAATACCTAGTTTCTTTTTTTAAATCTCTGTAAGCTTACTAAACACTTTCTCATGTGTTTGCTCTTTTATTCTTCATCAAGACTGATATAGACTGAGGATTTTTTCTCCTGGTCTGAAAGATGGGACAGAGTTTTATCTGATACCGCTATCTTTTGTGCAATTTATGTTCTAATCCACCTAGAATGTTTTCTATCCCCTATGCACTCATCATGTACTTTCCTTTCATGGTGACTTTTTTGAAGGTCTTCCCTATGCCTTGGATACCCTCTATTTTCTTTCCTGTTGAATTCCTACCATTCTTGAAAACTGAATCAAGTGTCACTTCCCCCCATGATGTCCTCACTGATCCAACTCGGAAATTTCCTCTGAAAATTGTCTTTTCATCATTTCTTATGATGAAAATTTTCCATTTATTCATCTATCATAATTGGTTTAGCCATTCCCCAATAGGATACTATATTAATTTACAATCTTTAGCTACCATGAAAAATACTGCTGTTTATTTTTATAAACATAAGTCTTTTTTCCTTTTTCTTTGAGAGATAAGCATTGCAGAAAGAATGAAAAAGACTTTTCAAATGGGTGAAGGTGTCTAACTAGAACAGTTTTTGTTGTTGTTTAGTTATTTTTCAATGATATCCAACGCTTCATGACCAAATTTGTGGGATTTTCTTGCCAAAGATGCTAGAATTACTTGCTATTTCCTTCTTCACCTCATTTTACAGATGAGGAAAACCAATGCAAACAGGAATAGATGACTTGCCTAGGGTCCCCAGCCAGTAAATGTCTGGGGCTGAATTTGAACCCAGGTCTTCTTGACTCTATCCACTGTGTCTTCTAACTTCTCATAAACTAGAAGACTGCTTCATAAATAAGGAAAAGACAAGTAGATGAAAGCCTTAAATTTTGGGCTGGTATATTTGACTTGGTATAAAAGCCATGGAGGCCTATTTGGACCTATTTTTCACTCAGGAGCATGATATGAGGGAAAATGGTATGTTTTAGAAAGATAAATTGAGTAGCAAAAGAGACAAGAGAAGGATAAAAAGCAAAGATACTAGCAGTTAGGAGGTCTTTTTAAATTCAGAGGAGAGATGGTAAAGGGCTAAGAGGCAATAGGAAGAAATGGTCACCGATGGTAGTGAGAATTTTGTGCTTTATACTTATTGCTATAAAAACTCCCAAATGTACTTAATGAAGTGAAATGGGAGTCTGTGATATTCTTAGAAGACTATATATTTTTATCAATGTTTTTTCTTTCTAGCTTAATAAATTCAATGGAAATTTGATTAAGAATGTATTTTGTGTACTTAGAAAAAAAATTTAAGGCAATTTGTCTTTATCTTTAGTGATTTTAGATTACTCTTCCTTAAGTCAAAACAAATTCCATATGGGGTATCTAATGTATCCTCTAAATACCCCCCAAAAAACAGATATTATTTTGCCCATTATATAAATGGTCAAACCAAGATACACAGATCCTCAGTAAACTGCCAAGCATTCACACAACTATGTGTTAATGAACAACTTGAAACTAGAATCCAGGTTTCCCAAATTCCAGCCCCAAGGATATGTCCTACTAATTGATGCTATGTTTTACTGGAACATAAAGGCAAAATAATCAGCCTCCTAAGAGACAACCAAAATATTTAAGAGTCTCATCTACAACTTCCTGGGATATGTAACTTGGACATTTTTTTCTGAAAGAATTTTTAGTTTAACTGTAGCTTATACTTTGCATTTCTCTTATAATTTGTATATTCTAATTAATTTTTTATTTTAATTAAATTTTTAAAAAAATTATATTTTTATACTTTTGCAAATTGATTCAATATACTCAAAACTGTTAAATGAAAGCAGAGCAAATGTAATTTTTGATAAGCACACTAATGTTCTTTTAGGAGCAAGTTGTCATTCTGATGTTCTATATTCAAATAAACTATTAACATTATTAGGGGGTCAGACTGGATTGAGCTTTTCAAAATCGTGAGGAATTTTTTTTCATTTTAAGTATTTCTGGAAAAAACAGGCATTTGAGTGATGAAATATTATATAGATTGCTTTTAAATATACACAATAATTTTATCAACCCATTGTAATGATTTAGGGACCTAGACTATCCTTTTTAAAGTTTATGTTGTTTGTGTTTCGGCCAGTATCATATGACATCTTAGTATGTACAAAGTACAAGTTGGTCCTCATCCTACAGGAGAAAGTGAAAGGGCTAAAGAAATTTACTTTAGGGGTGGCTAGGTGGCATAGTGGATAAAGCACTGGCCCTGGAGTCAGGAGTACCTGGGTTCAAATCTGATCTCAGACACTTAAATTACCTAGCTGTGTGGCCTTGAGCAAGCCACTTAACCCCGTTTGCCTTGCAAAAACCTAAAAAAAAAATTACTCCTCAAATATTAAGAGAGAATAAAAGGTTTCTTGTTATAGAATAAGTGCTTCAAGGAGGAAACAAAGGAGAAAGAGGCATGTGAAAAAATAGAGGTGAATTATCACCTAAGTTCGAAAGATGAATGAGAGAAAATGATGTAAAAAAAGGAAGGGGAAAATGATCCTGCTGAACATATGAAGTTCTATAATGAGCATGAGGGAGAATGAGAAGTGGAATCTGGACCCTCTGTGGAGGAAGCAACTTATTGTGTTTCAAGTGGTGGTTTAACAAGAACATATGGTGGAAAATAATGCCAGATCTTGACCATAAGAAGTACTTTTCTCAAGGTTTGTTTAGAATAAATTTGCCTAGATATTTTAAACCTAATTAAGAGGCATTGTTACTGGAAAAAAAATGGGGCAGGAGAAAACTGCCTGTGAATATTTACCAAAAGATACACAATAAAGAGTAGATGTAGAGAAACCTAGATATTCACAGGAAATAAAAGAGAGCCAGCAATAAAACCATTCATATTTTTTAAAAATGTGTAATCTATCAATAACAAGAAAGGTATACTAAAGACAAATGGAAAATTGGACCTTAGTGTAATGAGTCTTATGAATGGAATATGGAACAGAAAGAATATTATTCAATTCATTTCTTCAAAAGGAATAGAACACATTAAAGAAGAAGGAACAGTGCAGAGTAGAAGTGTATATTAAAGAAGGATCAGAATTTGAGAATACCTTGAAAGAACAAGCTTTGTTGACATATTGTGTTTGTTGTTTTATCTAAAAAGCAAAGAAAATAGGATAGAATAAAATTTTTTATTTCAAAGAAAATTATTTTTAAATGTGCTAAATGAAATTTCTAGACCTTCTAGTCTTAAATTTTGCTTAAAAGAACAATGGAAGGAAAAACAAGACTAGTCCACATGCAATCCAAACATATGAAGGAAATAAATGAAGAATATAGGAAACAAATTGAAAATTTGACATGAAAGCATGATAGGTGACTTCAACCATCCTGCGGTTTGTTGTTCCCTTTCCCAAAAGCAGAGTAGTTAACACATCTATGACTTGTCTTAATGGTTATTGTAGCCATCAGAAGGTAAAGCAGAGTGACAATGAGAATTGCAAATATATACATAGTTCTAACCAAGAAGGAACTCTTTGCTGATTTAGCAAATGTAAGACCACTGAAGGTAAATGATTATTTAATACTACATTCATGATAGCTAACAAGAAAGTTGTTCATAGTCTGACATAAATTCACTATTAGAGAGTGCAGATTTCAAAGGACATAGAGAACAAAATAAAATATTGTCTTCTTAATCTGTACTTCTAAAGGGAAGGTGACCTAAGGGAACTGGGATAATCTCAAGAATAAAATTCTGGAGACACAAGTAGAAATGATTCCAATGGGGAGGAGGGGGGGAAGAGGCAACTGACCAACAAAGTCAGGTATTTAAAAGACAGTATAAAAGGCAAATGACTAAGAGTGAATGCAGAAGAGTAACGTGGTGCTTTAGGAATTGTGTCAGAAGAAGGAAAAAAAAAAAGCCAAAATGAGTTCAGGTTGGAAAGATAAGCTTAGGTTAAAAAAAAATAAAGATGGAGACAGTTTCATTATGATAAAGGAAAAACTTTAAAGGAGAAATGGGATCATGGTTTTAGATGGGATGGGTTGGTAACACTCAATGGTAAAAGGACCAAATTACTCATCTTCTAGATTTCTCTTTTCTCTAGCAAGGATAATGAGTTGGAAGGCTAGAGGAAAAAAGTTATCAGGGATTGGAAAATCAAAATAAATGAATAGATGGTCGATCAACATTCAGTTGTACTTATTGATTTCAAGTCACTCGGTCTGAACAGAATATATTTTGGGGGAATAAACTGACCAATTGAATCACTGAACACTTAAAAATTTTGAAAAACCAAAAAGACTGCTTAAAAACTTTTAGAGGGCAGCTCTAAAGAAAGTGGAAAGAGCACCAGCCCTAGAGTCAGAAGGACCTGAGTTCAAATCTGACCTCAGACAATAATTGCCTAACTGTGAACTTTGGCAAGTCATTTAACCCCATTGCCATAAATAAATAAAAATATAATTTAAAAATCTTTAGAAGGGCAAATATTCTAGTTTTCAGAAAGGGAATATGGAATCTGAAAACAATAGGTGAGAACTTGATTTCTATTCCAGGAAAAAAATTTATAACACATTTTAAAGAGGTTCTTTCTAAGCCCTTTGAAAGGGAAATGATGATCATGAAAAGCCAGTTTGGCTTCATCTAGAGCAGATCGTGCCAATGTAGATCAGAGTAATGGTCAAGGCCCAAGGCCACACAGCTAGAAAATTATTTATTGTCTAAGGCCAGATTTGAACTCAGGTATTCCTGACACCTGGCCACCCCCTTAACAAAACATTTGACAAACCATCTCATGATATGGATTAAATAAAGAAATATGGGAGAGATGATGGTGTTTTGAGGAGAATGTGGAGCTAACTGAATAATCAAACTCAAAGAGTAATCATCAATGTGTCAAAATCCATTGGACAGAGGTCTTTGGTTTCACTCCCAAAAATCTCTCTTTGATCTTGTGCTATTCAACAATTTTATCAGTGACTGAGATGATGGTATTAAAAGCTCCTTATCAACTTTTCACATGACATAGACTTAGAGGGTTAACTGAACCATTTACTGAGTCTGAATCCAAAGAAGGGGAAACATTCCAAACTAAGGTACTGAAATAGGAGATATAATATAATGTAAAGAACAAGAAGTCCAGTTTGAAACAGTGTGTGGGGGGGTGGAGTGGGGAGGGGGGAAAGCAAGATGGGGTGCCAAATTGGTAAATGTCAAATTAAGGAGTTTAAATGTCATGTATTTTACCCTACATAGTACATAGATGGACTAGAGAATATTGAGCAGGAAATGTCATTGTTAAACTTTTGCTTTGAGAATATCGCTTTGTCAACTATGAAAAAAATAGATTGGGGGGATCAGACTTAAATAAAGAGAACAATTAAGAAATGATTATAGTTATCTATGTGAGAGGTGATCAGGGCCTGACTTTTTGTGTGGAATATAAAGGAAGATTTCAAGAGATGTTATAGAACTAGAATCAACAAGACTTGGTCACTGGTTAGCTATATGGAGTAAAAAAAATGAGGAGTCAAGGATGACTCTGAGGTTATGAATGATTAAAAGGATGCAGAAATAAGAGTAGATTCAGGGGAAATGATGAGTATTTTTTAATATATTAATTTTGAGATGCTTACAAGACACCAGTTTAGAAGTGTCCAATGATCAGTTGGCAACATGAAACTGAGGCTCAGGAAAGAGTTCAAAAATCAATCATTTTTTGGATCTATAAATTATCTGTACATGGAAGATAATTCAGCCCATGGGAGATACTGAGGTCACCAAAATATAGAGTGTAAAGAGAGAGAGTTAAAAAGAATGTTTAAATAGTTAAGAGGAAAATCTTAAATATAGTGCTTCACCCACATGAACTGAATGCTGAAGCTCTCTCTCTCTCTCTCTCTCTCTCTCTCTCTCTCTCTCTCTCTCTCTCTCTCTCTCATCCCCTCTCTCTCCCCATTCTTCTACATCAAATAAATTCTTTCATTATGCATGTCTTGTCATTACTCCATAATTGTTTATGTCCTTGTAAGATAAGTCATAGCTCATGACACAAGGGCAAGAAGGAACTTTAGAGGTATCTATTCCGACTCTCATTTCATAAATGGTACAGAGGAAAAAGGACTGACTCAAGTAAGAGGGCATGAATTTATGAATTTAAATCCTACTTCTAATATCTACTACCAATGGGACTTTGGGCAAGTCACTTAACTTCTCTGGCCCTCAATTTCTTCAACTGTCAACTGAGGTGGTTGGGCTAGATGTCCTCTGGAGACTTTTGAATTCTGGATTTGTGTCCTATAAGGTTAAATGACTTGCCTCAGGTCATACAGAGAGTAAGCATCAAAGTCAAAATTATCTGAACCTAGGTCCTTCAACTCCAAATGGAGTATTCTTCTCATTTTATCTTTCTGGCTGTTACTAACTGATGATATAAGCATCAATCTTATTCCTTAACAATAGCATTACAATGAAATTGGAACATTTAGAATTAAAGATGATAAGTATGAAATTATATTTCTTCATGATTACCAAGGTGAAGGTTACTATTCTAACAGATAATGAAAAACAAAAAATTTGTCTACAAGAAACTTTGACCCCTGGCACTCCATCTCACAGCCTCTACTCCACATATAAACAAAACTATTGCTTTCAAAACAGCCTGGGAAAAGAAGGTAGAACTGTCATTTTCCTGTAATTTCCCCAAATTGAGTTTGAACCATATCCTTTAGTGGTTTAGCAATTTAAAGAAGAACTCTATTTGGAAATAATATATGACTCAGATGAAAAGTTTCTGTCCTTAGACCTCAATTGAGTCATACTCAAGATTCAAGGAAGAACACAATTCATGTTCACAGATGACTTACCTAGATATAACTTAATGATATTAAAACAAAGGATACTATGAAGGCACATGCTAGTTTGTACAAGATTATCCATGGATTCAGGACATGCCATGGTCCTAAAGGGAGTTAGTTAGCTCTGCTTTGACTTCAGACTAACTTGAGTGATTCCAGACAACTGGAGCATAAGGTGTTTTATACTCAGGAGCAAATCTTTGTTGTTATCCTGAACAAATATGTGGGGGGGGGGAGTGTTTTCCTTTAAATGGGGAATGACAACACTTAAAGGAAAGATAAGAAAGGGAAGGAAGGAGGAAGGTCTGCTACTTTACCTGCTAAATTTCTTTTACTACTACTGGAAAGCTACATGGTATAGTGGACAGAACACCAAGACTAAAGTCAAGAAAATTCATTTTCAATCATTTAAATCTACCCTCAGACACTTACTACCTGAACAAATCACTTAACCCTGTTTGCCTCAGTTTCCTCATCTATATAATGAGCTGGAAAAAGAAACAGCAAATCAACCCAGAATCTTTGCCAAGAAAACCCCAATGGGTTCATGAAGAGTCAGATATGACTCTTTTTAATTATGACAACATTTTAAAGCCCAAATCAATCTGTTTTCTACATGAAGCTTTCCCTTTTCTTCCTAATCAGAAATAACCTTTCACTTCAGAACATACATAAGACTTTTGCTCTAACTTGTATAATGTGCTTGTTGTATAATTGTACTACATAGTTCATAGACCATAGTGTCATAGAGGTAAAGCTAGAAGTAATCTCAGAAGCTGGCTAGTCTAATACTCTCATTTTAGATATGAGGAAATTGAGGTTTAGAAAGATGGACTAACTTGCCCAAGGTCACATAAGTAGTCAATGACAGAGATAGAATCTGAGCCATTTCCCATATTGCCAAATTCTTTTTATGCTATAATCATTCTAAACTATAAGAGGGAAGAGATTAGTATTCTTTCTTCTACCCTCCACCCCCATGCACCCCAGGGTTCTTTTTGCACACAATTGGTAGGCAAATAGATGTTTCTTAAAAATGATTTGAAGTGTCACTTTTTTGATCCTTAAAATGTCAAATTGGCAACATTTCCTTAAAAGATACTGCATATTTACCTGATAAATATGTATTATGCCATACTACTAGTTTCCAAATATAAACAGATTTTTTTTGTTAAAACCCAAAGTGGTATTTAAATCCATAAACATTTTTTAAATATTATAACTATAAAAATTTGATTATCAATTTTTTGGGGGGAAAGTCCAAATTATAGTTTTCCCCAGAAGAATTTTAGTCAGGGACAAACTCCCTACCTTGAAAAAATAATCAAATTCTAGAAATGAATGTTTATAATGGGAATTTTAACCCAGCTTTAACTACTAGATGACAGTTTGAACTCTGTTAAAGTAACTTCATTCTGTTTACAGTCACCTAAATGGTTTTTATTCTTTATTTCTTCCACACATTGCATGTTATGTGAACATTTTAATAAGGACTTTCAGGAACACAAATATGGGTTATTTTTTACTCCAGCTAAAAATTCTCTTTCAAGCATCTGAAGCGATAAATAATAGTGTTTTGAATTGTACACTTAACTTTTCTTGGCAAGTCATTATTGTAGCTGAAAGTTGACAAAGCCTTGGTACAAGTTGTGCCCTCCATATAAAGAAGCTTTTGTTTTCTGTATTCTGGTCTCCAGATGGAGATGAACACTTGAAATTATTTTTGATAGATTCAAGGAAGTAAATTTTAAAAATCCAAAGCTTGACTTTTCAGTAAAACCTTTTCTTTCTGTTTTCTTTGGTCTCTAGTTCTTTTCCTAGCATGTCAAGTGTTCATTCTACTCTATACCATAGCATTCTTTCTGACCAAAGTCTCCCTCTACTTTAAGTGGTTTATAGATAATTATATATATTTATGCATTCATTTTATGTATACCTTTTGAGCCCTAACAAAAGTTATTATCTGTTAAACTTTAGGAGTTCAATGATTTAGGCTGAATCTAACAATGAATCATGCCAAGGCTAAAATTCAAACCCCAATGGTGACGATTGCTGTGCTAAGCAATATTGCATTTTATAACCAAAACTTGGTTAACCACAGATAATCTAAAAGCCTTATTTGAACTGTTCATTTCTACCATTTTACCAAATCTATTACCAGAACTTCTCACAGGCAGCAAAATGAATCATTGATATCATCCACCTTAATGACTGAATGGGCATTGTCTCAGTTAAACTGTGACCTGGGAAAGACCTAACTTTAAAAAGCCAAGGTCTCCCCCCCATATCCAGGGTCATCTCCAGTTGTCCTTATCCATATCTAACCCCTGGGCCCAGATAGCTCCAGAAGGGAAAGTGAGGCTGGTAACTTTGCATAGCATTCTGGCTCTTAAATCCACTCATTTGCATGTCATGCCATCACCTCCCTGTTGTCATAGTCTTCTTCTTCAAGAACAACTGACATATAGAATCTCAGAGTTAGAGGAGACCTGAAAGGTCATTTAGGCCAACCTATGAATGAAAAAAAAATTTCTCCCATAAACAAGGGTTAAATTCAGATGAATGGATGGATATTTAGAGGTGAAACACATAAATGAATTTCAATATAAATTGGTACAATTTGTTTCCTTGGTAATTCTATATATTTTCTTTCATGCCTTTTTAAAATCACATTGAATATACTAAAAAATTCAGGTGGAAATTGAAATATATAAAATAAGAAAGGCATTATGATTTAGAAGATAGAGTGGTAGCACTGAACTCAGGAATACTTAAGTTTCACTCCATCCTGTGACATACTAGCTTGTGACCTTGGGCAGGTCACTGAACTTCTCATTTCCTCCTGGAAACTCTTTCGTGTAAAATGCTAAAGAATTGTTCATCTACATCGCTGTGAGGATTTTCCATACTGAATGCCCCCTTTAAAAAATTGCTTTAGGATAATGTAAAATGTTCCATTCTCAGTTCAGATACCTTGATATAGTAAAAAGTATGGTTAGTTGATTGCCATTGAAAAGAAAGCAGTATGAGTTTTAAGGATATCAGTCGGGATCCCTTGTCTGTTTGTTTTTCCTCCATGTAAACTGAGACAAACCTCTCCTCCTCATTGACCCTCATACTCCTTATTCATGAAATAAGGGTGCTGAATTAGAGGATCTCTGATATCTCTTTCAGTTCAAAATCTATGATCCTCTGATCCTCCCATTCATGAAACCTTTTCCTCATCTCAACTGTGGGGGAAAAAAAAAGAAAAAAGGTAATCTTAAATGGGGGGGGCGGAGAGGAGGAGAGGGAAGAAAGGAGGAAGGAAGGGGGAAGGGAAGGGACATCCAATCTCTCTTCTTTATTCATGAGTTTTCTACCAACTAAATATGTATTTGAAACATTATTTGGAAAATATGTCAGGATCTGGAAGGCCTGGGCAGAACAGGGTACTTCTATTCTCAGGTTTCTCCCAATAGAAAATGGGCTCATTTTTTCTTCTTGTGATACCTAGGATGGTCATTGAAAGTGGGGGTTGTTTGTACTAAGTTCTCTCTGAGTCTTTAACTTATATTTATTTTATTCATCAGTTTCATTCCACTTTTCTTTCATGAAAAAAAAATATCCCACATGGATACTGAAGAAAGTTTGATTAAAAAAGGCAGAAACGAATGACTGCTTTTATTTCTATGGTAGTGTCCCCTGAAGCATCTGAATTATAGAATGATGGTTGGCTTTTTTTCCCATCATTTCCCTGTGACAGAAGGCAGCCAGATCCTCTGGTCCCCAAACCCCTTCCCTCAGAAGTCCACGATTCTCTTTTCCTCCATGATTGCCTTCTCTCTTTGCCCCTGTCTCCTGGCAGGCTCTCATTGTGAACAGGATCCTCTGAGGCTGCCACTGATGAATGCTTTGTGAGGAAGCCAGCAGGGGCTTCTTGTGTTGTGCACATCTGTCATGTTCCTCTCGTGGCTGTCTCCAACTCTGCTCACATCCCCCTCCCATTTCTTCATGGCGCGTTCCTCTTCCTCCTCTGCAGCCTCCCAAAGGGGTCTGGCACCCTCCTGAATGGTTGTTTCTGTTCTGGTCTTCTGGCACAGCTCATTGCCACAAAGATGCCTAATCACCCTCTTCTCATGTTTCTCAAGAAGAGTTTCTCTTTCAGAGCACAAACTTTCATCCGTGTCAGTCAGAACTTACTGGCCTTGCATAGTTTAGCATGTTTTTTCCTGGCAAGCTTAATATTAGTGTTGAAAGCCCCTTACCCACTGCTATGCAGTTAAAAAATAAGAAACACTCACTAAAATGCAAAGGAGCCCTAGATTAAGGGAGAGACTAGAAGCTAGGTGCTGCAAAGGAGGATATGTGTTCAAATCCTGTCTCAGAAA
The DNA here is from genome assembly GCF_037893015.1 of Macrotis lagotis. Lineage (NCBI taxonomy): Eukaryota > Metazoa > Chordata > Mammalia > Peramelemorphia > Peramelidae > Macrotis > Macrotis lagotis. The sequence continues at coordinate 466,315,962 of NC_133666.1, forward strand.
TGTACTAACTGTGTGAGCCTGGGCAGATCAACTCCTTAACCTCTGTCTGCCTCCTCCTTAGGTAAAATAGCAATAATAATAGCGCACTCCTTTCTCCCTCAGAATTTGTTTTGAGGATCAAATGAGATAATGGTTTTTGTATTTAAGTTCTTGTTTCTAGTCCCTCAACCCTTAATAGACTATTGCAACCTATTCTTATTGTTGTTTACTAACCCAAAATTACAAAAGGGGGAACTGTGCATTTTCTTTGTGACATAACACCTTTGCTTCCCTACAATTCAATGAAGCCAACACTTATGAGGTATTGACTCCATGCAGAGCACTCTGCTAGTTAGTGGATACAGAGATAAGAAAAAGAGCCCCTGCCCTGATGGAACTTCCATTCTACTGAGATGATGTAGCATGTCTATAAATAAATCCAACAGTTGATATACACTGTAGGAGGAAACACGAATTGAGGAAAGCAGGTCAGGTTTCACAGTTAATAGGCATTTTCAAAATGCCTACTACACACTACAGACTCTGCAGGCAAAAGATAACCCTGACTTTCAAGGAATTCATAGTCTAATAGGAGAGAAAACATGCAAACAATTGTATACTAATACGAACATAGATAGGATAAATGGGAAATTGTCCACAGAGGGAAGGCACCAGAATTAAGAAAGATCAAGATCAATTTCTTGGAGAAGGTAGGATTTTAGCCAGAAGGAAAAATAGAAATAAACATGTATAAGGCATCTACTGCTAAATGCCTTATAATAATCTCATTTGAGTCTTATAATAACACTATAAGGTAGGGAGTATTTTATGTCCATTTTACAGTTGAGGAAACTGAGGCAAAAAAGAGATCAAAGGACTCATCCAGGGTCAGACTGCAAGTGAGGGTCTAAGGGTGGATCTTAATTCATATGCTCCTGTCTCCTTGTCCAAAATCCACTGAACCACCCAGCTACCTTTAGATGAAACTTGGAAACCAGAAAAAACAAGGAGCAGAAATGAGGGAGAGAATTCCAGACATGAGAAATAGTCGTTGAAGATGTTCAGAATCAATAGATGAAATGACTTGTACAAGGAACCTCAAACAGGCCAGTTTTTACTAGATCTTAGAGTAGATTAAAAAAAGCTGAAAAGTTAGGAGGTGTCCAGGTGATTTGTGGTTGTTCAGTCTGTGTAGTATCATTTGGCATTTTCTTGGTAAAGATTTAGATGAGGAACTGAGGCAAGTAAGATAAAATGACTTGTCCAGAGTCAAACAACTAGTAAATATCTAAGGCTAGACTTGAACCCATGAAGATGAGTTTTCCTAATTCTAATTGCAGTATTCTATCCATTGCACCAACCTAGCTACCCTATCCTATTTTAAGAACTTTAAATGCCAAAGAGTGCATTTTTATATTTAATTCTTGAGGAGCTAGGAATTCACTGGAGTTTATTTAATAGGAAAATGACATGATCAGAATTGCACTTCAGGAAGATTAATTTGACAGTTAAGTGAAAGATAGACTGGAATGGAGAGAGATTAAGTGAGGCCAACAACCAGACTATTGAAATAGTCTAGATGTGAACTGATAAGGGCTTGTGCCAGAGTGGTGAAAACGTTGGTGAAGAGAAGGGACTTGTAACCTCTTGGACATATTACAAAAATAAAAATCCACAGGACTTGACAATTAATTGAATATGGGAGAAAGAGAGAATGAGAAGTAGAGAATGACACCTAAGTTTCAGAGCTATGTGAGTAAGGGGATGCTGGTGTTTGCAATAGGAATGGGGAATTTTAGAGTGGGGAGGAGTTTTGAGGGGAGACAAAATGAATTCAGTTTTGGGCAGGTTGAATTTAAGATGTCTATGGAACACCCATTTGAAAATTTCCAATAAGTAATTGGAGATGCTAATATAGAGATTAGAAGGGAAGTTTCGATGGATAAGTAGATTTGAGAATCATCAGCATAGAGATGATAATTCAATACCAGGGAACTAATGAGATCACCACCTAACTGAGGAGGTGAGGACAGAGTTTAGCTGAACCTTGGGGAAAGCTGTGAATTCTGAAAGATGGACAAGAGAGATTTCAAGATTGAATTCCCTGGTAAGAGGAGAGTATAGAGTTCACAAAACTGCTAAGAGTTCAGTTTTGCTGGAATTTAGAAGATGTGAAGGGGAATTATATGGGATAAGGCTGGAAAGACAGGTGAAGATCATATTATAGAGAGTCTTAAATGCATAACTAAAGAGTTCATATTTTATTTTAGAAACTATGTGGATATAAAATTTTGCTTTCTGCTGTTTGTATTGGAGGAATATGGTCAGTCCTGTGCTAAAGGAAGATTTTTTTTCAACTGAGACAAGGAAGGAAAAATTAATAGTAGAGAGAACAATTAAAGGGCTATTATAAAAATCGAGATGAAAAGATAATGAGAAGACCTGAATTAGAATGTATTTAGAGAGAAGGGAACAGATATGAAAGGTTAAAGTCCAGAAGTCCTGAGTTCAAGTCAGCTTCTGATGATGCAAAATTATTGATGTAACTATCCTAGTCATTTCATATTTTAATCAACTCTAAGGCTACCAGTTGAAGGGAAGTATAGATTTTTCTTGGTAGAGGGAGTTCCAGATAGATGTCATCTACACCAATGAAATAATAGGTCTGGTTTAAAAAACACACACACACACACACACATTTTTGGGGAGAGAGAGAGCATTGTGCAGTATAAAGAGTTCTGAACTTAAAAGTCATGTAAGGTCAGTCGGCATGATTTTAGAGAAATCATTTAATCTTTCTAGGCCTTCATTTCCTGTAAAATGAGAAGATTGAGCTAGGTAACTTTTAGCCCCTTCCAACTCTAGTTCTGTGATCAAAGACACTCTATTAAGGATTAACCAAGACCTGTTGTCCTGGTAGGTGACATGATTTATCTGGTTAAATCCATACTGCCATCCTACTGACCCTGGACTAGAAATCCAAAGCTCTAAGTGCAGTGCCTGGTTCCACCCTTAAGCATCTAAGTGGTAGAGAGGATAGAGTACTGAGCTTAAAGGCAGAAAGATTCATCTTCAAGTCACTTAACTTGGTTTGCCTCAGTTTCCTTATCTGTAAAATGAACTGTAGAAGTAAAAAAAAAAATATTCCAGTAACTTTACTAAGAAAACCCTAAATGGGGTCACTGAGAGGTTGGACATGACTGAAAAATAACTGAATAACATAATTTAGGACACTGGACTAAACTACTCCTATATGACTTTAAAGTATAGCATCACCTAACCTGGACCTCAGTTTCCACAAAAAAGAGAGGGCTAGGACATATGATTTCTATGATCCATCCTAACCCTTCTAGTCTATGATTGCATAATTTTATAATTGGAATCACTGTATTATTAAGGAAATTTAAATGTGAGGATCACCAATTTTTCTTTGTGAAGGAACCAGTTAAATTTATTAACCTAAAATGCCATTTCATTTCAATATTTTAAATAACTACTTTTGACATTAATTCTGAAAAGAAAAAAATGTTTCATCATAATCAAACAATGATTTTTCTGGTGTTAAAATTCCAATACAAAGCACTTAAAGCTAATTAGTGAATTGACTGAAACATAGCTACAAAGGATTTTTTTCGGTATTATCCTTAGACTGTGACGTTTTAGCAAACTCCTAATCACATTATTTTATTCAGAAGGAACATACACTGAAGATTTTTTCCCCCTACAAAACAACCCTCAATAGACACTATTTTAATTTATTGGTCATTCCTACTTGCTGCATTCATTCTGTGAGGTGCCATGCCATCATGGAGAGAGTGATGAACTTGGAGTCAGGAAAGTTTGAGTTCAACATGAGTTTTAGACTTTTATTGGTTATATGACTATAAGCTTCATTTTCTTCATCTGTAAAATGGGAATAATGCCTGTAAATACCCAGTACAAAGAATTGTTGTGAGGTTCAAATAAGATAAAGTATGCAAGATACTTTATAAGTCAATAAAATATTTGTTAAATGACTACTATGTATCAGAGAGTATACTACTATGTGCTGTATAAAATTTTAGAGCACTATGCAAATATCAATAATTATTGTTATTATTATTGATTTGCTAAGTTGTCCAGTGGATGGAGCTGAACCTGGAATCAGGAATCTAGTCTCAGACAATTACTAGCCATGTGACCCTAAGCAAATCTCTGTTTTTACAGTTCCCTCAACTGTAAAAATGGGTTTAATAATAGTACCTGCCAGGACAGCCAGACAGCACAGTGGGGATAGCTAGGTAGCAGTCAGAAGGATCTGAGTTCAAATCCAGATTTAACTGTGTGACCTTGAGCAAGTCACTTAACCCCATTGCCTTGCAAACAAACAAACAAAAACAATAGCACCTACCTCCCAATTTACAGCAAAAACTGGTTCCTGGGTCACCCCAGGGAATAGTTAATTCTCTGAATGTTTTTTAAAAATTGCTTTTAGGACCTGCCATAGAGTAGCCACAAAAACAAAACAACAACAAAAAAGTCCCCCAACATTTGTTGTGAAGAACAAATGAGATTGTAATTGTAAATCTCAGTGCCTAAAAAGCATTATACAAGCTTCAGTTCTAATAATAATGTATGCCATCATCATCATTATAATATAGTCCTAGGAATTCAGTAAATCTAGACATGAGCAATGGATCGTCTCAAATTTGACTTTCTGTCCCCATCAACATACCCAAATATGTGACGAGGTTATCATTATTACATCTATGAGGTTATCTTTCAGTATGGGAGAACTGCCACCCATATAGATCACAGTCCATCTATAATTTTTAGCGAAGTCCTGGAGAGTTGAGTCGCAGAGTGGTTCAGTAAATTGCTCCAAGTTACACAACTAAGTATCTGAGCTAGATAGTAAGCCCAGGTTTTTCATGTTTCCAGCATTCCATCACTACATGATACTTCCCCTTCAATTATTTTTAAAAGAAAATGATAGAAAAGAAAGAAAACCTTTATGTCTAGCAACATTTCCCACAAGAAAGAGTTAATTCATCTATCATTTAACTGTGGAAGATTATTAATGCAGAAGCCAACTAGTTCTCTGTGTGACACCATTATTTTATTTGGGACAGATGAGGCTGATTTAGAACTTAAACCATTGTGTTGTGCTTACCTTTTTGTTGCACAACAGTAAAAATGAAAAGCTGCAAAATGTGAAATTACAGACATAACTGTTAGAGAAATGTGGTAGTGAAAAATCCCATAAGAATTTACAGCAAAAATTGGTTCCACCCAGGGGATCACTAATTCTCTGAATGCTAAATAATTGTCTCTAGAAAGGCTGCCATAGAGTAGCCTCAACAACAACAACAAAAAAAAAAAACCCAGACATAATTGTGGCCCTAAAATTATAGGGTCACTTTTATTTTTGTGACAATCATATTGAAAGTGGTTCAGGCTTAGAGTAGCATCCTATTTCCTTAGTAACAATTCTCTTGAAAACTTCAATTGTTCTTTCTACTTCTGGGAAGTCTGGCAATGAGAGATTTATTGTAAAGGATGCAATTCCTATTATCATTTAATAAGGATCTGTACTATTCAAGGCATTGTGTTGAGTACTAGTCCTGTATAAAGGAGGGATAGGAGAGGGAATAAACTGGATGCTGGGAAATGAATGTCTGCTTTGGTCATTCAGGGAGAGATGATCTGAACTAGGGTGATAGCCATGTGATTGGAGACTAGATGGAAAAGAAAGATGTTGTGGAGGTAGATTTAGCAACTGATTAGATGTAGGGGTGGAAGGGTAGGGGAAAAGAGTTCAGAATAACTCTGGAATTGCAAACCTCATAGACAAAATATGGTGGCACCCTTGAAAGAAATATAGAAGATAAGAGAAAGGGTTCATGTGAGGAGAAAGCTAGAGGTCATTTAATACAATGGAAAAACCATGGGATTTGAAGTCAGTGACTAGAATTCAAACACCTATCATTAACTGATGATCTCTTAGTACCAGTCATTTTCTACCTTAGTAACCTTTGACAGATCTCTTAATCTTCGATATTTTTTATCTGTAAATGAAGCTGTTGTGCAATATAACCTCCAAGGTCCTTTCCAGCTCTAAATCAATGATCCTATGATGAGTTCCATTTTTGACACATTGAGGTAAAATGCTGATGATTATGATATATGATAGAAGATGATGATAATGATGTAAGATGATCCAGATGTAGCTGTCCAGCAGGGAGTTGGTAATCAAGACATGAGAGTTGGATGTGGGAACAGAATTGGATGTGGGAGTCATTCATATAAAAATAACTGAACCCATGAGAGCTAAAGATATCACAGAGTGAGTACAGAAAAAGAAGAGAACCAAGGATGGGGCCCAGGAGCCACCCACACATTCTAAGACATTGTAGGTGGTACATGGTTGATGAACTATAAAAGATGGTTCACTAGGTTTTAGATATGAGAAAAAAAAACACTAAAGAAATCTCTTAGATGATTTCTGTCACTACTTTACTACCTTTCACTACCACACTGGGTCTCAGAAATGTTTCTTCCAGAGATCAGACCTTCAGGATCCCAGTTCTCTCTCACATCTGTCCTTCAGCATATCAACACTATGGCTACTCCAATACAATGGTAGCTATGTAATACAGTCATTGTACAGAGGGATAGAATCATAGAGCATCACCCATGCAATCCTTCTGTAATTTATAAATATATCAGTATATATTATTGCATCTAGCTGTGCAAAGTAATTTAGACTCAAAGTCATTTCTACTTCATAGACATACTTCCACCCTCATTATTCAAACTTAGAATTATTTTTCAATGTATATAGTTGGAGAAACAAGTTCCATTGTTTGGATTCTAAGACAGTCTATGTTAATAAATTTTTATTTTGTTTTTACATCTTTTCAAAAATTTTATTTAGTATATCCTTTTACTGTACTCACTTGTTTTATGTAATTTGGCATTGAATTCATAAGACTTTGATACACATTTTTTTAGGTTTTTGCAAGGCAAATGGGGTTAAGTGGCTTGCCCAAGGCCACACAGCTAGGTAATTATTAAGTGAGTGAACCTGGATTTGAACTCAGGTACTCCTGACTGCAGGGCTGGTGCTCTATCTATTGCACCACCTAACCGCCCCTTTGATACACATTTAATAAATATTTGTATTAAAGGTTACTGCTTAGTTAGTAAAGCACTGAACTTGAAGACAGTAGACCTAGATATGAATCCCATTTAAGACACTTAGTACTGGTTATATGGTCATACACATATACACAGGGCCTCATATATATATATATATATATATGTGTGTGTGTGTGTGTGCGCACACACACACACACACACACACACACACACACACAGAGCCTCTTATTTTTAAGCATTAGAGTGGGAATTGTCAAGTGAGATAGGTATCATTGGTCTTATCACCTCTTCCCATTTTACATTTAAAGCAACAATCCTCATCCTTTTACTTAGGAGAGTAAATCTACATGTAAAATGTACATATAAAATAATAATAATAACATCTTATAATATCTAGCTTATTAGGATATTTTTGGAAAGTTTTTCTTAAACCTTTGAATGTTCCCCATTAAAAACAATGTGTCCCAAAAGTTTTAGTGCACTTTTGAATTGTAATCACTTGTACTTTAGAGACATTTTGTATTAGTTTTTATTATGAATGGAAAAGAAATGTGTCTTACTAGGTAGAAGTTTGGACTTAGAATCAAATATCATTTAACTATAGAATCTCAAGCAAAGCATTTGACTAATCTCTCCCAAGTGCCTTAGGAAATTCCCTAGGTTTTATTTGGTGAAGGGAGTTTCCACATGCTCAGGAAAAATCATGTATGGATAAAGGCCAAAAGACTTATCTCCAAGCAGCTACCCAGCTAATAACCTGGAGGTTATCAGTCCAAAGGACTGTCTCAAAGTCTCAAAAGTCTCAAAAAGTAAACTATATGATACCTCTATCCTTGATTAAAAATTGAAATGTTTTCAGCATTTCCTGGCCATTTTTCTAAAATTTCTTATCTTGTCCTATATTAAAATGTCTTCTTCCTGAACCCATGCCTTTTTTTAAGCTTAAAGGTTTTTTTTAAGCTAAAAGTTACTGGGGGGGGGGTTCCCAAAATTATACCATCTTATAAGACTTCCTGTTCTAATGCTGAGTCTTCCCATTCCAGCTCTGGAACAGTAGATGAAAGTATATCATATCAGGTCAGGCAAAAGTTTCCTAGTCTATTGCTTTTTCCTCCAAGTCAATATTAATATACCTATTAACATCTCCAAAATCCTATCACTCAGAATCCAGCCATACTGAAAAGTTAGGGTAACCTTTCTTACTGGAAAGAATATGTTACATCTACTCTGCTATGATTTTATCCATCTCCCTAGAGACTCTCCAAACCAAAACATCCCTCCTTGAAACCCCCTTCCCTTTATATGTAGTCTCCCGTATTAGAATGTATGTTCCTAGAGTTTGGGGAGTATCTACTTATAATATTTGTTTTCCCATAACTTAGTACTGTCATGATCTTCTAGACTAATACATACTTGTGTACTTGTGTAAGAATCTCTTCTATGGGCAAAATTGTTAGTGATACCACAAACCAGAACCAAAATCAGAATCCCCAAATCAAAATGAGAATTCAAACCCAATGCCCTAAATTTAGGATTCAACAAGGGTTTATTGAGTTCACCAACAAGGGAGCCCCTTCTGCATGGACAGAGACTCCCTGAAGGTACAAAAGGACAAAGCTTATAGGTTTCCATTATATAGGAAATGAATTGGCCAAGGAATACCTTAGGATTGGACAAGGCTGTTCCTGGAGGAATTTCCAGTAGAAATAGGAGGTGTGGTATCCTGTGACCAGACAAGTCTGTTACTGGGATAGTAACAGGAAAGGCTCTTTTTCCGTTTAACTATCTTATTAGGGTAACCCCACCCTAATAGACAAAACTGTCCTTGCTGCTTCAGCAGTAAGTAAGGTCACATACAGTGAGGGTTGGAATATAAAAACAAGGTCAGGGACAAAACAGAGTAACTTCAGACCAGATGGAATTGCTTTAGCTTTCTATGCTACCCACATTTCTATACTACATGCTGTAAAAGCAGGCATTCAGAATCTGTTTAGAGACCTCTAGTAAATAGATCTCTCCCCAACTATTGTAACCCCTGAACACATTTCTCAAAGTATCCCATTTTATTTTTGGATGGTCTGGCTCTTTGAAACCTGTGCTCACAGCTCTTAATTTCTGCCCTCTCAGAAAAGCAGTACAAATCTAATCTCTTCCATCTTTTCAAGTGCATGAAGACAACTGGCATAGCCTTCCTAACTCTTCTAAACATACCCAAAATACTTTCCAAAAGTACTCAGATTGAGTAGCAGCAAGAGGAGTAGTAATGGTGGTGGTGGTGGCAGTGGTGCTAGTGGAGGAGGGGGAGAAGAAGAAGAAGAAGTAGTAGTAGTAGTAGTAGTAGTAGTAGTAGTAGTAGTAGTAGTAGTAGTAGTAGTAAATAACATTTATATAGAACCTACTATCTCCCAAGTAGTTTGCTATGTGGTTTACAATTATTATTTCTTCTTATCCATGAAAAGCTTGGTGCTCTTATTATCTAAGGCAAATAAAGGTTAAGCGGATTTGAACTCAGGTCTTTTTTACATTCTAACTTTTTGAGACTTTTGTGAATCTGGTCTGAGAGCTATTCCTCCTAGATTGCATATGAGTAGATACAAATATGTTATATGAGTTGTTCTTACAATAAAATGATTTAACATGATAATAAAAATGTGGAGGAAGTCTAGAGAGTCTGAAAATTTCTGACCTACCCCACCAACTTCTCAGAATACCATGTGACAACAACAAAGAACTCCCAATTATAATTTATAATAATCTAATTACTTTAAAGAGAAGAAAACTGAGGACCAGAGAGGCAAAGGTCATTCAGGAGGAAATGGCCAATAATGATAAAAATAATAATGATGTTAATAATACTAGCATTTAAAAGTTTGCAAAGCTATTTACAATTTATCTTCACAGCAACCCTAGGAAATAGATACTGTTATCTCCATCTTATAAATAAGGAAATTGAGGCAGACAGAGGCAATGAGTCATGAAACATATTTAAAGCATTTATAATACAGTGGGTCTTTTCTAAATCCTACAATTATAAAAGAAAGGTAGTTCCAACCTTCTCAAGGAGCCTATAATCTAATAGGAAAGACAAAACACAAAAAAGAAAATTGACAAGTTGAGAGAGTGAAGAGGGAAGGAAAGGAAAAGGTACCCAGTATGGGGTAGGATGGAGACCAGTCCAAAGGAGTGCAGCATGAGAAATGAAGAGATGGCTGGCCTGGAATGTTTTTTTAAAGGAGACTTTGAGAGGAGTTGATACTCCCAATAATTCCCATTGTGAGGAATGTAGGGCATTTAACTTCCACAGAATTTAAGAGGAGATTGTTAGTTTAAGAAAGAAAATACACACACACACACACACACACACACACACACACACACACAATTATAAAGACTGGAGTCTGCTTGTGGCTGTTGTGTCTATGTGCAAGTGTGAGTGTTAGACAAAAGAAATGACCTTGACCCATCATTGAGCTGAGTGAGGTCCCCTCACCTGATACTAAGTCTCCTTATCCAGGGAGAGGTAAAAAACTAGCTCCAACTAGTCAAGGGTTGACCTAGGGTCCCTGTCCTCCGCTTAATGAAGTCCATATAGATTGCTATACATTCCCCTGCTTTCATCAGTGAAATGACCAGTGCGTGAAAAATATATATTAAAGAATGGTATGTGGACAGCTAGGTGGCACAGTGGATAAAGCACTGGCCCTGAAGTCAGGAGTGCCTGGGTTCAAATCCGGTCTCAGACACTTAGTAATTGCCTTGCTGTGTGGCCTTGGGCAAGCCACTTAACCCCATTGCCTTGCAAAAACCTAAAAAAAAAAAAGAATGGGATGTGATGGGTATATTAATTAGATTATAACCCTAACAATTCAGACCAATGACTGGTTCAGAAGGGAAGAGAAAGCCTTTCAAACTGCATATAAGATTAGACATTGTTGCAATTCAGAGTCTTTCCCGCTAGAGGAAACAATCCTTTTCTACAGAAAAGTTAATTAATTAATAAAAAGTTATTCTTAATCACTGTGGACTATGTTTTTATAATTTTGAGCCACTTGTAACACCCATTGTACCAGACTGTCTCTCTATATGACAGTAGATACTCAATTTTGATGTCTTTGAAACTGGGAATCAATTTGGCTCTTCTCACCCATGTCTGACTTACTTGAGTAAACTTAAATTTACCTTGTAGAATTCATGGATTCAGGAGACTTTGAATTAGCAGTGACACTTCTGAGCCTTGATTTCCTCATCTCTAAAATGGGGATAACACCCTGATTCACAAAGGGTTATGAGAAAAACTAATCTTTAAAATGTCATGGGGGGGTGGCTAGGTGGCGCAGTGGATAGAGCACCAGCCCTGGAGTCAGGAGTACCTGAGTTCAAATCTGGACTCAGACACTTAATAATTACCTAGCTGTGTGGCCTTGGGTAAGCCACTTAAACCCATTGCCCTGCAAAAACCTAAAAAAAAAAATGTCATGGGCACATGGATGAATGTTACAAAAATGTTGGCTCTTAAGCAACTCATTTCAGGCACATGAAACAATCAGAGTCTGAATTAGATTGTGTCAATGGAGAATGTGAAAGGGGAGCTGTGTAAGTCATCAATCAAGCTTTAAAATTATTATTTAAAAGTCTCCTTTTCCTTTCCACAAACTTGAGGATTTCTCCGGCACAATAGATTGCAGCCTTGAATTTCTATTTTCTGTTTTGCATGTTTGAGATGGTGCTTTCTGCCTTTTTCCTTTTGCAACTATCCGGAGTGCTAAGAATGATTCCCCCCCACCAAGTTTCTTCCCAGAAAAGGTCCAGGAGTGCCAGCTATTATGGAGCAAATGGAGTGTGCGATGGGACTTATGCTACTGAAATATGGAGACCTTCCTTTTCAGACACTTGAGTCCCACAAGGGGGAGAATAACCTTCTTGCCTATTGTGTAAACATCTGTAAAAACTCGGCAGACAACAATTAGAGCCTCTCTAGCTCTACCAGAAGCAGCTGAAAACAATTGTTGTTGTGCCTCTTGAACACAATACTTCATCTCCTTGAGGGCTGGGTTTTTGTGTGCTGTTTGAGGCTCACTGTCTTAGATTCCTTTGTTTCAGATACATGGCTTCTCACTGCTTTTCTTTTCTTTTTTTTTTTTCTGTTTCTTCTTAGTTTTTTTTTTTCCTTGTTTGTTTTCCCCAGACCAGGGAGGCTAGACAGTCATGGATGACTCCTGAATAGATCCCCCAAACAGCAAAGGTCCATAGGACCTAACTGAGCCTGTTCTTCTGTGGCATGGTGGGGAGAGGGATGCAGGGCAATTTAGTGCCTTTCCTTTCCTCCTGGCAGTTCAGTCCCTCGAGGGGGCAACTGCTGAGAATAACCATCTTGCTTACTGTGTGAACATCTGTAAACAGGCTGTTGATGGCTCTTATGGCCTCTCATGCTCTACCCAGAGCTGCTAAAATCAAACTGTGTAGCTCTCAGTGACGATAAATTGTACCCCCTTCCACGATCCCTGGTGCTTTTCAATTTTGTCAGGAGAAAAGTGACAGTGAGTAATAATTTATTCACATGTCAGGAAATAATTTGAAAAATGTCAAGGAGAAAAGAAAAATAGGGTTGAGAAGGATTACTTTAAAAGACTTGAAGTTCAGTGACTTCTCCCTCCTTTCTACCCCCAAATGCTCAGGATTTAAAAAAAATTTTTCTTTGAAGTTATGTGGACAGATGAATAGAGCTATGTGGTTGGCAGAAGAGTGAAAAACACTTGCAACAATGAGCCAAAAAAATTTCCATCTTCCCTTCTCACCTTTAGGCAATTTTAATTATCATTGTCTTACTCCATCAAGCAAGATTGAGGAGAAGCCCACCCAGCTTTCCATCAGAGGGTATTAATTCAAAATTATTCCTCCAGTGATAATGGAAACTGAACTAGGCACAGCCTAAGGAAAACAAAAAAGGATAAAAGAATTAAGCAAAGTAGAGCCCCAAAGGCATGGGGATTGAAGGTGGGGGAAAATAGGCATTTCTAATTGATGAAATTAGAAGTGGTGGACTTAGAGCTTGGTTTCACCTTCACATTTCAGTCATTCAAACACATCTTCTGGATCCTTGTACTTGAATTGAGAGTTGATAGAAACAAAATTGAAGCTAACTCATTTTCCTATTTTAATCTTCCTTGGAAGATAGGTCAGAAGACAATGAAACTGAAAGACAGGTAAAATGTGTTGCCCACTTGTAAATGCTGAATCTTTAATACATCTATAAACAAATGCCCTTTTGTTTCAAAGTCAAACCCTGTTTATTAACGAAATCTTTATAACAAAATACTTGTCATAGAGCTGAGAACAATCAATCATTGATGCACCCTTAAACATCAAATGACACAGGCCAAGTTCTTAGAAAAATGCATTAGCTTACCTTTTAAAATATTATTTCTTTTATGTGAAATTTTATGAGTGAGTTTTCTTCTACATAAATCAGGAAAGAAGACATATTCTTTGCTTCAAAGATCTTGCTTGCTGACTTAGACCTATCAAGAGATTCAAAATGTATCACTCAGCTTCCCCAGTTGCCTAAAGAAATGACTCCAAAATATAGAGCAAGAGGGAAATTGAGATCCAGTCCTTTCCCCTATTTCACAGATAAAGAAACTGAGACCCAGTAATCTGGCCAATATGAGTTTACCATATTTAATGCTATAGCTAGAGAGACACTTAAGAGGGAGATAGGATTACAGTGTTTATTGTTGGATTGAGTTAGAACTTGTTCTTAAACCCTGAACCCCAGGGATATTTGTTCATATCCTGTGAGTGTTCTGCTTAGTAGTTTAAAGCAGCATTTGGATATAGAAACAGCAGATGGATTCTGGAGTTTCCCTTATAGTGACTGTAACTTAGATTGTAAGTCATTTAAATTTTAAAACCTTGACTCAAGATGGATCAAGACATAAATTTTTGGACATAGCTAAAGCAGAAATTTGTTTTGCTTCATTATATATATTTATTACAAGGAGTTGATTTTTTTTAACCAATGGTGTGAAACAGTAGTAAAAAAGAAAAGAAAGATGAGTCACTAGGCATCTTTTATAAATAAATGCAGAGAGTAAAACAGAAGGCTAGAAAAGAAAGACAGCTTTCAAAGCTACCAAATTTTATTATGTTTATTTGCTATTTATTAAATTTATTTATTTTATTTTTCAATTTATATCTAATTATTTTATTAATATAATTAATAATCATATTGTATAAGAAAACAAGCTCAACATAATAAAGTTCTGCAGTTTTGTGTATAATTTTTTTCTTTTCTATATATTTAAAAATGCCCAATTTCTTTGGTATTTAAGTTCATGATAAAAATTAAATCTAAATTTTTAAATATCTATGCATTTGTTTAGCAGAAAAAACTGATTTGGAATCAGAGGATCTGGGTTCAAATTTCAGCTTGAACCTTTGCTGCTTAATACCTCTGTTAACTTGTATGAATTGTTTCACCTTTCTAGATTCACTTTGCTAATGTGCAAAATATGGGGTTGAACTATATCACTTTTTTTTGGTTTCTGCAAGGTAATGGGGTTAAGTAATTTGCCCAAGGTCACACAGCTAGGTAATTTTTTTTAAAGTGTCTGAGTTCAAGGATTTGAACTCAAATCCTTCTGATGCCAAGGCCAGTGCTCTATCCACTGTGCCACCTGGCTGCCCCGAACTATATCACTTCTAAGGGCTCTTTCAGGTTTAAATTTATGGTTGGTTGTAAATCAGGAAATAGCATGTATAATAAAAAAGAGAGAGCAGCCATGTCAAAAAGAATATACATGGTCATATAAATCAGTCAAATACTGAGCACTTCCCTAACTGCTGTGGAAAAAAAAAAAAGGAAAAAACCAACCTTTCCCCTCAAGAAGCTTATATTTGAATGTAGAAAATACATGCAATTATTAGTAGTAGTACATAAAAGTAAATATAGATCAGATAGAAGATAGATTTGGTAAGGATTTATTAACCTCTCTGTGCTTAAGAAAAGCCTTCTGGAGGAAGTAGTTCTTGAGGTGAGTTTTAAAGGAAAATAAGGATTCCAAGTATTATAGGTGAAGGGACAGAGCATTCTAGGCAATTGATTTTTCTTTATGTTTTTAATCAATGGTGGGGAATAAAGTAGCTAAAAAGAAATAATAGAAAAGAGTCACTAGGCATCTTTTTTAAAATAAAAAGAGCCAGTGCAAAGTCAAGAAAGGCAACATAGCTGGAAACCTAGAGTTGTTTAAAGGACTAAAAATAGAAGAATGGACAGGTTCTGAATATGATTACCAAATCTCATTAGCATCCACTGCTTTTGGGGTGACTAGGAAAATGACAGTACCAGCAATAGAAATAAGGATAAGAAGAGACAGAAGAGGAACCAATGGGAATGCATTACATGGATGAGAAAGTAGAAGTTTCAGAGTGCCTAGTTTAAGGAACTTCTCAATGAGTATGGTACGTCTGGAATAGGAATATGACTTTTTTTTATGACCCCAGCATGGCCATTGACCAGTTAAATGATTTTTTACTTCATATATATTCTTTTTGAAAATGAAAATGATAATACTCCCATTCATTTCATGGTAGATGATCATCATTGCCAAATAGACTACACATAAGAAAAGAATTTTGAACTTTTCCAAAGGGAAAAAAAAAGGCACTTTGTTTCCTTTTTAAATGTTGGCATCTTACAGTATTTTTGTGGAATGATGTGGTTGAGTGAAGAGCATACAGAAGTTAGAATTACATCCAGATCCTAACTCTAATATTCTCTAACTGTATGACCTTGGATAACTTATCTCTCTGTACTGTTGTTTCCTCCCATGGAAAATGGAATTAATAATGCCTAAACTACCTACTTTATAGGGATGCAGTGAGGAAAGCAATTTAAAATAAAGCTATCTATATAAGAGAGTATAGTATAGTATAGTATAGCATAGTATAGCATAGTATAGTGGGAAAGGTGCTAGATTTTAAATCAAGGCCCTTGGTTAAAATCTAGGCTTTGCTGCTTACTACGCATATGACCTTGGGGGAAACACTTTCACTTGTACCTCAGTTTTCTTATCCCATCAAATGTGAGTTTTGGACTAGATCACTAGTGTCAAAGTCAAATAGAAATGGAGAACAATAAACTATATCAAGGAGTCCCTGGGGAAACCACATATTTGCATTATTTATATTTTATTTTTTTAAATATTTCCCAGTTAAATTTTAATCTTGTTCAGGCCACATCTAGGAGTATTACAAGTTATACGGGTGGCATTTGACTCCTGTAGACTAGATGATTTTCTAAGGTCCTATCCAGTTCTGAGTCTATGCTCATATATGATTATGGTTTCTGATATGAAGTACAGCAGACCAGTTAAAAACTTTAACATCTTGCTCATTTTGGAGTTTATAAATTAGACTAATTTGACAGCACAGAATAAGAAACATTTCCCCAAAAGAAGAAAAGGCCATTTGTTGTATAGAGGCACATTTCATTTTATATACTATTTCACTGGAATATCAGACAACTGTTACCCAAAGGAGTAATTTTTTTTAAGGTAAGTCCACTCTTGAGTATTGTAGAAATAAATAACTCAATGATGAAGAGATAACTTTCTTTCATAGTATTAGTTTAAGAAGGAATTTTTTAAAAATCAAAAACAGATAGTTTTGATGACATAAGAAAACATGACCTTAAATGAAAACTTTGGTATTTCTGTAGATGATACTTTAGATAAAGACATTTTTTAAATAGATGCTCTGAAACCACGGAGCTATTCAAATGGTTCTGCATATATAATACAGATACATAGCTAAGCAAACATACCATATACATGATGATGATTATGATGATGTTTATCCTACATTCTTGAAGAAGACCATGACATCAGAGAGGTGATGCCAAGACATACACATGAACTGGATTTGAGTTGGGGCAGAGGGGTGTGGTGGAGGGCTGTGCAAAGATATCAGCTTCACTTTCTTCTCCAGTGCCATTTGGAACAAGACCCTGAATGAGAGACATTCAGCGTTAATTGACTTGCCCAAAGTCAGCTAGATGATGAAATGGATAGAGCAACAACCCCTGGAATCAAGAAGATCTGAATTTCAAATCCAGTCTCAGATCTCAAGCAAATATAAATACATTTATCATATATAAATATATATATATGTGTGTGTGTTTGTATCTAATATAGTATATAGTTCATATATGCACATAGTATGCATTTAAGTAGGTAAACACATTCATGAATTTTGTATATAATTCCTTTATCCTGGACAAGATACTGACCCTGTATCTCAAACTGACCAACCCATTGCCATCCAGGGTATTGACATGGTTTCTGGTTCTGAGACATGAAGCAGCAAGTGCCTTAGTATAGGTAATGAGCCCTGCCCAGAATTTTGTGGGTTGCTTCTCTGCTACCAGGAATGCAATTAGGGTCCAATTCAATCCAGAAAATCTAAACCAATAAATGTTTACTGAGTGCTAGTCACTGTGCTAAGTTATGGACTACAATTAATTAAAAAAGAGGGAGAAGTCTTTCCTTGGGAAACTTACACTCCAAAGGAAGGGACAACTCAAAAAAGGAAGCTAGAAAGGGGTGGAAGTGGAAGGGTCAGAACACCAGGGGGAATTCAGTTCTGTGGAGTTGAACCAAGGCAGAGAAGCAAGAACAAGATGGAGTGATCTGAGAGCCTAGTTTCTGCCCTCGATAAAGGAAGTACTCCACCAACCAGCCCTCCAAACAGGGAGGAAAAAGAGACTGAAGGAAGGGGAGGCAATCAAGCCTTGAGTGAGTTAAGAAGGGGGCATCTTGTTTTCAAGAGTTGAAACCAGAAAGGACAGTAGATAGATGCAAAGTAGAAACCTCTAAGTTCCAGACATTTCTCAGATTGGCTGCCATGCATTCACCTCTCTCCTTCCTCATCTCCACCTACTGTTTCTCTGGCTTCCTTCAATTTTTAAAATCCTATCCCTTTTGCAAGATGCATTCCCCAGTCATCCTTAAAACTCAATGCTTTCTCTGTTGGATTATTTCCAATTTATTCTAGCTGCTTCTTATTTGTGGATAGTTGTTTATTTATCATCTTCCCACTCCACCTCCATTAGACTGTGAGCTCCTCAAGGACAGGGTTAGGGGGTCTACAATACTCAATGGGTTGGTCAATTTGAGATACAGGGTCAGTATCTTGTCCAGGATAAAGGAATTATATACAAAATGCATGCAAGTGTTTTACTTAAATGTATCATCTAGCTGACTTTGGGCAAATCAATTAACCCTAAATGCCTCACATTCAGGGTCAACTCCAGTAGTCCTGATTCATATCTGACCACTTCATTGTATTTAGATGCTTTACAAATGCATGTTCATTCAACTTAATAGTGTTTTATGCTGAGGACAAAAGGTAGCCTTTTACAAGGGCAAACTCCAGCACAGATTTGGCTACCTCTGAATAAAGCAATCATGAGCAGGCCAAATAAGAATAAACATGGAGTCTTTAGAATATACTAGTGATTTTTGCCGGGTTTTTTTTTGTGATAGCAACTAGTAGGGACAATAGACAGAGTATTGGACTTAAAGCTAGAAAGAATGGTTGTAATCCTTCCTCAGATACTTACCAAATGTATTCCTCTTCTGTAAAATGAGGGTACAATCACAACCCTCACATCACTTGGTTTTGTAAATTAAATGAGATGTTATATATAATGTGCTGTACAAACCTTAAGTCATACACATGATGTTGTTATTGACCTAATATTCCTCCTCCTTCTTTTGGTTGGAAGGGACCCAATCTAACCAGACTTCATCACTAATTTTCCAATGTATTTAGGTATTATGATTAATAAAATTCAAACTCATTTGAAAACATAGTTTTTTTGTTGCCATGTATTTTTTCCTGTCTTTGGATAACTAATAGTGCAACTACTTAACATATAAGAATTCTTGAACATTTTTGATGACATAAAGGGCATCTTTCTCATATTTGAAAAGGTTGTACAATACTACTTGGGAATTTTTTTAATGCTGTTTATTTATTCTAATAACCAAGATGATGTATGCTTGTAGACATACGCATTTATATTTACAGATCTCTCCCTAAGCCTTCAGAAAGTAAGTTCTCCTAATCAGAAATTTATTTTTTAAAATAACCTTTCTCTCCTGTTTTTTTTAGGACCAATGCAAGAAACAATATATGATTTCTGGAGAATGGTGTGGCATGAAAACACAGCCAGCATCATCATGGTGACCAACCTTGTAGAAGTGGGGAGGGTAAGTTGGATTTGTACCAAAGAAAATAACCAAATGCTTTGGCAGTTACTTAGTTTGGGCTATCAAGTAATAAATAAGCCAAGTATTTACAGTACTGCATGTACTTCCTAAAATACAAACTATTACAACTCCTCCTCCAGCTGCTGCATTGGGCTATAAATTATCTTTAAACACAGCTTGCTTGCCTTTGTTGCCATCGCAACAGACAAGAGAACCATGCAAGATATAAAAGCTTGGCTGACGTTGGGTCTACAAAATCACCTCTAAGTACAGTATAGATGTTTAATGTTAGGTATCAGACTTGGGTATGTACCAAATTAGAAATATAATGGAGAATTTCCCAATTCTAGGAAATTGGCCTCATAATTTGAAGACAGACTGGGGAGGGAAGCTCAGAACTTTTACTTACTTAGACAAATAGCTTGACCACTTCCCCATAACTCAGTTTTAGGGGCTATAAAATGGATTGAGGGGGTCTTTCCATGTTCTGCATTAGTGAGGGAATCTGTCTGCTGTGTGTAATTGTTATTTTTATTTATCCAGAAAACCCTTGAATAGTCTTTGTAAGCTACGTGGTCTTGTACTTCTAAACAAAATTTAAATGAGAAGATAAACTTGGTGCAACTCCTGGCTGTTTTAGTTTAGAGTTCACGGGATGTAACACATTTTTTTTTAATTAAATGAAAGGGAGAAGGGAAAGACCATCAAAAGTGGTAATACATTAGATCATCAAGTGTGTCTATCAGTCCTTTCTATTGAACCAGCCCCTGCAAAATGGAACCAGGAAAGTAAATTTCTGTCTTTGGCATTAAGGGGGAAAAAAAATCTACTGTTTCTTTCCACGCTGCTTGAATGTGTCCAAAACTTGACCCACCTCTTTGTATTTGCACATATCATTTCCACAAAAAAGAGCAGATTCCCACCTACCCTACATCCATCCATACTCCATCTCTGCTTATTGAAATATTCTTCCTATTTCAATTGAGTCCAAACTCAGATGCCACTTACTCCATGATCCCTTCTCAGTTTTTCCATGATTATCAATTAATCAGTAAACATTTCGTAAGTATTTGAATGGCCTAGGGCTATGCTTAACTCTGAAGTTAATGAAACAGTTCCTGCCTTCAAGAAGCTAACATTCTATAAGGAAAGACAATAGGTACACATGTAAATGTATATAAAATAAGGATATAAGATATATACAAAATAATTTGGAATAGAAAGAATTAGCAGCTGCTAAGAAAAGCTTCATGAAAAAGGTGGCATTTGAACTGAACAGAAGAAGAAACTGGTCATTGTAAGAAGCAAAGCCAGAGTACAGAATTCCAGGCATGGAGGACAACCTATACCCAAGCAGGAAGATGGCCAATCTAATATTCTAGGTGAAAAATAGCAAAAAGACTCACGTGGATGGACAGCAGGACTTATTAAAGGGGGTAATATAAAATGAAAAGGAAGGGTAGAGTCAGATTGTACAGGCTTTAAATAAAAACAACAACCATAATAACAAATAGTGATAATAATAACATTTATAAAGAGAACACTATGTACCACTCACTGTGCTGAGTACTTTTACAATGGTTGCATTTGATCTTCATAACAATTCTGGGAGGTAGATGCCATTCAAATACACATGATTGATTTAATTATTTAGAAAAGGGATCAATTATTCCAATGAGTCTTTATGTTCTGACCTTTCACTCCGAGGATGCAAGGGTCTGTAGCTGAAATTTTTACTCTTCTTTCATGTTCAAAAATATATTTAAATGTTCAAAGAAAAAAAATGGTCTGTCTCCTTTAAGCAAATTCCCTGTTAAGAAACAACTTTGAAACTTCTCTGGAAGGCATATAGTAACAACAACAACAACAAAGCAGAATTTAGTTAAACAAATTCCTCAATGTTAATTAGAAAGGATTGAGGGAGTTAGAAAGGGGTCTGGTATTAGGTAGCAGAGCTTATGTTCAAACTGAGGTTCAAATTCAGTACTTTTTCCTCTGCATTTCAAATTACTTTGTTAAGTAAAATGAAGAAAAGTGTTATTTTACCATAGTTAATTGTTAAGTACTAAAACATTACTAAACTCCAAATACCTCACTTTACAATTACCTTGTGACCTTGACTAAGGTCTTCTCTGGACCTCAGCGTCTTCATCTATAAAATGACAGTTATATGAGATTATTTCTATCCTCCAACTCTAAATCCTATTACCTAAATCACTGAGTAAAAATAATAATTAGCTTTTTACAGAACTTTATGGTTTGGAAAGTGCTTTACAATATTACTATATTTTATCCTTACAACAATCCTGGGATGTAGGTGCTGTTATTATCCTCATTTTATAAATAAAGAAACTGAAGTAGAGCAAAGTTAAACGGTTTGCCCTGAATCATACTGGATTTGAATTCAGGTTTTCCTGAGCACTTAATCAACTACTCCACCTAATCACCATTTATATATCTCCTTCCTAATGGAAAATAAATTGATATTGGGAGAAAACCAAAAAAAAAGAGACATTTTATCATAAGTTTATTCCTGTCTAACCTGACTGAAAAGAACATTCTCCTTGCTTCAAAATCCATTATGCTCTCACAATAGAACAACACACCATATAGCTAAAAGTGCAACTTTTGAAAGGGAGGAGGAGGAAGAAGAGAAGAAAAAGGACAAAGGGAGGAAGAAGAGAAGGAAGAGAGGAGGAAGAAGAAGAAAAGGAAGAAAAAGAAGTGGAAGAAGAAGAAGAAACAAAAAGAAAGAATCAGGGCAGTAGAATTGTAATATGCACATGTTAGGGATAAACCTAAGCATGGAAAGTTACTCTTTTAGAAAGAAGAATCTATTTGAGCTAAAAAGAATAGAATGTAGTTCACTTAGAAGTTTTCTGGCTATGGTAAGTCACTCAGTATAGAGAGATAAGAAGACTGAGCTTGGACACAGGAAGACCTGCATTTAAATTTTGCTTTTCATACTATCTGTATGAACCTGGGCAAAACAAGTAACCTTTACTTCACTCCAGGATTTAACTGCTATTAGTGAAATGAGTTTCTGTCCTGGGAAGGCATTGTGCGAAAAGTGTCAGGATTTAATCAGAAGATCAGGATTTAAATCTCATCTTTAGCATTTAATCTTGCTTAGTCTATTTCCTCATATGTATTGCTTAGGTTTACTACTTTACAAGGTTGTTGAGAGGAACTAAAATCAATACAATATTATTAGTAGAAGTTATTATTTTTACACATATAACTAAGAACCCAAAAAATGTTCATCATAGGAGGAATCTTTAGCTTGTCATTTTCGTAGAGTTGGAAGTATGGAGGAACAGTCAACTATTTCTTATCTTTGTGCTAAGAAAAGAAGTCAGAAGAAAAAAGTGAAGATAGGTTCTCTTGCATCAAGGAAAGGAATCAAACACATTACTGTTCAGTGTTTTCCAAGGGTGACTTTAAGAACATTTCCAACATATCATCAATAAAAAAGCTAGTTTTGTTCTTTCTCATCTCATCACCAAAATCAATGATGACCATAGAAACATATGTGTACTCAAAGTTGGCACTTACTAGCAAGCAGTTACAATGCCAGAAAGAAGGTCATGGATTTTTATGGGACTTAATAGTGGTTTTGATTTATGTTTTTAATTTCTTAAAGGCAGGTGCTGAGTATTTCCCCCTTAAAAACAGATGTTGTCATAGAAAGAATATTCTTTGCACATTGACACTTTTAAAGAGCCATGGGTCAGACCTAGGAACCAGCCAACTGAATAGTGATCTTAAAAATCAGAACTGATGCACACCTGGAAAATTAATAACTATGCATTTCAGCAAAGAAACACAGGTTAGCAAAGAAAACAAGCGCATTCCTTTCTCTCTCTTTCCACTGAGGTCTCTGACCTCAACTAATCTGGGTCTTGTCAGGATATGACTTTACCACTCATCAGAAGCTGTTGGACATAATAATTAATGAATCAAAGTATTTGATACTGACATACCAAGAAAAAGAAATGTGCCATCCCCTTCCACACTGGTGATTAGGATTACAAGAAATAAGCATATTAAGTAGAAATGTTTGCCATCTGAAAAGTATAAACAAGGTAGAACACTAAAATTTCACAAACAGGTTAATAAGTTCATGTCTACAATTACCTTTTTTTTAATTTGACTAGCTTGTTGTAAAGCAGCTAGGTGACTCAGTGGATAGAATCTGACTTTCAACGTCTTAGCTGTGTAATCTTGAGCAACTCACCTAACTAACCTCTGGTTTGCCTTAATCCAGTAAAGTAATAAAAAGAAGTAAAGAAATAAAGTAAAAAAAGAAGTAAAGAAGTAAAAAATGGTAAACCACTCCAGTGTCCCTACCAAGAAAACCTTACGGACTGTCCAGAGGGTCATAAAGAGTTGGACATGAGTAAATGTCTAAAACAACAAAGTTTGCTGCAGCAGTGATTATCATGTGTTGATTTCACTAAAAAAGTTATTTGACTAAATGACATTAGTAAATATTACTAAATATTTTATCACATAGAGCAATAGGACTAAGGACTGAAAAAGACCTTAGAGCTTATAAATTCTAGCTCTTTCATTTTGCAAATGAGGAAACTGAGGCATAGAGCAGTTAAATGGCTTACCCCGTGTCATATAGGTAGTAAGAGGACAAGCTGAAATTCAAATCAAGGACTCTATAACATGCTGCTTGTCTTATAAAATTAAGTCATATGTGTTCAGTACAGATACACAGCATTTTATATAAGAATTTTGCTTTGGGGACAGCTAGGTGGCACAGTGGATGGAGCATCAGCCCTGGAGTCAGGAGTACCTGAGTTCAAATGTGGCCTGAGACACTTAATAATTACCTAGCTGTGTGGCCTGGGGCAAACCACTTAACCCCATTTGCCTCGCAAAAACAACTAAAAAAAAAACCAAAGTCAGAGGAAGTGGGCTCTTTCCTGATTTTGCTACTATCTTCCTTTATGTCTTTGAACAAGTTATTCTTTCTATAAATCAGTTTCTTCTGTACAGAAACAAGTTATCAACCTGGAATCTGTGGACTTTGTTTTTAAAAGATATTTTAATGATTCATTATAATTGATTTCCATGGTAATTCTATGTGTCTTATTTTATTCATTTAAAAACATTATGTTGGAAAAGAATCAATCCATAGCCTGCCAAAGAGATCTGTGACACAAAAAAAGCCAAGATCCCCTTGACTGAATAATCTCTAATGTCTCTTTCAGTTCTAAGTACTCTGGTATAATATTTCTTTATTGGAGAAATCATTATTTTTTTTGCATTTGAGTTGTATAGCAAGAAATGTTGGCAAGTGCTACTAAATGGACCATCAGTTTAGCCTTCAAACCCTAGATACATCATTTTATTGCTGAAGGCACAAGTTATATTCCATTCCTGTGATTTGCTCAAAATAAAAGACAAGTACAATATTTAGCTGAAATGTGAAAGAAGATTTATGCAATAAACACATAGTCCAAAACTGTCTATTTTTTATATAGTTAGCTAAGTTCATGATAAGCAATTTGACTAAAAAAAAAAGCCCCACTATCTATCTGTTCTTTTCACTGGACCCTTGGATATAATCCCACTGGAAGCTCTCTCTTTCTTGATTTTTTTATGATGTCAACTACTTTTTATTTCAAATAACCATGGAAACTCTAGATATACAGTGAGAAACATCTTTGGGGAAAAGGGGGAAAAAAACGACTTCTGGTCTACGAGTACATTTAAATCCATGAGCTTAAAATAACTCAATAATTTCACATCTAGTGAACCATTAAGAAGTCAACCTTTCCAAATGTCTCACCAATTTCTAGGGCTCTGGGAACATGGGTAGGTTTGGAGACTACTCAAGAGTTATTCCCACTGGTATTTCAGATTGTGTTTACCCAGAAATCCAGATTGCTTTAATTAATAATGAGTTTACAGGCACCTGCCCTTGAACATTCAAGAAGCTTTTTAAGAATTTTGACTAGAGGTCATATCACCTGAGGGCAAAGGCAAGAATTTTCTTTCCTATTCCTGAGGCTTGCCAATTTGTTTAGAGATTACTAGCATGTTCTGTATATTTAAAAAACAACTGACACATCCCAAAATAAAAAAAAAAAAGACTAACAATGGCTTAGTTTTAAAGGGCAGAAGCTGCCTTCTTGTCTACTGCACATTATGTGTCCTTCATAAATTAGGCATGAGGGAGGTGATGTGTTTTTGTTTACACAGGCTTTCTGGATATTCATTAAATCGGTTCTAGGAACTTGCTCTTTTTCCCCTTTTCCCTCTCCATTGCCCTGAAGCACTAGGCATTAGGAGGCTTTAATTGCAGGTGGAGGAGTCACTGTGAGACCTTCCCTGATGCTGGCACCTGGTGCAGAATGACACAGTCCTAGCATCCACTCCAGCAGGGTCCCCCAGTACATCTGCCAGTATCTGTCATTATCTAAAGCTTTCTTGTCAAAACCATGCATCCCCTTTAAGCCCATGTTCCAATAAGGGACCCTTGTCAGTTTTGCTGGCACCTGCAGACTACAGCACACCTGGCATTTAAATGGCACCGGAATGTGTTGTGATTGTTTTCCCTCTTTAATGAACCCACCGGAGGGACATTTAGCTTTTATCCAGTAGCCTGTTACCCAGCCACTCACATTTGCGCTGTTTGGGAGGAGAGTCAGAAACTCTGTTGTGTTGTTATACTAATCCATCTGCCAGAAGTCTTATAACCAAATCTGCAGGACTCCCAAAGGAGGCGTTTGCACTGGTAATTTAAGCTAATGATTTCTAAACATATTTAGTCAGTTTTATGAAGACCTCATTAGAATGTGACTGTTTATTAAAAATCCAAATGAGGTCTCACAGTCATTTAGGAAAATTATTGTTGAATTGCTCTGAACAGTTCCTATAACAGGTGATGAAATGTTTTGAAGCTAGTAGAAGTAGGGGCCAGGGGCAGAAGGGAGAGATACTTTTGTATTCTCCAAAAATGGGAAAATCGAAAAATACATTTTTAAGAATATGATCCTAGTCCCAATGGTCTCGAGCTAAACTTGAAATTATTTTTAGGATGTTTCTATAAAGAAGGTAACAAAAGGAAAACTTTTAAATGATAAGCAGCAGAAATATTCCATGGTTAACAAAAAAAATTGTTTTTTCCCCCAAATAACCTACTAATGTAGGATGTTGAGAGAAGTAGCTAAGAGGTGGTGTTATCCATTTTCATTTTTATAAACTGGAAATTGTGATAAATTACACATTTTTATAATGCTTAACACCAAGACTGTCTTGGGGAAATGGTCTAAAACATCAAGTAGTACGATTAACAGCTGACAAATTAACATCTCATTGCAAATTCTCAGGTGCTACAGTTAAGGCATCAATGTATTTGAAAGGGGGAGGTAAATTATTTCTGCAGCAATTAGTAGAACATTTCCTCCTTGAACAATCATTGCTATCTTTCCCTAGATTTTCACAAACCAGGTTTTTAATATTGGTGTTCTGTGACCAGGGTTAATTACCACATACAACTTCCCATTAATGACTCACATCATTTAGGGACAATTCATTTTCATACTAACACATCCTCCACGACTTGAAAGGATTTGTTTGTCATTTTGGACTGTGTTTGAGATGAATGGCTAAATGGTGAAAACATAAATTATGCTGTTTCAATGTCCCTTGGAAGTCATTCACATCCAAGAACATACCAAGTTCTCATAAGGTGGCATTAACATTTGTTTCTAGGAATAATAATGTTGTTAGAATCATGACGTTAACATAGAGCTAAAGGGAAATTGTATATGACTACCATTTTAGTAATTTTGTGACAATTCCCTCAAGATTTTTCACCTCTTAGGTCAGAGGTGTGTATGATATCCAATTCCCAGTAAATATCCAGAAGATCGTGTCCTAAGAGGCAAAAAGCTCTCTCTTGGGGGTCCATTCCAAACTCTCCAGATTTCTTCTCCCAAATCAAACAATCTCCTTACTCTGGAAGTTCACTCTGCCCCTTGCCTACTCATACTAGGAATACATTCCATCCCTTTGACCCCTTCCTTTGCTTAGCTGGTTTATCCAAGAACTGCCATTTTAAGAAACATGCCCAGGCCAGTCCTGTCTTCATTTCAGGGCTCACCATTTGGATTTTTTAAACTGTCTTCATTAGAATGTAAGCTTCTGGGGGCAGCTAGGTGGCACAGTGATAGAGCACCAGTCCTGGAGTCAGGAGGATCTGAGTTCAAAGCTGGTCTCAGGCACTTAATAATTGCCTAGCTGTGTGACCTTGGGCAAGTAACTTAATCCCATCGTCTTAATTTTAAAAAATACACACACACACACACACAAAGAATGTAAGCTTCCTATGCATAACTATTTTTCTTTGACCTGTATTTGTATTTCTAATGCTTAGTACAGTGGCAGGAAAATAGTAAGTGCTTAACAAATGTTTCTTGCTATGACATGAGAATGGTCTGAAAGATGCAGCTCTCCAAAGAATTTTTTCTAAAGCAACAAAGACTTATTCTGAAATCTTGACTAATTCAGTCAGATATACCACCAAAGGCATTTGCCTGGGTGACTCATAAGGGATATGAGTGAGAGACCAATTGTTTCCATAAGCACAATCACACTTTGGTGTTAGCTCCAGGATATTCCCATGCTTGTGAGTTGTTTTAGACAGTACCTCTAAAATTCTCCCATGCCCATGAATCCATAGTTACTAAAATTTGAGATCACAACCAAAGTGATCAGTTTTTCTCATTTCCAAAGAAATTAGACAACACGAATCTTACTTAGCACGGTCTGTACTAATTCTCCCCTTGAGCTATACATTCACATCAGTGAGGAACTCAGATTCCTCATCTATGAAATATCTAAACTCTTTCAACTGTCAGATTAATATGAAGAATCTCACATTTTTCTGTTCTGCTTTTTAAAAAATTCTTTTTGCATTTACATTGAATGTTATAATATTATTTTAGATTTAGAACTTATAGAGAACTTTCACATCATTGAGTCTAACAGCTCTCATATAGAAGAGGGAAACAAGGCAAAGGTGATCAATCAACAAGCATCTTTAAAAATAGAGTAAATGAAATTTGTGCTACATGTTGACTAGGTAATTGTGAGCATCAAATCATGGGCTTTAGAGCCTGAAGCAAATTTAGAACAGATGTACAATCAAGCTAATTAATACGAGGTAATATTTGTAAAACACATAGCATATTGTCTGGCACATAAAGTAGGCATTATATAAATGCCTGTTTACCCTTGAATTTCCCTTCCCAAGGTCACACAATTATTAAGTAGCACAGCTTAAATTCAAATTAAGTCATCTGACTCCAAATCCAATACACCCAGGATCTGTAATTTCCCTCAGGTAGATTTAAATTAACTGAATAAAGAAGCAGACAAAAACTAAGGACTTGCCTAAAGGAAACACTTGTAGATTTAAGTGACTTACCCTAAATCATCCAACTTCAAGGGTAAGATATGAACCCAGGCTTTCCAGATTTTAAGTCCTAGTTCTCTGTCTACCATTCTATGTCCTGTGCTGGACATAGGATATATATCTCAACTTTCTCTTTGAAGTTTGACTCTAAAGTCATAATAAGGATCGAATTGGTCACATCTTTTCTTAGACCCACCTGCTATTTCTCTAGGTTGGCAGATTTTCCCCATCCTGCCACCTTCATTGGTTAAATGATACTCTAAATGCTTTCCTACTTCCTTCTTTTTCTTCTTTCCCTGATTTTCCTGACATTAATGCAGAGTTAGTGAGAGGATATGGAGAGGAACTTCCTTCAGGGTACATACACCAGAAGTGAAAGCTAGGGTGCACTCCTTGCCTCTATCTCCATACTTTGGAATTCCATACCTTTTTTATAATTGCTAGGCTGATTCTGATTGAAGGTTAAAGTACCCAGAGAACTTGAATGAATTTACAAAGAAAACTATGACAAGTACAAAATAATACATAAACACTAAAGATAAACGAAAAGATGGTTTTCTGGTTTTCTTTTGTTCTGGAGATGTAGATTCTCTGATATGCACAATCTCCCTCTTTCAGCTTTTTGCTCTCCCTCTTTCCTCCATCTCTCCCCTTCTCTCACTCTCTCCCTCTCCCCCCACTTTAGTTAACCCAGCTGATTCATTCTTTAGCCTGTATTTCAATACAGTTCGACTTAAAACACAAGGCCGTTTTTTTTTTAATGGCATTTTGAATCTAATCTGTATGAATTGCAAATTAGGATTTCTGAAACAATTCTGCACTGCCTATACATGTCATCTTGGGCTTAAAAATCAGCTACCTCCAATATTGTCCTAAGAGGAAGATATTGCCGGATCAAGGCAAATTTGAAGGCTTCAATAAGAAAGTGTCTCTCTCAGAATACACTCTCCTGGGCCACCTAGATTCTCTGCTCAGTGTGCAGATCAGCTCTTTAGCATTCTCCTGTTGAACCAGGAAACTGAGTGTGCCTCTGTGTCTCTCTTCAGGGCCACCACTTCAAGCTTGTCACTTGCCTGAAGCGAAATACTCTTGCTGGTTTTTAAACAATATAGCTGGTCTAGGCAAGTCCTTCATTATCATCCATTTCTGTGCCTTCTACATTATGCACTGCATTCACCAGGTTGAGCTGGGACCCCCTTGTTGGCTCTCCTTGCTTTCTTTAACTTGTACCCTGTTCTATGTCCTTTGGGGTAGAGGGAGTTGGTCACCTGTTTGGGGGTTGATAAGGCTTTGGGGAGAGGGAGGGATGGAGCAAAATGTGTGGCAGATGGACAAGTGTACCTTGGGATGAATGCATTATAGACCGAGAGCTTTTATCACACCCCCCAATCACATTTTTACCTGCTCATGCAGTGTACATCTGTAGTTTGTTGGCACTGTAATTGGATGCAATATGTGATGGTCTCAAAGCTACAATAGTCCTATTTCTCTTCTGCCCAAATGAACATTTGAAAATATTTTTCTCCACCTCTTAACTAGTAGATATGTACTCTTCTTAAATAATTGCTGCATGGAAAAAACTCATTAGCTATACTCTTTGTTTCAACCCAACTTTATTGTCTTCTTTTCTTAACCTGCTAGCCTCAATTCTCTGCCATCCTTTACCCTAAAGGCTGAGGTTAGACAGCTGAACAGATGGTCATAGATAAGGGAGGTTCTTAACCTGGGGTGCTTGAACTTGTTTTTTATATTTTGATAATTGCATTTCAATATAGTTGGTTTTACCAAAGGGGTCCATGATACTAAAAAGGTTAAGAAACCCAGAAACATTTCTTAGTGAGACACAGAAAGAGAATAAAATAAACTACTCAATAGATTTATGGTTTCTCTCTAAAAAGTTTCTGATGAGATTCAGGAAGAAACAACCAAACTAGTAAAAACAAGCGACTCAAGATATATTTTTTTCTCTAACTTCTTCCAAGGAAACAAGAAATAAGGTATCTTGATGTCTTAATTAAAGGAGGAATTAAGGTAATATTTTAATATAATAGTGGCAGTTGTCAAGAGACCTGGATTCTAGATTCTAGGTCTCTCTCTCTCTGCTTTTAATATCATATGTGAATCCTAGACTACAATAATATCACAGAATGTTAGGACTAAAAAGATTGACTTTAAATATCAAGTCTATTCCCCCCCATTTTTTTAAAGATGAGGAAATGGGACCCAAAGAGATGAGAAGCCTTGTAGACAATAAACATTTGACCATCTTAACATCTGTATTTCTTTTGATGACTCAGCTGTTCTTCCAAGCCACCCAGAATAGGAACAATTTAGTTATTTCTTATACCTTACATTCATTCCCTTCTTTTCCTTCTCAACCATAATAGCCTAGTGGAAATTGCTGGATTTGAAATTTGAGGATTTATGCTTGAGTTCTCATTCAGCTTTTACATTTGTGAACTTAGATAAGTTACTTTCCTCTTTGGGTCTCCCTTTCCTCCTCTGTAATGTGAAAGGATTGAATTCCATCACCTCTAAGTCCCTTTCAGCTCTAAAAATATGTGAACTTGTGATTAGTTTAGCTTTCCATAGCCACTATTCTATACAAAAACTGATCTCTTGCAGCTCTCCATCCAGCTGTCTTAGACTTCACAGCCTATCCTATCTATCTATCCTTTATTCTCCCACCAAAGTATATTTCATGATGGTCAAAAAGCCCTCAGTGATTCTACTGAACATAATAATAAAAGAAGAGTTCCCTGTAGCCAGACAGTCAAGGACAACTATAATTTGGCTCCAAATTACATTTCCACCTTTATGTCACAGTAGTACCTTTTGTACTTTCTATGCATCAGTCAAAAATGCAAATAATAATAGCTAGCTTTTGAATAGTAGCTACTATGTTTTGGGCACTATGCTAAGTGTTTTATAAATATTATCTCATTTGAATCTCACAACAACCCTGGAAGATAGATGTTGTTTTAGCTCCATTTTATACTTGAGGAAACTGAGATAGACCAAGTTTAGTCATACGGCTATGAACTGTCTGAGGATAGAATGGAACTTGGGTTTTCCTGACTCCAGACACAGAGTTCCATCACACTGTTTCCTAGTTCCTTAAAGGTTTGCTCTCTTCCTTCCTCTATGCATTTGCCATCTCTTGTCCATCTCTTTCTCTCCCTGCTGGCATCTGAGTTACTGAGAATGAAGGCTGCTTTTTGCATTTCTTTGTGACCCCCCCCCCCAGGACTTAGTATAATTCCTAATACATAATAGAAACTTAAGAAATGACTATTTTTTTAACTGACTTCCCCAGTGTCCAGTTCAGATGTCATTTTGCCTTCTACATGTATAAATTTGTTTGCATGTTGTCTCTTCACAAGATTTTAATTTACCTCTTTTTACTCTCCCCAGCCCTTAGGATAGTGTGTGGCACATAGTAGGCTTAATAAATGTTTACTGTGTTATCAATCTTATGAAGGCTGAAGTGAATGTGGTGTAACTCCTCAATTTAGAGATATGAAGATGATGGGAGAGATGGGAATGAGGAGGAGGAGGATGATGATGATGATAACTAGCATGTTAGTAAGCTCTGTTCTTGTTATCTCACAGTCTTGAGGTAGGGACCAAATGAGATCGTATATATAAAGGACTTGGTAAATCTTAAAGTGCTATATAGATGCTAATTCTTATCATTATTACTATGATAATT
Source organism: Macrotis lagotis (assembly GCF_037893015.1). Classification (NCBI taxonomy): domain Eukaryota; kingdom Metazoa; phylum Chordata; class Mammalia; order Peramelemorphia; family Peramelidae; genus Macrotis; species Macrotis lagotis. The sequence goes on from NC_133666.1 coordinate 466,348,504, forward strand.
ATATAATGTATAGTATATAGTAGAGAATATATAATGTATCATATAATATATAGCACATATTATACATGTAATCTAATATAGTATATGATATATATAATATGGCAATATAATTATATCATCATAATAGTTTTTATCCCACCACTCATTTTAAACAATTGTTTTTCAATTTTTTTTTTGTTTTTTGCAAATTAAGTTATTAAGCTCCATCTAAGATCCAGGCATTATGCTAAGCACTGGGGATTCAGGAGGAATACAATCCTGCCCTCAAGTAGCTTTTAATCTAATAGCAGAAGCAATATGAAAATAAATATATAAACAAGATATATACAGGATAAACAGGATATAATTAATAGAAGGAAGGAATAACCTGATCAAGACAGAGCTGGACTTGAGTTGGAAGGACAGCAGGCTGACTTTGGGGACTTTCAATGACCCCAGGCTCCTCCCTGAAGAACCTGTGATCTTAACAATATTCATGCACATAATGCTTTGAATCATAAATTGATACGTTCTCTGAAGAATTAAAGTATGACCAGAAGAAAAGAAACTTGCCTCATAGGATCCACTCAGGCTTGATGTTTCCCATACTTGCTGTTCCTCATAGAGAATAGTTCATCTTCTACTTCCACACCTTGGAATGGCTGCAAAATGTCATGCTAAAGCCCACAAAACATGAATGGCTTCAGGAAGATCTTTGATCATAAAAAATGTTTATCATTGACATCCATATAGTGCCAAGAGATTCCTTTCTCTCCCCATGGAGAATTTATGGGTAACCATAATGAAAGTGGATAGGATGTAATTTTCATCATTGGAGACTATAATGATTCCAGCAGCCTCCCTACCCTAGTAAATGACGAAGCCCTAGGAAAGCTCAAAAACCCATCACCCTGTGTGAGTAAAACCTGCCATAACAACCTATAGCCCCCTCTTTTTCCTCCAAGGAGTTAAAATATTAACTAGCCATTAGCTCCCTAAGAGTATTCCCTTGCCTGACTAGCATGCATCAGTACTATGCTCTTAAGGCCCAATGCATGGTCCTGCCAGACCCAGATAAGAAGCCTATTTAAAAAAACTAAACAAAACACCAGATTTTACTCATTTAGGAAGTGTCTCATTCTCTCTGCTCCTAGTGGGGCACCTAATTCCATCCAGAATTCCAATTGTCCCCTATGTCCATCCTTCCTGACTGTCCCTTCATTTTCTGAGTATCTCCAATAAGGCTAACTTTAACATTTACTGTTATGTTTTGATTTTCCTTATATGGGACTTGAGTATTCCAAATATTCCTAAGTATGAATTTCAAAAGAGAAGATGACCTCATTGACCCTTTCTAGCTTCTACATACTATTAGATAATATTAAAGGTAAGTTGTTTCTTTCTGGGAATAAAGACAAGTAACCTAGAAAAAGGTTTCCTCATTGGAACTGTCATATGATTTATTGTACTACAAGCCAAAAGCACAAAGACTTACCCCTTTATTAAGAAACTGGACCCAGAGGTGGCTAGGTGGGGCAGTGGATGGAGCACCAACCCTGGAGTCAGGAGTATCTGAGTTCAAATCCAACCTCAGACACTTAATAATTACCTAGCTGTGTGGCCTTGGGCAAGCCACTTAACCCCATTTACCTTGCAAAAACCTAAAAAAAATTTTAAAAAAATTTTAAATTAACTGGACTAGGTTCCTTGCAATTAGAATATGGAACGGCTCAGCACACTCATATATAGTGAGTTCCAACTTTACCATCAGTCTCTCTGACATCTGTCAAGGGCACACCTAGGTAAATCAGCTCTGGGCACCAAGTTTTTAAGTTTAGAAACTGCCAGAATAAAGGAATCTTGGTCAAAGAAAACATGTCTGAAAACTGAGAAAGTGGTGCTAAAAGAGGGGTGGGGGAGGTTCAGTGAGGATGGCTGGCTGCAAAGGAGAACATAATAAAGGATTTTAAAAAGATGATTACAGAGGAAGTTCATTGAATGCTTTTCTAATAGTTAATGGAAAGGAGCTATAAAAGAGTTATGACAGGCAGTTGGGACCAGGTCTTCCAGCTGGGAAGGAATATAAGAACTAAGGGGAAAAAATGAAGACTCCCTGACCTGAGGGTCTTTACCTTTACTTCTATAAGTTCTTGGCTTTCTAATCTGACACAAACAGAAACCTCCTGTATGGACAACTTTGTTTTTTGAGATAAAAGATAATACAGATAATTTCTCTCCCAGAGAGATTTTTTTTTTCCCTGAGTTTGTGGCTGAGAGTACATATTTGACAGTGGATTGGCAGGGAGTGAGGTTCTATTTTTTTTTCTTTTTCTGGCAGCTTAGAATAATAGAAAGTAGGCTGAAATCCCAGCCCCACTACTTACTAAGTGATGACTTTGGGTAGACCTGTTAGCTTCTCTGAGGCTCAAGGATAATAGTACATTACTTGGCCTCTTCATGGGGTAGTTGTGAAGATGATTTGGCTCCTGAATTAGGAAGACCAAGTCTGAAGTTCTACCTCTGACACATACTGTTCTTCTGAACCAGAGCAAGTCATTTAATCATAGGTTACCTCAATTTCCTCATCTGAAAGTGAAAATAATGATAGCACTTAGCTTTCAAGGTTGTTCTGAGGATCAAATGAAATAATAATTGTAAAGAACTTAAGTACAGTGCCTGGGACATAGTAAGCACTATATAAAGCTATCGTTATCATCATCATCATCATCATCATCTTATTCTTAAGCCTCCAGTACCCCTAGCAATTCTCGAAGACTGTACAATACAGAGAAAATGTATATTCAGATTGGTAGAGAAAGTGTAGGTGAGGGACGGCTAGGTGGTGTAGTGGATAAAGCACCGGCCTTGGAGTCAGGAGGACCTGGGTTCAAATCTGGTCTCAGACACTTAATAATTACCTAGTTGTGTGGCCTTGGGCAAGCCACTTAACCTCATTTGCCTTGCAAAAACCTAAAAAAAAGTGTAGGTGATTAATGAAAATAATTGAAGGCACTTTGAAAACTACAAAGCACTTTATAAATTATGTGCTGACATTATTAATAAAATCTCTTGAGGGGGTAAATGGCTTGGTAGATAGAGAAGAACTGGACAAATCAATGAATATGCTCATATCACTATAATTTCTCATGTTTTTTTTAAATGTCTGTTTTTAGTTACTCCATATGGCAACCCTATGTAGAATATTATTGTCATTATCTTTATTTCATGGATGAAGAAGCTGAGACCCAGAAGACCTACATGTTTATGTCAGGGTAACAGAAGGAGAGCCAGATTCAACTTAGCCTGAAAAATCATTTACTTCCTGACTGAATGGTTCAGATTGTTGTTGTTGTAAGGCTGCCTGAAAGGAGTACTGGATCAGTAACTAAAGTTAAGATTTTGACCAAGGAACATGAAACAAAAATTGAAAGGTTTCATATAGCCTAGTTTCCTTTCTTTGCTTTTCTATATTCATCATGTCCACTGTTTTTAATGGCATAATAATGTCCTATTATGCTTAACCTATAATATCCTTTAATTTGTTTAGACATTTTCCCCAATTGATAGATATCTATTTTGTTTCCAGTTCTCTGCTATAATGTAAAGTGTTGCTGTAAATATTTTGCTGTATGTAAAACCTTTCTTTTTGTAGTTCTTTCCTTGGAATTTATAGAAGTAGGGAAGAAGATTATGGACATTTTAAATATTTTATTTGAATAATTCCAAATAGCTTTCCAAACAGCACCTACCAACAATGCATCAAAGTGCCTGTCTTTTCCATAAGCCATTCAACATTGACTGATCCAGTCTTTTATCATCTCTGCCAATTTGGAACAGTCATTCATATGGTTGCTGATAGTTTGCAATTCCTTTGAAAACTGTTTATATGGATTTAAGTGCTACATTGGCTACTCAACTGTGGGGATAGTTTTCTGTCTTATATATGGCTCTTTTCAGCTATTCAGTTGTGTCCAACTCTTCATGATCCTATATGGGCAAAAATATAAAAGTGGTTTGCCATTTCCTTCCCCAGGTAGATTAGGAAAACAAAGATTAAGTGACTTTTCCAGGGGTCATAAAACTAGTGAATGTCTGGGGCCACATTTGAATTTGGGTCTTTCTGACTCCAAGCCCAGAATTCTATAGACTGAGTCATTTTTCATTAATTGTTCACATACCTTAGAGATCAGAATATAAGAAATATTTCAAAGGTATTTTTTTATTTGCTACTGTTTCTTCTTATCCTAGTTGTATTAATATTGTTTCTGAAAAACTTTTCAAGTTCATGTATTCAGAAGAAACTAATTTTTTAATTGCCTCTTGTTTCATTAAGAATTTGCTCCTTACCTATATCTATGAAAGATATATCATCTGTTTCTCTTCAATTTTTTGTAGTGTCATTTTAATGTTCAAGGGGGGCAGCTAGGCAGTATAGTGGATAGCACACCAGTCTGGAATAAGGAGGAACTGAGTTCAAATCCAGACTCAGACACTTAATAATTACCTATCTGTATGACCTTGGGCAAACTATTTAACCCCATTGCCTTGCAAAAAAAAGAAAAAAGAAAAAAAGATTTTAATGTTCAGTTCATTTATTTTGAATTTATTGAAAAATATGGTTTCAAATGCTGATCAATGCCTAATTTTTGTTAGAAGTCTTTCTAGTTTTTAATAGCACTTCTTAGAAAACAGGAAACATCTTCCTATTAACTTATTTTCAAGCTTATCAAATAATTGATTATTGAGTTCAGTTATTTCAGATTCTCCCTTGTCTAACATGTTTTATTGATCTACTCTTTTTTATTTGCTTTAACGAGTGCCAAATAGTTTGTATGGTTGCTGCTTTATAATGTAATTGGAGATTTTATTCCCTTCACTCTTACTTTTTCACTATTTCCCTTGATGTTCCTTTTACAGAGTTTTTGTTTTATAAATGAATTTTGTTACTACATATACTTTATAAAATATTCCTTTGTTATTTTGATTGGTATAGCATTTAATCCATTAATTAACTTTAGTATTATTGTCATCTTTATTTTATTGATGTATATCATCCAGGAACCCTGAATATTAATTTAAGATTGATGAGGGCAAGAATTGTCTTTTTGCCTCTTTTCTACTTTTCACTTAGCATAGTACCTAGGTCGGAACAGGTACTTAATAAATATTTATTGAACTGAATTGAATGTTCCTCCAGCTATTAAGGATCATTTTATTATTGGATGCAAATGGATCAAGTATTCATTGCAGATTATTTCTCAATATTTTATGCATTTTGTAGTTATTTTGAATGAGTCTTTGATATCTATTATTGCCTCCTGGATTTTTTTTATCATTATATAAAAATTTGGGGGAGATTTTGGGTTTATTTTGTAACATAACTAAATTGAAACTATTATTTCATGTAGCTACTTTCCTTAATACCTTAGAATTTTCAGCATAAATCACAGGCCATTAGCAAAGAGAGTTTTATTTCTTTTTTGTCTATATTATACTTTTAATTCTTTTATTTTGTCTTATTGCCATTGCTGACATTTCTAGAACTATATCAAATAATAACACAGAAAGGGACCTTGCTTTGCTCCTATACTTAATGGGAAAGATTTTAGTGTTTTCCTAATACGTATAATGTTTATTTTGGTCTTTTCATCACTTTGTCATTTGTTTTCCCCAAAATTCTTCTGTGTCTTATTCTCTCTACTTCTCTCTTTTCTCAGACTGTATGTTTCCCTTTTTTTATTACTATCTCTCCTGCTCTTCCCTTACAAAACTTTCCTTAATGTTTATTTTAACAAGATTTCATCAACATAAAAACAATGGAGGTACAGAAGGGAGGTTCTACTCATGATTTGCCTCAGACTCAGTACCTCTTTGGAGATATCCCTGAGTAAAACTCCGAAGTTGAAGATCTCCTTCCAGTTAAGCTTATAATATGAGTTGCAGCCTAAATAGTTTAGAAGTTATGAGGCACACAAACTCTCTAAGTTTCTGAAGTCATTCATTTCACAAACATTTTTCAGGTGCCTATTGTATACTGTGCTGGACAAAGAAGGAAATAAGATCCCTATTACTAAAGAACTTAAAAGCTAGCAATGTAGAATGACAGGGAAACAAGCAACTATAATGCAATATTGACTATAAGTCTTCTGAGGGAAGTCTGGGAACTTAGACAAGAAAGAAATCACTTCCAACTAGTTAGATCTAGGAAGCCTTCATGGAGGATTTCAGTAGAGTGGAAAGGGAAGATGGGGGTGAGATGTTGGAATGCTTTCCAACCTGGTCATTCTAAAAAGCATTTTCCTTAATATTTTATTGTTCATCAGTTTTGAAAAAGACTTGGCAAAATTTATGCTAGATCTATATGGATCTATATATTTCTTTTTCTTTCTTTTTAAGCACTTTAGCATTTTTAACCTCAACTTCTATTAATCAAACTATCCTTTAAGAAACTATCTTGCTGCTTCTCCAAAGAACTTAACCTGTGAACTTTATGTAGTAACCTATGAATTTTCTGTAATAACCTATGAACAGGGCAGCTAGGTGGTACAGTGAATACAGCACCAGCCTGGGAGTCAGGAGTACCTGGGTTCAAATCCGACCTCAGACCTTAATTTACCTAGCTGTGTGGCCTTGGCCAAGCCATTTAACCCCATTGCCTTGAAAAAAAAATAACCTATGAACATTTGCAGTAACCTGTAAATTAAAATTTAAGCCTTTCTTACCTCCCTGAGTCAGAGATTGGTGAGTTCTTCACAAAAAAATGAATCCCATAGATTGATCTTTAAACTGCCTTTCCTGAAGCCCATTTCCTCCCATCTTCATTGTGATATCAAATCTACAAATATGTATCATTTATCTCTGGTTTTCATTATATTATGATAAACTTCTTGCTCTATATTCTTTCTTCTTTGTTATATTTCTTGCTCTAAACTCTTTCTAGAGAGAAGAATAGCTTTAGATGTGATAGACCTGGGTTCAAATCTATCTATAATTAGTATTAGGATGAACTTTGGCAAGACTCTTAACTTTTTTTGGGCTGAGGAAGACCTAATGCCCCATGAGGGCTCTTCTAGCTTTAAATTCGGTATGATCTTATAATAAAACATAAAATGGCATCAGTAAAACAGTTTTGTAAATTTTCATGGTAGAGGTTACAATTGATGCATCTTAAAAAAAAAAAAGATGAATTTCAATAGGTTTTGGTAGCAAAGAAGACATGCCAAACTATGGGAATGGTACCAAAATAGGAATTTAGAAGGGATGACACATAAAGTAGGATATACTGAGAAAAATTATTAATTTTTATTCTTTAAATAACTACAATTCTGCATGGGACCCAAAAATATTATTTTTGATTATTAATAACCAATTATTAGTAGGTCAGTTATAAGTAGAATCTTCTTCTCTTTTAACTTCTTGTGAAGGTCAGGATTGATAATGAGATATTCTCCTCAATCAGGGACTGGACCCCACCCAACTGGGAGAGTTTATTTATGATTAAAGTATAAAGAGATTTCTAGACTAGGTGAATTCCAACCCATTGTTTAACTCAGGTTGGACTGGGTGGAGAATAGATTGTTCCTATACTGAAGGCCAAATGATTGACTCCTCCCCAACCAAGAATGCTGACATGAGCAGAGTTATATGTCTCCCAGTCCCTCATTGGCATAAACCCACCTCTCATAATAAGATTTCCCTTCTTAATTTTTAACCAATCAGAATTGATTTTCACCCTCAAGTATCCCCCTTTTCCCAAGGATATTTTTTAAACATTAAGTGACCTTCAAATGGGGTCTTTGGTTTCTAAGAGAATCACTAACCTCAATTTATTGATTATGTGCTAGTCTAATAAATTGAGTATTAATTATTCAGAAATTTTATCTCTTGGGCTTTTCATTCTTTCATACAAAGAGGAATAATGGGAAATACAACTATAAAAGCAGTTAGAAGTAAAAAAGGAATTTTAACATTTAACTACTCCAATATGTAATCAGAACATGGAGAGACTGAAATACCAAAGGGTGGGTATAAAACAAGTCAATCATTATTGGTTTTCTTCAGATGATAACCAAGGGATTCTGTATTTCAACACAGCACAAGGACATGAATGATAGAATCTAGCTGTGGGCACAGAGACTTTAGGGAGTTGATATTCCAGCAGCCTTGACAGCACATTGTATGTAGTAGATAACAGATGCTTAGGCCTAGATCTAGAAGGCATCCCAGAGACAAACTAGACCAACCATTTTCCAGATGAGGAAATGGGGAGGAAGTGATTTGCCTGAAGTCAAGTAGATAGGATCAGGTTCTCTGACTCCAGAGTCACCTAATGAATAAAATGTTTGAGTTATCTCTATAATCTTAAAATACAAGGCAACACTTTTTTTTTTCCCTTTTCAGGGATTCTTTTCCTAGAATATTTTTCATAATTTGTTCCAGTAAGATAATTCCAGAATTACATTGCTAGAAGAGTTAAAGTAGTTCCAGAAAACCCCACAGAGGATTCTCTGGTATATGTACACATTCATTATGCATACATTCATGTCTGCTATATGAGTCTTTTCTAGGTTTTCACTGAAGGTATGTCCTTAACTTTTCCAAATCTCTCGCCTATCTAACATGTCTCATGTCACCACTCAAAGTAGGATAGTTTATATTATAAGCACTCCCTATCCTTACTTAGATAATTTATTAAATGCCTACAGTATACTCTGTACTAGGCAAAATGCTGGGGGAATAAAAACAAGAAAATAAGACTGTCTCTACTCTAAAAAGACTTGCCTTCTTATAGGGGACGACAACCTATAAAAGAACAGATTGATGAATGAGATAGGTACATGGTTGGAACTTCTGATAATATGGTAGTCTAGAAAAGTATTCACTAATCACCAAGAAGGACTCAGGGTAGAGTCATCCTTAGTGAGAGAAGGGAACCAATGTAAAGGTCGAGCTGACCAGAGAGTGAACCTGGAGGAAAAGTAGTAAAAAGATACTGGAACTTAAGAGGACCTGAGTTCAAATTCAAATTCCAGTTCTTTTCCATAGTTTCTGTGTTACCTTAGATAAGTCATTTAAACTCTCTAGGTCTCAATACCCTCTAATATCCCTTTTAGCTCTACATCTATGGCCCCTAACATATATGAGTTGGAGTAATAATGCACTGCCTTAATCAAGTTTTGACCAAATCCACTACAGTCAAATTCCTATTAACATCCTCAGAGCTCAGCCCTATTGGTTAGTTTTCCCTTATTTCTCACTTGGACTATTTAATAAAAGAGGGCTATAAAGTAACTTAATAAAAGGGTTTATGTATATGGCCAAACACTTATTTATAGCAACTCCCTCACAGTGAAATATCAAGGGTTCATTACTCTAACTAGGCTGCTGTTAGAAAACAATGGAAACTAGAAGAGAAAAATAGTTTAAAAATATATTAGTCAAATTTCCATAAATTTTGAATCTCATCGATTATTCAACTGGACTAGTTTATTGAAGTAGTGCCTTCATCCTTCTTACTAACTTCTGTTTAACTGGTCACCCACCAGCTGAATAATCTTAGAAGTCTTCCCCCCAAATTAGTATGTCATCTAAGATAGTGTGTTAACATGTCATCAAAATAGCTCTACTTCATTCAACTCAGTTTGAATATAAAATCTCAGTAAAGACTAATTTTTGAACTTTGATGATCTGAATTCTGGCTTCCCATGAACAATCTTCCTTTTTTTTTTTACCTTGTTGCTAGGGAACTAACTGCCCTACTGCAATGTCACTTCCCCTATGGCTCCATTTTGGATGGAGTTTGCCTATTGAACAAAATTTCAATATCCACATGGAATGAATCACCCTGGGAGAATTAATGTTTATTCAAATAATGTTACGATTGATCAAAATTTTTTTGGAATTTTCTTTGGAATTTCCTTCAGAATATGTGTCATTTTAAAAACAAATATCCTTAATTATGGATAAATTTAGATTTTGGAGATAAACAAAAGTTTTTTGGATTCAGCTATGGTGAATAAGATTGAAACCAAATAGAATTGAATAAGTAGATTTACTGGAAACCTGGCTAGAAATTCTTTTAGACAAGAGCCCAGAGTTAACTGTTCTTTCTGATCACATGCATTAGTATAATTTTATGTCAGAAACAAAGTGTGATTATAGAGAAACAAGACTGATTTCTTGTGTGATTCTTAAAATAAATCTAATATCATCATCATCATCATCAACAACAAACATTTATTAAACATCCACTATTTACAAAAGCCTGTGAATTCTAAAGTCATAACTCATAATTACTTATCAGTTGTAGGGGGAAGGAGTATGGAATAATGGTAATAATTCAGAATGATTGTTTTCTAGTATTCTGTGTTCATCTAGCAAAGTAAATATCTTGGAGGTAGGAAAAGGGATGAAGGAAAAGAAGTCCCATGAGAAGAAAAAAAGATAATGACTCTGTCCTTCAGAAGGCATGATATTAAAGGAGAGAAAGGACAAGTTATATAAGGTTTATAGTGGCTTTTTCTTTCAGCCAAACCATAAAGGCAGCAGAAAGTTCCTGGCTCAGCAAGGGGTAGTAGGTGAATTTAGACAGTTACTTTCCAAGAATTCCCAAAGGAGTTTCCTGAAAGTGATCCCAAAACCAGATAGGACCAGAGTTCTCCATATTCTTGAGTTTAAATGAGGAGTGACCTTATATTATTCTGCAAGAAAATGGACTTTGGACACAGAATAGTATTGAATAAGGTTGTCTTGGGAGCCTTGTTGGCAACTACTGTTGGCTAGAGCCCCAGAGTTGCCAGTGCTTTTTGTAGTCTTTTTGCTCCCTGCTATTCAATTACTCCATCAAAGCCATACTCAACAGGATCTGTTGATTATAAATAGAACTGGGATTAATGTCTGTTCGCTTTTCTCTCCTAAAAGATAAATCCATTGAAATTTTGCTAATAATTCTGATGCTATTATCTTCTTGCTTCCATTTTCTCCTTTTTAATTTTGTTTATTACCAAGCACTATAAAGTCTCCTCTAGCCACAACCAACCTTCAATCATTTCAGTTGTTCATTTCCTCATAAAATAAATCTATCACCTCACCAGTTTTTGTGCTTAGACAGAACTTTTTGCAAAAATCCAGTTGCACTCTCTCCCCATCTAATTGCAAGAGCCACATTGAGACTATGTTCAAAATAACTCTAACAGCCATTCTCCCAGTTCCTGGAAAGGGGTGGGGGGGAGGAGAATTATATCACACTTTTGTTTTCTATTTTTTTGTTTTTTCTCTTTTGGAAACCTGGCTAGAAATTCTTTTGTTTTTCATTTTTCCTAGTCTAAATAACTAAGAGAATGAAGGGATTTGAGATAGAAAAATCTTTCCTCATCTTGGAATCTGTTCCTTGAAGCAGGACCAACACTAAGCCAATTTGTGGGGATGTAAGTAAAGTTCATCTCTCATGAATGGCAAAGAAAAGGCAACATAAGTAGAATACAAAAAGGACACTGAACCTGAAAGTCAAGAGACCCAGCTTCTAGTTCTATTACTAATTAGGTATAACATCTTGATTATGTCCTAGGATCAAAAAATTATGAGTCTTGAGCTGGAAGGGACCATAGAAGCCACCATTAACTACAACCCTTTCATTTTAGATGAGGAAACTAAGGTCCATAAAAGTTGTGATTTGTTATGAGTCATATAGCTAATAATTATTTAAGGTAGGATTAGAACTCAGGTCTTTAAGACCCCCCCCCAAATCTATAGACCATTCTTTTATACCTACTGTCTCCCTTAGCCTAGTGACTTCAACTGTAAATTAAAGGAGGTTGACTGAGTGATTTCATTTTTTTTTTCCTTTCTTAAATTCAGTTGTTAGGGGTGGCTAGGTGGTGTAATGGATAAAGCACCGGCCCTGGAGTCAGGAGTACCTGGGTTCAAATCTGGACTCAGACACTTAATAATTACCTAGCTGTGTGGCCTTGGGCAAACCACTTAGCCCCATTTGCCTTGCAAAAAAACTAAAAAAAAAAAAATTCAGTTGTTAACTTTTGCATCATTTGTTTTTAACATTTCTCCTCCTATGCCTCACTATCTGCCCTTCCCAATAATACCTTCCCTTTTAGGTTTTTTCTCCCCTTTATAATACTTCTCTTCTGCATAATAATAAACTAATATGATAAAATAGGTATATTGTTTTGTCCTGATGACATTTTAAAGTACCCTAAACCAGATCATCTTCATTCAGTTTAACAATAAATTCTTTTTGAAATAACTTTATTGATATTCTTTTTATACTTTCTAAATTTCCCTCTGTATCCCACTCCCTCTCAATCATTCCCTTCAAGACAGTTATCCCTAATATCAAAGAATTTTTTTTAAAGAAGAGAAAAATAAATGAACAATAATGATGATATGAAGAAAAATATTTCACAATAAATATATGTAGTGTTCCTTACTGTTGGACTATTCCACCTCTGGGAATGGTAGGAGAATGGGAATGGAGAAAGAAGTCATATTCTCATGTCTCTTTTAGCAAGTATGTCTTTTTTTTTTTTTTTTGCAAGGCAAATGGAGTTAAGTGGCTTGCCCAAGACCACAAGGCTAGGTAATTATTAAGTGTTTGAGGCAGGATTTGAACTCAGGTACTCCTGATTCCAGGGCCGGTGCTCTATCCACTGCACCACCTAGCTGCCCCTAGCAAGTATGTCTTAAACAATTGCTTTGGGGAAAAGGTTGGTGCCCTTTGTGGGGTTATTTTCCCAGCTTTCCATAGGTTGTAATCAGTATTGTTTACACATTTAAAACTTCATGTCTTTCCAATAATTATCTTTACTAAGATGTGTATTTGGGATATCCCTTTATACAAAGACAAAAATACTGCCTTCTAGGAGTTTATATTCTAGAATAGATGAATCAAATGAGCTCTTATTAATCACATAATATTTGCCAGGCACTATGCTAACATCATGTGCATAAATTAATAGTAAGTACATACAGTATAGTTTCAATAAGAAGGAGGGAGTGATACTAATAAGCAAGCCTTCATGTACAAAGTGATACCTGGAATTTCATGTTTTAAAGGACATGAAGTATTCTGTTTAGTATAAATGAGGAGGGATCATGTTTGTAGAGGTATGGGGGCAGACAATGGAGTATTACATAGGGGTATTAAGCTAGTTGTCCATTTTGCCTGGATTCAACTGTGTATGGAGGAGAGTGATGTGAAATAAGACTGGAATGTTGAATAAAATCCCAATTAGGAGGGAATTTAAATATCCCAGCTGAGGATTTTATATTCTAAAAGCAAAAGGAAAACATTTAAGATTTGGGGGGCAGGAGGAATGGTGTAACAAGGTTATGTCTTTTCTAATGGTTCAGTTGCATAGTAGTATGGAGGATGGATTTGAGAGGGAAAAGATGGAAAAAGAAAAATCAATTAGGAGACTAGAGCAATAGTCCAAGTGAGAAATGTTAGGGACCTGAACTGAGAGCACAGGCTATGTCAGTGGAAAGAAGGGAATGGATGTGAGAGATATAATGGAGGCAAAATCAGCAAAATTTGGCAGTTGATTGTATGGGGGAAATTTTGTTTTGTTTTTGTTTTTTAGTCTTCAATAGTCATTTTTGTAAAGTTTTGAATTTCACATTTTTCCTCCCTCACTTCCATCTTCCCCACCCCCTGATGGAGAGCAATCTAATATAGGCTAAATATGTATATACTATAATCTAATATAGGCTACACATGTATAACATGTTAAACATATTTCCTTATTAATTTATATGGAGTAATGTTGAGGGAAAGAAGAGAGTAAAAGATGATTCTAATGGTTCTGAAACTTAGTGACTAGAAAGATACTTGGGCCACTGACAGAAATGAGCAAGTTTGGAGGAAAGTTGGGTGTGGGGTGAAGTAAAAATGGTGCTTTATTGTATATACTTAGTTTGAAGTATTCAAGGGAATAGCTTAGTGGGGGTGCCTAGTAGAAAGTTGGTAATATGGAACTAGAGGTCAAGTGAGAGATGAGGTCTGCATATATAGATTTGAGAGTCATTGAAATAGAGAGAAATTCATGGTTGCTGATGAAATCTCCAAGCATATAAATATAGAGATTGGAGAAGAGGACTTCAAATAGAACCATATTTCATGGATAGGAGAAGGAGGATCTTTAACCCAAAGTAATGATCCTAACTGTGAGAATTTCAGACAAGTCAGTAGAAGTGCTGATTAGGCTTAAGTGAGTCTTTCAGGCCAGTATCTAACATAGTACCTTACACATCTTTATTTTATCCTTTAATTTCAATGGTTATTTAAGTTTTATGAAGTACATCAAACTAGATGTCCAGGAAACATCTTAAACTAAACATGTCCAAAACAGAACAAATATTTCCCCCTAAATCTTCCCCCTCTTATTTTTAGATTTTTTAAATTGTTTTCATTTTTTTGATTATATTTGGAGTTCTGAGTTCTCTCTCTCCTCTCCTGGAACTGCACTAGAAGACATTACACACACACACACACTCACACACACACACACGATTGCACTCATATGTGAAACTATACAAAACATTCTTTAATGTATCAGTTCTTTCTCTGGAGATGGATAGCATCATCCTTCAGAGATCCTTTGTAGTTGGTTTGAATATTTATATTTCTCAGAATAGCTTAGTCATTCATAATTACTGTATGAACAATATTGCCAATACTGTATATTGTTCCTGTTACTATTGAGATTGAGAGTAAAACTATCCTCCCTGTTCCTCAGGCTCACAACCTAGGAGTCTTCCTGGATTCTTCACTGTCTCTTATCCCCCCTCCCCATCCAATCTGCTGGCCTATCTGCAATCTCTCCCATATCACTCTTCCCTCCTCTGACACTGCCACTAGTTCAGGTCCTCATAACTTCAAATCTGGACTACTGCAATACCTTACTGGTGGCTCTGCCTGCTTCAAGTCTCTCACCACTCCAGTCCATTCTCCTTTCAGTCACCTATGTGACTAAAGCAGAGGTCCAACAATCACTCCCCTAGCTCAATAAATTGCAGGGCCTCCCTGTTGCCTCCAAGATCAAATACAAAATGCTGTTCATAATCCAGTCCCACCCCCTTCCCAATTTTCTTACTCCTTATTCCCCCAACGTGTATTCTTGGATTCAGCAATACTGGCCTCCAGACCATTCCACAAACAAGACTCTCAATCTGTGTCTTTTTTCTGACTATTCTCCATGCCCTTTTCCACTCTACCTACTGGTTGCCTTTGAGTTCCAATTTGAAGCCTTTCCCAATCCCTCTTAATTCTAGTGGATAGAATACCAGCTTGGAGTCAGGAGGATCTGAATTCAAATCCTGCCTCAGACACTTGACACAATCTGTGTGACCTTGGGCCAATCATTTAACCCTGATTGCCTCTCATCCAGGGTCATCTCTAGTCATACTGATCCATATCTAGCCATTGAACCCAGGTGGCTCCAAAGGTGAGGTTGGTGACTTAGCATAACATACCTCATTGAAATCCAGTTCAAGTGCATGTCTTGGCATCAACTCCCTCTTCTTCAAGAATGAAAGACAAACAACATTTATTCTGTATTTCGCTTGTTTGTATAGATGGTTTTTGTTTGCTTGTTGACTCTGAGCTTCCTGAGGCAAGGACTGGCTTTTTTTGGATTCCCAATGCTTAGCAGTTTCTAGCACATGGTAGGTGCTTAATACATTTTTATTGATGGATTAAAAACAAACTTCTTCATTTTTTGCTTCCCAGAAAGGCATGTGGCTAGTAGGTTCAACTTCAAAGGAGAGGAAAAAATGCCTAGATTTGAATTTATTATTCTTATATTCAGTCATTCTCTAATGTATAAGATTTGCAAGTTGTGTATATAGTTCATTCCTTTTCTTAAGAGAAAAATAGTCATTTAATACAGGTTCAACTAACTGAAAAGACATTGGAAAGGAAAAGGTTTTTTAAAAAGAGCTTATTCATGGACTAAAAACAGACGTGACAAAAATCCTTGCAGGTTATTCTGGGAAATGGTCGGTCCAGCATTTTTCAACCTGCCCAGACAGATGCCCATGTACTAAGGAGGGGATCAGGCTTTCTGAAAACATATTCTGCAAAACAGCAGCTAAAATGCCTACTGTTTCTTAATTATAGTCTAATCCAAGACACTGTGTATGTGTGTGTGTGTGTGTGTCTAGGTTTTTCCTTGTTTTTCCTCTTTTTTCTTTTGGTTGCTGTTCACTTGGTTAAACTGATTGGCTCACAGAATGGCAGGCACCTGTCTGAAAGGCACCAAGCTAATGTTAGAAACACTTGGTGATCAGTAGCTGTGCCTCAACAGGGACTGCAGCTGCTTCCTGTTTCCTACGTGCTTTGGACACGTTTGTGTGGATCAGATTCCACAGAAGGAGGGTATAAAGTAATGAGCAGAAAAAGAAAGTTAATGGGTGTACAAGATGCCCGGGTCTGCTATCAGGAAGCTGTGCAGCTCCTAGGGTGCAGATGGCAATATAAGCAGGCAGGAAGATGTTATGTATTAGACAAACCTGGGTGAGGCAGAACTGTCTGGGAGGATTAGTCAAATGAAACAAGGGTTTGCACAAAGTACCTGGGCTTCAGAATGTCAAGAGGAGCAGCCACCTAGAGGAAAAGTATTTCTTCACTGTGCTGCTGAAACCTTCTCTTCCTGTAACTGTAGAGTTCTAGGAAATTTTTCTGTATAATATTTATTTTAAAGTTGAGGGTTTGTTTTATTTATTTTATTTATTTTTGCTTGGTTTTTAAAGATGTGAACAAGTGCAACCAGAGTCAAATGTTTCTTTTGGGGTAGGAAGAACTCAGTAGGAATTATAAATATGTAGTAGAATTGTTTGGATTTTTAATTTTCTTACTTTTTAAATGACTCTTGAATTTTCTGTATGACATATTTATCTGGCAAAAAAGCATGTGATTTTTTGTCTGTTTGGGGTTTTTTTAGGTTTTTTTCAAGGCAAATGGGGTTAAGTGGCTTGCCCAAGGCCACACAGCTAGGTAATTATTAAGTGTCTGAGACCGGATTTGAACCCAGGTACTCCTGACTCCAGGGCTGGTGCTTTATCCACTACGCCACCTAGCCACCCCTAAAAGCATGTGATTTTAACAAAGATTATCTGTATATAAGCACAAAAATTATAGCCACAATCATATAAATACACATATTTTTCCTTTTTCTGCTACTTATCATGCACAGACTCAGTATCATCAAAGGGTGAAACAAAGACCACCCAATATAGGGGAGAATCTAGTCATAATCTTCATCATTCATAAATATTTTGGAAAAAATGATCTGGATACTTAAACGTGATACAGTACTTGCATCAATTCAGATGGCCCCACAGGATACATGGCAAAGTCATTGTCAAAAGTTGTAGACATCTATCACTTGGTTTCCCCAAAGGTGGTGACAAAGTAGTTGTCTGAAATGTTATTCTTTCTCCAGAAACAGACAACAAATGATAAGACTATGATTCCTGGGGGCGGCTAGGTGGCGTAGTGAATAAAGCACCAACCCTGGAGTCGGGAGTACCTGGGTTCAAATCCGATCACAGACACTTAATAATTACCTAGCTGTGTGGCCTTGGGCAAGCCACTTAACCCCGTTTGCCTTACAAAAAATACCTAAAAAGAAATAAGACTTTGATTCCTGTCTCATCTCAGCCATGTGAATAGTCAGATAGCTCAAACATATTCAAGGCACCTTTTCCAAGGTCATCCAAAGGGTAAATCAAAAGTGGAATTTGAACCTGCATCTTCTGATTTGCAATGCCATACCTTTTTTTTGCATGAAACAACCCTACACTAAATGGAAATATTTGATGAGGAAGTAGTGAAGATGATGTCCATTTTCCTTTGGAGCATTTTCCTTAGAGATTTTCAATCCATTAGCCAGTCTCCTAGGCTTGGGAATCCCCTGATTCCAGTGTTGTAACTTAACTCCCATCTTTTTTTTTTCCCCCCGTGTCTTTCAGTATCTGACAGATGCAGGTTGCAGTAGTAAGTACACTTTTGAAAGGAGGTGCCAACCAATAAATGAGATACAGAATGAAAAGTTGTTGTTGTTGTTATAATAGATTCAGATTGGAAAGAATGAATTTGTTATCTGCTTTATCAGTTAGGAAATTCTTTTTCCTAAAAGTGAGGTATGGTTATAGATCTGCCTTGGAAAATTCTGTAGCTAACTTCCTCTTCCCCAAATAAAATACCTATAGACCTTCAATATATGATTTTATAAAATTAAAACTATCCAGACAATCTTGAAGCAAGGAGGTACTCAATGTTCAGAGGATCTAAAGTATTGCAAACTTCTTTTTAAAGTTGATTTTCCGTGGTCACTCCCTAACAAAGAAAGAAAAGAAAATGAATGGTTATTGTAATTTGGCTGTATTTGATATAAGCACACTTCTTTTAAATCTAGGTGATTTTCCTGAGCTTTTCCCCTTTTGTAATTCAGATTATTTAGTTTTTAAGGGAGAACAAAGCACAGGTGATGGAAACAAATGGACCATGCCCTAGAATATGTGGTTCAGCTGTGTGTTATGTGATAGCGATTCACCCTATAAATCATAGTGAACCATGTTGGACTGCTTAGAGACTCAATCAAAAAAAATTATACAATCTCCCCAAAAAGTTCCCTAATTTTCTTTGTGTTTCCAAAAGGTCAAATGCTGCAAATACTGGCCAGATGACACGGAGATATATAAAGACATTAAAGTTACTCTAATAGAAACAGAACTTTTGGCAGAATATGTAATTCGAACTTTTGCTGTGGAAAAGGTAAGCTTTCATTCTTCTTGATGATACTGTAATATTGTAAACATCAATTTTTGCTACAGTAAATTTATTAATTTCTGATTCATCTGGGCTAATTTAAATGTGTTCCTACCAGAAGACAAGAAGCTAACTAGAGGCCTTTTCTACTTCACCTGTATTTTTTGACAACTTCAAACCAATCCCTTTTTGTAAGACAATCCATGTTATATAACATGGACTTTTTAGTCAAGACCTAAGTCCAAATTTTGGTTCAGTTCCTTCATTTGTAAATGGAAATGATAATACTTTAGCTAAGTACCTTATGGAATCATTGTAAGAAAAAAAATTTATTAACCCTAAAATGCTATAGAAATGTTAGTCATTCTCATAGAATTCTATCTTTTTAGTCAACCAAAAAGGGTGTAAATTTCATTAATTTCTCTAGCTATATAGCTACTGTGTATAATGTTTTCTATCTATTTGTTTTTCATCTAGTTGGTGGTGTCTTTCTGGTTTGGAAATGTGTTGGTATATTTTCCTCATGCTCTTTGCCCACCATCATTAAATGTGTAACAGAAAAAGCATAACCAATGTTTTTGGTAATAGATTCATACAAGCATGGTTGAGAAGCAGTTTCACTCTATCTGGGATGTTTTTCTTGCCTTTATTATTTTTAGGCCTAGTTTCCAACACTAAATGTACTAACTTTGGAATAGATAGTGTGTTCTATTATGCATTGCATGTTTCTGGATGTGCCAACAGATCATTGTTTTTTTAAACTATTCCACCAATGTTCACTTATTTGCAATTTTTGCTTTGATTTTGCTTTGCTTTGATTTTTGAGAGGGCCTACTTAGTTTCGCCAAATAACCTTAGTGATTATCTAGTTCAACTAGATAACCACTAAAGTTATTTCTAACTCTAAATCCTATAGGTATGAGGAATTTGAGGTTCACAGAATTTCATTGTCTTGTCCAAGGTTACATAGTTAATAAGTGATGGAGTTAGGATTTGAATATTGGTCTTTCGACTTCAACTCTAATATCATTTCCACTACACAATAGTAACAATAATTTTATTTTTGGATGAAGCACAGCACAACTGGAGTGGTAGAATTAAAGGGAATAACTAGTCATTTGGTTATTCTTTCCTGAACAAATCAAAATTCTCACAATATCTAATGGCACCAAAGTTGCTCCATTGCTAACATACATAAAGGAAGTTGGCTTGCTGCCATACAACATCAAGTCCTGGAATAATAGAACCTGGTTTGCTGAACTTCTTACTATAGTTTGCAGATCCATATTTATTATAGATTCTCAAGTCTGAGAGAGATGTTTATTTTCATCTGTTATTTATATGTATTAAGATTCTTTTCATAATACTTTTAATAAGCACAGGATATTTGGAGACTTTAAAGATTGTGAAGTTCAGGTTGTCTCAGCTCTTTAAGTTCCAAAGTTCATATTTTTATGTTAGTTTTTTCACTTTTTAGTCAGGATTGGAGAAAACATATGGAGGATATTTCTATGGCTCTTGGCAAGAGCATTCATGAATAGCTGCATTAAAATAGATAGGGATAAAAGACCCTAGATATTTGATTTTTTAAAAAAAAAACTTTCATCCAAGAGCCATCACTTAAACACTGAGTTCTTTGAACAATAGTCAGCTTTCTAATAAGCTGAGACTGCTGCTAGAGGGTTTGTTTGTTTCCTTTCTCTCTTTTTTCTTTTTTTTAACCTTTTATTGTCCTCTTCTGCAGTCACAGCTGCACAGAAATGTTTCTGAACTACCCAGCTATTTTAGTCATTTTCTTTTTTTCTCATGAAACCAAGTAAAGATATGATAGAAGGAAGGGAAGATTGGATTGGTCATTAAAGTATTTGGGGAAATCCAAATGATATGTTAGTGGTTTTCTAAAGAAGAGGGGCTGCCCTTGAGCAATCAAAATCTTTATGGAAAACAAATCATGAGCACTTTGTGGAACCATTTGCTTATTTTATGACTTATTTCTCATTAGAAGAGAAAGGAAAAACATACTTTTCTTTTGAAATTTCTATAATTGTGACTCTGTTTGAGGAAGATAGTACAGTAGGGATATCCAAGGTGAAGCACTGAGCTTTTTTATTTTATGAAAAAAAAATTGTGGCAATTTACAGCATATGCAACCCTATTTTGTGTCTACCTATTAACTTGTAAACTTCTATCTATCTAATGAAAGGAAAGACCCCCCAAGCTAAACAAAATTTAAAGACTATATGATGACTATAATCTAAATAAGAGAGTATATACAACATGCCCCCAAAATCAAGTTCAGTTTTTAAATGATTTTTTATTTTTAAGAAAAAAAAATCATTGGTTCTTTAAAAGAGAGAGAGAGATATTGTTGGATTTGGATTTTGTTTTAGGGTGTCCCAAAAGTTTTAATATAGTTTTAAGTTATAAAACTTTATAGCTAAGACTTTGGGACATCATGTATTTATAAACTCTCCTAGATCTATTATGCTATTGGTTGACTCTATCCACTTTCTATCTCTGAAGAAAAGGAAACCAAGAAGCCCATTTGTACAGAAAATATAACCTGTTATTACTGTTTCTAAAAGAATAAGACTTTTCACTGGTCATCTGTTCTAAACAGAGTGGAAGAGCCCAATGGGCATCACTTTTTTGGTTATTTTTCCAGTCTTTAATATTCAAACATTATTCCAAGAAGAGTTCCATAGGTTGCACCAGACTATCAAAGAGATCCATGACACAAAAAAGGGTTAATATTTGGAGTAAAAAGTACTTAAAGCATTTAAATTCCACAAACTGGTAGAAACAATTTAGTTTAGAACTTAGCAGGAATAATTTAATAAAATAGAAAGAAACTAGACAGCAGGATTCCTCCTGCCCCCATTTCTACCATAGCAGCCCTCCTTTCCTTCCTCCTCCAGTTGTATCTTATCTATGGTCTTCCAATAGTCCTGATTTTCTGCTCAAAGGGCCAGTTTCTCTCTCATGATGTTTCTGTCTCTCCCTCTATGGTAGTATATCGGGGTGGTAGGAAGGGAGTCTCTGTTCCCACTGACCCTTGGTGATGACTAAGGGCAACGATGGTATTTGCATATTCTGTCTCCAAATCTCTTCCCTTTTTCCTACCAGTCCACTTTCCCACTCAGTTATTTGATTAAAATTACAGAACTTGGCTAGCCTGGCCATTGAACAAGAAATATAGAATCTATAAAGGGGTCCATAATTAAAGTCTTTTCAACATAGTAACATCTCTAAAACCTAGCCATTACAGTGTTAGCTACATACTTTAATGAGATGTTATTGTATGACTTCAACTTAACCTCTTAGAAACTTTTTTAAAAAACTATTATTTTCACTAAGAATCAAGACATCCATGTTCAGGGTATTTTAAGCAATATCATAATAATACACTCATAGCAAATATCTCAAACAAATCTATTCTTGTCTATCCAGTGTTTCAAAGAACATGCCTCTTGTGAATTTCTCTTCAGTATATAATCATAGATATTTAACTGATGGAAAATTTCAAAAGAATGGAGAAGATGGGGGTTTGTGTCATAAAAAAACCGGTCAGTTCATCTCAGTGTTTTAGGGAAAGAAATATGGGCCCACATTACTTAAGTCTAATTGGATGGTTTAGTGATATTAAGAAAACTTCCAGTGATAAAAATCATATAAAAATAATACCAGGATGCATGTACCAGTCAGTTTTTTGCCCCTCCACAATTTCTAAACTGCCTATGATGGGCAAAGCAGTGGTTTTATCACAAAACTGAAATAAACTCAGCCCATCATCAATATCCAAGTTAGATCTCATTGGTAATAGTGACAGATAGTTTTTATACTCAGGAGGAGCCTTCATAAAACAGGGTAGAAGATCCAAGACATCTTTGGATTGTACTAATCTTAAGTAAGATATAAAAAGATGCCCCACAAATGTTGATGGAATTCCTTTGGTATCTGGTAATATGCTCAATGAATCAGTTCTTCTAGTTGTTTCTGTCCACTTGTTTTCTCTACTATCTCAGGAGAAAAGAATCTAATCTGGCCAGACTACTTTAAAAACTATACATCTGCTAAGGGGAGAGTGGGGGGGGGGGCAGAAGAGGAGTGAGGAGGCATAGGTATGGAATATAGCATATGGCATCGGATTTGTTTTTGATACATCCTCTTAAAGAAAGGTGTTATTGGGGCAGCTAGGTGGCATAGTGGATAAAGCACCGGCCCTACAGTCAGGAGTACTTGGGTTCAAATCCAACTTCAGACTCTTAATAATTACCTAGCTGTGTGGCCTTGAGCAAGCCACTTAACCCCATTTGCCTTGCAAAAACCTAAAAAAAAAGCGTTATAAGGAGAGTTCTAGAGTAGGGGAGGAACATATTAAAAAAAATCTGATATAAGAACAGCTCCAAATTTTTATATAGTGCCTGTTCTGGAATTGAGTTTGCTCTTAAAAAATACTGAGAAACTTAATGAATCTTTTTTTATAATGTTTAACTTTTATATATATATATATATATATATACATATATATATATATACACACACACACACACACACACACTCTAAAGAGTGTGGAAATACATGTGTGTGTGTATATAAATAAACTATTTTTCCTGAAACAAAGAAGAACCTTCTATTCACAGTGCCTTCTCTTTAGTTCCAAGGCCAAGCTTTCTCATCTAGTACACAATCTGCTTAAATTCCATAAGAATAACTTGTGCTTTTTAGTTTTTTATTTTTTCCTGAAACATGTATGATGACTTCTATATACAACTAAAGTTTTGCCTTTCCCGAGTTTACAGCTTAAAAGAAAGATATTGGAAAGATATCTAATTTTCTGAGTACTTATTCAGCCCCTTTTCTTCTTGTACAACTCTCCATTAGATGCCATGATGAGTCAATC
The DNA here is from genome assembly GCF_037893015.1 of Macrotis lagotis. Taxonomy (NCBI): domain Eukaryota; kingdom Metazoa; phylum Chordata; class Mammalia; order Peramelemorphia; family Peramelidae; genus Macrotis; species Macrotis lagotis. The sequence continues at coordinate 466,372,170 of NC_133666.1, forward strand.
ACTAGTCTAAAAAAGAGATTGCCAAAGTCATCTAACTCATCCTTACTAGAAGGAAGAAATGTTCTCTACAACTTCTCCAAATGTAGTCATCCAGTTTCTGAATACCTCTGATGGGGAACTTGCTATTTCATTTTGCAAAGCAACTTATATATAGCACAGCACTAGCACTACCTTCTATTCTGATGCTTGTAATGATGTAATTCTTGATATATTCCTCACCTGGATGCTAAATTCTTTGCATAACCTAAAAAGAGGTAACAGATGATGCTTATCAGGAAGGCATTACTATTACTAATACTTATACTACTACCACCACCACTACTACTACCTCTACCACTATCACCATCACCACCAAAAAAAAAAAAGGAAGGAAATCTATCTTAATGTTTAAATTAAATATGTAAGTTGATGCTTTCCAAACATCTTGCCTTTCCCTGTATAAAAAGCTTTCCAAATATCAAAGTGAGAACTGATTTCTTCCCCTCACATGTATTTAATTCTCCAGCAGGTTCTGTTATTTGTATCCTAATTTACCAGTTCCAACAACCTTGGAATTCTCATGTTTGTTCATTTGGTTTTTTTGCTTACTATCATTTCTCCTTTTTTTCCTTCCCACCACTATCAAACTGATGACAGAGAGGAGTTCATGAAATCCGAGAAATTAGACAGTTTCACTTCACAGGATGGCCAGATCATGGGGTGCCATACCATGCAACAGGATTGCTGGGGTTTGTCCGACAGGTGAAGTCCAAGAGTCCTCCTAATGCAGGTCCATTGGTTGTCCATTGCAGGTAAGTAGAAATTTCTAGGTAACAGTGGGCTGGACGGTTTGGGGAGGAGGTTTTTTGGTTGTTTTTTAAGGAAAACGTGGTGGTCTCTTTTCCACATACTAACAGGTTCTTTACCCTTTTTCAGTGCTGGTGCTGGTAGGACTGGTTGCTTCATTGTCATTGACATCATGCTGGATATGGCAGAAAGAGAAGGTGTAGTAGACATTTATAACTGTGTCAGAGAGCTACGATCTCGGAGAGTCAACATGGTGCAAACAGAGGTACGGCCAATTATTATCACCTCTTTAGATTAATTCCATATAGTCTGGAGGCAGAAATTTAAAAAAAAATTAAAACCTAACTAGTACTCTTCTTCCAAGCTTCTATAGGGGGGAAAAAACATACAGGCTTACCTTGTCCCTACCTAGTCTTTTCCTTTGCAGACATTAAAAAGACATCAGGTAAATACAGATTCTTGGAAATAAAGGTTAATAACCACAGAGCAGAACCTAAAATTGCCATATATGTTATGGCTAAGTGGTAAAGTGGAAAGCATCCTAAATCTGAAGTAAAGAAGACCTGGTCTCAGACACTACCTAGCAGTTGCAACTCTGAGCTAGTCACTTGCCTCAGTTTCCTCATCTGCAGAATGGTGATTATAGCATTTACTTTCCAAGGCTGTTGTAAGGATAAACTGAGATAATATTTTAAAATCATTTTACAAATCTTAAAGCAATATATAAATGCGAGCCCTTATTATTATTATTGTCGTGTGGCCTCTGCATTAAGGAAACAGATGTCATTGTACAAGCACATAGTATAATTCCATTCTATTATTACTTTAAAAATAGTAGTTACTAGGGGTAGACTGAATCAGACCATTGGTCATGTGTCCAATAGCCTTTAGAGGAAGCCCTCCAGGACTTGCAGGGAACAGTAAAGACCTGTCATCCCAGAAACTGCAATGCCTGGCCTGGCAATGGAATGTGTCTGGTTTGTGGAGGTCATCCAAGCTTGCTTAGCTATAAAATTAAATGCAAGGTGCCTGGGGCAGTTACATTCTGGAGATAAAGGCCTCAGTTCATGTCCCCTAGTAAATGCAAATTTGCATTAATCATTTCATCTTATTAACTGTGTGTCAGAACACCTGAAAATTACACTTTGAAATGGCTTTGAGTGGCAAGGTAAATCCAAATTTCCTTGTAAACTAACAGAAAGAATACAAGAAAAAGACTTTAAATGCTACTTTTTGGAATGGTGATTACTTTTTTTTAAGGATAAATGTTATGTAGAAGATACAAAAAAAATTGGAAAGTGTATGATCCTACTTATTTGCAGGGGCTATTAAAAAGTAGTGGAAAGCTCCTAATAGTCAATGCAATAAACCATTAGTTTGGACAAATTTGGACCAAATCTGTATAATCCAAATTGTAAAATATTTTTAAGGAATCAGATTTTAAGTTCAGAAAGTCATAAACATGGTGTTTCCAAGTTAAGATCATGTCCTATTTGCTTTAATGAAAACTTATGGATTCTCATCACATTAATTGATATTTATACGAGTGTCACTATATTCTAAAAACAGATTGGAAACCTCAGAATGTCTTCAAAAGCATCAAATAAAATACGCAGGATTTCAAAAAAAATCACAATTATGAAATATCATTATCAAAGTTCTGGGTTTTGTTTTAGAACACCTTTCTCTGGCCTCAGACACTTAATAACTACCTAGCTGTGTGGCCTTGGGCAAGCCACTTTAACCCTATTGCCTTGCAAAAAAAAAAAAAAAAAAAAAACACCTTTCTCAACAAGGTTTCTCTCTAACTTCTAAGAATCCATTATTTATGTTAGTATTTTTAAAATGACACTAGCTTTTCAGTCTTCTCTATCTACATTAAATTATCTTTTTTTCTCTCATTACTATCTGATTTAATCCACCCTCAGGAGCAGTATGTATTTATCCATGATGCCATCTTGGAAGCCTGTCTTTGTGGAGATACATCAGTCCCAGCTTCCCAGGTTAGGTCTTTATACTATGACATGAACAAGCTGGACCCTCAGACAAACTCAAGTCAGATAAAGGAAGAATTTCGGGTAAGCCACATAAGCTTAGGGGTATTCCCCCTCCCCAAGGATCATTCCAAAATCTGATTTATGGAAGGTTCCCTTCCCCTGTTAGTCCCTGGCCCACTTGACCAACAGAACCAGTTTTTCCTCTTGGAAGGACAAAGTCATGTAATAGATTACCTTGTTGAGGTCTTCAATGATACTTAGTAGTACTTCCATATGATATTGCAGCTTAGGTTCTTGGTTTCTTTCCACACTATTTTCCTCCTAACAGACAGACCCCTGCGTAAGTATTCTTGAGCCTCTGGGCAAACTTTGTTCCTCAGACTCTAAACTTTTAGCCATGTGTCCTACCCTAGTCATACTTCAAACTGAGTCATGTCAAGATCTACCGTAGTGACCTTAGCTGGCCCCCACTTCTAATATCACTGAACATTTTCAAAGAAAGTTAAGGAATATAGAGTATTAGAAAGAAAAGCTTGACCTATTACTTATCTGTCTAAGTCCACCTCATTTTTTTACTTTATTTATCTAGTGTTTAGCACATAAGTGCTTAATATATATTTTCTATTCATTCATTTTTATTTCTTTTTAGCTTTGTTTTTTAAATTCTGTTAAAAAATTTAAATTCCATTAAAAAATTCTATTCATAAAACAAATAAGAAAAAGGTTTCTTATAAAACTGCCAATCTTTGTTACACACTTTGCTTTTTGTAAGTATATAATAAGTTCAGTGTATGATTGTCAAAGTTATCCTGGTTGTCTGTTTCCCCCAAACTCCTTTCTGTTCCTTCCATACATTTTCTCTTAAATGCTTTAAGTGATTTAAATGCTTTAAATGACCTTTTCTTTTCTGTCCCTTCTATCATTAACCTTCTCTCTTCCTATCCACAAAACAATCTTAACTGAACAAAAAATGAAATTCAAATAATAAACATTTTCAAAAAAAACTTTCATATACATATATAATGCATGTAAACATTTTATATGTGTGTGTATGTGTATGTATAGATATATGAATATATTTGGTTTGTTTCTGATTTCTTTTAATATCAAACCCAGAACTGATCTCCTATACTAAATGTCTCTTTCTTTGGTAATATAGACTTTAAACATGGTTACTCCAACTTTGCGTGTGGAAGACTGCAGTATAGCACTTCTACCCCGAAATCATGAGAAAAACCGATGTATGGATATCCTACCCCCTGATCGATGCCTGCCCTTCCTTATCACAATTGATGGAGAGAGCAGTAACTACATCAATGCAGCTCTGATGGATGTAAGCCCTTCTTATCTATAGTAAAAAAGAATAAGCCTTTACCAAACCAGGAGCTACAAGAACAGGAACCAAAAGAGTTTTTTCTTTCATCCTCTCCATTTGTTTTATTTTTTCCCAAAGACACAAAATATTTTTTTAACTGATGAATTCAAGATCTCACATATCAGTTATGTCAAGGCCAAGGTTGCCCAGTACCTCAGAGACAGCCAATGCTGGCAGGCTGATAAATGAAACATGTCTAAGCCACTTTTTCTCACACTTGCATTTTTAACTCTCCAGCCTAAGAGTGATAGATACCTATTAAATCACAGAGGCAGCAAAATAGGATAATGTGGTTTGCAGGATTATTTCAGTTCTTTTCCCTTTAATTTTGACAGTAATTAACAGGGATTGGGGGGCAGGGAGATGGAGATGGCCTGTCAGTATAGTACACAACCCATTACTTCCTGTCAGTCTGTTTACTTCTAACCGAATGAGCATTTGCAGTTCAATGATGAAAAAAAAGAATGAATATTTATTTTAGTGCCATTATAGCAATTTTAATACTATTGGTATGCTTTCAGTAAAAAAAGGCACTTAAACTTGCTTTAAGCTCTCCTGAGCTATAAAGAGCATCTGTAACATTTTATAGCTGGAGTGACTAAAACTCTCACACATATTTTTTTTTTTTTTTTATTTATTTATTTATTTTAACTTTTTACATTCATTTTCACAAAATTTTGGGTTCCAAATTTTCTCCCCTTTTATCCCCTCCCCCCACCCCAATACACCAAGCATTCTAATTTTCCCTATCACCAATCTGCCCTCTCTTCTATCATCCCTCCCTTCTCTTGTCCCCATCTTCTCTTTTGTCCTGTAGGGCCAGATGACTTTCTATTCCCCATTAACTGTATTTCTTATTTCCTAGTAGCAACAACAATACTAAACAGTTGTTCCTAAAACTTTGAGTTCCAAATTCTCCCCATCCCTCCCTCCCCACCCATTCCCTTTGGGAAGGCAGGCAATTCAATATAGGCCATATCTGTGTAGTTTTGCAAATGACTTCCATAATAGTCGTGTTGTGTAAGACTAACTGTATTTCCCTCCATCCTATCCTGCCCCCCATTGTTTCTATTCTGTCTTTTGATCCTGTCCCTCCCCAGAGTGTTGACTTCAAATTGCTCCCTCCTCCCATTGCCCTCCCTTCCATCATCCCCCCCCCTTGCTTATCTCCTTCTCCCCCACTTTCCTGTATTGTAAGATAGGTTTTCATACCAAAATGAGTGTGCATTTTATTCCTTCCTTTAGTCGAATGTGATGAGGGTAAACTTCTTTTTTTTTCTCAGCTCTCCTCTTTTTCCCTCCACTAAAAAGTCTCTCCTGCTTGCCTCTTGAATGAGATATAATTTACCCCATTCCATTTCACCCTCTTTCCTCCCACTACATTTCTCTCTCACCATTTACCTTAATTTCTTTTAAGATATGGTCCCATCCTATTCAATTCACTCTGTGCTCTCTGTCTCTGTATGTGTGTGCATGTGTGTGTGTGTGTGTGTGTGTGTGTGTGTGTGTGTGTGTGTGCTGTGGTCATTCTGTTGCTCAAAGACGTTCCTCATTGACAGTCCAGACTGGCTAATTAGTTTGCCATTTAAGATCCTTTACAGTCTGATGTCCTCTGACCTTTGCAGGTTTACATTATCTTAAGTCATCCTGGAGTATTCCATATTCCAGTCAAAATTCTCTTCTTGCTGTCCCCTCAAACTCATCCAGGGCTTCCTGGGTCTCTTCCTTTATTCACGATGCTATGGGCATGAGTTAAGTTTTTATTTTCCCTTCTCTCCCACTGAAATTTACACCTTCTTGAAGACCAGGGTCTAATCCTACCTCTTAGGTGAAGACTTCCCTGACCCCCTGTAACTAGAAAGGATCTCTCCATCCCCTGAACTCATAGTTCCTTCATAACTATGGGACACACATATATTCTATTTTGTATTCTAGTTATTTAGTTCAACAAGCATTTGTTAAGAGCCTACTGTGTGCTAGGCTGTGGACGTGCAAAAACAAAAACCGAAATAGTTTTTGCCCTCAAGAGACAGGCTTATTGAGGGAGAAAGTCATTCTGAGAATCAAATGAGATAATATTTGTAAAGTGCTTAGCACAGTGCTTGACACATAGTAGGTGCTTAATAAATGCTTATGCCCTTCTCCCATCCTTTATTTTTGTAAACTTCCAGATGTCAGTGAATAGAGTGCTGCACTTGGAATCGGAAAGACCTGAATTCAAAGCTGGCCTCAGGCTCTTACTGGCTGTAAGACCATAGACAAGTCACTTCAGCACTCTGCACCTCAGCTTTCCTATCTGTAAAATGGAGGCAATAACAGCGCCCACTTTCTAGGGCTATGCATGATTTTCATTAACCTCTCTGTGTCTCAGTAGCCTTCTCTATAAGAGGAGGAGATTGGACTTGACGATTTCAAAGGTCCCTAAGCCTATGGTTCTATGTTTATTGGGTGAATGAATGATTATCTAAGAGTTTTAAAAGAGGCTGATTGTTAAGTTTCCTGTTCTTTTATTGAGAAAGAGGTATTTTATCATGGTGAACCAAGGCCAGAACAGCTATTGATAATGATGATATGACTCAATAAGTATTAAGTGCATGGAATGTTTTCCACCCTATCCTTGTTATCAAATATGCTGTAGCATTAGGGTGATTTACCAAGGTAAGGCTGTGGTGTATTTACAAACATGACTGCCAGCTAAATGGATCAACCTCTTTTCTTTCACGTTTTTCAAAGCTTGTTGACTTGAGCTTTTTCTCTGTTTGCTTTTGCAGAGCTATAAACAGCCTTCAGCTTTTATAGTCACTCAACATCCCTTGCCAAACACAGTCAAAGACTTCTGGAGACTGGTCTTGGACTATCACTGCACTTCTGTAGTCATGCTAAATGATGTGGATCCAGCCCAGGTAAGTTCCAACAGCCATTTTTGCAAAGGCCAGAATCAGGGGTGGCAAGCCTGCATCATTTAGTTTATTACATTTGAGACATCACAGTGTAGCATGGGTAGTAAACATCAGGTCGAGAGTCGAGGATCTGGGACCCGTGAAGCAGAGGAGTGCTGTTAAGAATAAGGCACGTACCCAGTTTGAGAAAGCAAGCACATTAAAACTAGATTAGGCAAGGCAAAATGAGGGTAGGGAAAGACGAGTCAGAAACCAGGACTATAGGACAAGACCCCTGGGAGTGCGTGTATCAGAAGGCAGGACACCGCGGTTGGCTCCAATGCTGTCAGGAGCCAGGAATTGAAAGAACAAAGTAACACAAATTGGAAAATAGATATAGGGTGTCAATAATTTAAAACAAAAAACCAGGTAGCTATTTGCCTTAATAATGTTTCTTGTATCAGCAAGGACCAAGTTCCCAGTGTAGCGATCTGAGGTTTGCATGTGGAAATAAATGAGACCACCAGGCAGGAAGGTGAAGGAAGTAAAGGAAGAATATAATTCCTAACTTGGTTTGCCATGCTCCTCTGGGAGATACATAGATCTGGATTTGGAATCAAAGGATCTGTCTTCAAAACGTTCCCCTGCCCTTTACTGCCTGTATGACCTTGGGCAAGTCACCTTCCCAAGTGTCAGTTTCTTTCTCTTTAAAATGAGGACTAGACCTTTAAAGTCCCTTCTGGCTCAAAAACCTATTGATTATCCATGATCCTAGTTGTGAGGTAGGGCACTTAAGTAGGGCAAGGTGAGAGAGGTCTTCCCTTCCTCCAGTCCTTGTTTGGTGGGTTTCTATCTGCTTCTTCACAGGGACATTAAAAATCACCTCTCCAAATGTCTCTAACCCTTCCTATTATGTTACAGTTTTAAGGCTCTGTCATGAAAGCTCGTTAATGAAACTTTAACAATAATCCTTGTACTTGTGAAGTTCTTTTTTGCTTAAGAAGCTTAAATGTTTTATAGTCTTTCTCCAATTGATTTTCTCAGCAGGCTAGATTTCCCCCATTTGTAAAGGCAGTCAGACACTGAGGCTCAAAAGGATTAAAGGATTTGTCTGGAGTAACATCTGAAGGTAGAACCCACAGTCCTAATTCCTCAGGTCATGGTTCTTTGGGTTAAATTGCCCTAAATCTGAAAACTTCCCCCACCTCTTCCCTCCCATCCACTTTCCACCCTTAGTAATAATCACATAGGGGCACATACTTGTTTTATTTATTTATGACCTTGGGCAAGTCACTAACTCCTCTGAGTCTCAGCTTCCCATCTGTAAAGTGGGAGCGATAATATTTGTACAACCTATCTTGAAGAGTTGTTTTCAGCAAGCATTATTAAGCGCCAAAGAAAGATTGTTCCTGCCCTCAAAGGTTATATTCTAGGAGATGAAGATAACATAAAAAAGAAAGTTGAAAGGGGAGGAGGCGTGGGGAATGCTCAGGAACTACGGTAGAGGAAGAAATCTAAAGAGTCAGGAGCTGAGTTAAAAAAGAATGTGGCTGGCCTGGGCCCTTCCTAAAAACGAAAGTTCTAAGAGAAACTAATCTATCAAAGGAGATAACAGATATAAAGGATACTATAAAGCAGTATATAAATTCCATATAAAAATATAAAATGTCATACATAAAATAAAGACAGTATATAAATGGAAAGAGCACTGGACCTCATGTCCCCAAAATCCAGCTCCAATCCCTTAGAGCTCTCACGTGGTTGACCTGGGAACGTCACCTCCCTGAGATTTATTTTCCTCATGCAGTGGAGGAATCTGTGATCCTAACCCTGGCACCCCTGGCACCATCTACTTCACACAGTTCTTCTAAGAATCAAGTGATACATAAATGCTTTGTTGACCACCTGCAAAGGTGTTATCAATGCTATTTGTTTAGAATAATTCCCTTTTTTGACTGGCACAAATTCTAAACTATATTAGAACATTGCTTTCTATCCAAGTCAATTAAAAAGAAAAGACTTGGAGTCTTTGACGTTCTCTTTTGAACAGGTATCTGAATTCTAGGCATTCATCCTAGGCGCTAAATGTCTGAGCCCGTAACACTCATCACCTACTCAAAGAATGGTAGGGAAAAAAAGAACTTCAAACTTGTATTCAGGACACAGAGGTGATTTTCAGAGTGTAGGAAAAGAGACTCTGGGGAGTCAGTCTTTTAGGAAACGCTAAATAGAGCATTTAAACTTAAAAGCTGTTGCAATTGTACAAGAATAGCTCTTGACTTCTTTAAGTATTTATAGGTCCAGTTCATGGAAGTGTTATGCACCATTAAAGCCATTTTCTACACAGTTTACTTGGGCAAAGCATGGAATGCAGTATGTCAAGAGCCAAACCCCAACTTAGGAAACTCATATTTCTCCACTATGAGTAAAAGACAGGCTTTTGATTAGGAAGCTAAACTGAGAGAGCAAGTGAAAATCAGAACCAGCCCTATCAACAGAAAACCAGGCAGAACAGCTGAAATGTGCATGGTACAGGTTTCATCACTGTCTCAATACCCCATCATGATGCCTATTAATTTTAACAGTTGGTATGCTGGGGTATCAAAAAGAGAAAATAAATATCAGCATACTGTAGTTCTTACATAGCAGCTTTACAAATAGATGGAAAGAGTGTTTAAAATAAGTAAATACAGTTTTTTGTCATTTTAAACTATTGCAGCACAAAAGTTACAACTATAACAACAAAAGGTGTTTTTCATTTTCATTCTTAATCAGAAAATCTAAGGCTTTCCCTTGACTACAATGGATAGATATGTGCCAGGTGGTCCATTTTTGCATATAATATATAAGATTAAAATTGACTTTTTTGAATCTTAAGAAAAAATGTAGAGACCCTGTGATAAATAGCATCCATTTTAAAGATTCAACTGGTGTGTTTTGTAAATGTATGAAAACCTCTGTCATCTGCTAAACATGTTTTACCTGAGACTACTTAATATGCTTTGTAACTTCTCCAGCCACCACAGAAACAAGCTATAAAAATAAGGCTTTTAGATTTACCTTCCCTATATCCATACCTCAAAAAAAATTGTTTAGATGTCATAAGATAAAGGTTAATGAAAGCCCTAGGAGAGCCATTGGCATGCATTATTTCAAAATTCAGATATCGAAATTCAGATTTTATGTCATAATCATCTCTGAGAATTCCAAGCAATACCTTTTCATGTTTCCCTTGCTTAGAGGAGGTCAATGGGACCCTGGATTGGTAGCTTCCTTGCCCAGAGGCGGTTATATGGACCTGGAGTCAGAAAGTCTTGAGTTTAAATCCAACCTTGAGATGCCTTTTAGCTGTTTGACCCTGGACAAGTCACTTCACCTCTGTCTGCCTCAGTTTCTTCAACTGTAAAGTGGGGATAATAATATTACCTATTTCATAGGATTGTTGTAAGGATCAGAGGACGTAATATTTGTAAGCACTTGACCTAGTGTCTGGAATACAGTGAGTGCTTAGCAAATGCTTATTTAACCTCTCCCCTTTCCTTCCACTGACTTTCTTTGAATCTCATCTATTAGTGGAGCCTTTGAAAAACCTAAATCTCCCCACACAATGCCACTCCAGACTGAATTCATCAGTGCTTTAGATTTAGGCAAAAGAAGTAGACTTATAAGTGTAACCTCAGAGATTAGTCTTCCAAACCTTTAAAAATTGTGTTTTTTAGCTTAAAGCTGCTTCCACAGTGGCACTGTTGGGTAGGCACTGCCGTGCTCCTGTAACCACACAGATATGAATCTAGGAAGATCTTGACCTGCTCATAAAAATATCCAAAAATCAGTATTGACTTCTGATCCTGGTTAAAAAAAATCCTTCCCCCAAATAATTATCAGTTATGGTGCTGTCCCTACAGGGTGTGCAGAGGCTTTGTTGTTAAGAGATATGTGTGGGTCTCTTAAGTCTTTTAAATATTGTCATTGAAGTTAATGGGAACTCCCCAGAGCTGGATAGGCACTTCTATTAGCATACAAATGTATTTGGGGATCCCTGGATTGCTGTGGGTGGACAGTATCTGCTCAGCAGTTTTAGTAGAATTATTGCTGTCTGGTACATTTTGAAACCTCTCTGCAAAGCTGATGTAGTAGTATTGTTGCTACTATTAGTATTAACAATGATAATAACCACCTTGCTTTTGTATACTTCTCAAAACCCTTTCCCATTTATTATCTCATTTGAGATAATGTGTAACTAACCAACCAGCTTTATTTGGAGCATTTGTGGAAACTTCAACAACCAGATAATTTAGCTTTCTTTGCTTTCTCAATGGAAAACAGTTATGAATATACACTGAAGCTTCCTACTGACCTGAAGTATAAATGAAGTTGATCTGATGTTAGAGTTGGCCCCAGGCAAAATCATGAAGTAAAAATGCAGCCTCCCCCCCCCCTTACTCTCCCAGATTCCTAGGACATCCATGGGATCTCTGACAGTACCCAGATGTCTTTCTTCCCCTTCTTTTCTTATCATCGAGACTTAGTTCATGTACACTCCATTCCAAAGGGGATCACTTTCATCTAGTTGTCCCCTTGGAATCTAGTCCAGGTCTAAAAGAGGCCGTTCCATTGATTCAAACTCTTATGAACCATTGATACTGTTCAATCATCCATTCAGTGATGTATGACATGAACTGTGAATAGCACACCAGTGCTGTCCATGGGTTTTTCTTGGGAAATTATGTACCATAAAATTCAATAAAAATAGTGTTCTAAGGAGAAATTAAAAATGATGTATTTTCTTTCTCCTTCTATGATGTGATGATTGTGTACTGTATTTTTAAACTAATTTTATTGAAATTTTTTTTCTATCACATAAATTTCCCCTATATCATTTCCCTTACCCCCTCATAGAGTCATCCCCTATAAAGACATATCTTAAAAAAAAAAGAGAGAGGAAGAATAGAATAAATTCAACAAAATTAATCAATAAATTGAAAAAAATCTGATAATACATAGCAGTCCACATCTGTGGAACCCCACTTCTGCAAACAAAGGAGGAAGGAGGTAAAAGAACTTCTAAAAGCAGTAGAAAGGATATTGATTTAGACTAAAATACTACTCCTATTAACCCTTTCCTCAGTTACCAAGGCAAAAGACTTTTCTAAGACTTTTCTAAGTCAGGAAGGCATTCCCCAAGGAGATGCAGAAGCTATGGGACAAAATCTGATACCCTGGGCCAGATAGTTAGGAGGCACAGTGGATAGAGCCCTGGACCTGAATTCAAATTCAGCCGCAGATCTTCACTACCAGAAACTCTGAGGTTTTTCCCTCCCAGATTGAAGTGATTTTTTTTTACTAGATTAAAAAAGGCTATTCTTTATCTCATTTCTTATCTCATTACTTGCTGAATGGGAGTTGCATGGTCAAACTGAGACCTGGGAAAGAGTTCAACTTAAAAAGGTCAGTCTCCCACTGCATCAGAGGCCATCCCCAGTCCTCCTGATTCATATCTGGCCACTGGACCCAGATGGCTCATGAGGAGAAACTGAGACTGATGACTTTCCACAGCACCCTCTCACTCAAATCCAGTTCTTGCACATGTTGTGGCATCTCTCCCTGATGTCAAGACCTTTTCAAAAACAAAGGACAAGCAACAAATGAGTTATATAGTCCTGGGAAAGTGACTTAGTCTCTTTGCCTCAGTTTCCTTATCTATAAAATAGGAATAATAATAATAGTTTCCACTTCAGAGAGTTGTTGTGAGGATCATATTAGTAAGTATCTGGCACCTATTAAGCCCTGTTATAAATGTCAGCTATTATCATCATCATCATCATCATCATCATCCTTATCATTATCATCCCAAAGAGTAGGGATACCAAATAGGCCTTACCCACCCCACCCCCCAGCTAGCATAAAACAAGTAGTGCTCTTATCCCATTTTCAGAAGGAAGGAAGGAAAAAAAGGAGGCAAGAAGGAGGAAATAAACATTAAGTCTTATAATGTTCCGAGCTGCAAGACTGGTGACATAGTGGGTAGAGCATAGGGCATGGAATCAGGAAGATTTATACTCATGAGCTGAAGTCCAGCCTCAGACTGTGTGACTTTGGACAAGGGTCCTGGTTACCTCAGTTTCCTCAACTGTAAAATGAACTGGAAGAGAAAATGGCAAACCACTCCAGTATTTTTGCCAAGAAAACCCTACATAGGGTCAGGAAGAGTAGGACACAACTGAAACAACTCAATAACAATGATGTGCCAGGAATTAGGGTAGGTGCTTTACAAATATTATTTTATTAATCCTTATACCAACCCTGACATGTCAGTGCTAAACCAACCTTTAAAAAGAGTCTGATAATTAACCATCCTCAAGTTTTAAGATCAAATAATGATCCTAAAGTACTTTCCTTTCCCAAAGGTATTTACTTTTAAAAGGTAGGATCTGTGGAATCAGTGATAGCCTGGTGGGTAGAAGGTATGTTTGAGCAGAGCCTAGTCTTCCCTGTGCCCTTCAGACCATCATCTAGATAGCAACCCACTAGTTTTATAGGGCAAATCCATCAGTGTTCTCTCAGAAGGGAAACTTCTCCCTTAGAAATTATGCTCCTCCTAGATGACCTTTGTTTCATAATCAGCCATGAGAAGTCAGGACTTCTCAGAAACCTGAAAGTACACTGGAGCCATCAATACTCAGTAAAAAGACTCCTGGCTAAGGAACTCAATTTTTTTTGTCTTTAAAATGAGAAAGTTTAATTAAATAGCAAAAGAATAATGTCAGATGAGTTTCTTAGAAATTTAGAGTTTTTGTTCCTGGATTTATATACTTACTACAAGTATTAAATAGCAACTGAAATTTAGAGGGACATTGAGAACGAACTTATGATGACATTTAGAGGGGAAATAAGTTTATCATCTATGCCAAGACTGAAAAATGAGAAGAAAAATGGTTTTTAAGGAAGAGATAATTTCTAGAAGTATAGAATGTAAAACTGGGAGGGGAACCTTAATGGCATCACCTCCCTGATATCAAGTCCCCTTCAAAAACAAGGGATGAGCAAACAAATGAGTTTATGTGAACCTGAGAAAGTGACTTAGTCACTTTTCACTTAGTCACAAAAATTATCTTGTCTAGGCGAGGGTTCTTAATCTTGGATGGATGAACTATGGAAATATTTCAAGAAGTCAAACTTGGCCTGATGATACTTTGGTAATCATAATTCAATATAATTGATCTCCTTTGTAATTCTGTGTGTCATATCTTGTGCATTTAAAAACATTCTTCTGAGACAGGATCCTAGGCTGCAACAGACTGCCAAAGGGATCTGTCCCATGAAAAGAAGTGTTGAACCCTCTTATTAATCCAACCTCTTTAGTTACAGATTTTTACAGATAAAGAACTTGATGCTTAAAGTGGTTAAAATGATCTTCCTCAGATTTAAACCAAAAGTATCCTGGTAAGATTCAAATCACAGTATCTTGATCCCAACTCTTGTGTTCTTTCTACCATATCACTTGTTGATCTTCAAATACAACATGTATGTAAATGTATGTATAGCCTTCAGAATAATAAGTATATTTGATTCAGAAAATTGGCCCTCAACTCATTTTAACTTTTTAGTCTTAGAACTTCCAAAGAAATAGAAATGAGGAATATCTTCATTATATAGTAGGTTAACCTTGTGCCAGTTGAAATAAAAGAATAACAGTTTTCCTTATCTACTTCTTAGGAAACCAGTTTATACTAGTGTTCCCAAAGACAGAGAATATAAGAATGAAGTATGTAGGAGGAACTGGGGCGGGGGGGATAAAACAATCTTCTTGACATATTCCTCATTTTTTCTTCCTCTCCAGGTAAAAAGCATGGTATTTAGGATAGTGTAGCTCCACCTAATGTTTATGTTGAGAGAGAATCACCCAAAGCTATAAACCCACCAAAAATTTTGAATGAAATGGTCTTTTAGAATTCAGTCAGAGGATAGATCCATGAATAGGAAGGTCTCAGATTCAGCAGCTTCTCTTAGGCATAGAAGCAAGTCTATCTTGTTTCCTTGCTTAATTTCTTTTAGTAATCAGTTGTTTGGGCTCCATGACATCATGGTCTAATATGGTCCTGATGCAAAACTGGGCAAGGACCCAGGTTCTTTCAGATATCACTACAGGTAAGCAGTATGCCAAATTCTGGAAAATTCACCCCATTATCTCTAATTAGAAGTAATGGCTTGGGTGGAGAGTTCACCCTAACTCAAGAGGCAGTCATAATTATTGGTTCACCAATGTTTGAATCAGAATATTTCCATAGGCTACCTAGCATATCAGGAGCAAAAGGGAATAGAAGGGTAAAAGTAATCAAGGTACTTTATTCTCTTTATTACAGGAATGGAGGTGGCCGCAGTGGGACTTTTTGTGCAATCAGCATTGTTTGTGAAATGCTCCGACACCGGAGGGCAGTTGATGTCTTCCATGCTGTGAAGACACTGAGGAACAATAAGCCTAACATGGTGGACCTTCTGGTAGGCACTTTCTAACTGTACTGTTAAGTCGAAAATCTCCCCTATTATCCTCCAGTCCCTGAGATCTCTAAGGTTTTAAGTTAGTTATTCACAAAGGAAGAGTCATTTTCCTTTTTTCCTTTTTTTTCTTGAGAGTCATTTTCAAAAGTATAATGTAATCACTTGACTTGTAATGGTTTTTCTTTTTTTTCCTTTTTTTTTTTTTTAAAAAATCTTCTTCCCAAGGAGACTTTGTCTCAGCTTGTTTAAAATTTGGAAATAGTTTGAAATTCACAAGTGAACATCCTTATTAATTTTCCTTTCTGGCAGTGCCATGTATGTGAATAGCAGAACTAGCAGAGAAGAAATAATCGGAGCAAATGAAATGCCAGATTTTCAAATTATATATTTTATAAATAGCTTAATCACCTAATATTTATCAAAGCTGTGAGTTTTAGTTTGACACTCAGAATATTGCACTTAATTATGGTGGCCATATCCCAGAGAAGGATTAAAGAAGTGGAGAAACAAAGGATCATGTGCAATTATTTTCTTAGAGTATTTCATGAAATCTCTTTTTATGCCGAGCTGCTGAAGTGCCAACTACTGTGATTCAAGAATAGTGACACAGCTTAAAGGAAGAAGCTTTTAGATTAGGCTTTTGTAGTCTTGTGTTGGGAAAAGATGAACTGGAGAGCAGCAGAATTAATCCATCATGTGGTGGGAAGAGGCCTTTGTGTGAGCTGAAGGAGATGAACCAATCCTATCAAGCTTTAAAAAGGCTTTGCCCTGGGGTGGGGGTGGGAGGTTATAAAGTGTGGAAGCAGCAAAGTCAAAGTCCATTCCGCAAGTCCTCAGCTACAGAGCTAGGAGATGAAGATGCTAACTCAGAGTTAGCAAGTGGATCATATTTTGAGGTTAGAAAAATAGCTGTTATCACCATCAAAGACCCAAGATCCATTCATTTGTATAAATTCATATTAAAAATTTGTATACTACCATGTACATAATTGGAGCTTGGTAAATTATGGTCCTGGTTAATGGTCATAACTCCTAGAGACACAATCAAACCCTAGTTAAGGTGAACAGCTTCATTTGGACATCTACTTCTCCCTAGACATATGTTTTATGCATGATAAGTTGTGATAAGTCCAGGAAGCATGGCCTGGGGAAGGGGACTTGGAATGGAAATGATCATTTTGCCAGGTGCACTCTTTCTCTCATAAGCTACTAACAGTTGTCTCATTGGCCATTGTGTAGAGTCCACCTCTCCTCCCACTAATCCCGCCTGCCCTGTTCTGTAAAAGGTTGATATTTACTGTTTATTTGGCAAACATCAACCTTTCCAAGCAATTTATAGATATGAGTGTTGGATGAGTTGCCAACTAATTGGTATGTGCTGGGTAAGCCCCTTGGTTGGCACAGTATACCAGAGTTACTGGCTGACATACAAAATGAATTCACAAAGAGTGGGGCCTCTACTGAATTCTTAGTCTTATATGGATAAGACAGTAGAAGAAATGCATTTGGAGTCAAAGGTGTTTCTGATTTGGGAGGCATTATGAAGGCTGCCATATTAGAGCAGACATATGTTCAAATTAAAGAATTCAGAATATGGCTACTTTTGGTTCACCTCACTGATGGGGAGACAGATGTATAGCTTATAACCCTTGGCTGGCATCTGAATAAAGCTGACCTTGATAAAAATGTCATTTTGCTCATTCAAAACCCTGAATTAAATAGATCTACAGTAGAAATAGAGCCATCCATGGTTAGCCAACTTTTTTTTTTTCCTAATGTAGCTGGCAGTCAATTTCACTTTTCATAAGACTCACTGGGAAAAATAGCAGGCCTCTTTCTATGTCAGTAATACAGAATATGGTACTTTGATGTAATGATGAAATAAAATGATTATTTTCTGTGAAATGCAAAGAGCCAAAGGACCCTTAATGCTAACTAACAAGTAGGAAGGATTCTAAGACATTATAAATCTTACCTTCAGGGATCAACTATAAAATCCCCTGTTTGGCATTTAAAGTTCTGCATAATCTGGCCTCTTTCTACATTTCCAAACTCTTTATACTTTACTCATCCCCATAAACTCACTGATTATAGTCACATGGTCCAACATGCTATTTCTCAGCAAGAGTACAATAGCTCCCCTCTTCATGCTTTAGCATAGATTGTCTCCCCCATGCCTGGAATGCTCCCCCTCTTCACCTCTGCCTCTAGTGGCCTTGCTGCCTTCAAGATTCAAGTCCTACTTTCTATAGGAAGCTTTGCCCCCTCTCCCTAAATGTTAATTTCCAACCTCAGTTTAACTTTGACATGGTAAAATTTTATCTGAGACTTAATGTAAGCCAGGAAAGTCAGGAGGGGGAGAGTAACAGGCATAAATGACAACTCTGAGTTAGATAAAGCACCATGTTTGACAAGAAGTAGGGTGGCCATTGGATTGTAGAGTACATGAAGAAAAGAGTGTCAAAAACTTGGAAGGTAGGAAGGATCTAGATCAGGTGTGTCCAACTTATGGCACATGGACTGCATTTGACCCTCAAAGCCCATTCATGCAAACATTTTATTATTGCATTCATTGGTAATATGAGTTATGTTGTAGTCTTAAATAAATATTAAATTCTGGGCCACTAGGTGGATAGAGCACCAGCCCTGGAGTCAGGAGTACCTAAGTTCAAATCCAGCCTCAAACACTTAATAATTACCTAGCTGTGTGGCCTTGGGCAGGTCACTTAACCTCATTTGTCTTGCAAAAACATAAATAAATAAATAAAACAATCAAATAAATATTAAATTCTAAATGCAGTCCCTGAAAGATTTTTGTTGGGTGATGTGTCCCAGAAGAACTAAAAGTTTAGATACCCATAGTCTAGATTATAAAGAGGCTTTAAAATCCAAATAGGATTTTTATATTTGATTCCAGGGGTAATGTGGAACTGCTGTAGTATACTGAATGTAGGACTGGGCAAGGATGGGTCTGGATCTGGTCTTAAGAAAGATCAGTTTGACAGCTAAAGGGGAAATGGGCTAGAGTAGAAAGAGACTTGATACTGGCAGATCTAATAAGGGGTTGTTGCAATTGTCCAGATATAAGGCAACTAGGTAGTACAGTGGCTAGAATACCAATCTCCTACAGTCAGGAAGATCAGATATAAGCTGACAAGGACTTGCACCAGGATGGTGGCAATGCCAGAGGAGTGAAGGCAATGCATTTGAGAGATATTACAATGATGTAGTTGATAGACCTGGGCAACAGATTGGGGGGGGGGGGCAGAAGATGGTGAGAGTGAGGAGTTTTTGATGATATCTGGGTTAGTGACTAGGTTAGAAGAATTTTAGAAGACTCCAAGTCTAGTGCTCTGTCCTACCAAGCTACCAAAAGGCAGGGTTCAGCTTTGAACATAACTGAGTTTCAGATATCCATCAATAAAGTCAGTTGTTGGACCCGCACTCAAAGCTTTTTTCATCTTGATGCAGGACCTAACAGAACCTAATTTTTCCTCCAACCATAAAAAAAATCAGAACACTCATTTAGTAGAAAAATATAGCTACTACTATAGGAAGCATATTTGTCATCATCTGGGATTCTGTTTGTTAACAGTAGTTTGAGATTTTTCATGAACACCTTTCTATTCATCAGTAAGTGATTAGTAATCTATATGGGTAAAGAAAAAATAAGCTGTTGAACTGAGAATCTCAGAGTAGTCATCTAGGCTCACCCAAGAGTGACAGTTACCACACCTTCTCAGAATCAGTGACCAGACTACCTCTACTTGAACACTTCTAATAAAGGAGAATTTAGTCTATTGAAATATACCATTCCTCTTTGGGATCACCCTCAGTACTAGGAAGTGTTTCTTTTAGTGGGCTTAAATCTGCCTCCGTTGATACACTGTGCTGGAAGGTTTTAGAAAAATGAACAGTTCTTTCATGTATTTGAAGTTTTGGAGTTTCAAGAACAATTTCTAGCTATCCCTCCCCCCCTAAAATTTATAGAAATGCCTTGCCTACAGCACATTCTAGTAACTTTCAAAAAGAAAAATGGTATCATAGGATAATAAATCTCAGGTTGGAAGGGTCCCTAGAGTTCATTAGTACAAATCCATGGTTTTACAGATGAACCCAGGGAGATCACAGATGTGCCTAAGGTCACACAAGGAGTTGCCATCAGAGCTAGGCATTTTTAAGAGTTGATGTGTTCTATCATTGAGAGAATGTTTTCAAAAGTTGGATGATATTATAAGATGTTATAAGAGCAGTTCCTAACTTCTAAGGTCTCTTCCAACTCTCAGATTTTATCATTGCAGTCTGGTTTACATCTTGACCATTCAACTGAAACAGCTATCTCCAAAGTTATATGATGTAGCAGATAATAAGTGCAATTGCCTCTTCCCAGTCTTCTTCCTTATTGACCTCTCAAATGTTAAAGAATTTTGGTACTAATTTCTGATTCCAGGTCCAGCATGTTATCTAGGACACCAAGTTATCTTCCAGGAAAGATAATAAGAGGTTAATTATAACAATGGGAGAAAAAGTATGTAGTTAGGATAGTTTGTACCCCTAATTGGTAGAACTTGTTATGTGATGGAACATGGGCAGGGGTGAGAGAAAGGAAAGAATCAAAGATGATTTTAAAGTTATCAACCTGGAAAGTGAAAGGATGGCTATATCTTGATAGAAATAGGGGAAATGAGGAGGACTGTTCTTCTCCTGCATTCTTTCTCTTCCTTCAATATTCCTAACATTGTTTTCTCTTGATTTTCTTCCTACTTGTCCAATCTTTCCTTCCCAATATCCTTTACTGAATCATTAATAATTCTCTGTCCAGTGTATGTCTTCCCCCTCCCCCTAGTTGAGACTGGGCTCTCTACTTTTCTTTCTTGGCAATCTCATCAACTATGATGAGTTCAATCCTCATCTGTAATAGGATGATTCTATAAATCTATGAATCCAACTATGATTTCTCCTAAACTTTCCCTCCTTTGGCTTTATGGGGTCCCTTATGGGGAATGTAAGAACTATTCATTTTTTTTCTAAAATCTCTCAGCACAGTGTATCAAAGGAGGCAGATTTAAGCCCACTAAAAGAAACATTTCCTATAATTAGCTACCTTTAGCTATCTACAACTGAATGACTCATAGGATCTTGGTCTAGATATTTGATATTCATGGCCCTCAGTTTCCTTATTTGGTCCATATTTCTTTATTTGCAAAATGAAGGGGTTAGGCTTCATGGCTTCTGAGGACCATTCCAGCCTATAATCTCTGATTCTATGAATATTCTACCTCAAATTCAGCATATCTAAAACAGAACTCATTATATTTCTTCATAAAGTCAACTGTTCTCCTCATTTCCCCTATTTCTATCAAGATATAACCATCCTTTCACTTTCCCAGGTTGATAACTTTAAAATCATCTTTGATTTTTTCCTTTCTCTCACCCCTGCCCATGTTCCATCACATAACAAGTTCTACCAATTAGGGGTACAAACTATCCTAACTACATAATTTTTCTCCCATAGTTATAATTAACCTCTTATATATCTTTCCTGGAAGATAACTTGGTGTCCTAGATAACATGCTGGAACTGGAGTCAGAAATATCTGGGCTTAAATCCCAAACCATCACATGCCATATGATCCTAAGCATGGATCTGTTAATTTTCCTGTTCCCCAGTTTCCTCATCTGTAAAATGAGGGGGACTTGCATTTGATGACCTCTGAATTGATAGTCCTATGAGAAATTCCCTAAAGTGCTGTCTTTGAAGAACCAAATAGGCTTAGTGTTTTAGATTCCAGACTACAGCATTCCTGAGAGTGTTTTCCTCCTTGCTGAAACTACTTCTTCCGTGATTACCATTGTACATTAGTTTCTAAGCTGATTGATTTATAGATGCATAGGCTCATTCTGTTGAATCCTTAGGGTTCCCAGGAAATACCAATCAACAGATGATGTGTCCTACAAACAGAAAGAGATGAAATAGAATTTGGTAGATGTCAGCAAGTACCACCATGAAATCCTCCCTTAGAACTTTGTTCTAGGGACTATTTTTTCCACTGTAAGCTGAATCAAAGGAAGTAGTGCATGGTTAAGAGCCTAGTACAGCTCTCCATTTTCTCTAGGTGCCAATAAATATCTCTTGACTGAAGTTTCAGATATGGGCCCCATGGGCTCACACAGATTCCATGTCTGTGGGAGGGAAAGAGAGGATTCTAGCATTAATGGATGAGAATGGGGACCCACAGAGGGAACATCCCTCTGTTATCTGCTTCCTTCCCCCTCTCTCTCTGCACCCTGCAATAAGTCTCCTTATTAAGTCTCTGGGATTCTTGCAATCTCAAAGGGTAGAGGAAGAAAAAGAATTTGAAACCACAAGTAAAATGGAAATTAAAAAAAGAAAAGAAATCTACAAATAGAGGCAAAAGCTGAGCATTCTCAAAGGAGATCTTTAAGACAGATTAACTTTCAACATGCAAAAAAAATGATTGCTGATTACAGAATGGGGTGGTGGTGAATGCAACACAAATTAGATTGTGTGGTATTAAGGTGAATGATGTGGGAATTGCCCTAACCCCCTGATTTTAGGCAGCTTCCAGCTTCATGTCCCCATTAAAGCATTAGTAGATCCCTGGGGAACAGACTTGTGTTGTCTGATTTAAAGATTTTATATGACTTTTCTAGCACCCATAGTTTTATTCTAATCCAATCTATATTATTTACCAAGCAAGGTGTTAGAGATGTGAAGACCAAAACAAAAAATCAAAGTACCCCATCCTCGAAGAGATTACATTCCTTACGCCACAGTGCCTTTGAGGATGTTTCAGTGTCAAGAAAACTAGGTTACATGTAGCAGTTTTCCTCCAATAGTCATTTTTTTGTATAAGCTTTTGAACTTTTCCTCAACGCCCCCCAAACTCCCTTCATAGCCCAGACAAACTAGCCTATACTTGCTGATCCCCATCAAGAAAGTTATAGGTCCCACTTCTGCATTATTACCAAGGCTGAATGCTTTCCCTCCTGTGGTTTTATGGGGTCCCTTATGGCTTAGTTCCACTGCTACCTTCTAAAGGAGGCTTCTCTTGAATCCCTCAGTTGTTAGTATCTTAGTATTTAGTATCTTAGTGTGTTTACTTATATATGCCACTTTATAGATAGAGTTCTCTGTTCCATTTCCCTTATAGACACTGATCCTGAGGCGTGTGTGTGTGTGTGTGTGTGTGTGTGTGTGTGTGTGTGTAACTTGTGTTTGTATGCCACTTTATCTGTCTCTCTTTCCTTGAGGGCAGGGACTGCTTCTCTTTCATATTTGAAACCTTATATCTTGCACATAGTAGCCACTTGTAAGTACTTGGTGAGTGATTGATTATTTGGAGACTGAGCTTGCTCCGAGTGTTCTGGGATTTAGAGAGAAAGCCCGAGGGTTTGAATCCCAGCTCTGGCACTTATTTTGAGACCTTAGGCATGCCACATTTCCATTTTGGGTTTCAGTTTCTTCAACCATAAAAGAAGACTGAATTAGTCAAATCTTTAAGTTTTCTTTAGATGCTAAAATACTGTGATGCTGTAAGGAAAAAAAAATTGGGTACTTTAAGAAGAGCACTAAAATACAGAAAAAGTAATTGTAAGTAATTGTTAACTAAATGGCAGCTAACTACATAGTAGTCAATTCATTAACTACCAGTTTCCCAGGTATCCTGCACATCATGAATCAAAACCAGTCCCCATACCTGGATCTATACACCAAGTTCAGGATGTCTGCTTCCCCTACCCAATATCTGATCTTTCTTGAGTCAGAGAATCCTATAAAAAATCACCCATTCCAGTGTGACCCATGCCCCCCCCCCCAAATGTATCCTCTCAATAAAAATGGTTTACCTGATTTTGTCTCTGCTGACTCCTATCTGGTGTTCTGTTCTGTCTGGTGGTGCCCTGTCCTCCATTGTACTATATTTTGTAATTCTAAACCTTACCTGACATTAAGAAACCCTTCCAGCTAGATGTAAAACTACTGGAATCATGAATCCATGAAGGGTAAGGAAAAGAATCTATCATCAATGTTTAGTAATATGTGCTGCTAAAGACCAAATTGCCTTGTAAAGAAGACTCAGGTATGGTGCTGATAAGAAAATTGGAACATAGAGCCACGTCTATTTTTTAAAAATTATAAGGATAGAGTGAGGTCTAAAGGGGAGTCTCTGCTTCTCTGCGGCAGAAACGGGCAAGTCTGAGTGCAAGGGTTGAGAGCTACAACAGAGCTCAAGTCAATTAGATGTCTTCATTAAATCCAGGAACAATGTGGTGGTCCCTAGGAGCAGAGAGCCACTAGGGCTGCCTAAGGAGAAACAAATCACCTTGGATCAGAAAAAATGGAGCAGGTTAAAATTTCTGTGCCAATCAGTATTGGGATAGGATCCATGAGTAACCACTGTACTTCTAGCATAGAACCTCCAATCACCCATAAATGTGTGTATGTGTGTTTTTGCATATGTGTACATATAGGTACATGAATATGTCCATATATATGCATTATATATAAAGTTCATGATTTACCCATTTATATCACATTTTCAGAAAAATGCAAGTGCTTCCATGGATGCAACATTTATTGATTTAAAGAAAACATTGATAAATAATGCAACTACACATTCTATAACATGAATGAGAATATTGGACCAAATAATTCAACCTTAAATTATTAGTGTATGTGGTCCCCTTTCCCTTCATATTAATAAAATGTGTGATAAGGATTTTTGTTTTAAATTGAAGAATCTGTAAGAATACAAATCCAAGATCAAAACTGAAAATTGCCAAACCATCTTAGTTTCAAAGTGCAGATAGATGGAGCAGGGAGAGTAGTTTTGCCCCGGGTAACCACTAGAGAATATTCTCTTTGTAACCTTTCTCCCAGTTAGACAGTGGTGAGTTTTTGATGTCCCCAGATGGCCAGTAAATCATAGCCCATGGAGTTCTTCAGATGCCAAGCTATACCTGCTCCCAGAGAAATGATACTTTTTTAAGTCAGGATCTCAAAAGCCTGTATGTGCATATCTGATGATAGGCTGATTCATTTCTATTTGGAGATTTTTGTTTAGCATTATTTTCCACTATTTTGCTTTCTTTTTCTACCCTAATTAAGTGCAAGAGAGATGGAAGGTACTCATAGATGAAATTTGTAAGCTTCCAGTGGTAGAGATCACACCTCATCCTCATCTTGTGAAATTTTTATCCATGTTCTCCTATAAATTCTCAATTGAGGATTTATCTAATGTGCTGCAGACCCCCCCCCTTCTAGGCTTTTTAAAAAACATTTTGGGTGCAGCAGTGTAACCTCAGATTGCCCTTCTGTTATCTCTTGTTCTGAACATGTGACTAGCCCACCTCCTTTTCCAACTATCTCTTTCTCAGGTCACATTATTAATGTCAGTTCTTGAACACAAATACAGCCTCTACATACTCTCCATTCTCCTTTGGGTCATCCTCAATTTTTACTCTTTAGAGATTTTTGTATTCCATGATGTTAGACAAACAGCATCACCAGTCAGTCACTTGTTAACTAAGTACCTACAATTGCTAGATACTTATCAATATAAAAAATGGGTTCTTGTAACAAGAAATGGAATTGAGATTGTTGAAGTCACAGTGAAATTTTTCCATTACTCATTCAGAGATTCTCTTCTTTCTTTTCAACTCAGCCTGGCTCATTGTCCATCTACAGAGTCTGTCATAGATATAGTCTGAATGACAAGCATTTTTTTTAATCTATTAGGTTTTTTTTCCTTGTTTAGAGGTTTAGAGAACCTTATTTGAATTTTTGTGGATGTAATTAGATAGCACTTAGTGGATGAAGCTACCCCATTGCTGAAGGAATGAATGGTATAATCATTTTAAAGGAGAAGAGGTAATAACTAGAAGTTAGTATGAGTTTATTAAGGACAGATCATACCATATTAACTATACATCCTTTTCCTGGCTAGCTTTTTAGATTAATAAAGCAAAGGAATTCCATTGAATTTTCTATGTCTGAATTTTTAGCAAAGTCCTTCAAAAATATCTTTGCAAAGTAGAGAATTATAAACTCTGTCACTATGTTTGTTGTTCAGTCATTTCTGATTCTTAGTGACCATAGTTGGGAATTTTTCTTGGCAAAGATGCTGGACTAGTTTGTCATTTTCTTCTCCAGTTCATTTTACAGATAAGGAAACTGAATCAAATTGGGTCAAATAATTTGCCCAGGGTCACACATCTAGTGTCTAAGTTTAGATTTGAATTCTGGAAGATGACTTCTCATTATATCCAGGACCAGTGCTCTGTCCACTGCACTCCCAAGTTGCCCCCTTATAAATTGTGTGTTAATAGAATTAGATGGGCTCACATTTGGATGACCAAGCCAACTTAAAGAACATAGTTAATGGATTAGTGTTTCCTTGAGTAAAGTTCCTCTACTGAAGAATCCCTGATCCCGTTCTATTATTTTCAATAGTGTCCTAGATGAAGGAAATGTGAGGGTAGTTATGAATTTTGAAGAAAATAAAATTCATTGGAAAGCAAGATTCAAAAATGTCTTGACAGACTAGATTGACTAAAACTGTTAAAAATGTCAAACCATAGGTACTTATGCAAGTATAAGGTAAAAACCTTTCGTGTGAAAAAGACATGGGAGTTTTAATGGACCTCCAGTTCAAGATAGGGATGTGATGGTCAAAGAGGCCAAATTTTTTCTTGGACTACATTAATAGAACTTCAGTGTCCATAGAAAAATTATAATCTCACTCTTTACTTTGTATGTGAGCTATTGAGTCTAATTTGGCTATCAAGCTAGAGGATGTCCGGTATATAAAATCCAGGATGCTGGGCAGGTTTAAAACCATTTAAAACCATGATATAGCAACTGCTCCTTTAAAAAATTAGTTGAAGGAGCTTAAGATGCTTATCCCATAAAAAAGAAATGGGGAAAGATGAATAGGTTGAAGAATTGTCATATAAAAGAGGAACAAGATTTGCTCAGATTGATTGCAAAGATAGAACACAAAATGACAAGAAATTACACTGGCAAATTTTAGTTCAATTTGATAGGGGGGAAAAAACTTCCAAAAAATTAGAGTAGCTCAAAAATGGAATGATCCAGGGCAGCTAGGTGGAGCAGTGGAAAGAACACCAGTCCTGGAGTCGGGAAGACCTGAGTTCAAATCCAGCCTCAGTTACTTAATAATTGCCTAGCTGTGTGACCTTGGGCAAGTCACTTAACCCATTACCCTAAATAAAAATAAATAAAATTTTTTAAAAATGGAATGGTAATGAATTCCTTATCACTAAGTATCTTCTAGTAAGGACACAATAACTGTCAGTAAAGTTGTAGAAAGCTTTGGCCTCAGAGATCTCTACTAACTTGAGTCTCAGCAATGAGCTCGTTTCTTCTTTGTCAGTACATATTCCATTTTTACACTCCTTTCATGCCTGAAACTAGCTAATGAACCTGAAAGTGGAAGCATCTAGAAAACAAGGAGAAAATTCTTTCCCCTAAACAGAGGGATATCTCACATGGCTTAATTATACTGCTCAAAAGCAAAGGAATTGAAAGAAGAGACTGCTGTGCAGAAGACAACCTGTACCTGGTGATCAAGTATAATCAGTTTGCAGGGCAAGAAAATTTCAGGCTCCTAAGAGATACTGGGAGGTCGGGGCTGTAATTAGTTGTATTCCTGCCTGCTTCCCTTATTTGACTAATCCAGAAGCCAGTAATCACATACTGTGGAATTGGCAGTCTATTTAGTGGGGATGAGATTGGAGAGGGCAGATTCATTTTGAGAATTATAGTCATGAGTACGACAGGGCAATTTCAGTGACTTCCAGGGGTGCAGGTCTTCAGCATTGAAGCGTGAAATCCCTTCTGTGTTTCTTTGCCTGTGTTGTGGCCCCAGGCCAGCAACTACATTTCACCACTTAATGCATTTTAATATGTTAAAGGAGTAGAACGAGGTAATGTTCCTGTCTGGTTCCTAGTAGTCATTGAAATTAATTGCACAATTAGACCCATGCACAAAACCATTTTTCCATAAAAAGGGATGGGGGTCCCTGAGGTTTCAGTAGTAAAAATCTGTGCCATCTCTATAAAGCACAAAAATAATGGAAATATTACTACTCTTTTTGTGGCCAACATGACAGCACCATCATTAGGTTAAAAAAGGTTTTGAATTTTTTAAATGAAAAGGTTTTTTTTATTTTTCAGAAATAAAGGTTGCTAAATTCCTAAAATAGATATTAAAGCAATATTGACTTAATAGTCATCCAACTAGGACAAGTAATTTTTTTCCAGGTGAATAATAGAGAATGTTTATTTTACTCTATTATTTGTACCCTCCCCACTAGAAGCTCTTAAGCTTTGGCATTGTGCCACAAAGCTTATGGCCCCTTCTCAAAATGTTTTTTTTTTCAAAATTCATAACTGAATTAAATAAATTTCATTTAGAAGTTAGCAGGAAGTGGCTTTAACCTAAGTTCATGGATTCCCCAACCTCAATCCATGGATTCCTTAAGGATATAACCCAGATAAAGAACTCCTACCCTAGTAAGAGAAAAGAAAGTAGTAGACACATTTTTAAAATGTGAGCTGGTAGAAATCTATTTGCTTACTTATCAGATTTAAAGAAGCCATCTACATGTATGTATATATTATGAGACTGTTCTTATAATAGTCTTATCTTTTTTGAAGACTATAATAATTCAATTCAACAAACATTAAGTATCTCTTATCTGTAAGATGTAATGCTAGGTGCTCAAAATAAAAAAACCAAATGAAGAATGAAAAAGATAATATTCTTTTTCTATAGGGAACTTACTATCAACTGGAATATCTTCTTTGAGGGAGGAAGCATGGCTTTAAAAATGTTCTAAATATGTGCAACTTGCTATATGACCTCTGGCAAGTCATCTTCTACTGAGCCTCAGTTTCCAGATCTGTGAAATTGGTCTGTCTCTTGGTCTCTGTTTCTACATCTATAACATGAGTTAATATTTCTTGTCCTGTCTGTCTAATCTTCATGTAAGAAGGAAAGCATTTAATGTAATCCCAGGCAAGGAGGATGGATAAGAAGAAAATAGGAATTTATTAAGTTCCTATTATTCATCAGACACTGTGTTAAGCACTTTACACCTATCTCATTTGTTCCTCATAATTCTGAAAGGTAGGTATCAGAGCCATAATTGAAGACAAAACAAGTTTTCTTGTACCATATTGTGAACACCATAATTCATTTGAAATCAACACTACCCTTGAACAAATGAATTAAGTTTAATTGTCAGATTCACAGAACCTCAGAGTTGAAATGGCTCTGGGAGGCCATCAAGTTCAACAGAACAAGAATCCTCTCTACAGTAGTTTACCTTAATAGTAAAACTTAACATTTATAAAGGGCTTCATATACATTATGTCTTCTGATCCCCTCCATGACCCTCACCCCATTTTACAGATAACTGACTTGTCTAGGTCCATACATGTAGTAAATGGGCAGCCAAAAGTTGAACTCTGATTCCAAATCAGGTATTTTCTTCTCTCTATTAAATACGCTGTCTCTCTTAGCCAAATATTTCACAGCGTCCAAGTTCATAACTGACATGACACTTAGACATCTACAACACCCAGAAAATTAGTTGAACTTAGTTACTGTCAAGTGTGAATCTTCTCCCCTTCTTCATCCCATTGGTGTCAAATCCAAATGTCTTACCTTGAGTCCTGTCTTCTGATGTATAGGATAAGATAGAGTAAAAACATTTTTATTTGCAATGTAGTGGAACCCTGCAAGAACCAAGTGGTTTGATGATCAAAGGATGATTTTATTGTCTTTTACAAAGGTGACAAGATAGGGGAAAATGTCTTTTATGACCCTGGCCATGACCTGATGATAAAAAGGTCAGGACCTCACCATTTAACAAACTCACATAATGTGAAGTTCAAAAGTATACTAGGTAATCTTCAAGTGATCTACCTCTTTAACTCCCCTCCAAAGCAACCTGAGGGCTCTTGGAGCTTTTCTTTTCTTCTTTTCAAGTTTTTGCAAGGCAGTGGGGTTAAGTGGCTTGCCCAAGGCCACACAGCTAGATAATTATTAAGTGTCTGAGGCTGGATTTGAACTCAGGTACTCCTGACTCCAGGGCTGGTGCTCTATCCACTGGGCTACCTAGCAGCCCCACTTGGAGCTTTTTTAATGCATCAAAAAATGTATTCTTTTTCTCTACTGATTTTTTTCCTAAATGTTCTCTTGTTGATTTTTCTCTTTGGATTTCCCAGTCATCTCCCATATACTGCTTCACCCCACTGAACCCTTCCCTTATAGCAAAGAAAAACAGTTTAACAAAGATCACCCCAGCAAAATGTGACCTCTTTTACACCTTAAGGTGTAAATGACCACTTCCACATCCCAGGACAGAAGTAGTGTGATATATACTAAGTAAAAAGTCAATCTCATAGTAAGACCTGAGTTAGAACTCCTCCTCTGAGCCATACTAACTTTATGGCAATGGGCAAGTCTCAAAGACTATAGATTATAGAGAAGATACTGATATATGTTAGTGGAAAGAATTTACTTACTGGGAGATTGTCCATTACTAATGAGAGCTCAGGTCCAGTCACCTATCCCAATTACTTACTGTAGTGGTTAGGGACATCCCCCATTAGAAAGATGATTAAGGCACAAACACAGAACTTACTTGTAAAATATTTATTTGCTTATTGTCCAGTGTTTTTGTTTGAGTTTTTTTTTTTGAGAGAGGGGTGATTTTTTTTTGCATCTGCATTTTCTAATTAGTAATTTTTGAGGAAGATATGGTAAAAGGAAGGATTTTTATTTTTGTACTTTCAAATGATACAACTACATCAAAACACTTTATATCTGAAGCTTTTCCATGTGCTAGTGGTTTGTTTATCTAACTTATAAAACAGGTAGTGATCTGTTTATCTAATTTATAAACCAATATTATACAAGGATCTCAGATCACCTACTCTGGAAATCTGATATTGATTAATTGTTATTGTTTATAGAGTTATTTAAAAATTAACCAATAATTTAAAAGAAAGACTGCCTATAGGAGCTTGTCAATAGAGGATGATTGTAAGCTGTTTTAGAGGGTAGGCTTCTTGAGGGCAAGAACTGTCTTTTGCCTTTCTTTGTCTTTTATGTGGTTAGCAGAGTACCAGAAACCTAGTTGGCATTTAATACTTATTGGCTCCCTGACTGACTTAAATACAGTGTTGTCTGTAAGAGAACAGGAAAGTGCATCCTCCTAACTGAAGGAGCAGAGATAGGCCCAGAAGCAGTCAGTATTGATTATCTTTTCTAAAAACCTAGGGACACAGTGGATAAAATGTTAGACTTGGAATCAGGAGGACCCGAGTTCAAATGTAGCCTCAGATACTTAATGTGCAATCCTGGTCAAATTCCTTAACCTTTATCTACCTCAGTTCCATCCTTGGTTAAATGAGGATAGTTAGACATCAACTTCCCAAAGTTGTGAGGATCAAACGAGATAAAATTTGTAAAGGGCTTTACACTATAT
This sequence comes from Macrotis lagotis, assembly GCF_037893015.1. NCBI lineage: Eukaryota > Metazoa > Chordata > Mammalia > Peramelemorphia > Peramelidae > Macrotis > Macrotis lagotis. The sequence goes on from NC_133666.1 coordinate 466,403,248, forward strand.
AAATGTTAGCTATGAGGATTAATTATGGGGATGGTAGTGATAATGATAGCGATACCGACAACTAAGATGATAGTGCTGGTGGTGATAAGTAGTGATGTGCAGAGTCTAAAAACTAAGAAAAATAAACTAGCTCTTGCTAGTTTCCTCCACCAATTTCATGGTAATTGTATTTGTATGTGTGTATATATAGGTGTATAGGTGTGTGTGTGTGTGTGTGTATATATATATATATATATGTGGGACTTGCATATATATGTGTGTGTGTGTGTATATATATATACATATATATATATATATATATATACACACATATGACTTGCACATGACAATGTTAAGCCCATATTCTGAGCGGTCTCCCAGGAGACCTGATTCCCCGGTTTTTTCCCATCTTCCTGAACAAAGGAAGGAAATACCACTTACTCAGAGAAGAAAGGGAGATGGTTAGAGCAGTATAAAGAACAGAGGATCTAAATTCCCAAACTATTCCAGATTCATCAGTCATAGAATGAGGGAAAAGGGGTGGGAATTCAGTAACCTCTGAGGAAGGTTCTTCTAGCTCTGGATCTATGATCCACAAAAAGAATTTGAGTTATTGAGTATTTCTACAGCTTGGAAGTGGCTTTTTTTTTCCCATATTGGGTGGTGAGATTGATGGACTCCAATTAAGTCTCTAATCTGGCATAACTGTCTTAACTAAAATTGGAGCTGGCTGTCATACAACTGACTGTTTTATTCCCTTGCTGTTTCTCCAGGACCAGTACAAGTTCTGCTATGAAGTCGCTTTAGAATACTTGAATTCTGGCTGATGGTGAAAGATGCCCTGCAGACCCTACACCTACCCGGGAGCCACAAAGCCCCATGATGTTTGTGTATATGAGATGAAGACTTCTCAGTGTCATGCTTATTTTGCTTTATATAATTGGCTCTTTTTAAGAGCCTGAGAAAGTGTTTATAAACCCGCCTGCACTGCCTACTTTCCACCATACTGCTGCTGCCTGACAAAAAACACAAAACAGACTCTCTGTGGTCGTCAGATACTGTGTTCATAATCACCATCTTGAAAGAGCAGCCTAGACAGCTGGTAAATTAAAAGAGCACAATTATATTCTTATGAAGGAATTTGTCCCTTTGAGGTTTAATTTTGTTGCCTGTGATCCTTTGTTTTTGTCACAGCTAAGTGTATATTTTTGTTCTGTGGAGAATGTTGTCTGGCATTTATGATAATATATGATTTTAGTTAATATTTGTATTTTAACACATACATAACAAAAAGTATATGTAGTTTACCTGAACTAACAGACAAAGAACTCATAACAAACCATGCTAACTTTCTGGAGTGGTAGTTTCTCTCTGATCGATAATATTTCAAGGAGGAACGGCTTGACTCTGAAAAGGTCAAACCAGCTGACCCAGTGAAATAGATCCAAAGCTTTTTCATTTGTTTATATTGTAAATATTTTTTTTTGATTTCATCAAATTATTTATTCATTAAAAGAAATTTTTGTGAAGCACAGTGAGTGACAATCATTTTTATTAAGCCCTGGAAATGCTTTGTTTACTGTATGATAATGTAAACATTTGTTACCTTGTATGGATTCTCAGCTCAATAAATGATGGCACATGGCAGATTTGTGTTGGATTTCTGGTACACCAAGACATGGAGGGGCTGAAGCACCAGTTGCTTGGCTTTGCGTTTCACCTTTAAAAGCCTGCAGAGGAAGCACCATTCCCAAATCTCTAGAGACACATGAGAAACTGAGATGTTCTATCCAGAGAAAGGATTTGGGGGCGGGAGGGTAGGCTAAGATAGTAGTATATTTGCTGAGAGATATGTCTAGTTCAGACTTTTATCATTGAGAATGCTTTGCTTCATTGTATTCATACTGTCCCCTGTACTCATAGAAGGTAATGAATAGAAAAGTCACTAAAAAGATGAATTTCTAAGCTGGAACTGGATAGATACTCAACAGCAGAAAACTAGTCCTAGATCTCTGTAAGTCAGGTTATACCAGATCGCTTCCAATTTCCTGTATGACCTTGAACAAATTATTTAACTTGCTTCACTTTCTCCTTCTGCAGGTTGGGGGTGGATCTTCCCTCTCCCTTGCTTTCATTCACTATAATTAGAGCATGAAAGTTAAAATGATTGAGTAGTAAAGACGATTGAAATGACGCTTATGAGTCTTATATGTATTCTTTAGCTGCTTTTTTTGTGTGGTAATTGGTAATGAGAAAAAAGTATGTTAGCTTGATTCACATACATTCATTGGAATAGAATATTATACACACATTCCTTAGAGCAAATTGCCTTTTTAAAAAAAAAAATTCTATTTTTATACAATGATCTTTGCCTCGACCCATTACATCAACTGATTTTTTACTATGTGTGGGGAAGACATGTTAGTGGTTTGTTTGTTTTTTTGCAAAAATGATATGAGGGCAATAAGGAACTCTCATATTTGAATTGTGTGAAGACTAAAAAGGGACTTAGGGTAGATACAAAACCCAGTTTGTGGTTCCCAACATCTTCCCAGAACAACCCAATGATTCAAAGTTGAGTAAAGTCTTTGTTCCTCCAGCTACAGCTGTTGAGGCACCCATCAGATTTGTTGCTCCTTACTTAGGTCTCAGAACCCACAGAGAGCAACAAACTCATCCTTTTCAAGTAGGTTATAACCCTTGAAGAGGTCACAAAGTAGTGAGTATAAATTAGCAGAGACAACGGTTTAAATATTCCTTGTTCCTCAGGGTTCTTGATGAGAAGGGATCTTGGCATTCTTCCATTCCTTTTGATTAGCCCCTAAAAAACTTTTGAAGGAAAGCATCGAAGGCTGAAGGGTTAGTCTGGACTCCTACAAAGAATTTTCCACAGGATATAGAATTGTGTATCAACACAAATGTGAAAGTTTTCCATGGAGGGGGCAAAGTCAGTCAATTAACACATTTATTAAATAAGGCCCTGTGCCATGTGGTAGGGATACAAAAAAAAGATGAAAGATATTCCCTGCCTTCAAGAAGCTTGCAGTCTAATGGGGATGAAAATAACTGTAAACATAAATGAAAATAAGATAGTAGAAGAAAAAGGGATCAGGAAAGGTTTCCTGTAGAAAGTAAGTTTATAACTACTTTTCGTTTGTTTTGGGGTTTTTTTAAGTTTTTTGCAAGGCAAATGGGGTTAAGTGGTTTGCCCAAGGCCATACAGCTAGGTAATTATTAAGTGTCTGAGAGGATTTGAACCCAGGTACTCCTGACTCCAAGGCCAGTGTTTTATCCACTATGCCACCTAGCCACCCCTATAACTACTTTTTGAAGGAAGCTAGGGAAGCCAGGAGATGGACATAAGGAAAGAGAGAATACCAGGCTGAGAACATGAAGTAAAAACACCCAGGGTCAGAAGAGTGAAATAATATACTTGCAAAATAAATATCTAGTCAGTTGTCCTTCATATAATTGTTGCTTCTAAAATATATACATATATATTTCTTTTTTACACAAATGAGGATGAGAGAACCCTAAGTTAGGGTGGATATATTGTTGTGTGGGGTCTGGTCCCTTCTGGACTCTAATCCATTAGTCTTAGTTCTCCCTCCTTTCTGTGTGTGTGTGTGTGTGTGTGTGTGTGTGAAAAAATACACTAAACAAAAATCTTCAGTGACTGGTCTGAGCAAAAGAAAGTTTTTATTTGCTTTTCTCAAGAGAAGGGCACAAGTCTCACAAAGGTATTGAAGTGTCTAGGAGCTACATCCAAGGTACAATCAAGCAAGATTATGTGAGCCCCCCTCCCTAGCCCCCTCTCGTCCAACCCAATTGATTGAGCTTTCAGTTACAGTGTTTATGTAAAAAAAAAATCTACCCAATAACAAAGAGAAGAATGGAATGGTTTCATCTACCTAAATGAAATAATGTCTAAGTATGCAAGGTCTTCTAAGAAAAGTCTACTATCCTATTCAGTACTTATCATCAAACTGGAGGAGGCTTATGATCTTTGGAATGCAATGTTTTTCCATTGGAATAGGCTACTGTTCTCCCAGTTAGTAAAAATAGTTTTTATCATAAGATAGGTGGCTAACTTAGAATGTAAGGTCTTTCTAGGAGTAGTCTAAGAATAATAGTCTGCTTTTGTCTTAATGTTTCTTAACCATTACTAAGAGGACTTCACTAGGAATATTAACCCTAAGAAGGTTTTATTGGGAATTTTCCATTCATTCCCCTACAAGATCATAAGATTATAACCCTGGAAGTGAAAACAGAGTTTGCCTAGTCCAATCCTTTCATTTTAAATATGAAGAAATAAGCCCAGTGATGTTACTTGACCAACAGATTCAAACTTACCATAAGTGACAGGGCTAGAATTTAAATTTAGATCATATGACAAGAGAGCAATGAATTTAGGGCCAGTCCCTGTTGTCATAGAACTTGGCAAACTTTCAGCCCCTTAAGAAGAAAATTATCTTCTCCCTGAACAGCTACTAAAAAGGGTATTAGTTAAACAAAAAGAAAGAGAAAATATTGACCTTGGACTTAACAAGAGAAGGGGCAGTTAGACATATGAACATTCAAGAGGGAAAAAAAAGGAGATCTTATTATAGGAAATTTTACTTGTTTTTTACTATGTTCTAGTTAATGAAGTTAAAATTACTGTCACTGATATACAATGTCTCCGCTCTGTGGGAGGGGAGGTGTATTAGAATTCTGTACTTTAGATTTACCTATCTATATGTCCTCTTGGCAAATACACCTGTAGCTACAACCCCAGCATTTATATTTATGGGAAATGTTCTGATCCAGTGGCTTATGTGTCATTCCTTATATTAAGGGGAGAATGGATTTCCAAGAAAAGATGTCTTCAGCCTAGCAATTTCGAGGTAGAGCCAACAATTAATTATTAAGTTCTAAATTTCTCAATAAAATTAAAGGAGATTAGTCTAGAGAATCAGAAGAAGAAGGGATATGAAGTCTGCCAGGAGTTCATTTCTCATTTTCGCTCCTCACAAATCATCTAACCACCCTAAGCAACTCAGGGAACTTCCTCTTATTCAGGAAGCTTTCCCAGGTCAATCCTGCCAACTCCCTAATCTGACTGTTCAATATTTGACCCATTTTTCACCTTGAGTCATCTTATAATTAAATGTTTGCCCTCAACCACCAATAATAATAAAAAATGTAAAATAAAATATACTTAAGTATCACTTATACTACTGGTATATTATTATTATTATTATCATCATCATCAACAAAACTCAATGCTGGTGGTGAAGAAGGTGTATGCATTTATTTGCTGGAGATTGGGAATTTGGAGAGCAATCTGTCATTAAGCAATAAAAGTTACAAAAATAACTTTGACCCAACAAAAGTATTTTAAATGTAAGTATATATTTATATTAATTTATATATAAATATGTATAAATTGATATAATTTTTTCAGTTTTAAGCCCAAAGATTGCCATAGCAACATAATTTTTGAGTGCAACAAGTTATAGCAGTAATCTAAATATCTATGGGGCAGAAAACAGGTAAACAAATTGTGTTATATTAATTAATTGAATGCTATAATGCAATTAATACCAATAAGTATGAATTGTACAAAGAAATCTTTAAGGACCTTGAAACAATTCAAGGCTAAAAAAATCAGAACCAAAAGATACTAACAATAATCATAAAATAGGAAAATGAATATAAATCACTATATAAGAACCCCCATATAGTCTTCAAGAGAATAATTAAAAGCTTAAAAGGGCAGCTAGATAGCTCTCTGGCCCTGAGGATTTGAGTTCAAATCCAGCCTCAGACATTTAACAGTTGTGCTGCAGTCTTGCCAAGTCACAACCCTGATTTCCTCAAAAAAAAGGTTAAATGAAATGTATTCATTGAAATATGAACAGTTTCTAAGTAAGGAGGGAAAAATGCAGGATAGCTCTAGACTCTGATTTCATTAATATAGAGAATTTCCAATTCCTTCAGCAAGAGCAGATCTGCATCTTCTCTGCAACTTAGAGACTTATATTGTTGGTTAAGTCATAGAGAGCTTAAGTGACTTTTGTCAGAATCACACAGTCAGTTTGTATCAGATGTAGGACTTAGGCCCAGGTCTTTCTGTCTCCAAGGTCAACACTCTAGGATGATTCTGTTTAATCAATGAGGCAGCCTTGGAGTATATAAGGCTTGGATTGAAGTTTCACTTCTGACAGATATAGGCTGTATTGAATTAATCATTTAAATTATCAGGATCCCCAGACAACTTTCTAAGATGAAGTTTCAGAGGAAATATCAGCTAGGTGGTGCAGTAGATAAAGAAACAACCCTACAATCAGGAGGACCTGAGTTCAAATATAAGTAGACACTTAATAATTACCTAGGTGTGTGACCTTGGGCAATTCACTTAACCCCACTGCCTTAAATAAATAATTTTTTTAAAACAAAGTATCAGTCTCCAGTGATCATTGAGGAAGAGACACAGGTGGAAGAAATCTAGTCAAAACAATAAAAATACAATATTAAATGTTAGATATTTTCCTTGGGAAGAGCAGAAACACCATCATACACTAGTCTAATTTCTTTGGGTTATGGGTTGGAGTTTCCTGAATGCCATTCAAAGAGGAAAAATACCACTCTATTGAACATCAACCTCTTTCTTTCCTCTTTTCTCTTGGTGGAAGGGGAATAATACCATTCTTCAGTTCCAAGCCTTCATTCCCTTTTCTGATGTGCCTCTGAACAAAGAAAATCTTGTTAAATCCATATATTCCCCCATCCCTGAAATTCTGATCTCCCAAAGAGCATCATTCGAATTCCATTCCCCATCCTCCATTTACTCAACCCTTTCACTAAGCATTCTCCATTCCAGAAAGAATGTTTGCTCCATAAGTAACAAACTTGCTTAAAACTTTTCCTTTCCCATTCCTTCCAAAGGATACTCATAAAAGCATCCCAAAGATTTCTCTGATTTCTTAATCAAAAACAAACCAAACAAAAAACAAACCTTCCTTCAAATGATTATCAATTATTGTGCTATCTCTGCCAGAATTGCAGAGGATTCTTAGTAGATGCTATATAAATATTTACTCCGTTTCTCCTTCCCCTTTCTCCTGCTCTCTCAACTAAGTGAATGTTTTGCCTCATTTTAACTGAAAAAAACTTGCAACCATTGGCTGAAAGCTCCCTCTTCACCTTTCCTCCTTCTCATCTTATGACATTCAGACTCCTTTGGTTATCTTCTCTTTACCCCTTCTTTTGTGAAGAGATAGCCCTTGTATCTCCCAAGGTAAACTCCTCTTCAAGAACCAGTGACCTCATTCTATCCCAGAATATTTCTCTTTCCATCATCCCACTTTCTCCCTTATCTTCAATATCCTTCCATCTACTGATTGCTTCCCTTCTGCCTAGAAAACATATTCATATCTCCCTATTCTTAAAAACACACATTTGATCCACCCATCTCTACCAGCTACCATCCTACATCTCACTTCTATTTTACAATTAAACTACTTCAGAAAGGTTGCAATCCCTGTTCCCATTTTCCTTTCTCTCTTTTTAACTTTCTACAATTTAGCCTTCAACCTCATTATTCAACTTAATCTACTCTCTAAAGTTATTAAGGATCTCTTGACTAACTAATTGAATGGTCTTTTCTCAGTCTTTAGCCTTCTTGACCTCTCTCCAGTTATTGACACTGTAAACTGGTGATTTTTTTTTTCAGGCTAGCACTGTTTCCTGGTTCTCCTCCTACTTAGGCAGTCACTCCTCCATCTTCATCCATGTAACCAGAGGTATGATATAGAACTGTCCTGGTCCCTTTTCTCTTCTTCCGCACTATTTCATGTATGATTTCATTAATTCCCCTGATTAAATTGGATTCAATTTTAATCTCTATGCTAATGATTCTTAGATCTTATTTAACTCTGTCTGCCGATGTCCCATTTCAGATCTATAATCTTCTATTAGACATCTTTAAATGATCTCTAGATATCATAAACTCGATATGTTCAAAACCAAACTCATTGTTTTTCCCCAAAAAAAATCTTCATTCCAATCGTCCTTAATATCCAATATGGTGCCAAAGCCTATTGATTTTACCTTCATAACATCTGTTATTTCCTCTGACACTTTTACCACCCTCTGACAAAAGCCCTCATCACCCACATCTGGCCTTTTGAAATAGCTGGTTGGTCCACAGCCATGAGCCTCCCTCCATGCCAAACTGTCTTTTACTCAGCTGCCAAAATGATATTCCTAAAATGCAGGTCTGACCATATCATGACCACTTCTACTCAACAACTCCAGTAGCTCCCTATCATCTTCAGGATCAAATATAAAATCTGTTTAGAATTCAAAGCCCTTCCTAACCTCCATTCCCTCTCCATCTACCTCTCCACATTCTTATACTTTATTCATCCCCATATAGTTTGCAATTGAAAGATATTGGCCTCCTTGTTGTTCCTCCCACAACACACTACATCTATTTACTCTGGGTATTTTCACTGCACTTATAAAAGCACTTATAAAGTGCTTTACATAGAATATTCTCCCTCATCTCTATCTCCTAATTTCCTTCAGGTCCCAGCAAAAAACACACCCTTAATATTGTGCTTTCCCTCTATTGATTATTTTTTAAATTAGCCTGTATATGACTTGTTTATACATAGTTGATTATATTTTGCTCCCCCATTCTTGTTGTTCATTTTAGTCAAATCCAACTCTTTATGACCCTATTTGGGGTTTTCTTGGCAAAGATACTAGATTAGTTTGTTATTTCCTTCTCCACTCCTTTTATAAATGAGGAAACTGAAACAAAAAAAAGGCTCAGTAATTTGGCCTGGGTCATACAATTAGTAGGGGTCTGAAAGTATATTTGAACTCAGGTCTTCCTGAGTTCCAGGCATTCTTTCTACTATGCTACCTTCCTTTATATCTGTCCTCTCTTAATCTATTGCATAGCATTGGCCACTAATGGGAAAAACAAAAGCGAAACAAATAAACCCTTCCCCCATGCTGTGAGTAAGTTAACTCTTGCCCACAGAAGGAAAAAGACCCAACAATTCCCGTTGCCTGATAGGAGAGAGAATTCTCTTTGTAGTCAGTCTATTTATTGTACTTTATCTGGCTCCAGTCCCACAAAAGACATACAGGAGCAGTGACTCTCACTAAGGAGTCACCATCACAAACTCCAAATCCTGAAACATTGATCAAAAATCAATCTTTGACTTTCAGCTTCCTAGAAGGAGCATCTTCCCCACAAGGAAACACTCTCTGTCTGGTCAAAGGGAACCACTTAAATTAGGCAAAGCTGGAGTTTAGGAGGAGAAGAACAGGCAAGAAGGAAAAACTAGACCTTCCTATGGACACCTTGCACTTTTGAGATGAGACCAAAGATTTTTCTAAGATGTGACTGAAGCACAATCATGGAATAAAGCCTGATGCTCCTTCAGTTGTTACTGCTCTCTAACTCTGCCTCCATTTACCTTGCACTTACTCTCTATATAAGAGTATATCATATATAAACTTGCATATGCTTTTTTCTATACACAAAGCAACTAGGTGGTACATTGGATAGAGCTGTCATGGGGTCAGGAAGACTTCTCTTCCCAAGTTCAAATCCAGCCTCAGATACTTAATACCTGTGTGACCCTTAGCAAATCACTTAACTTGTTTGCTTCAGTTTACTCATCTGTAAAATGAGCTGGAGAAGGAAATAGTAAACCATTTCATACCTCTGCCAAGAAAACTCCAAATGAGATCATAAAAAGTCGAATACAACTGAACTGACTGAAGTAAAATATTTGTATACACATTTCCCCCAATTGGAGTATAAGCTTTTAAAAGGCAAGATAAATGCTTGTTGAATTGAATTGAAAGAATGATGGCTTTGGAGTCTGAAGATTTAGGTTCAAATTATTGCCCTGCCTCATATTCAGTGAATATACTTGGATAAGTCTCTTCTCTCCAAGCCTCAGTTTCTTTGGAAAATCAAGAATGCCTTCTAATGATGTACTGGTAAATGTTTAACAATTGTCTTCCCCAAAATATATACATGGCGCACTTTCAGACTTAATCTGCAGGAAAAATATTTTCTTGATCATTTTCTTAAGTCTAGAGACAGTCAACAAAACAATGAATCAAGCCTTGATTTGCAGCATTTACCTGGAAATTTAACAATTGACTCACTAGCCAGGTTGAGTTGGCCCTGCATACCCCTGATCTCATTCTAAGATCTAATGAGCTTATCGGTTGGTGAACTCAGGAGCAGTGCCTCATCACACTTCCCTTCCAGCTCAGCCATACTTTCTCTCCTTGCCAGGCTTAAACTCCATCCTCTTTCTCTCCCTCCCAAAGGCCCCTGGAAAGCATAGAACCGAATAGACAGAAGCCAGGCAGAGAGAGAGTTAACTCCCCTTAGTATTGGTTACCCAGTTAGCCAAGACAAAGTCTGGAAACATAGGACTTCAGATTTCCACTTAAGTTCTCTTTTCCCCAGGATGTGACTGCCTTATTGGGCCTGAAGTCTTCTTAGATCTCACCCTGCATGGGCTCTAACAGGGGTCAGGCTTAATTTGAACAGGTGAGCAGATGCAACACCAGCCTGCCGGTTCCTGTTGAATGGCTTCCAGCATCTGCAGATACAAAGTTTTCACCTCATTTAAGAAAGAATAGCATCTCTCTTTGTAATGGAGCTCTCTCCAAATCTGGGTTCATCTCACTCCTTTCATGTGGGTAACTTTTAGCTAAAATATTCATCAACCTCCTGGTTTCCTTTCTAATAGGAATAACTTACATTATATAGTATTTTAAGGTTTATAAAGTGCTTTACAGTTATTATCTTCACAATAATCCTAGGGGATACCATCATCACCTCCATTTTACAAATGAGGAAATTGAGTCTGAGAAAGGTCAAGTGATGTGCCCAGCATTGACCAGCTGGGAAGTGTCCAAAATCCAATTTGAATTCAAGTCTTCCTGACTCCCAGGCACTGCCACAGCCCCTGAGGGAATGTCACCCTCTGACCCTCTGACTCTTGTTCTCTCTATCTCTCTGGCTCACTCTCTGTCCCTTTCTCTCTCTCTCTCTCTCTCTCTCTCTCTCTCTCTCTCTCTCTCTCTCTCTCACACACACACACACACACACACACACACACACACATTCTTTGTCAAATCATGGGAAAAACAAAAACTAAATCAAATAATCAAATGAGAACTAACCAGTCCTACTTTTGATTTGCAAAATCATTGTTTTTAGCAAAGCCTGTTTAACTAGTTGCATTTGTGGAATTAATTAATTTCTCTAACTTCACACCAAGCTTATTGACACATCCACTTCCAACTGGCAAAAAGTAGCCCGAACAGATGAGTCCTTAACCTTTGCTAAAAGCCAAGTATGGTCAGCTCAGAGACCATGAAGTCTCTCATCCTCAGAATTTACCAAATAGACACCAAAACCAATGCCTGCTGTCTAAGCACATAACATTCTTCAGTCCCCTCCATTTCAGCACACACACACACACACACACACACAGCATTTCTTCCCCCCACGCTGCCTCCTCTTTGATTCTATGACTTTTTCCTCTCTTGGTGTCCTCTGTCTCTGTGTCTCTGTCTTTCTGTCTCTGTCTCTGTCTCTTAGTCTCCCTCTTTCTCTGTCTCTCTCTCTCTCTCTCTCTCTCTCTGTCTCTTGCTCACTTTGTGTCTCTGTCTCTCTGTGTGTATGTGTGTCTCTCTCTGTATATATATATATATATATATATATGTATATAAATACATATACATGTTTCTTTGTCTTTATCTCTCTAGAGCCTTCTGTGTCTCTGTCTCTGTCTCTCTGTATCTTTATCTCTGTTTTTTATTTCTCTATGAGCCTCTCTGTCTCTCTGAATATGTCTCTCTGTCTCTCTGTCTCTGTGTGTGTCTCTGTTTCTTTCTGTATCTCTCTCTTTGTGCCTCTGTGTCCCTCTGTGTTCTTCTAGTACTCTGAACTCACATTTATGTTTCTCCTCCCTCAACTCCTAAAGTGCTTGTTGTCTGTTCCATTCATATGAAACATATTGCCTTCGATTGTTAAGCTGATTAGCCTAGAAATGGTCTTTGACAAAATGAAGTGAACATGTCAAACATGGCTCGCAAGTCACAGTGCCTTCTGGCAGCTCAGAAATGTCGATTGTATTGGAATATATCTACCTCAGTCACCAAATTTGGCAGGATAATAGCTTGGATGGAGAATGGAGCAGAAGATGCAAAGCCTCTTGAATCAGCTTTAATTCCATTCACATGATGCTGACCAGTGACAATGAAGAACAGTGCAGAAATGTTCAGCTGCACAGTCCCTCCCTGGATGGGCTGCACTGATATTGGGACAGCAGGGAGAATGGATCCTTGAGGGAGAGAAGGATGCAGGTGGCACCTTACACAGCCTTCTGGAAGTTCCCCTGGCACCCCAGTTACAGAGGGCTTCAAAAGGTAATTGCAGGACCATTTCCAAGGAGGTGACATTTAGCCAGGATCTTTCATATCAAAGAAGAATAAATACCATTGCTGGCAGATATAAGATTGGTCACAACTTATACTGCCTTTAGGCAGATTTAGATGATCAGTGATAAAGGAACTCACTCCAGGCAAACCTTCAACACATGGGGAGTGAATAAAAAAGCATCTATCAAATGGTAATGGTGTGCAAAGTGCCAAGCTCTGGAGGTATAAAAAGGAAATGAAAAACAGTTCATATCTCAAAAATATTCCAATCTAGGATGGAGAATCAGCTCATAGAGGAGGTTTTAGCTATAAGTTAATGGACTCTACTTACAAAGAATATGGTAAAGCATTGTCCTCGGTGTCTTTTCCATTGATAACAATATAGTGCAGCTAGGTGGCACAGTGGAATGGATATAGTGGCAGGCCTGGAGTCAAAAAGACTATTCTTTCTGAGTTCAAATCTGGCCTTAATTACTTATTTTTTTGTGTGATCACTTAATCCTGGTTGCCTCAGTTTCCTTATCTGTGAAATAAACTGGAGAAAGGAAATGGCAAACCAAAATAGGATCATAAAGGTCAGACAGGACTGAAACAAATGAACAACAAAAATTTATACTTTGAATATTGGCAGATGCTACAACTCAGGACTTGATTTACTGTCTAAACTTAAGAAAATGAATGGCGATATTAAATTTTAAAATGTGGCATGCCTAATTTTTTTTTAAAAGAAAGCCAATTGTTAAACATTTACCAGCACACCATTGATTGCTTCCCTAGATCATTGCTATGGAGGCGAGGGTAGTCTATGCATCAGGGCAGGACTGAATAAAGCAAAAGATAAAAGAATTTACTTCTAAAACTGAAATACCCAAGGACACACAAAACTACTTAGGTAGCAAAGTTCCCCAGCTGAAAGTTCTTTACCCTAATGAACTCACAGATCCTTTATGTACTTGCCTAAATAAAAAGAATCACAATCATAGTTGACCCAAAGAGCATTTTTAAAGTTTATAAAGTTTAATGGACATTTCTTTGTTCATAATCCATGACTATGTTTCACGACATAAAATCTACTATGTAATTGATATTCTTCTACCAATACCCATAGTAATAAACATCTACATCTGTATATGATAGTTATGTAAATCTGGGATCCAAACCTAATGCAAATCTAGTTCTAGAGTAGAGAAAGAGGGGTAATTGGTGGCAGAGTGGATAGGGCACCAAGCCTGGAGTCAGGAGGACCTGAGTTCAAATCTAATCTAAGACACGTGATACTTAGCCATCTGATTTGGGCAAGTCGCTTAATCCCATTGCCTTGCAAAAATCCAAAAAAAAAACCCCAAAATCCCAACAACAAACAAAATAAAAATAGAGAAAGAAACAAAGAAAAAATTGAAGGACATGATTAACACCACTACCCCTCTCTAATCCTAAGGGATAGTCTTAGTATGGCCTAATTAAATCCATTTAGGCCAAGGAGAGCCAAAGATATTTTTCTTTTTTTTTTCTTCATTTTTCCTCTCAATGATTATTCAGAACTAAGCTGCAACAGAAATGGAGGTGGGGGGGAAAGGGAAAGGCAAAGGAGATCAAAGGTTGGGGAGGACATTCAGTTGATCAGTCAATCAATAAACATTTATTAAGCTCCTACTATATATGTGTCGGCTATGCTAAGCACTAGCAATACAAAGAAAGGCAAAAAGATCTATCCCTCCTCTCAAAGAGTTTACGTGTAATGCAAATAACTCTGTACAAAGAAGATATGTGCAAGCTAAATTGGAGATAATCAACAAAAGGAATACATCAGAATTAAGGGGGGATTGAGAAAGGCTTCTGTAGAAGGTCAGACTTCAGCTGGAACTTGAAGGAAGCCAGCATGCAGAGATGAAAAGGGAGAAAATTCCAGCAGTGATAGAGTGTGGGGCTTCCTGGAGTTAAAGAAAGAAAATCTGTTTCAGAGAAGGTTTTTGTTTGGGCTGAGGCAGAGTTATTTATGTGTGTATGTATCTCTTCCTGGCATGATTGCCTTCTCAGTCCATTTTCTTCCCTTGACATGAGAAAGACAGAAGCAACAGATCTTTGAAGTCCCTGTCTCCAGCTCCCTGCTCCTCAGACAGGAGACATCACCAGAGACAGGACTGTCGGTGCCAGCTCCCAACAAGTCTTACCCAAATGCTCATTGAGTGACGGCAGCATTTTGACTCTGTCTTCTGTCTGCCTGTCGGTTTCTTTTAGCAACAGCGCCCAGATGGTTTAGATTGTGTCTGCCTTGTCCCTGGGTTTGAGGAAATTATATTAGTGACATTAATTATACCACTGAAATGATAATTACAGGTGACTGATGGAGACTGGCAGAATATTTGCCTGACTATGTAAACTTAGAACTCTGTTTCCTGGGCCCAGGGCTCTGCCCTGTCAACCTCACTCCAGGCTGGGGACTCAAAAGCCCTCTCTGGGCTGTGGCTCAGTTGGGTGGCATCCTTCAGATGCTGTAGGCAGCCGAGGTGAGTGAACACTGTTCCAAATTAGGAACCATTTCCATATTCTCTTCAACTTTGTTCACATCTTTTCACATTCTACCAATCTTTTCAAAGTCTTCTTTTTTGTGTGAGATCAGAAAGAAGACAATGGATGTGAGGAAATAGGAAAGGGAGAAACATCTGTCTTTAGATGGCCAACCTTTGTAGTGTTGGTACTAAGCTAGAATCTGTCATGTGGATGCCATTTGATTGTCCTAGATAGATCAGTGATTTGAATATCATTGCATAAACAGGATGATGTTCTCAAAGAAGACCATGACATCAAGTGATGCCATGACATGGGTGCTGGGATAAATCACCAGCCTCATTTTCTCCTCTGGATCCAATGGACAGTTATGAATCAGGAGGATTGGAGATGGCCCTGAATATGAGGCAATCAGGGTTTAAGTGACTTGCCCAAGGTCACAGTGTCTGAGGTCAGACTTGAACTCTCATCCTCTTGACTTTAGGTCATTACACCATCTAGCTACCCCTACATAACATAATCTTAGTTCACATACATGTTGTTCTTTAAGATTTATAGGGAATCTTTAAGGTTTATAGTATCTTATTAAAACTAAAGATTCCTTAAAAGTTGCAATGATGTCCTATGCTAGACAGGGTGAGGCTAGTTTTTCCATTAAAAGATATTGAAGTCATCTTTGAACCTTAATTGTCTCAGGGGACCCTTGATATAACTTACTAATGATGGAAGTACAAACAATTCAGGGTCCACTGAGTCATCCATTCTTCTCTTGGTTTCCAACTGGTGGATCATCATCATTAACACAGAGACAGGGAGAAGATGCACTCAACTGATTCAATGCTGTATCCAGGCTGAATATGCTCTAAGACTATCCTTCCTTTGCTATAGTAAAGTAAATCTTTTGTTTGTTGTCAGATGCCTTAGACCACAGAGTCTCATTCCTTCCTAGTTTTGAACCTGTGTTATCAGAACAGCCTGAATCACACCTGGCTTATTGCAGGGAGCATCTGATACTACCCTTTCATTTGGGAGATAACAACTGAAGGCTTAAACCCCTCAGCATTTCTAAATATCACCAACAAAGCCATACAAAAAAAAGATAGTAAGAGATATTTCATTAAAAAATAACTATAGACAGGGGCAGCTAGGTGGCACAGTACATAGAGTACCAACCCTGGAGTCAGGAGTACCTGGGTTCAAATCTGGCCTCAGACGCTTAATAATTACCTAGCTGTGTGGCCTTGGGCAAGCCACTTAACACCATTTGCCTTGCAAAAACCTAAAAAAAATAGACAATATAAAATTTCTGAGGGTATACCTGCCAAGACAAACTCAGGAACTATATAAATAGAATTATAATACACTTTATACAAATATAAATCACTTTTATTTAAATAAAAAAATAAAAAGATGGAAGGTCAAAGAAGTTAAGTGACTTGGCCGAGGTCACTACACAGTATACTATCTGGTTGATATTTGAACCCAAGTCTTCTGATTTCACATCTGGGTACTATAACATTCAGAAGAGACTTTAGAAGAACCTATTAGAGTAGAAGGTATTATTTATCCTCTCCCTTTTGCAAAGGAGGGGAACCAAGGACTCTAGAGGTGTTAAATCACTTTCCAGGGTCACCCAGCAAATAAGTGTCTGAACCATGATTTACAGCAAGATATTCCTGATGGTAAAGTCTCATCCCCTAGCCACCTCTCTAAAAGGAAGTAGTAGCTAGAGATTAGATCAAACTTAAAAGTTCAATTTTAGGGATTTTATTTACCCCCTTAAGAACCACAGTAATCTTCATTTAAAAGGAAGGGTGGAATTTTGAGGACATCCTTAGGTAAGCTATTTTCAAGGGTGGTGTGCTTTGTTACATATGGTAAAAATTTTTTAAAAAATTAAAACAAGACAATGGATTGCATGAGGACAAGGGCCAAGTTTAGTTACCTTAGTGCCTTCCTCAAGCATTCAGAACAATGGTTATCACATATCTCAACATGGACAGAATTGGTAATTTTGGTGTATAGCTGTTTCTTCCACCAATACCCACATCTAGAAGCAAGTACAGTGGCACTCCCATAATCTGGAAAATACACATGAAATTTTTTGGCTCTTCTCTTGTACCAGGGTAGAAGTCTAATTTTTTTCTTTTTTTTTAATGGAGTATTTACAGACTTGATTGTAGAATTTGGGTTCATTATTGGATTAAGTAGTAGATCAATGTTAAGTAAAAATTATTATATGAAAAAGAACTTTTTGCTGTGTTTTCTGTGGCTTCCACAAAACTCCCCCCCCCAATTCCCATTTAATTTCTTATGCCTACCTGCTATATATTGAAACCATGATGGAGAAAGTCACAGTATGGAAAGGATAACTGTATATAAACAGATAAATAGGGGCAGCTAGGTGGCACAGTGGATAGAGCATCAGCCCTGGAGTCAGGAGTACCTGGGTTCAAATCTGGTCTCAGACACTTAATAATTACCTAGCTGTGTGGCCTTGGGAAATGTAAATACCAAACTGGAAACTTTATAATTATTCTAGAGGCAACAAAGAGTTCAGCAGGGGAGGGACACAGTCAATTTGTTCTTGAGGAAGAATGCTTTGATAGCCAGCTATGTGGAAAGAAGATGCTGGAAACTCAGAATGCAAATTAGAACATAGTAGCAAGGGGGAGCTAGGTGGCACAGTGTATAGAGCACCGGCCCTGGAGTTAGTCGGAGCTGAGTTCAAATCAGACCTGGGACTCTTAATAATTACTTAGCTGTGTGACCTTGGAGGTCACATTGCCTTGCAAACCCCTCCCCCCAAAGTAATTGATTCAGGAGTTATAAGGACCAAAACTAAAGTCAGAATTGTATGAGTGGAAAGAATGTTCTAATTGGTCTCCCTGACTCAAGTCTCCATTGACTCCAATTCATCCTCTACTCAATCACCAAATTTATTTGTCCAAAGTATAGATGTGACCATGTCATTCTCTTTTCAACAAACTCTAGTGACTCCCTATTACTTCTATGATTAAATTATGAATAAAAATCCTCTGATTAGCATTTAAAGTTCATCATGAAAAAAATATTTTTTTTTAAAAAACAGCTCTTCATGATTTAGCATTTTCTTACTTTTCTAGTCTTCGTGAAATTTATTTTCTTCCAGGAACTCTAACATGAAGGTACACTGACATATTTATGTTCTTCAAACAAGCCATCTCCTTTGCTTCAGTAACCACCCAATTCCTGGCATGCTCACCCTCTTTATGCCCATTTCCAAGACTTCCTTTAAGAAGTAAATCTCAATTCTTTCAGAAGAACTTTCCCCAGCAAACTTATTGCTCATGTCTTCCCCTCTGAGATTTCTTTCCATCTCTATCTTATATGTTCCTAGTTATTTTTGTATTTGTCACTTCCATTAGGAAAGGGAGCTCTTTGAGAGTAGGAACTGTTTTTGCCTTTCTTTCTATCCCCAGCACATTGTCTGAAACATAATAGGTTTTTAATAAATGCTTGTTGACTAATTGTTAAGGTTTTTCAGTTGTTTTTAGTCATGTCTGACTCTCCATTACCTCATATGAGATTTTCTTGGAAGAGATTGGAGTGCTTTGCCATTTCTTTCCCCAGCTCATTTTACAGATGAGGAAACTGAGACAAACAAGGTGAAATGACTTACCCAGAGTCACATAGCTATTAAGTGTCTGAGATCAGATTTGATTTCATGAAGATTAGTTTTCCTAACTCCAAGTCTGGTGCTCTATTCACTGTACCACCTAACTGCCAACTAGAATAGTTAAGTTATAGAAGAAGAAAGAAATTTGGATTACAATCGCTGTTGAATCCAATTTTATTTCACATTGTTATCACCACACTTTTATATCTGGCACAATGCAATAGGCTCATCTCATGAATCCATTTGGCCATGAAGTCACCTCTCTAACATCCAGAATACTTTGCTGCACCCCATAAACAAACATAACCAAGAGATAGCAGCCTCAGATGCTTGGCTTTGCATTCTGGGTTTTTTTCCCTTTGGTTCACTAAAACAGCATTTTTAAAAATACTCCCTTATTCTTCCATATCCTTATGAATTAAAAATGACAGCAACCATTGTCATTTAATTCTTTAAACACCTCCTCTCATCTATGCAGTTCCTTATGCCCCATACCACCTTCCGTATCCAGACCTCACAACCACAGACAGATACTAAGCAGACTTCCCACTGCCATATCAGGGAAGATAGAAGCCTTTTTCTTCTGCCCTGGATCCCTGATAAAAAAGTCATCTGTCATTTATGGTATGGCAGGGATCCACACTCTGCCCATCACCCTCCCACAGCTTCCAACTTCTTTCACTTCACTGGCAGAGTTCTTCCATCTGGCTCTGTCCAGTCCCAGGTGTCTTCTGGCTCTGTCTGCCTGGACAACTCAATCAGGGGATTTCCTGGAAGCTGAAATGCTTTGAGGAAATTTGTGGCTCTCTCTCCCTCTCCCTCCCACCCTCACTCCCTCCCTCTCTCCTTCCCTCTCTTTCTCCTTCTATTTCTCACCTTGTTCTTCCTCTCCCTTCTTTCTTCCTCCTAACTAAAAGGGAAAAGAAGTCTTGTAATAATGGAAACTTTGTCATCTTTAACTCCAGGGGAATTTGCAGCAAAGAATCTTGCCTCACTGACCTCAGAGGGAAATCAATGCATTTGCAGCTAATTCCTAAAATAAAATTTTAAAAAATCTTGAACAGATCAGTCAGGCGGTGAACAAATGATGAATACCAAGGGGCCTTGCTTTGGCTGCAGCCTGTGCTCAGGGATGAAGCATAACTCAGTGAGTGGCCCTGGAAGAGACATGAGACTCCAAACTGAACATAAAAAGATTTGAGCTTCTGAGCCTGAATATTGATGTTCATCATAATTCAGAGACTCAAGAAAGTCTTGGACAAGAGAGCAGCTGAAGCATGAGCCAGGTGTCTAGGAGCTGGTTTCTGATTCCCTGCTCATGACAGATGCTGCTGTCACACTCAGGTAAGCACACCTGAGCAGCAGCAGGTGTGAGGGTGGGATTGGGGGACAGCCACAGTGACAGAATGGATCTTTTGAACAGGGATTCCCATGTCATTGCCAATTGCAGCCTAACTTTGAAAGACAGACAACTGGCTCATTGAATGGGTCTCCCAACATTATTTATCTGTGACCCCACTAGTTCAACAACAACCATACCTCTGACCTGAAAACTCTTTTCCTTCCTATTTCAGATCATTCATTACATATCTACCATGCCTTTTTTTCCATCCTGCTGCTTTTACTGTATTGCAGTCTAGAAGAGTCTGCTAACCTCAGCCCTTTATTATTTTTGCATCCCTGCAAACCAAACTCCTTGTTTAGAAAACACTCTCCTTTCATCTCCCTCCTTCTTCCCAAAACTATCTTGCATCATTTCTTTCTTTCTTGCCAGTGCTGTAATTCAAAGTGTAAGGCCACTTATTCTAATGGAGCCATTTAAAATATGTGCATGTATACACACACATACACACACACACACACACACACACACACACACATAATGTTTACAACATTTCAAAAAGCAAAATCTGACTATTATTCATCAGATCTGATCATAGGATAAATGAAATTGGAATAAATATCAATAGTGATTATGGACTGGAATAAATGGCACACATAACTGAATTCAAAAAGAACAATTAATTAAATTAAAACAGTTTTTAGGATTACTTGGTATGAAACTGGTCACAAAATTCAACATCACAGAATGGTATCATGGGAAGGGTTCTTGAGAGATCATCAATTCTAGATCACTATTTTCAAACAGATTAAAATCTAGTCCATTCAGGACTGCAAATTTAACTTTTTAAAATTTCTTTCTGGTCTATTCCAATATAAAAGTTCACCATCATGCTCACCACTGGCTGGAAATTTAAAGTGAGTGAAATAGACTAATTCACTATGATGCTTAAGATGATGATGATAAAAGGCAGAAAATATAGTGATAGAGATAGATAAATGTTAGATATTTAGGGAGATAATAGATAAATGATAAAGATAGTAGATATATAGATAGAGATGACAGGCATGTGATAAATTATAGATGTGTAGGTAGACGATAGATGGTATATACGTAAATAAGATGATAGACATGTAGATAACTGTATAGATAGTTGATGGATATGTAAATATAGATAAGCTAGAAGATGTATAAATGATAGATGTCAGTATGTAAATAGATGGTAGATATGTAGATAGACAGATACATAGATACTTATAAATGTATTTCTTGTCTCTTCCATTAGAACGTAAACTCTTCGAATGCAAAAACTGTTTTTACCTTTGTCTCCATTAAACTTATAAGCATTCATTAAATGTTTATTGATTGATTCATCCGCACTTGCTGAAATTCTTTTATTTTCTGGTTTGAACTCAAATGCCACTTCCTTCAAAATGCCCTCTAGGATCTCCCCCAGGCCCTTAACATTATCACTACCTCCTCAAATTTCTGTACAGGCTTTGTCTATATCTCTTTAATTTCCATCCCTCCTTACCTTGCTTCACCCTTATTTCTTAACTTTTTATTTATCCCTAATACATAGTTATTTTATTGGAGAAAAGGTTAGCATGATAGTTTTAGTGAGAAAGAAACCCTAGTTTTTAGTTGGTGCAGCTTTTTGACTCTGGGCTCTGCCAGGCTAACTTACGTCTCTGCTCTAGCCATACCTCACCCCACCCCATCAGCATTTCACCAGGTGGGGGCCTGAAATAATCCAAAGCCCAGACTTGTAAAGATGGTGGCCTCTCTGGCCAATCAATCCCCAGTATCTCCCTACTTGTGACATCAGAGATAGGAAACCAATCAATGAACCCCACCAGACTCCCCATAAACCCACAGGTCTGCAGGTGACATTGGGTTCAGTCTTTCTCTGGGTCAAAGAGGGAGACATCAAATGAGAGCCTGTTGTAACCTTCGTGTGTAAAGTGTGGAGGGTGACCTCAGGGCTCATCAATGACTTCTTTTATCTGCCATGACCAATTCTTGTTGGAGAGTTTCCTTTCTTTACATTTTATTTTTGTCAATGAACAAATCTGTTTCCTCTCCTCCACAACTTGTATAAAATACAAGTTGTTAAAAACAAGGAAAGGAAAAGAAAGGAAACTCCTTGAAGCAAAGATGCATAATCAAGTGAAATAAATTCTCACACTGGCCATTTTCAAAAAAAGTATGTCCTGTCAATCTTCACCCTAAATCCCTAACTTCTCTGTCCTTCATCATAGGTTCTCTGGAATCATACTTAACTATTTCATTGATCAGAGTTCTTAAGTCTTTCAGTGTTGTTTGTTAAATGTTGTTGTTGTTTGTTAAAATGTTGTTGCTATTGTATATATTATTTTCCTGGTTCTGTTCACTACACTCTGCCTCAGCACCTAAAAGTCTTCCCAGGTTTCTCAGAAATTATCTCTCTTCTATCACATTCATATATTTGTTCAGTCATTCACACATTTATGAGTACCATCTCACTTAGTTTTTCATATTGTCACCACAGAAGAACTGCTATGTAGTTATATATGTTTGTATCTACAATCAGACACACACACACATATATATAATTATGTATATATATATATATATGTATATATATGTATATATATATATACATATATATATATGAGTTATTTTTCTCTTTTTTTGATCTCTTCGAGGGTTGGTCCAGTAGAAGGTTATAGAGTAAACACAGTTTTTAGCATGGGGCAGCATAATTCCAAGTTACTTTCCAGAACAACTCCACTGAACCCCTTACAGTTTTCATTTTACTTTTTTGTACACCTTGCCAATCTGAGGGGTATGCAGTGAAACCTCAGAGTTACTTTAGTTTTCATTTTCCTAAATATTAGTGATTTGTAGCATTTTTATATTTCTATTGATTGTTTGGATTTCTTCCTTAAAACACTTTTTTTCATATCTTGTGACCTTTTTTTTTTCAATTAGGAAGAATGAGCTTCTCCAGATATAGCTAGATTGACCCTAGGTACTGAGTTCACCACAGGTCCTTCAGCTTTGCAAGGCCCAGCAAAGTGTTTGAAAAGCCAAGACTGGCTCCATGCTAAAATGATTTATCAGGGGTTGAGCTGACTCGACCCTGCCCCCTAATAGTTTAGGCTTAAATTAGAACAAAATAAGACACTTGTAATCCATCTAACCATTCTTTAAGATGAGATTCATTTGGCCAGGACATTCAGATCAAGGAAGAGATGTTCATCTAGGATGAAGCATTGATTTAATTAAATGAAACTTCCCAGTGTTCTTGTTTCTGGTTTGTGGTCTCAAGTGTGATGTATCACTAGTTCCTTTTATCCCAGCTTTTTTGTACCCAAAGAACCAGGAACATGCATCAATGGCCTTACTTTTAATCCTAAGAACCAATTAAATCTTGAGGACAGTTTTAATACTTTTAAAGAAAAATGAACCTAACTTGCATCAAGATGGTGGGAGGGCTAAGGATGCTATAAGGTCTTTACCCCATTAGACATATTAGAGTAGCACTTCAGTGGAGGATTTCTCTATATAAATTACTTAAAAGATAATTCTCCTTATCTTGAGCATTAGCAGGTTGTTACATGTTTAAAAGACCATGTAATAGATATTGCTTTTAATTTTCATTCTCAAATAGCAATTATAGCCAATCTTTTTGCTTCATAAGCTAGGTAAGCCCAGAAATGTAAAGAAGGAAACTCACTGTAGCTATGTAATATTCAGTTGAATTTTAAAAAGCCTATTTGTGAAGGGCATGTTTCCAAATGCAGGTATATCTCACTCTTAGAATGAAGACTCTATACTTGAAAAATTGAAACCCAATTTTTAGCAATAGAATCACATCTAGAAGACATAAGGCAATGCCTTACTGTTAAGAATTCTCTGGTGAATCCTTTAATTATACAAATGATTATTAATTTATTATTAATTTTTAATTAATTATTAATTTTCTCTTTCTGTTTGTATTTTTTGTATTGCTTTCTTAAAGGGAATCACTTCAATTGTAAAAATGTCATATCTTGATTATGCTTCTTTGAGGTATTTAAAGGTTTTTACATCTTTTTAGTCTTGCTTTCAATCTAATCTACTTTCCTGACTGCCCCAAAGATGAGAGTATCAAACAATAGGAAGAACCCTAAAGTGGGCATCAGAGAACTGAGCAGTAACCTCAGCTCTGCTGCTAAATTACTATGTGACAAAGACTAATTTGGAAATATTTTACATGATTGCACTCATATAACCTATATCAGATTGCTTATTATCTCAGAAAGTGAGGAGAGGAGGAAGGGAGATATAGAATTTGGAACTCCAAATTTTTTTAAATGTTTTAAAATTGTTTTAACATGTAATTGGGGAAAAAATAAAATATTTAAAAATTAATTACTATGTGACCTTGGATAAACTCTTTATCCTCTATGGACCCAAGTTATTTCATCTTCTAAATAAGGGGATCCATAATAAATGGATAAATAAATAAAGTTCCTTCTGGTTCTGAAATTCTATAAAAAGTTGTCAATAACAGATAAGTACCAAGCAAAACACCTGAGAGTTTGGGTTCCCTAATCAGAGCCATGATGCTTTGTCTGGGATCTGCTATTATAGAAGGAAATGGAAGAAAAGGGTACAAGCAGGAGCAGATCTATGATTTTAGCCAAGCAATGATTTTTTAGCCAAGTAACTGTTGGCTCAGTGGATTGAACACTGGACCTGGAGTCAGGAAGTCCTGAGTTCAAATGTAGATACTTACTAGTTGTGTGACCCTGTGCAAGTTACTTAGCTTCTGATTATCTGACAAAATAGATCCACTGGATTCAATGGAGAAGGAAATGGCAGTCTACTTCAGTATCTTTGCCAAGAAAACCACAAAAAGGGTTGCAAAGAGTAGGACTGAACAACTATTTGCAGACTGTTATAGTAGGAAATTACAGGGTGGGGGAAGGAAAGTGATGCAAAGATCAAACTGAACACAGTATCCCTGTATCATGGAGTTTGCAGTATTTTTAAAAGGTATACATCAGGGGGCAGTTGGGTAGTACAGTGGATAGATCCCTGGCCCTGGAGTCAGGAAGATCTGAGTTCAAATCCAACTTCAGACACTTGATATGTCTAGCTATGTGACTTTGGGGAAGTCACTTAACCCTACTGACCCACAAAAAAAGCAAAAGCAAAAGCAAAAGGTATATGTCACATTCACATGTAACTAGTAAAAGTAGATTATGATATTATAACAAATATTAATAATAGTTCACATTTATGTATATCATATTTTCAAAGAGGAGCAAAATAACACCATTGTATTAGAGATGAGTTACAGTATGTCTAACTGTGGCTGATCAGACCTATAGAAGCTCAGAATGCTCTGCCACAGACCAGGTATAAATAGTCCATGTGAACACTTGGGGTGGTTTATCTAAGCTTACACATCTCACATTTCCTTGAGCAGTTTCAATTCTGCCTTGCTCATAGAGCACAATACCCTCTCTGATGAAGGCACGCCATGCTGGGTGATCTTGTGCCAGTGTCTCCCATGATGCAAAAGCAATTCCAAAGTTCTTGAGAGTGTCCTTGTATTGCTTTTTTGACCACTTGCCCTGTGTGAGTTATCAATAAAATAGGTTTTTTGGCAAGCATACATTTGGTCTTTGAACAAAGTAGCCAGCCCTTCTTAGTTGTGCTTTCTGCAATAAAGTCTGGTTTGAGAAAGGACCTCAGTGTCTGGTATCTTCTCCTGACAGGTGATCTTCAGAATCTTCCTAAGATAATTTAAATAGAAGTAATTCAGTTTCTTGACATGGTGCTTGACATGGTAGACTGCCCAGGTTTCACAGGCATATAGCAATGAGGTCAGTACAACAGCTCTGTAGACCTTCAATTTGGTAGTTTGTCTAATATCTCTTTTCTCCCACACTTTCAGACACTTGATATGTCTAATTATGTGACTCTGGGGAAGTCACTCAACCCTACTGACACACAAAAAATCAAAAACAAAAGCAAAAGGTTATGTCTCATTCACATGTAACTAGTAAAAGTAGATTATGATATTATAAGAAATATTAGTCAGCCTCCCAAATACTGAGTCAGTTCTGAAAATGTGTGTGCCAACCTCATTATCAATGTGTACCTCCCTGGAAAGGACACTGCCAAAGAAAGTGAACTTGTCCACAGTACTCAAAACTTCTCCTGTAATTCTCTGCTGTAATTGATGGTTCCACCTAGGGATGGTGTGATGCTGGCTGTTGGAGTACCTGTGTTTTCTTGGTGTTAATTGTTAACCAAAATTAGCACAAGCAGCAGAGAATTGATCCATATGCTCAATTACATAGCATCATAAATGGTTTATTGTAACTTTTACTTATATTTTTTGACTGGTAGAATGGGAGGTAACAGAAGTGGAAAGCATCATTTATTGCTTATAGCACAAACTTGGTAGAAAGTTATCCCTTCCACTTCATGACTTTCCCCCTGTGATTTTGATATATTGGGGTTCAGCATAAGAAATAGTTTTTTGAATGTTTTATTAATCAATTAAAAAGTTACTTTTCGATTTGAATAGTTTGTGGTGATATTTTTCCCCACTAATCATTCATCATCTTTTTGCTCCTGTTCTAGTCATGATAATGAACCCTAAACTTTTGGGCTTTCTTTTGCTGATCTGCTTGTCTTTGAAATAAGGTTTGGCGGTTATCTTCATGCTTTTCCTCTTCGTGTACCTTTCTTTTTTCCCCCTTTGTTAGTATGTCCTTTTTCTTCTACATCATTCTAGTTCTATGGATTTGGGTGCAGATTTGGAAAATATCTCTTTGCCAAGTTCTTTGGGAATTCTGATTGCTGAAAACTTTCTGGCTTTGGCTTTGTTTAAGAACTTCTTGTATTGAGCAATTTTTTCATCCAGAATTTTAATAATTATTTTTGTGCCTATTTCTGCATCTTGGAATGCTTGATGTAATTCCTCTCATGTTCTTCCTTAGGCTGTTCTCCTCCTCCTCTCCAAAGGAGTCATCAAATTCTGCTTCACTATCTGATATCTCCACTGGATCTCACATAAACTGAGGCACAACACTGATCTTGCCAAAGTTCTCTCAAATATGAGCCAGGAGCTCTCTCATTTTATCATTTGTATCATTGCTCTCTTTCTCTTCCTCTTTCCTTTAAACTATAGGTGTGACTTCTTGACTTTCAATATCTCCCTCTTCCTCTTTGTTTTCATGGGGTGATGCTGTTGAAATAACCAGGGAATTGGGGGGGAAATTTTTGCAGAAACTGCAGACAACATGTGAAGACTAGTAGATGACATAGAAAAAGGATATGTATAGTACTATATAATTTCAATATATTTTATCTTTTAACATCTTTTGACATTATTTTTTAACAGGCATGAATGGAACATCAAAAAATTTATGTGTATTTTCCAGATCAAGGGGGTAATATACCCCTAACCTCCTTGATGTGAGAGAGATAACTGTACTGAATAAAGAGCTAGTCCCAAAGACAAGAAAATTTGGATTTGAGTCCTACATTTCTGATACACATAGGCTTTGTATATGAGCAAATAACTTAACCATTCTGTACATCTTCCAAAATCTGGAGGTAGTTCACTTATCAGTTCTCTGTAAGAATAAAATCACAAGAAGAATTTTTTTTAAATCCTATTATAAAAAGTAATGTCCATCATCATCATCATCATCATCATCATCATCATCATCATCATCAATCATTCTTTCAGTCATTTGATGACTTTATGAACTCATCAGTGTGAGAAATGCCTTTCACTAGTGCAGATCACATATCCATCCATGCCTTCTCATCCTTTATAGTTTTTGTCTCTGCTTCCCATAACTCTGCACTGAGAATATACCCAATGTGCTATAAATATTCCTTCTAATTTTATTTCCCTTAACTTTCTATGGGTGCTAGGACAGCAATTGGGCTGTCTATCTGTTACTTCTCAGTTTCAACACATAACTAGTCCTGGGACCTATTACAGAGGCTAGCACTTCAAGCCGGACCAAGATGTTGGGGAAATCTACCCAAGAGCACGGGTCAAAGTTCAGAAGTTTTCAGGGACCAATAGAAGCTTCACAACTAAATTATTAGCTCCTATGACCAAGGATCATGTATTATAATGTATTATACGTATTATTTCTCATAGTCCCTGGTACAATGCCTTTCATAAGCCTGTTTTAGCCTTCCTATTCACATTTTTTTTTTGGTGGCAATCATGGGTGAATGACTTGCCCAGTGTCTAAGAGCCTGAGACTAGATTTGAACTCACACTGACTCCAGGACCAGTGCTCTATTCACTGAATCCACCTAAACCACTTGACCCAACACATCCTCCATTGATCACTGGGGAACACAACTTTCCATATAAATGTAAAACAGGCCAGTACCCCTCATTGGTATAGTGCCTGAAAGCTGTTATCTGCCCAACTTTCTTAGCCAGTTCAGCAACATGAGAGGAAAGTCCTTGTTTTATATCCATGCTACATTGTAAGTAGCACTATGATTTTAGTGTCAGATGAACACGTGTTCATCACTTAATCTCCCCCATTCCTCAGTTTCTTCATATGTAAAATGGAACTGGGGAAGGAGGGAGGAATTGAACTAGATGACTGCTAAGTCCCTTTTAACTCAAAATCTGATGCTGTGACATAAATCCTACATGTTACTTAGCACACATATTATGGAAAATAAGTAATGATATATTTAGAGGAATTTTGGTCGAAAGAGAGCAAGAGAAGCTTGAAATAGATATGAAA
The DNA here is from genome assembly GCF_037893015.1 of Macrotis lagotis. Classification (NCBI taxonomy): domain Eukaryota; kingdom Metazoa; phylum Chordata; class Mammalia; order Peramelemorphia; family Peramelidae; genus Macrotis; species Macrotis lagotis. Next base: position 466,431,989 of record NC_133666.1, read on the forward strand.
GCCAGGTGGTACACTGGATAGAATGACCTATAGTCAGAAAGACTCAACCTCAGTTCAAATCTGATCTCAGCTGTATGTGCTACTAACTATATGTGCCTGGGCTCATTTAACCACTTAACCACTGGCTCAGTTTCTGCATCTGTCAAATGGGAGTAGAAATAAAAACCAGTTTCTAGGGTTGTTGTGAGAATCAAATCAGAAAGTTTTTGTATAACACTTTACAAACTTTAAAACTCTGTATAAATTATTATTCTTATTATTATTTTAAATCATCTAAGCATTTACTTCTGGAAAATGGAGAAAGCTTATTCCCCCTGAAAACTGAAGCCAATAACTGCTATATGCAAGGATGTCAGAACAGGGCTGAAATAGAGCATAGCTTCATCTTCCTGTTAGCTCATTACCTGCCTTATGAATCATATAGTTCCTATGAACTCATCAGTCTTCCTTATAGAAAAAGGAAGCTCACTTGTGGCTCCTCCAAAAAGGAAATAAAATAACTGCATTCAAATCACATGGTCCACCTGGCATTGTATCTGTCATAAATTCTATTGGGAGAGATGAAAGAAAGGACTACTCATAATACATCAACTTGCTTTGATAGTCTTATGCAAGTACCATGAGGCTGGTACTGCATTGGGAGCCAAACCCTAATTCTAAAGGAAAAAAGAGAAGATGTAGTAAGAGAGGTACATCATACCCTGGACAATGAAGAATCTTTCACTGGCAACAAATGGGGCTGAACTGCCTATTGTAAAAACAACTGAAGAAGGTTCACAAATATAAATTTCCTGATCAATGGACAAAAAATATACCTATAACTTTTATCATCATACTCAGAGCTTTGTAATAATTCCTATCTTCCTTACACATAAAGGACATTTTATGTACTGTACAAAATGCCACATTTAGCAAATAGGGGTTGGGGGAGTGGATAAAAGGAAAAGTTGCTTCTGCCCAATGCTTCAAAACCCTTTCATAATGACTATGTGTTATATTTTGTTATAAATATATAGCTTAAAGAGGTAATAATATCCCCAAACCAACTAACATATATGCTAGCAGATGAACTATTTTTTTTAAAAAAAAGCTAGACATTCCAGTGGTCAAAGGGTCTGTGATTTCACTGATGTAGCTAGACCCTCCAATAATGCTTTTCACTACTCATTCATGCCTGCCTATTTTCTATAATCCATCTGTCTTCCCATAAATATGTTGCAAGGGATCTCCCAACATTCTTAGAATTCTCTTTTTGATATTATATTAGTCCTGGAAGACCACCATAGGCTATGTAACAATTCACTCTTGCAAGAGATGGGTTCATCCTTTCCCCAATTAAACATTTCTCAGATAGCACCCACCCCTTGCATTTCTTCTGCATAATTTCTCATTTGGAATATGTTGCAGCCTACATGTACTAACTATAGAGACCTAATGATCTGTGTGTCTAACATATTAATACACAGTGGGAAATTAAAAAACTTGATATAATTTGAAATAATCATAGGAAAAGGAGGAACAAGGAAAGAAGTTATTTCTCCTTATTACCCCAAAGTTGAATGTCCAAATCAGAACTAAGTCATATCCAGACCCTGCCATTCTCTAATATGATACTTAAAAAGTTGGAGCCTTTACTATTTTTCCTATCTTTACTTGGAATGTTTTTGACTTCTTCCCAGGAATATTAGATTGTGTTCAAATAACTTGGATATAAATCCCAGCTCTGCTATTTCCTACATGTGTAGCTTGGAGCAAGACATTTAATTTCACTGAGACTACTGATGAGGAATTACATAGTATTTGCCCATTTATATCTTTTCCCCCAGCATTTAATTGTACTTGGTATTATGCATAATGCAAAGAGACAGAGAGATAAGAGCTAATTCAGAGAGGTCATGAGTTATATAAAACATTAGGAAGCCTGCAGGAGTATATAGGCCATGAAAAGAGTGCAATAGAAAACCTTAGATCATGTCTTACAGTGTAGAGATTTCTTCAGTCATGCCTCCTACTTCTTTAATGCGTATGGGATAGTCTTATTTTTTTCACTCTTTCCCTATTGTGTTTTGTTTGGCTCTAGGACACAGGCAGAACTAGGAGCAAAGGGTAGAGTTGCAAAGAGGCAGATTTTAGCTCCATGTAAGGAAAAAATTCTTACAATTAAGACTGTCCAAGAGTGGGTCCTCCCCTCCACTCCCCATTCTTCATTCTCCATTAGAGGTCTTCAATCAAAGACTAGATGATCACATGTTAGGCATAAAATAGAAGAGATTGAGACAATTGACCTCCAAGGTTCCTTTCAAGTCAGATTTTGTGATTCTGGGATCCTCCCTGTGTTCTAGCCACTGCACTATTCACTCAATCTCAAATCTAAGAAAGCAAACATCCAATGGGTTGCTTCCCTGAACTTGCCTTCATCATTGAGTAGAGTTATTGAGACCCCAAAGCAAAACCTCTGAGACTGAATTTTTATCCTCTGTCACTCCTATGACTAGAAATTTCCACCACTTATTAATCTCCCCCTCCCTATGATACTTAATTCCTGACTGCTTAGGAATAAAAATCTTCAATATTGTTTTCTCAGTTTCATCCTCTTTAACCTTCCCCTCTTGTGTTTCAATCCAAACCCATCCACTCTTTCTAGAGATGAACAATTTGCCTCATTCATTCTGAAATAGCCATATCATTGGCCATCCTCTTTAGCACTGATTTTACCCTTTCCCATAACCCTCCCACTTTACACACACACACACACACACACACACACACACACACACACACACACACACAAACTCACACCACATATAAACTGGTTCCAGAGAAGTTAGAATATTCCTTGCTCTCCAGTACCTCAAGACTCACCCTGTGCAGACATCATTCATCAACCCCTCTTCCTTTGAATTTTACTCTATTAATTTTTTTGTACAATATCAATCATAGTGGCTGTTATCTCCCAGTCCCCGAATTACTATCTCTCCTGCCTCTCTTTCTTCCTCTCCTACCCAACTCTTGTCCTTCCATATCCTAGAGGACTTCAATACTCAAGTAGATGATCCCTCAATCAACCACCTTCCCTCTTCATCATTCTCTTCAAATCCCATGACTTACTCTTCCATGTCACCTCAGCCATACAAAGAGATGAGTCCTTGATAAAACCCTAACCCTGGATTACTACAAAATTCACATCCTGTACTACTCCTCATGTGCTCCAAAATGGAGTTCACTAGGTAAACTACAAATTGATCTTACCCCAACTGGACCTTCAATGCAACAGGATACTCCTTTTGCTCTTCCTTAATTGATTTTCTCTACCACTCCCCACAGATTTTCTTCTGTTTTCATACATCTGCATCATCCTACCCTCTCCATGAAGAGACTTATTAATTTGCTGACAAAATTGAAGGCATTATCCATGAGCTCTCTCTTCTCTCTTTCCCTTCCATCTCAAAATTCATTGACAATAACTCCTTAATCGCTTATCTTTTCCCTAATCGTTGATAACAGAAGAGCTCTTCTTCCTCCCAGGGCCAACTCCTATTCATTTGCTCTTGATCTCATCTCCTCTCAACTTCTCCAAAAAATGTCCCCTTCAATCTCCTCTCTCTAATTTCCAATCTCCATTGGTGATTTCTTCTCTATTGCTTTCAAACATGCCCAAATTTCCCCTATCCTTAATAAAACTTTACTAGACCCTACTATCACCTCAAATATCACCTACACAGACATATCTCTTCTCTCTTAACCAAACTGGCTATTTTTCATTGCTTCTATTTTCTCTATTATTTAACCTATTGTAATTTGTCTTCATACCTCATCACTCAACTGTTCTCTCCAAATTATCAACAATTGTTTTATTGCCAAATCTGGTGATCTTTTTTCAAACTTTTCCTGGGCCTTCTTTTCTTCTCTTTACAGATTGTCTTAGGTATACTCAGAATGTCTCATGAGTTAATTTTCACTTCTTCAGAATAAAGCAAAAATGACAAAGTAAAGGCTACAACCCAGTTGAATATGTCTAACATTGCCCTCCAAACAATTTTTTAAAAATGCCTAGAGTAAAATTGTGTGGTAGAAGAACCAACATAATGTCAGAACAAGACATTTTCCAAGATGGTATAATTTGTGGAGAGATGTGGGCACTGCACTTCTAGTGTGTACCTTGATCTTTATCCAGGAAGAACCCTGCTCTTCTAAGACAACTTAGAAGGTTTGCAGGATTGGCTTTTGACATCAATGTTGGGATTGACCTAGATCAGAGTACAAATGGCAGAATCAGCATCAGTTGCAGGCTTGGAAGCAATCACAATAGTGGTGGCAACAGCTTTAGGAGGTCTCAGCCCAGAGACAGTAAAGGGGGTCATACAACTGATCAGGAAGAGATTATAGAGCACCTTTGCTGGTATGAGACGCAGTTGCTATTGATTGATAATTCAACTGTCTAAATGTAGTTCAGGTTTGCAATCCCAGGGTGAAGGGGGAGCAGGGATTCTGGTTATAATTCCAAGCCATAAAACAACCCTCTCTGTTCACCGCAGTTGAACAAGGGAATCTGTTCACAGTCCCAGGACCAAGAGAAGCACTATCACTTGTGGCTCTAGAGTAGCAGGGGCTCTTCCTGGATAAAGACCAGAGCACTCACCAGAAGAGCAGTGATCATACCTCTCCACAAATCATACCACCTTGGAAACTTAAGAAAATTGCCAACCTCCAGAACTAAATCTGGAAACAGTAGCACAAACAAGGCAGAAGTTTGGAACAATGCCTCTCCACCCTAGGTAAACAAAGCCCAAATTTAACATAAAGTTCACAATCAAGAAATAAACTGGAATAAATGAACAAATGTCAAAGATATAAAAGAAAAGAAAAATACTTGACCATTAAAGCTACTATAATAATAAGAAACATCAAGATGCAAACTCAGAAGAAGACAACAAGGTTAAAACATCTACAAGAAAAATAATTGCCACAAGTTCAACAAGAATTTCTGAAACCATTACAGAAAGAGATTAATGGTAGAAGAAAATTAGGAAAAAATAAGATGCAAGAAAATCATGAAAAGGTAATTAATAACTTGGTAAAAGCAACTCAAAAAATATCCTGAAAAAAACAACACCTTTAATAGCAGTTGGCCTTATGGTAATAAAGGGCACAAAAAATCATGGTAAAAGGATACTTAAAAAAGTAGAATAGACCAAATGGAAATGAAGTACAAAAGTTCACTGAAAAAAAAGAATTCCTTAAAAAAATAGATTTGAGCAAGTGGAAATGATTCTACAAAATATCAAGAAACAATAGAACAATATCAACAGAATGAAAAAAAAATGAACCAAAAATGTGAAATATCTCATCAGACAAAAATTGAACTGGAAAATGGATCAAGAAGAGATAATTTAAGAATTATTAGACTGCCTATTACTATTACTTGTCACAATCAAAAAAAGAACTTAGATATTATTTCATGAAATTAACAAGAAAACTGCTCTAATATCTTAGAACCAAAAGGTAAAATAAAAATTGAAAGAATCCAGCAATCATTTACTGAGAGAGATCCCAAAATAAAATTTCCCAAGAGCTCCCAGGTCAAGTAGAAAATATTACAAGCAGTATAAAAAAAAGAATTCAAATAATATGGATCATAGGTGGAGAGAGCTTGTAATATTATATTCTAGAAAGCAGAGGAGCTAGGATTATAACCAAGAATAATCTACCCTTCATTTCTGAGTTTAATCCTTCACGGCAAAATGGATATTTAATTAAATAGAGGACTTTAAAGTATTCTTCTTGAGAAACCTGGAGCTGAATGGAAATTTTGACATTTAATAATACTGGGGGGAAGCCTGGAAGGATTTGCATGAACTGATGCTGAGCGAGATGAGCAGAAGCAGAAAAACAATGTATACCCTAACAGCAACATGGGAGTGATGATCAACCTTAATGAACTTGCTCATACCAACAGGGCAACAATCAGGCATAATTTTGGAATATCTGTGATGGAGAATGCCATCTGTATCCTCAGAAAGAATTATGGAGTTTGAACAAAGATCCAAAAACTATTACCTTTGATTTTTTAAAAAATGTTATCTTATGGGGCGGCTAGGTGGCCTAGTGGATAAAGCACCAGCCCTGGAGTCAGGAGTATCTGGGCTCAAATCCCGTCTCAGACATTTAATAATTACCTAGCTGTGTGGCCTTGGGCAAGCCACTTAACCCCGTTTGCCTTGCAAAAACCTAAAAAAAAAATGTTATCTTATTACGTAATTCTGCTATATCACATATTATATGTTTCTTCCTTAAGGATATGATTTCTCTCTCATCACATTCAACTTAGATCAATGCATACTATGGGAATGATGTAAAGACTAACAGACTGTCTTCTGTGGAGAGTGGGGGAGGGAAGCAAGATTGGGGGAAACTGTAAAACTCAGAATAAATAAAACTTTTCTAAAATTAAAAATAATAATAGGGGACTGAATAAAGTAAAAATATTTATTTTCTTAATTTTAGAAAATGATATATGTAGCTCTTAAGAACCTTATCATTTTGGGGCAGTTAGAAAAAGTCTACATAGGCGCGTAGAGTAAGAAAGAGGGATGCACTGGGAAAGGGGAGAGAAATAATGGGGAACATTATCTCACAAAAGAGAGGCATGCAGGAAAGAACTTTTACAGTAGAAAGGGAAATGGGGGAGGTGGTGACCAGTTCTTAAAATTCATTCTCATTGGAACTGGTTCAAAGAGGGAAGAATATGTACACGCTCAGTTTAGTATACAAATACCCAACAGGGAAATAGGAGGAGAATGTGACAAGAGAAAGAGGAGGAGGAGGATGATGAAAGGAGGGCAGATTAAGGAAGGCAGTGGTCAGAAGCAAAAAAAAAAAAAACTTTCCAAGAGGGTCAGAATAAATAGAAGATAAATAGAAGAAAATAAAATTAAGAGAAATATACAATAATCACAATTTTAATGTGAATGACATGAGCTCACTTAGCAGAATGAATTTGAAACTAAAACTCAATAATATGTTGTTTATAAGAGATACACTTGAAACAGAAATACAGATACAGAGTTAAAAGAAGAGGTGGGGCAGAATCTATTATATGTTAGCAGAAGTTAAAATAAAAAGAAAGTAGACAGAGGTAGCAATTATGATCTCAGACAAAGCAAAAGCAAAAATAGACCTGATTTTAAAAGATACTCAGGGAAACTGCATTTTGCTTAAAGCCACCATAGACCATGAAGCAATTTCAAAAAATTTTATACCAAGTTTCTCTGATAAAATCCTCATTTCTCACATCTGTAGATCTGATTTGAATTTATAACAGTGAAAGCCATACCCCAATTGATAAACAGTCAAAGGATATATATAGACAGTTTTCAGAAAAAGACATCAAAGCTATCCATGGACATATGAAAAAAATACCCTAAATCACTATATTTAGAGAAAAGCAAATTTAAACAATTTTGAGGTACCATCTTACAGCTATCAGAAATGACTAATACTGAAAACAATGAAGGAAAATAAGTACACTAATGTCCTGGAAAGCAATTTAGAATTATGCCCAAAGGGCTATAAAACTGTGTATATCCTTTGACCCAGCAATAACATTATTAGGTCTGTTCCCCCAAAGAGATCAAAGAAAAAAGAAAAAGACTTTTATGTACCAAAATAGCGATAGCAGCTCCTTTGATGTGGCAAAGATTTGGAAATTGAGAGGATGCTTATCAATTGGGAAATAGTTGAACAAGTTGGGACATATAATTGTGATGCTGTAATATTGTGTGATAAGATATGGTGATGAGGATGTTTCAGAAAAACATGGAAAGACCTATATGAACTGATGCAAAGTAAAGTGAACAGATATAGGAGATCATTGTACACAATAATAGCAATAGTGTAATGATATAATGCTATAAAGACTTAACTAGTCTGTTCAGTACCTTGATTCAAGAAACTTCCAAATGATTCAAAAAACTGAGGGGCAGCTAGATGACACAGTGAATAGAGCACCAACCCTAGAGTTAAGAGGACCTCAGTTCAAATTCAGCCTCAGACTTGGTAGCTGTGCGACCTTTGGCAAGTAATAACCCCATTGCCTCTCAAAAAACAAAAAAAAAGAAAACAAAGAAAAGAACTGTTGAACTCTGGGTGCAAATTGAAGCTTAATCTTTTCATTTTATTTTTCTTTTGATTTTTGTTACAGTTTGGTTAATATAGAAATGTGTTATACATGATTTCTTAAATGGCTTAAGTGGGAGGAAGAAAATTTGGAACTCAACATGTGAAAAGTAAAAAGTTTCCATGCCTAAATTTCATGTTTACTATTTCACATCTCACACTTAACATGTCCAAAACAAATCTCATTAACTTTTCTCCAAACCCACTCCTCTTTTAAACTTCCTTATTCTCTTAAAGGAACAACATTTTCTCCTAGCCTCGGGTATATGACCTTAGAATTATCCTCAACTTCCCATTTTCCTTCACTCCACATATCCAAATGAACTGTAAAATCTTACTGTTTCTACCTCTTTAAGATTTCTTGAATCTGATCGCTTCTCTCAACTCACCTACCTTAGTTCAAATCATCATTGTTTTCTTGCCTACACTATTATAATGGCCTCCCAATTGATCTTCCTGCTTCAAGTCTCGACCCCTATCATTCATCCTTCATGTAACTGTGGAAGTGACTAAGCATAGATCTGACCAAGTAACTTCCCTGTTCATTAAGCACCAATGATTTCCTATTCTCTAGAATAAAATACAAACTCTTCTGTTTGGTTTGCAAAATTACAACCTGTTCCCAACTTATCTTTCTAGCCTTATAATACAAAACTCCTCTTACTATAATATATTATTTAACCAAACTTGTCTTTTCTCTCTTCCTCATAGAAGTACCATATTTTCTGCCTCCTAAACTTTGCATTATAAATATTACTTGTTTTGGGGTTTTTTTTTTTAGGTTTTTGCAAGGAAAATGGGGTCAAGTGGCTTGCCCAAGGCCACACAGCTAGGTAATTATTAAGTGTCTGAGACCAGATTTGAACCCAGGCACTCCTGACTCCAAGGCTGGTGCTTTATCCAGTATGCCACCTAGCCACCTCTAACTATTCCTTGTTGTTGTGGAATGCATTCTCTCTTTGTCTCTGCCTCATAGAATACCTCCCTTTCTTCAAGTTCAAGTAACAACTTACATAAATTCTTTCCAAATCTCCAGATGCTAGTATCCTTACTTAGTTTATATTTATTTTATATGTCTATATATCTAAATATACTTATCTCTTTATAACCCCAATGACTAATATAATACTGGTACATAGTAGGTATTTAATAAATATTAATTGATTGACTGGTCCTTTCTAGAACTTTAATTTCTTGAGGTCTTTTTTTTTAGACTTCTTTTACCCCATACTGTCAGAACCCACTCCCCATAAGGTTGCTTCTCTCCAATTCTGTTAACATGTCTAAACCATTTTCACTGCTTTTCTTCCTATTTCCATCACTGATTTTCATTTTGGTTCTCCTCTGACTTTTTTTATTCTGTGATTTGTCCAATTTAGTTTTTCTGATGACTTTCTACAGGTAGCTCAGTTCTCAAATTGTTATTTTACCTATGGGCTTGATGGGTCCAACCATGATGAATGACTGCATTGTATCCTTGCATGCTCCTTTGTCAAGGCTATATCACAAATGGAAATTTATACTCTAGTACCCCCAAGTAAATTTTACAAGAGGCTGTTCTTTTCCCTACCTTCAGAATAAAAATAGTCTACATTTATAAAGCAATTTGTAGTTTACAAAACCCTTCCCCACTTTGTTCATTTGATCCTCCTCTTAATAGAATTACAGGATTTAAAACTAGAGTTCATCTAATGCAACAGATATAATTTACAGATCAGGAAACCGAGGATGGGGTGGTAATATCATCATATTACCTGTAATTGGAAGTAAATGACAGGCTTAGGATGTAGACAGGTGGCACTAGTATCCTTGTTTCATAGATGAGGAAAGTTAGGCTAGAAGAGAAATTTACTGAAATATAGCTAGCAAGTTGTGATCCAAGCAGCAAACTCAGATTCTCTGAGTTCCTAGTTAGGTATCCTTCCACTGTGTCATGCTATCTTACATAGTATTTTGAGATGAAAAAATGGTTTTCTTATATATTAAAATGGGGAAATTCAGGAGCTTCAAATCTTATTTGAATAAGCAATGATTTTTTGGAAACATGTATCAAAAGTCTGTCAAAAGGGAAAAGTATAAAGAAGAAATGAGAATATCTGGTGCCTGAGATTAATTTAGGACCTAGGAAGAAATAACAGGATTCCCTGGAAAGAGGCTCTAGGACATCATTATCCAGTGAAGGAGTAAGGAAGATAGGTCCTAGAAAAACTTGTCCAGAGTTCAAAAAGGTTCCGAGATCTTGTTAGCTCCAATAAACCATCATATGATGATTCTGCATAATCTCTATGAAAACCAAGGCTATAGTCCTGACAATCTGACAAGGAGAGTGGCAAACTGGCCAGTCTTTCTGGGAGTAATTCTGACAGAAAAAGGTCATGGCCTATTCCTTTGCCCCAAGATGAGGAGAGGAAAAGAGTATACAGAGAAAGTAATGGCAAGAGAATGTAGAGACCATGATGATGGAATCTGGGAGATAATGATCCAGGTGTGAGCAAAAGAAGGGAGTTGTTACAATTTGGAATAGAGTTGGTAAGAATGGCAAGCCAGAAGACCACCATGGAGAAGAAGTCCCTATCCCAGACATTGGGTGAAGTCCCTATTCATGTTTGCAAAGTACTTCCCTCCAGGAATAGAAAATGACCCAGAGGGGAAAACCATGATTCCCTTAAATAAATTTCCATAAACAAATAGCAAGTTACATCATCTTCCTCTTTATTTTAAGGTCAAGTGACTTCATTAGGAGATCACAGTCTAATTGTTGATAAAGAAACAACCTAACTCTGGTGCTAGAACATCCTAGAATCACATCAGAGTTCGATTGAATTACAGGCTAGAAAATCAACTAAAATAAAAATCATTAACAAGGAAGTGAAACTCAAGATAAATTAAAATAGCACCTTCTGCCCTCAATGAGTGTTAGACATCAGACATAGATGTGGTTATGGAGTCTCTAGCAATAACCTTAAAAGAGAACTTAGAGAATGAGAAAAATGCCACAGGTCTTGGGCAATTACTGTTTTAATTTTCAAAAGAGCAAATAGGGAAGAGTGAAAACTATAGACCAAGAGAAGTAGTATACTGATTTTTGTTTCATTTACACTGTTTATATTTTCTCTAACTCATTCTTAAGTCTTAAGTTAAGTAAATCAAGCCCGAATTTCTATTTTTTGCCAATTTTTCAAGATTCAGATACACTGAAAATTTAACAATATCCTCAATCTGGTATTTATGGCTTCATGTCTGTCCATGACTATAATTCAAATTCCTGGCACAATTCTAGAATATATTAGTAAATAGATAACTACTGAATATATCCAAAAAAAGAAAGGATTATTTCCTTTCCTGTTCCATAGGAAATAGAAGGAGAGATGATAAAAAATATGTATGGTTTTAGCAATATCATGTCATATAAGATCAATTTCATTTCCTTTATTGTCTGAATTACTATAATAGTAGATCAGGAGACAATAAAAAATCATAACTAGAATTTACATGGCATTTTAAAGTTTATAAAAAGCTTTACAAATATTATTTTATCTTTACAACAATCCTAGGAGACAGATTCTATTATTACTCCCATTTTAAAGAGAGGAAATTGAAGTAGACTGACACTTAAGGCACTTACCTAGAGGCATATAGAAAGCATATGATTTCATATTTGAATTCAGGCTTTCCTGACTCTAGGTCTATCACTCTAGTCACTGGGTCCCCTAGCTACCAAAGATGGCAGATACATTTTGCCTAGATTTTAGGGGAGCATTTGTCCAATCCTTTCAAGATATCTTTGATTAGATTAAAAGATACAGACTTAGACAATTAAGTGAATTCCTCTTTGTCTAAATAGCTGGATCAAAAATGTACTCATTGATGGTTTGATGCTAACTTGGAAGGCACCTTCAGCAGGGGAGTCCAGTGATCTACCTGGCCCCTGTGCTTTTGAAATTTTACCGGAGCATTGGATAAAGACATAGGAACCAGGCTTATCAAATTTATAGATGAAATTATACTAGATAAGAAAAATAGCACAGTCGGTAACAAAGTCTGGATTAAAAGAGAACATTGAACCAAATCTAAGAGGTTGAAATGTAAAGTCTTACATCTGAATTTTAAAAATTGATTTCACAAGCACCAAAGAAGCGAGGGTTAGTTAAACAGTATTTTATCTGAAGAAAGAAAATCTGGGAGTTTTAGGGAACTACAAACTCAGAATGAAACAACAATATGATAAATCAACCAAAAAACAAATGTAGTCCTAAAGTTCATTGAGGGGTCTTGATCAGGGCATGTATGCTTCATTCAGGGTACCACACCTTAGTAGGAGCACTGATAAACTGGAAAGCATCCTGAAGACGATGACCAGATTGTGAAGGGATAACAACTTATGCCATATGAAGACTAGTTGAAGGAATTGGGAATGTTTAGGTTGGAGGAAAAGAAAGCACACTGGAAATATAAACATTTTCTTCAGGTGTTTGAAGGGTTACTACATGAAAATATTTTGGTCCTAGAGGAAAAACTAAGATGAGTCCAAGTTGCAAAGAGGCAAATTTAGTCTTAATTTAAAAAAAACTTTCTCACAATGAGAACTGTTCAGTAGGTGATAGGATCCCCCCCCATCTCTCTTCCAGGTCTTCAATCATGCCTAGCTGTCCTTCATGCTTGAAAAGGACCAAAACGACATCACTATATTGGGGTCAAGAACCAATGTTTCCAACTGTGACTGGTCAGACTAATATGAGCTCAGAGGAATCTACCATAGGTCAGATACAAATAGTACATAGGAACATTTGAAAGGTAAATGTCTTTAAATGTGGACATATCAGGTTTCTTTTGAGTTACTGAAATTCTGCTTTGCCCATAGAGCATAGTGCCTTCTTTGATGTGGGCATGCTAATGCTGGATGGTCCTGTGCCAGTATCTCCCATGTCTTACAATTAATTCCAAAGTTCTTCAGAGAACTCTTGAGGGTGTCTTTTATTGTTTCTTCTGACCTCTGTGTTAGTACCTGCCTTGTTTTTTAAATATTTTCATCAAATATATTTCATACTCAAACTATGTGACCAATCCATCAGAGCTGTGCTCTCTGCAGTAGAGTCTGAAGATTTGACAGTTCAGATCAAGAAATCTCAGCATCCATTATCCTGACAATTAATCTTTGGAATCTTCCTAAGACAACTCAAATGGAAGCAATTCAATTTCCCAGCATGGCACTGTTATACTGTCCAGGTTTCATAGGTATACCACCATGAGCTAAGCATAATGACTCTGTAGACCTTCTGTTTGTAGGCAAATACTTCTTCTCTCTCACATTATCTTTTGGAGTCTCCCAAGCTTTGAGCTAACTCTTGAAAGATATGAATCAATCTTCTCATTTATGGGTCCTTCCATGGAAAGTATATTGTCAGGGTGGCTAGGTGGCATGGGGGATAAAGCACCAGCCTTGGAGTCAGGAGTACCTGGGTTCAAGTCCGGTCTCAGACACTTAATAATTACCTAGCTGTGTGGCCTTGGGCAAGCCACTTAACTGGCTTGCAAAAAAAAAGTATATTGTCAAGGTAAATGAATTTATCCATAGTATTAAAATTTCTTCACTTGCTGTAAACAATGGTTCCATACATGGATGATGTGGTGCAAGCTGTTGGGGAAACTTTGATTTCTTGATGTAAATTGTCAGGTCACAATTAGCACAAGTAGCATCTCAGGCTCAAAGACTGTTGCATTGTCTGAACATTCATCTGCAAACAAAGAAGTCACACCACCAACTCTCTTTCTACTTTAGCCTTGACTTGTAGCCTTTTCAAGTTAAGTAGTGTGATTACCAATCTTGATGCCACTTTTTTCTTTGTTGAAGCATCTGACAACATCACTGAAAACAAAAAGCACTAAATCAGAAGTGTCAAATACAAAGCTTGTCCCAACACCCCTTGATGGGATCTGAGCCAGGTTAAAAAATAATTATGAAGCATTTAACAAATTAAATAAAAATACAATAAAACATAGATAACATCGATTTACTTTTTAAAAACCAAGAGCTCCATATGTATGGATTTTTTAAAAAACTCTAGGGTCACTTATGTATGAATTATAGGGTCCTACCATTTCTTTTTGAATTTGACATTATTGTGCAGAATTATCATTTTATGTTGTAAAGGGGCTAATTTTTTAGTCAATCAATAGCATTTATCTAGTCCTTTCTATTTGTCAGAATTATACATGCCAAGAAAGTAAAAAATAATCCAACCCATGAAGGAGGAAGGTTCTGGTAAAATCAATAACTGAGAATTTATAAATCTGCTTCCTACCATTACTATTGCTTAAGGTCTAATGATTCCAGGGGAAGAGCAAAGATTACCTTCTTCTGGAGTTTAGGCCAGTCCATGTTCTCATCTCCCATCTCTGTTTCCTAATGGCAGTCCTCTGGAGTTCTAGATAAATTAATGTCAAACTCTCCTCTCAGTTACACTTAAAATACACATGACCCTCCACTCCACATATATAACAGAAGGCAGCTTGGTTTCTTTGGCTACATTTTGGTTGTTCCATTCTAGGAGTGAACTGATATGAATTTTTCTCTTAAGTTCCTGAATCCCTGTGGATTCTTCCCACTATTCCAGCTTCCATGAGATTTGGTCCTGATTTCTGTAGTAAAATCTAGGGTATCTAGAGAGGTCTCTCATATGTCCCAGTTGTTCCCACAGCTGAGATGTCCCAGAATCAGATGAGATCAGTTTCCCAGTCTTCTTAACAGCTTACTCCCCACCACATACTCTTTAATTCAAAGACACTGACCTGCTTGGATTCCATGAAAAAAGATACTCAATCTCTAGGCTCCTTACTTTTTCTTAGAATGGCCTTCATATCTGAAATGTTCTTTCTTCTCATGTCCTCCTCTTGACTTCCCTAGCTTCCTTTAAGTCCCATCTAAAAATCCCATTGTCTATAGGAAGCCTTTCCCAACACTCTTTTTTTTTAGGTTTTTGCAAGGCAATGGGGTTAAGTGACTTGCCCAAGGTCACACAACTAGGTAATTATTAAATGTCTGAGGTGGGATTTAAACTCAGGTACTCCTAACTCCAGGCCCAGTGCTCTATCCACTGCACCACCTAGCTGCCCCCCAACACTCTTAATTCTACTATTTCTTATTTCTTTTATTTTTAATTTATCCTTTATGTAGCTTGACTATACATATTTGTCTACTAGCTATCTCCCCCATTAGATTGTAAATTGCTTGGGGTCAAAGATTGTCTTTTGTCTTTTCTTATATCCCCAGGGATTAGCAAAGTTCTTGGTACAAGTTAACTGCTTTATTTCACTTTATTATGAGGAAAGATCCTAGGACTATATCACTGATTGGTGAAGATGATGAACTACAAGAAAGGTGCTGCTTCTGAATTATTGTCTGACAAGGATACTTCTACCTCCACCAGTAGATATCACATCAACAGTAGATCATTCTTTTTTTCATTAAAATGGTTTTCCCTTTGTTGAATTCTCCCAATAAAAGAAGTGAAATTAACACCTCTTTCTAATCAGTCCTATCAATAATTGTGGCTCTGAGAAGCTAGTAAGTGGCACTGTGTCAACTTACTAGGTGAACATACTGGTCTTTCATAATCTCCCTCCCTTATTCTGTGTTTTACTACAAAAAGGGAATAGCCTGTGAACAGCATAGACTTAAGCCTGAACAATCATTAACATCATAGTCCATAGATAACTGCAAAACTAACAGTCTCTATTGAAGGTCAAGTATTGTCATTGAGAACCAGTTCCCCAGTGAATGAACACTCTTGGTTTCTAAGAAAAAATATGCAATATACAATGACAGTTTCACGATGTCATTTCAACAATAAACCATAAAACTTCAATGATGTTTGGCACACAATATTATTTTAGTTATTTTTTAATCAACTGTTTTGGCCTATAAAAGTCACATTGGAAAACCTTACTATTCAATCACAACCTAGAAAAAGCATATAAAAAGAAAAGACATGCAGTATATATATATCTGTAATGTTATAGCATCCAAAACAATTAGGACTCTTGGAGGAGACTGTACTACTATAAACTAGGCCATATTGAACATGGCACCCTGAAAGTTATATCCAGCTTCTTGTCTACTGAAAGTTTGATGTAAGGAAAAACCTACTATGACAGCTGCCACAAAATGTAATGGATTGTTTAGAAAAATTAGAAGTCATTAAGTGTAGGCCAAATAATTATTTGGAGGCTGTGTAATATGTTATAGCGAATTTATATTTAAATGGCAAGTTAAATTTCATAACCTCTGGAGCTTCTTTCAATTGAGATTCTGTGAAAGTCACATGAGTATAAACAAAATGATAAAAGTTAAGAGAGTATATCCTATTTTGACTTGAACATAGAATTGTAAAGGAGAGTAATAATTGATAAAAATGGGAGGCTAAGGCTGGGGACAACTAGATGGTGCAGCAGTTCAATTGCTGGGCCTGAAAGATTCACCTTCATGAGTTCAAATCTGGCCTCAAACACTAGTTGTATGGGCCTGAGTAAATCATTTGACTCTCTTTGTCTTCCTTTCCTCATCTGTAAAATGAACTGGAGTGAAAATGACAAACCACTCTAGTATATTTATCAAGAAAGCCCCAAATGGGGTCATAGCCAGACACAACTGAAAAAAACTGAACAACAAAAAGAAGCCTAAATTGAAACAAGATTATGATGGACCTTAAATACAAGAATAAGGAGTTTTATGTGTTTGGATTTTTGGAAGTATATAATAGGGGATTTGTGCATGCCTCCATCTTCTAATATGGAGGCAACCTGCTTCTGGAGAAGATATTCTGTGTTCTCCAGCACAAGGATGGTAGAAACCCTTCTTCAATTACGTGCATTTCCCAAACAGGCTGCATCTTTAAAATTGCCAACCTGGATGTCTTCTACTCTTTCCTTCTGTATCCAGAAGGTAAATATAACAGTTGGCACACAGTGCAGCTACCATGAACTGATCCAGAAAAGGATACCTTTACCTCTTCTGTCCTTTTAGACTCCATGGTTTGGAATGCCTCTGCCTTTGTTCTGTTTCATTTGTCCTTCTGAGTTTCTGGCATAGATGGTAATCCCCACTAGACCAGCAGTTTGAGCTATGTTGACCTTGGAGCTGGAATTCCAGGCAGAATGTTGTAGCCAGTCAGCCTGGGAGGGCAGTCCTGAGAAGCCAGGGTGCCTGGGACTCAAGCCCAACATGAGGTTTTAATTTGGAACTGAAATTGTGCTATAGAGGAACTGAGCTCAGTGATGAAATTGCACCATGTGTGCAGATCAATATATAAAGATCATAAAGTCACAAAGCAGCACTTACTCTACCTTTTATATTTTTATGAAATCACTGGAAGATGGAGTAATTTGCCCAGAATCACACAATTAGTATGTGTCATAGACTTGAATCCAAGTCTTTTTTACTCAGAAGCCAACTTTCAACTTAAAAAAAAAAAACAACAGACTATCTGTTAAACTGTGCTATTATGGATTTGCTGAATTTCATAAAAACCAACAAAACCTTTTTAAGGTAATTGTGTGGGATATATTCATCAAAAGACCTGGATTCAAATACCAGCGCTGACATTTGCTGCTCTGTGGCCAAGAGCAAGTTTCTTAAACTCCTTTCACCTCAGATTCCTCATTTGTAAAATGAGAGGCTTGTACTGGTTGGTTGTGAGGTTTCTTCTGGCTCTAGCTCTATTTCCTCTTTTCTTATCTCTTTGAAGAGAGTTCAAAGAATGACAGAAGAGTAGCAGGGAGATAACCTGGCTTGAGAACACAGTAAAATTTGCCTAGAACACAGTAGGCCCTATATAAATACATAAAAATCTCATAATCTCACAAGAGGCTTGAACCAAATCAAAATTCAGTAAAAATATTCTGAGTTTTGAAATTCTGGTTTATATGGTACCCTCCACCAAAACCTAAGATTATCTGATTCACAAGACTTAATACAATGCACAAGAATTAAGAGTGCGAGTGGACAGTCAAATTCAGTGTCCCCTTCTTTTGTTTAAATGCAACTCCAGGTGATTAGACAAAAAATAATTTTGATACTCTTCTTGGTCACTTTCCTCCTGCTTATAGTATCATGGTCTTGGAACTTGAAGAGATCAGAAAAATCATTGTGTCCAATCCCCTCATCCTAGAGATGAGGAAGTTGAGGTTCAGAGAGGTAGAGATCATTCAACTTGGAAAGGTAGTAAGATGGAATCTGAACCCATTTTACTGACTCTAGAGCAAGCACCTCCTCTATGCTCTTGGATTTGTTCTTTTGTAATTGTAGTTTTAATAGTAGCTATTGCTTTGACTCTCTGCTTCCATTCCTGATAAGGGCTCTTACAATAGTTGCTTTCTTAGAATCTATCTTTTAGTTTATCATACTCTGTATGTATTTTGTATGGAGATCTGTTACCTGCCCCAGTTCCTCCTCCTCCCCCTCAGTTGGCTTTTGAGGCTGCTAATTCCTTGTAGGCAAGATGGTTTACATTTTCTGTCTTCTTTGGTTTTGTTATTGAATCAAGCACATCTCACTTAGATTAAAACCTGGAGTTATTGAACTCATCTTCTCCTTCTTCTACCAACCCTCCTACTTAAGACCTCTATTATAGGACAGAGCAACTGACCAGGGTCCAGGTTGAGCCAGGAGCAAGAGAGGAGGAAAGGAAAGATAAATGTGAAGACAATCCTCAGATCCCTACGCTATTACTAAAGCCTGTCTAGAGGACTGCCAGAAGC
Organism: Macrotis lagotis; assembly: GCF_037893015.1. NCBI lineage: Eukaryota > Metazoa > Chordata > Mammalia > Peramelemorphia > Peramelidae > Macrotis > Macrotis lagotis. The sequence goes on from NC_133666.1 coordinate 466,450,919, forward strand.
TTGTATTCAAGAATCAATGCTTAAATAGGAATTTTCTGTCTTGACCCTGATGACCTTTGAGTCCTTTCCCTCCTACCCTCTGCCTTGTTTCCTCCCTTTTGGTTTCTGTCTGTCTGTAATGATTGAGCACTGACAGCATATAGATGGTTGTACTGGGCTCTGCTGGGAGAAATAAATCAAACAACAAATTTTTAATGATGAATTTTTAGGTGCTGGAGGTACAACTATAATAATAATAAGTATTTATTAAACACCTACTATATAGCAGTCACTATACTAAGAGCTGGTGATGCAAAAAGAAGCAAAAGGAGTCTCTGCTTTCAAAGAGCTCATATTCAAAGTGAAAAGAAAAAAATACATTGCTCTCTGGATTTCAGTTCATCCCTCTATTAAATGATGGGATTGGGTTAAAGAGTTTAGAAGGTCCCTTCCATCTCTGCATTTCTGTGATTCTCTGATGGTGGCCCGTAAGGGTCTCAGTCTCCCACCCCCAAATCTGATTTCATGTCTGGTAGAATCTTGTTATTATTGTTTTGGTTTGTTCTTGTCCTCAGGAAGCTCAGAGACAACAAGTAAACAAACACTGTATGTCCAAATATACCATATATAAGATAAATGTGCCCTTGTCCTTGTTCTTGAAGATCACAACATCAGCGAAGTGATGCCATGACAAGCATATGAATTGAATTTAAATGAGAGGTTACTATACTAAGTCACCAACCTCATTGTCTCCTCCAAAGCCATCTGGGTCCAGTGACCAGATATGAATCAGGAAGACTGGAGGAGCTTGAATAGTACTAAATCTTTGACCTAAATATCATCTTATAATCCTTCCTCCTATCATTTATCTCAATGTGTTCCAAATAGATTTGTTTGTTACCTGAAGACAATCATAAACTATATACTTTATCTCCCCCTGGACAAATAATTTAACCCCCCTGACCTTCATTAATAATGGATTTCAGAACAACTTGAGAGACAGAAATTGATGTAAAGTGAAGTGAAAAGAACCAGGAGAACATTGTACTCAGTAACAGCAACCCTGTAGGATGATCAGCTATGAATGGTTTAGCACTTCTCAATAATAAAATCATTCAAGACAATTCCAAAAGATTCGTAATGGAAAATGTTATCCATATCCAGATGAAAAAATAATGATCCTTTTTTTAGTTTTTTTCCCCCTTCTGTTTCTTCTTTCACAATATGACTAATTGAAAATATATTTCATATGCTTGCATATATATATATATATATATATATATATATATATATAAAATATATAAAATCGATGTCAAATTGTTTAGGGAGGGGGGAGAGAGGGAGGATAAAAATTTAGAACTCCCAGAGGGCAAAATAATTATTGAAAGAATACATTGATCTCCTCCTGAAAGAAAACCCAAAATGAAAACACCAAGGAATATTGTGACCAAATTCCAGAACTATCAGATAAAAGAGAAATCCTGCAAGCAGTCTAAAAGAAACAATTTAGATACCAAGGAGCCACAGTGAGGCCTACACAGGACCTGGCTGCATCAACATTAAAGGTTTGAAAGGCCTGGAAAATGATATTCTAAAGAACAAGGGAGCTCTTCCAGGGGAAAAGATGGACATTTAACAAATTAGGAGACTTACAACTTTTTCTGATGAAAAGTCCAGAACTAAATAGAAAAGTTGAACTTCAAACAGGAGACTCAAGAGATAAAGGAAAAGGTTAAAAAAAAAGGAAAAGAAAAAAATTGCTATCCAATATGATGAAACTGGCCATATCCCCACCTGGGAAAAAGATTCTCATAACTCTTGTGAATTGTAACTCTATTAGAGAGAATATACTGAGCCAAAAGTAACGGCCACTCATGACTTGTCTGTGATTCTGATAGAATGATTTAAAAACAGTATCTCCTTGAAAAGGGGGGGACAGTAAAGATACAGGAGCATGGAGGAGATTGAATGGGGTAAATCACATTACATGAAGAGGTTCAAAGGACCTATTACAAAAGAGGGGAAGAAGGAAGGAGGTGAGAACCACCTTTATCTTACTTTCATCAGATTTGGCTCAAAGAAGAATTAACGTATACACACTCAGTTAAGTTAAGAAACTTATCCTACCTTTCAAATATTAAAAGTAGAAGGGGGAGGGGGAGGAAAAGAGGAACTAACAGAAGGAAGGGAAGGAAGAAGGGGCAAAGGGAAAGGGGAAAGATAGGGGAGGGATGGATATAAGGGGACAAACACACTGAAGGAGGTGCTATTCAGAAGTAAAATACTGGGGAATATGAATAAAGTGAAAAAAAGGTAAAAATACAAATAGAAGGAAGATATCTTGGAGGGCAATAAAGAGTTAGTAATTATAACTTTGAATGTGAATGGGATGAACTCTCCCATAAAACATAAGTGAATAGTAGAGTAGATTAAAAACCAAAATCCTACAATATGCTGCTTACAAGAAACTCATTTGAAGCAGAGAGATGCATATAGAGTAAAGGTAAAAGGTTGGAGCAGAATATATTTTGCTTCAGCCAAAGTGAAAAAGGCAGGGGTAGCAATCCTTATCTCAGACAAAGCAGCTGCTAAAATAGATCTCACTAAAAGAGATAAGGAAGGAAACTATGTCATCTTAAAAGGTGCCATAGACAATGAAGCAA